>NW_027363105.1:0-595000 GCF_046119375.1 Phyllobates terribilis | reverse complement strand
ACCCCCAATCCTGGTATACATGGCACCCCTCATCCCCCAATCCTGGTATACATGGTCCCCTCACCCCTCAATTCTGGTATACATGGCATCCCTCATTCCCCAATCCTGGTATACATGGCACCCCTCACCCCCTAATTCTGGTATGCATGGTCCCCTCACCCCCCAATCCTGGTATGTATGGTCCCCTCACCCCCCAATTCTGGTATACATGGCATCCCTCACCCCCCAATCCTGGTATGCATGGCACCCCTCACCCCCAATCCTGGTATACTTGGCACCCCTCATTCCCCAATCCTGGTATGCATGGCACCCCTCATTCCCCAATCCTGGTATGCATGGCACCCCTCATTCCCCAATCCTGGTATGCATGGCACCCCTCATTCCCCAATCCTGGTATGCATGGCACCCCTCATCCCCAATCCTGGTATGCATGGTCCCCCCCCCAATTCTGGTATACATGGCACCCCTCAGCCCCAATCCTGGTATGCATGGTCCCCTCACCCCCCAATTCTGGTATACATGGTACCCCTCAACCCCAATCCTGGTATGCATGGTACCCCCTCATCCCTATTCTGGTATCTATGGTACCCCCTCACATCCCCAATCCTGGTATGCATGGTACCCCTCATCCCTATCCTGGTATGCATGGCACCCCTCACCCCCAATCCTGTTATGCATGGCACCCCTCACCCCCAATCCTGTTATGCATGGTCCCCTCACCCCCAATCCTGTTATGCATGGTCCCCTTACCCCCCAATCCTGGTATGCATGGCACCCCTCACCCCCCAATCCTGGTATGGATAGTCCCCTCACCCGCCAATCCTGGTATGTATGGTCCTCTCACCCCCCAATCCTGGTATGTATGGCACCCCTCACCCCCCAATCCTGGTATGTATGGCACCCCTCACCCCCCAATCCTGGTATGTATGGCACCCCTCATCCCTATCATGCTACACACACATACAAGAAAATAAACACTTATACTCACCTTTCTTCCCTGTGCTCCAGCGCTGTTTCCCGTTCTGCTGGAGGCCGGGGGAGGAGTGCGGCGCCGAAGTACGCGTGTGCTCATACCACGCTGTCCGGCTCCATTTTGCTGAAGACACATTGCAAATGTGTCTTCAGTAAAATGGCGCCGGATAGCGCTATGCGCATGTGCCGATTTCAATGCCTCCCTCTTCCCCCGGACTCTGGACCGAACAGAGGCGCCGCGGTAGCGCTCATCCCGGTCAGGTAAGTATGTAAGTATGGCGCCAGAGATCGCGGTATGTGTTCAGTGTATACGCATACCTCGATCTCCAGCACCATACACTCCTCTTACCTGTAACGGCTCCATGCGTTCTTCAGTCTGGAGCCAGACTGTGCAGGCGTGTCGCACTAGCGCAGACTATAAAGGCTTCAGACAGAGGGACGCTTGTAGCGTTATATTATAGATACTCTATATGTATGTATATATATATATATGTATACTGTATATGTGTATATGCATACTGTATGTATATATATATGTATACTGTATATGTGTGTATATATGTATACTGTATGTGTGTGTATATATGTATACTGTATATGGGTGTGTATATGTATACTGTATATGGGTGTGTATATATGTATACTGTATGTGTGTGTATATATATGTATACTGTATATGTGTGTGTATATCTATACTGTGTATATATGTATACTGTATATGGGTGTGTATATATGTATACTGTATATAGGTGTATATATATGTATACTGTAGATGTGTGTATATGTATACTGTATATGGGTGTATATATGTATGCTGTATGTGTGTGTATATATATATGTACAGTGGTGGCCAAAAGTATTGGCACCCCTGCAATTCTGTCAGATAATACTCAGTTTCTTCCTGAAAATGATTGCAATCACAAATTCTTTGGTCTTATTATCTTCATTTAATTTGCTTGCAAGGAAAAACACAAAAGAGAATGAAGCAAAAATAAAATCATTGATCATTTCACACAAAACTCCAAAAATGGGCCAGACAAAAGTATTGGCACCCTCAGCCTAATACTTGGTTGCACAACCTTTAGCCAAAATAACTGCGAACAACCGCTTCCGGTAACCATCAATGAGTTTCTTACAATGCTCTGCTGGAATTGTAGACCATTCTTCTTTGGCAAACTTGTAGTGAGCTGGCCGTCTCTGGCTGTTCTGTGATAATTGATATAGAGCCTGTTACAGAAGTGATTACACAGGATGATGTTGCCACCTTGTCCAGAGGTTGCACCTGCGCAGGGTGTGATGACAGAGAAAAAGACTGAGCCTCCTGTGTCCCGCCCTAGAGAGTCACGTGACCAAAGTGGGAAGCAGGAAAAAGCGCGCGCAGAGTCTGCTGTGGTCTGTGAAAAGAGCCAGGACGGTGTGCAGGCCCTCGTGTGTGGCGCAGGAGAGACTCTCAACGTGATTTCTTCTATCTGACACCATATCCTCGGAGCCTTCCCCAGCTCCTGCACTGCTGAAGGATTCAGCTGTTACACTCCCTGCTACTGGAGTGTGGACTACATAAGGGGACCCACCAGAGCTTCTATCCGGATCAGAGAGACTGTAAGCGGGACCTCTGGCGAGAGGCCGAAGTATCCCTTCCTTTGTTTCCGCGAATTCTGCTGTTCCTGTTTTTTCTCCGGCTGGGACGCCTTCCTGCAAAGACAGACAGGCCTGCGACGGGGGACACATCCTTCTGGAGTAAAGGACTGGTAACGTGTGAGTAGGGACAGTGAGGGTCAGCTTATCAGTACACGTTATTACTGTGCATATTTACGGTTGTCATTTATTGTTTTTTTTTCTTTGCTGTGTTAAAAATGTATGCGAGTAAAGATACGGTTGTCAAGATAGAGTCTGTGTGTGGGGATCTTGCTGGGCCAGATCATAGATACCAATGCGCGGCCTTGCCCGCGGTCACTTCAAACTGCTCCAGGTCCCTGATATTTGAAGGGAGCCTTCTCCAAACTGCCATTTTGCGATCTCTCCACAGGTGTTCTATGGGATTCAGGTCTGGACTCATTGCTGGCCACCTTAGAAGTCTCCAGTGCTTTCTCTAAAACCATTTTATAGTGCTTTTGGAAGTGTGTTTTGGGTCATTGTCCTGCTGGAAGACCCATGACCTCTGAGGGAAACCCAGCTTTCTCACACTGGGCCCTACATTATGCTGCAAAATTTGTTGGTAGTCTTCAGACTTCATAATGCCATGCACACTGTCAAGCAGTCCAGTGCCAGAGGCAGCAAAGCAACCCCAAAACATCAGGGAACCTCCGCCATGTTTGACTGTAGGGACCGTGTTCTTTTCTTTGAATGCCTCTTTTTTTTTCCTGTACACTCTATGTTGATGCTTTTTCCCAAAAAGCTCTACTTTTGTCTCATCTGACCAGAGAACATTCTTCCAAAACGTTTTAGGCTTTCTCAGGTAAGTTTTGGCAAACTCCAGCCTGGCTTTTTTATGTCTCGGGGTAAGAAGTGGGGTCTTCCTGGGTATCCTACCATACAGTCCCTTTTCATTCAGACGCCAACGGATAGTATGGGTTGACACTGCTGTACCCTCGGACTGCAGGGCAGCTTGAACTTGTTTGGATGTTAGTCGAGGTTCTTTATCCACCATCCGCACAATCTTGCGTTGAAATCTCTCGTCAATTTTTTTTTCCGTCCACATCTAGGGAGGTTAGCCACAGTGCCATGGGCTTTACACTTCTTGATGACACTGCGCACGGAAGACACAGGAACATTCAGGTCTTTGGAGATGGACTTGTAGCCTTGAGATTGCTCATGCTTCCTCACAATTTGGTTTCTCAAGTCCTCAGACAGTTCTTTGGTCTTCTTTCTTTTCTCCATGCTCAATGTGGTACATACAAGGACACAGGACAGAAGTTGAGTCAACTTTAATCCATGTTAACTGGCTGCAAGTGTGATTTAGCTATTGCCAACACCTGTTAGGTGCCACAGGTAAGTTACAGGTGCTGTTAATTACACGAATTAGAGAAGCATCACATGATTTTTCAAAGGGTGCCAATACTTTTGTCCACCCCCTTTTTTAGGTTTGGTGTGGAATTATATCCAATCTGGCTTTAGGACAATTCTTTTTGTGTTTTTTTCATTGAAGACAAATTAAATGAAGAGAATAATACCAAAGAATTTATGATTGCAATCATTTTCAGGAAGAAATTGAGCATTATCTGACAGAATTGCCGGGGTGCCAATACTTTTGGCCAGCACTGTATACTGTATATGGGCGTGTGTATATATATATGTATACTGGTATGTGTGTGTATATGTGTGTATATATGTGTATATATGTATACTGTATATGTGTGTATATATGTATACTGTATATGTGTGTATATATGTATACTGTATATGGGTGTGTATATATATATATATATATATATATACAGTATATGGGTGTGTGTATATATATATATATATATATATACTGTATACTGGGTGTGTATATATGTATACTGTATAAGTGTGTATATATATGTATACTGTATATGGGTGTATATATATGTATACTGGTATATGTGTGTATATATGTATACTGTATATGGGTGTATATATGCATACTGTATATGTGTGTATATATGTATACTGTATATGTGTGTATATATGTATACTGTATATGTGTGTATATATATGTATACTGTATATGGGTGTGTATATATGTATACTGTATATGTGTGTATATATATGTATACTGTATATGGGTGTGTATATGTATACTGTATATGTGTGTATATATATGTATACTGTATATGGGTGTGTATATATGTATACTGTATATGTGTGTATATGTATACTGTATATGGGTGGATATATACAGTACAGACCAAAAGTTTGGACACACCTTCTCATTTAAAGATTTTTCTGTATTTTCATGACTATGAAAATTGTACATTCATACTGAAGGCATCAAAACTATGAATTAACACATGTGGAATTATATACTTCACAAAAAAGTGTGAAACAACTGAAACTATGTCTTATATTCTAGGTTCTTCAAAGTAGCCACCTTTTGCTTTGATGACTGCTTTGCACACTCTTGGCATTCTCTTGATGAGCTTCAAGAGGTAGTCACCGGAAATGGTCTTCACTTCACAGGTGTGCCCTGTCAGGTTTAATATGATAAAGTGCTTTATTCTTTGTCGGGTCCAGGGGTCCTGTAGAATGTGAATCCCTGAGGAACAGCGTATCCTTGGCTTGTGCCAAGACAGAAGAAAAGTTGCTGAACACTTGGTACCCCAACGTGATCAATCTATTTGCCAATCAAGATGCCCTGCAGTTGATTAATGCGGACAAATTGGATTCCTTTTATAACTGCGTCTCGACTAGCGGGGTGCCTCAAGGGTCTGTCTTGGGCCCTATATTATTTAATATACTTATTAATGATCTAGTGGAAGGGTTGCATAGTAAAATAGCAATATTTGCAGATGATACTAAACTTTGTAACGTAGTTAATACAGATGAGGATAGGGCACAGCTACAGGAGGATTTAGATAAATTGGGGAGTTGGGCCAAAAAATGGCAAATGGGGTTCAATGCCGATAAATGTAAGGTCATGCACATGGGAAAGAAAAACAGCAGTCACCCATACATATTAAATGGGAAACCGTTGGGGAAATCTGACATGGAGAAGGACCTGGGCGTCTTGGTTAACAGCAAATTAAATTGGAGTGCCCAGTGTCAGGCAGCAGCTGCGAAGGCAAATAGAGTCATGGCATGCATCAGAAGAGGAATAGGGGCATATGATGAGAACATTGTTCTTCCTCTGTATAAAGCGCTGGTAAGGCCGCACTTAGAATATTGTGCACAGTTCTGGGCTCCGGTACTCAGGAAAGACATATTGGAGCTAGAGAGGGTACAAAGGAGGGCGACTAAGGTAATAAAGGGAATGGAGGGACTAGAATACCCAGAGAGGTTGTCCAAATTAGGCCTATTTACGTTGGAAAAGAGAAGGCTTAGGGGAGACCTCATAAACATGTATAAATACATCAGGGGGCTGTACAGAGATCTCTCCCATGACCTGTTTATACCAAGGATGGTGACAAAGACGAGGGGGCACACTATGCGTCTGGAGGAAAGGAGGTTCCTGCACCAGCATAGAAGGGGATTCTTTACGGTCAGAGCTGTGAGACTCTGGAATTCTCTGGGAGAGGAAGTGGTGATGTCCAACTCACTTAATGAGTTCAAGAGAGGACTGGACGCCTTTCTTGAGAACAATAAAATTACATCTTATGCTTAGTGATAGTTAATTAATCCAGGGATTTAATCTGACTGCCAGATTGGAGTCGGGAAGTGAATTTTTCCTCAATGATGTAAATTGGCCTATACCGCATGGTTTTTTTTTGCCTTCCCCTGGATCAACGCTGCGGAATAGCTGCAGTGCACAAGAAATAGGCTGAACTGGATGGACACTTGTCTTTTTTCGGCCTTTTAAACTATGTAACTATGTAACACTTATGTCCAAGCAGGTAAAGGCGGCTGCAAGATCCGTGATATATAAGGATTCATGTTCATTATTGTATCTCTGGATCAGACATAGACTCAGAGTGATACAACTAAATAGACCCTATAGGGGTAAAGTTGGCATATCCGGGGGGAAATATATCCCAGATTTGCCAAACTGAGCCAACTCATGAAACACATGGGTACATAGGAGAAGAAAGAGTTAATTGGCGTAAAAAATATAAATTTTTATTCCATCAAGTTAAAAAACGTACATAGTAAAAAGAGAAATGACATAATACGGATAGTATAAAGACACTAATTAGATTACCAATGTAGCAAGATATGTTACAAAGTATACATATATGGTCACGCATATGGTCACAGTGGGACATGAGCAATATAGATAATATAGCATAAGGTTAGTATATCAAGACAATCCAATGAGTGTAATAATATATCAAAAAGTAATCCAGAAGTATTCCATAGTCATTGGATTTACACTTGCCATATGCAGCAGGTATCCATCTAAATAATGCTCCTGCCCACAAATAATCAGATACATGTCACATAAAACATTTTTTAAGGTAGTCTCTTACCACAAAGAGTGCCAAAAAGGAGGGTAAAGTGCATAAAGGAACGCACAGTGGCAGAGTGGTATTCCCATCTCATATATTTATGGCACTTCCACAGTCTGAGGACGCACATTCGGCTGAAGTATATTGCTGCGCAGGGACATGCCGGGTCCCTGAGCTGCAATGCATGCTGCCAGCCAATCAAAGGCCGGTAGCTGATGTCGGCGTGCCAGTCACGAGCGACGCATGGAAGTGACGTCATGCGCTGCCCTTGCCGGCACACTGAAATCAGCTACAGAAGAAGACGCCGCATGTCGTGGGAGCGCAGGAAGGTAAGAAGAATCATTTATTTTTGTTTATTTAATGTATTAGAAAAGAACGACAGAACATTATACCAGGAAAGGGCCAAGGATGGGGAGCATTAGACAAGGAAGGGGCTCAGGGTGGGGAGAATTAGACAAGGAAGGGGCCCAGGATGGGGAGCATTATATAAAGAAGGGGCCCAGGATGGGGAACATTATACAAGGAAAGGGCCCAGGATAGGGAGCATTATACCAGAATGGGGGTCATTATACCATGACATGGGCCAGGATGAAGGACATTACACCAGGAAGGGCACAAGGATGGAGGTCATTATACCAGAATGGGGCCTAGGATGGGGGACAGGATACCAGGATGGAGGACATTGTTATAGGATGGGGGACATTGTACCAGGATTGGGGACATTGTTACAGGAAGGGGCCAGGATGGGGGACATTATTACAGTAAGAGGCACAGGACCAAGGACATTATACCAGGAAGGAGCCCAGGATTGGGACGTTATTGCTGAAAGGGGCTCAGGATGGGGGGTATTATACACAGAAGGTGGATATTATAACAGGAAGAGGCCCAGGATCGGGGATATTATAACAGGAAGGGGCGCAGGATGGGGAACATTATACCAGGAAGGGGCCTAGAATGAGAGACATTATTATAGGATGGGGCTACAATGGGAAACATCCAAGGCAGGGACGAACACGCGCATCATTATCGGATCTAGAATGCTACAAGGGCCCATACATCTGACCAACATGCTGGTGGGGGCCCAGGTCCAAATTTTGCACATCTGCAGGAACATGGCATATGGCTTAACAGTATGTCATATGTTGGGAAGGGGTTAAGCTACAGCACATTACATAGCCTCTTGCAGCTATATCAATGGAAAAATTAAAAAATGTATGGCTTTTTGAAGAAGGGAAGGAAAAAATGCAAAACAAAAAATTATCCGGTCCTGAAGGGATTAAGGAGTTCCCACCCACAGTAAATGTTGTCACTCAGCTTAAAATCTTCACTTGCTTATTAGCAGAAGCTAAGGTTTCATTAGGATCGCCGAGGCTAAAGTTACATGCGGCTCCAGCTTACATGTAAAGGGGATGGTATCAAGGAGTCTCGCCAAACTTTCCCTACAAATGTCCAACAATTCAGAATTCATATCCATTGATAATTTATCTTCTAAAATGATAGCATTTTTTTTCTATCCTTTTCATTTTATGTGTAATTAACTTTTTGCTCTCCTCCTTTAAGCAATGGGAGGAACGACTGATAAGGATCCAGGAAACCATTGATGAATGGCTGAAGGTGCCGACCCAGTGGCTTTAATCTTCTCTTCTGAGGACATCATGCAGCAAATGCCTGAAGAAGGACGCTTATTCCAGACTGTGGATAGAAACTGGAGAGAGATCATGAAACATTGCGTTAAAGACCCGAAGGTAAATGGATGCTTCATGGTGGACTGATACAAGAAAGCACGGTCATCTTGCATCCAGGATTGATGTTTTCCAAGAGTCCGTGTCCTGATGCTTCCATCACAAGGATCCTGGGTTATGGGGCTCCGCACTGCCTGGACTCCAGCCTCCCGCATCTTCTATTTTCTATCCAAATAGGTTCTAATTTTTCTTTTAATATAAACTATTGGCACAATAGTCAATGAATGTGACCTTTTTTCAGTCTCTATAACTATATAATGGAATCTTACTTATGGGCTATCTACTTTGTTTTAGGTTTTAAGCGCCACTTCTCTGACCGGACTTCTGGAAAAACTTCAGGACAGCAATGTGCTTCTGGATAAAATCATGAAAGGGCTGAATGCCTATCTGGAGAAGAAGAGGCTTTTTTCCCACGGTATAGTCCTTTCACTTGTTGCAATGATTGTATATATTCCTTAAATATTTTTTTTTCTTATTTAAACGCATTGAAATCATTTTTGTAATTGGATTTCATTAATAATTTTGCACTGTTTGCCTTCTATTGGCTCTGTGTTGCGCTGGCTATTGGACTTATTTTTAATCTGTCTTTTTTCAGCTCCTCTTAGCCGATTTATGACCACAGATCACATCAAAGCTGAATGTGCAGGAAACAAAAAGCCTAACGGTGCAACATTTTTAATGAAACTGAATTGTCGCAAATACTCGCAATTAAATGGGTATTCCCATCTCCAAGATCCTATCCCAATATGTAGTAGGCGTAGTAATAATAATAATATTAGCAAATACCTCCAATTAGAAGTGTAGTATAGTTCTTCTGATTCACTATGTCGCTTTCCCCATGTGCAAGGCATTGCAGTAGCTTCGGTATCCATGGTTACGACCACTCATATAGTGACAGTTATTTGCTAGTGGTCGTAACCTAAGCTACTGCAATGCCCTGCACATGGGGTAAGCAACAAAACAAATCAGAAGAACTATACTAAACTTCTAATTGGAGGTATTTGCTAATATTATTATTATTACGCATACTACATATTGGGGTAGAATCCTGGAGATGGGAATACACATTTCAGTTAAATAAAAAAAAGTTCCCAAAGCTGGATAGCCCCTTTAAGCTAACCATACGCATGACATATGAGATACCCGTGGTCTGAATGGTTATTTGGCTATTTCTCCTGACTCCCACCTATTCTGCTGAACAGTCATGTGGTTTTAATGGGGAGAGAGGAGAAAGTCGGTACTGGACACCTCCGGCAGCGGGTTATCTCCCCTGAGAACCAAAAGACCGGGTATTGAAATCCCATCTGCCCGATCCTTCTGGCCCTGACATCCTCTATCGGGGGAGAGTCAGGAGACCCCCATACACATCAGTGGGTAGGCCGGTCCTGCTGCAATCGTCAGGTTTAAACTATTTTAATCCAATGTGTATGGGGACTGAATCTTTACTTTAAAGCTTTGCTTTTCTATTTTCTCACATAGACACTAATACAAATGGCGCCTGACCCAATACTTTAATGACATCTTTATCATATTGTGCATTTTCACTTTAGCTTTTTCTTCCTGTACAACAATGAAATGCTAGAAATTCTCTCTGAGACTAAAGATCCTCTGCGGGTCCAACCACATCTAAAGAAGGGCTTTGAAGGCATAGCAAAGCTGGAGCTCCTTCCTAACCTGGACATCAAAGCCATGTACAGCACCGAGGGGGAACGCGTAGAGCTCATCCAGACCATCTCCACCTCCGAGGCTCGGGGGGCCGTGGAGAAGTGGCTCATCCAAGGGGAAGATGTCATGTTAAGGAGCGTGCATGATGTTATTGCTCGGTCACGAATGGTACGGATCTACCTACAGACCAAAAGCATTAATTGGAACTAATCTAGTCTATATATATAATCGTCTTATCCCGTCTGTCTGTCTGTCTGTGTGTCTGTCTGTCCAGGAAATCCCGCGTCGCTCATTGGTCCGGCAGCGGCCAATCAGCGCCGGGGGATTTCTAAAAAAAGATGGCGGCCGTTAGCGGCTCATCTGCGGGACGGAGCTGAGCGGCGATGCAGCCAGGAGATGACTGGCGCAAGGCGCTCATCTCCCGGCCGGCAACAGCAGAAGGAACCCGACCGACGGACCCATCTGCGGGATGGAGATGCAGCCGGAAGATGAGCGCCGCGAGGCGCTCATCTCCCGGCCGGTAGCAGCGGAAGGACCGCCGGCGTCGCTGACCTCCATGCGGAAGGGAGGACCGGGGAGCGGCGCTGCGGGTCGGGATACTTCTGCTGTGAGCGCCCGCTATGTCCCGGGTTCTCGCAGCGGAAGTAGCCGCACAGGCAGCGCCGCTCCCCGGTCCTCACCAAGACGATTCGATGATTGATCGCGGTCTTCGGACCCGACCAATCACTGATCTTAGCGCAAAACTTAAACACCGCTGTGCTGATTGGTCGCCGACGCTGCCCGCGACCAATCACCGATTTTGGCTCCACATTTAAACACCGCTGTGGTGATTGGTCGCGGCCGATATTTAAATTTGGCGCCAAAATCGGTGATTGGTCGCGGCCGATATTTCAATTTGGCGCCCAAATCGGTGATTGGTCGCGGTCAGCGTCCCCGACCAATCAGCACAATAGTGTTTAACTTTGGCGCCAAGATCAGTCATTGGTCGCGGGCCAAGACAGCGACCAATCACCGATTTGTGCGGCACTTTTAAATAGCGTCCGTGACCAATTGGATGTCAGCGCCGCTCCCCGGTCCTCCCTTCACACCCTAGCCGCATGGATGTCAGCGCCGCTCCCCGGTCCTCCCTTCACACCCTAGCCGCATGGATGTCAGCGCCGCTCCCCGGTCCTCCCTTCACACCCTAGCCGCATGGATGTCAGCGGCGCTGCCTGTGCGGATACTTCCGCTCCGAGAACCCGGGACATGAGCGGGCGCTCGCAGCAGAAGTATCTGGACTCGCAGCGCCGCTCCCCGGTCCTCCCTTAACACCCTAGCCGCTGATGTCCCCACTGTATCCGCATGGTCTTACAAAGGTCCGGACATTTGTGTTAAAAATCGCTGATTGGTCGCTGGCGCTGCCCGCGACCAATCACCGATTTGGGCGCCAAATTTAAATATCAGCCGCGACCAATCAGCACAGCGGTGTTTAAATGTGGAGCCAAGATCGGTGATTGGTCGCTGGCGCTGCCCGCGACCAATCACCGATTTGGGCGCCAAATTTAAATATCGGCCGCGACCAATCACCGATCTTGGCTCCACATTTAAACACCGCTGTGCTGATTGGTCGCGGCTGATATTTAAATTTGGCGCCCAAATCGGTGATTGGTCGCGGGCAGCGCCAGCGACCAATCAGCGATTTTTAACACAAATGTCCGGACCTTTGTAACACCATGCGGATACTGTGGGGACATCAGCGGCTAGGGTGTGAAGGGAGGACCAGGGAGCGGCGCTGCGGGTCGTGATACTTCTGCTCCGAACGCCCGCTCATGTCCCGGGTTCTCGGAGCGGAAGTATCCGCACAGGCAGCGCCGCTGACATCCATGCGGCTAGGGTGTGAAGGGAGGAACGGGGAGCGGCGCTGACATCCAATTGGTCGCGGACGCTATTTAAAAGTGCCGCACAAATCGGTGATTGGTCGCGGTCTTGGCCCACAACCAATCACGATTTTGCCGCAAAAGTTAAACACTACGGTGCTGATTGGTCGCGGACGCTGACAGCGACCAATCACCGATTTTGGCGCCACATTCAAATATCGGCCGCGACCAATCACCGATCTTGGCTCCACATTTAAACACCGCTGTGCGGATTGGTCGCGGACGCTATTTAAATGTGGCACCAAAATCGGTGATTGGTCGCGCCCAGCGTCGGCGACCAATCAGCACAGCGGTGTTTAAATGTGGAGCCAAGATCGGTGATTGGTCGCGGCCGATATTTGAATGTGGCGCCCAAATCGGTGATTGGTCGCTGTCAGCATCCGCGACCAATTAGCACCGTAGTGTTTAACTTTGGCCGCAAGATCAGTGGTTGGTTGCGGGCCAAGTCGGCGATCAATCACCGATTTGTGCGGCACATTTAAATAGCGGCCGCGACCAATTGGATGTCAGCGCCGCTCCCCGGTGCTCCCTTCACGCCCTAGCCGCATGGATGTCAGCGCCGCTGCCTGTGCGGATACTTCCGCTCCGAGAACCCGGGACATGAGCGGGCGCTCGCAGCAGAAGTATCCCGACCCGCAGCGCCGCTCCCCGGTCCTCCCTTCACACCCTAGCCGCTGATGTCCCCACAGTATCCGCATGGTGTTACAAAGGTCCGGACATTTGTGTTAAAAATCGCTGATTGGTCGCTGACGCTGCCGCCGACCAATCACCGATTTAGGCGCCAAATTTAAATATCGGCCGCGACCAATCACCGATCTTGGCTCAACATTTAAACACCGCTGTACTGATTGGTCGCGGACGCTATTTAAATGTGCCGCCAAAATTGGTGATTGGTCGCGCACAGCGTCGGCGACCAATCAGCACAGCGGTGTTTGAATTTGCCGCCAAGATCGGTGATTGGTCGCGGCCAGCGCCAGCGACCAATCAGCGATTTTTAACACAGATGTCCTGACCTTTGTAACACCATGCGGATACTGTGGGGACATCAGTGGCTAGGGTGTGAAGGGAGGACCGGGGAGCGGCGCTGCGAGTCCGGATACTTCTGCTGCGAGCGCCCACTCATGTCCCGGGTTCTTGCAGCGGAACTATCCGCACAGGCAGCGGCGCTGACATCCATGCGGCTAGGGTGTGAAGGGAGGACCGGGGAGCGGCGCTGACATCCAATTGGTCGCGGCCGCTATTTAAATTTAAATGTGGCGCCAAAATCGGTGATTGGTCGCGCCCAGCGTCGGCGACCAATCAGCACAGCGGTGTTTAAATGTGGAGCCAAGATCGGTGATTGGTCGCGGCCGATATTTAAAATTGGCGCCCAAATCGGTGATTGGTCGCGGGCAGCACCAGCGACCAATCAGCGATTTTGAACACAAATGTCCGGACCTTTGTAACACCCTGCGGATACTGTGGGGACATCAGCGGCTAGGGTGTGAAGGGGGGACCGGGGAGCGGCGCTGCGGGTCGGGATACTTCTGCTCCGAGCGCCCGCTCATGTCCCGGGTTCTCGCAGCGGAAGTAGCCGCACAGGCAGGGGCGCTCCCCTGTCCTCTCTAATACGATTCCGCTCCCCGCTCCTCACCAATACGATTCGCTGATTGGTCGCGCTCTCCACACCCGACCAATCAGTGATCTTGGCGCTAAAGTTAAACACCGCTCTGCTGATTGTTCGCGTCCGCTGCCCGCAACCAATCACCGATTTGGGCGCCACATTTAAATAGCGGCCGCGACCATTCACCGATCTTGCCGCCACATTTAAACACTGCTGTGCTGATTGGACGCGGACGCCGGACGCGTCCAATCAACGAGATTGGCGCCAAATTTAAGCAACGCTCTGCTGATTGATCGCGGTCGCTGGCCGAGATCAATCAGCAGTATTGGCGCCAAATTTAAACCTCACTCTGCTGATTGGTCGCAACCACCGGCCGCGACCAATCTGCGTTTTTGGTGCCAAATTTAAACAACGCTCTGCTGATTGGTCACGGTCGCCGGCCGAGACCAATCAGCAGCATTGGGGCCAAATGTAAACCCCGCTGTGCTGATTGGTCGCGGTCGCCGGCAAAGACCCATCAGCATTATTGGTGCCAAATTTAAACCCTGCTCTACTGATTGGTCGCAGCCGCCAGCCGCGACTAATCAGCGATTTTGGTGCCAAATTTAAACACCGCACTGCTGATTGGTCGCGGCCGCCAGCCGCGACCAATCAGCGAGATTGGCGCCAAATTTAAACAACGCTCTGCTGATTGGTCGCTGTCGCCGGCCTCGACCAATCAGCGATTTTGGCACCAAATTTAAAGAATGCTCTGCTGTTTGGTCACGGCCGGCGACCAATCTGTGATTTTGGCGCCGAATTTAAACCCCACTCTGCATCGCTCTGCTGATTGGTCGCGGTCGGCGGCCATGACCAGTCAGCAGTATTGGCGCCAAATTTAAACACCGCTCGGCTGATTGGTCGCGACTAATCAGCGATTTTGGTGCCAAATTTAAACACGCTCTCCAGTCCTCACTAACACGGTTCGCTGATTGGTCGCGGCCGCCGCCCGCGACCAATCATCGATATTGCCGCCAAATTTAAACACCGCTTTGCTGATTGGTCGCGGTTGCCGAACGCGACCAATCAGCGATTTTGGCGCCAAATTTAAACACAGCTCTGCTGATTGCACCCGGTCGGCCGCATACCTATTCTAGAATACCCGGTGCATTAGAATCGGGCCACCATCTAGTTCTTTTATATTTGTATAAGATTATTTGGCGGCAGTGAATGATTTGTGGATGATGTATCTCTTGCTATAGAGCCAGGTAGCAGATCTTCTACCTGCAATCGGTAGAAATGAATTTGCTAGATAATACTAGTAAGGTTGTCCCTCTCTTAAATGCTTCTGTCAACGTAATTTAACTTTCTTTTTTAAAAGGCATACCCTGCGACTGCAAGAAAAGACTGGGTGAGGGAATGGCCGGGCAGGTCGTGCTCTGTGTGTCTCATGTTCTGGACAAGTGAAGTGCATGAAGCTATCGGCAGTGGCCCGGAGGTACGGCATAAGCTCCTTTACTGATCAAGGTTGCTTCACTATAAACAGTCATGGCCGGAAGTGTTGGCACCCTTGAAGTTGTTCCAGAAAATGAAGTATTTTTCCATAAAAAATTGCATGTGTATTTTCTGTTATACACATGTTTATTTCCTTTGTATGTATTGGAACAACACAAAAAAAGGCAAATTGGATATAATTTCACACAAAACCCCATAAATGGGTCGGACAAAATTGTTGGCATGTTTCCAAAATTGTGGGTAAACAATTTTGTTTCAAGCATGTGATGCTCGTTCAAACTCACCTGTGGCAAGTAAAAGGTGCGGGCAATATGAAAATCACACCTGAAACCTGATACAAAGGGGAAAAGTTGACTCAGTCTTTGCGTTGTTACGTGCCACACTAAGCAGGGAGAACAGAAAGAGGAGAAGAGAACTGTCTGAGGACTTGAGAACCAAAATTGTTGACTAATATCTTCTTTTTGTGTTGTTCCAATATACACAAATGAAATAAACATGTGAACAACAAAACGTGTAATTGTAATAATTTTCTGGGAGAAATACATATATATACATTCATAGACAGACTTCATGAGTTCTCCTGCTAATAGACTGTCATACCCAGAGACGCAGCTTATAGGAGTTTCCAGGGGGGGATATACCATTGGTGCAACAGAGGTAAGGGGACCCACATTCACATCCAAAGATGCAAGCAGCTTATTTCACAGTACGTTATTAGACTGCAAAGAGCCCATGTAGTGTTCTTGCCCAGGGGTCTTCTCCTGGGGGTTGCAGTTGTACAGCGGCTCAATATCTTGAAGGTACCCAAAAGGCTCCATAGTATTGTTGGGATTTTGCATTGATTCATGCATCTTGTCTAGAGATGCGCAACTAAATTTGCAGGACCTTGGTCTAAGAGAGCAGGTTAGTAGTCTGTGGCTGTTGGATGGGAGCCTTGCTAACCGCCTCTTACATGCCGGCATCCCTGGCTCCTCTTTTGATTAGCCGGCCAGGCGTGATGTCATTTGTGCCTCACACCACAACTATGACATCGACATCAAAAGAGGAGCCGGAGATGCCGGTTCACGGGGCTCCGGTCCTGCGGCCGTGGAATACTGACCGGACTGTTGGACCAGAGTCCTGCAAATCCATTCACTCATCTCTACTCTCGTCATATCTACCAATAAGGGAAGACATTGTATGGGATTTCCCATAATACCAGCATAAAATGAATCCATCTGCATTGAGTTTTCCATGCTGTTTGTAGCAGGGTTTTATAGAGGTACATCTGGGTATTTGGAGCAATTTGCGAGGAGGCAAATTGTCCCAGCAGACTCGCAGCACATTGGGGGCTCTCGTCACCATAGAGGGGCACGCTCGTGACGTGGTCAGGGAAATGATCGAAACAGGTTTGTGCAAACATCATGGCTGGCAGCAAACTTTCCAATACCATGTTCTATTTATTATACACTACATGGAGAAAGGTATTGTGCCCCCTCCACATTACACCTACAGGGGCTTTTATGGCCTCCTATTCTAATCCATATCCAGGATGTTAATATGGAGTCCGTCCCTCTACAGATATCACAGCTCAGTATGCCGAGCACCTTCATACATTTCACCATATTCCTATGTTCTTTCCATATCTATGTTATGTTCCCCCCTCTTTTCTTTGAGTTTTCATAGGACACAATTGATCTTGTCACAGTAAAGCAATCTTGGGGTGTACTTACAATGACGTCTATGGGGCAGTAGTCATTTCTGCATATTGAGATGGTGGTCCCTATATAGGAATGTTTTGGCATCTGTAGGTGTCGGCATCCCCTGTATATGACTCATTGCCACAATTGATCTTCTTTATAGTCAGTGGTTTGGATGGCCTAGGTGCGGTTTGTAATATTTTCTATCAATGGTGTGTGTGCCCTCCTCTGTGCAGTGTCGTTCTATAACCATGGATGGACTAATAAAGGGGTTTTATGTCAATTCCTTTAATGACCTTTTGTTCGGTTTCTTTGTAGGTATTATGTCATTCTCCGAGTGGTCAGCCATTCTAAGCCTGAGCAGACATATGGCAATGTAATTGATGTGTGCCTGACATTGTTCTTCCCTATGTGGCGGTGACATATTTATGCTGCCATTCTCCAGTATTTGTTCTAATTAATCATCCTAAAGGTGTTTAGTGGGGTTGAGGTTGAGAACGTGTGGGAAACAGTTCTGCTCTTCTATTCCCTTAGGGTTGGAAGCTACAATTGTTTAAAATGTGTAACATACCTGGCGGCGTCCTTGCATAGTGGTCCATCTCCCACTGTGCAAGAGCGCGCACTTGATCTCCTGTCCAGAATGTCTCTCTGGCTTCCCTCCATGCTGTCTGTTTGTGTCTGTTTCTGCTGCTTAAGGGCGGCGCCCGATCACTTCCTGCTTTTTGTACCTGCTGTGGGTCACACCTCTTGTGCGTCCTCAGCCTATTGCTGTCTGTCACCTGGTATATAGCTCAGCTGCGCCCATCTATCCCTGCCTGAGCATAGTGTTTCTTTCAGTGTGTGCTTGCACTCTGAAGGTGCCAGGTCCCGTTCTGTGTTCTCTTGTCTGCCTATCCTGGAGGCTGTATTTCCAGGCCTGTCTGAACACGCTCCTAGCCTGTTCCTCCTGCCTTCTAGGGGCCGATTACCTAGACCTGTTCCTGTATCTTGTCTGACCTGTCTGAACACGCTCCTAGCCTGTTCCTCCTGCCTTCTAGGGGCCGATTACCTAGACCTGTTCCTGTATCTTGTCTGTCCTGTCTGAACACGCTCCTTGCCTGTTCGTCCTGCCTCTCTGGGGGCCGTATTCCCAGACCCGCTCCTGTATCCCGCTGCAGTGTCGGTCTCCTCCGTACACTCAGTTCCAGTCTGAACTCTCTCCTATCCTTTACCTGTTTTGCCTCTATGTCCGTTCCCTTCCTTTTTCTGCAGAGTCTGAACTCGTACCTAACTCCTGCTTGTTGTCTCTGTACTCCCGTTTGTGAGTTTGTGGTCCACTCGCTACTTCACTGCAAGTACCCTGTGGGTGTCTGGCTCTGCCTTTCCCTTCCTGTCTGTTCCGTGTGTACAGAGCCCTGTCCCCCCTACTCAGCCTAGCCTGCTCTGACTCCTTTGCTCACCGCTCTGGTGGTTCTAGCCTGCTCTGACTCCTTTGCTCACCGCTCCGGCGGTTCTAGCCTGCTCTGACTCCTTTGCTCACTGCTCCGGCGGTTCTAGCCTGCTCTGACTCCTTGCTCACCGCTCCGGCGGTTCTAGTCTGCTCTGACCCCTTTGCTTACCGCTCCGGCGGTTCTAGCCTGCTCTGCTTCTGCCCGCTGCTCCGGCAGTCCTGTCCTGCCCTGCTTCTGCCCGCTGCTCCGGCAGTCCTGTCCTGCCCTGCTTCTGCCCGCTGCTCCGGCAGTCCTGTCCTGCCCTGCTTCTGCCCGCTGCTCCGGCAGTCCTGTCCTGCCCTGCTTGTGCCCGCTGCTCCGGCAGTCCTGTCCTGCCCTGCTTGTGCTCGCTCCTCCTGCAGCCCTGTCCTGCTCTGTTCTTGCCCACCGCTTCGGGCGTTCCCTCTCTGCTGTGGTTGTCTACCGCATCTGCGGTTCTGTGACCCAGTCTGTACTGGGTCTTAACCTTTCTGTGCTCCAGCCCGTCCTTTCGGCCAGTACCTCCCTGCCTGCATACTCGCCTGTATCCACCCATCTGCATACCTGCCGTGTTTGCTTATATCCACCAGTCTGTGCCAGCCTAACCTGCCTGTTCCTGAGTCCCAGTGTGTACTGGGTCCTATCCCGCCTGTGTTCCTACCTGCTAGTGCCTCCCTGTCTGCACTCTAGCTGTGCTTGCCTGTACCCCTCTACCTGTATTGTTCCTGAGTCCCAGTGTGTACTGGGTCCTATCCCGCCTGTGTTCCTACCTGCTAGTGCCTCCCTGTCTGCACTCTAGCTGCACTTGCCTTTACCCGCCTGCCTGCATACCAGTCGTGCCTGCCTATACCCTCCAGTCTGTGCGCCAGCCTAACCAGCCTGATCCAGTAATCCCTGTGTGGGTCAACCCCCGTGTCCGGAGTTTGACCTGGAGTAGCACCTGGTCCCTCTGCCCGGTTTCTCCCTGGTGCACTGGCGTCGTATGCCGTCGTGCCATCTTGGTCGGATCGGCCAGATACTTAGTCACGCCCCTCCAGGCACTCTCCGGTTCATGGTCCAGTGGAATCACTACAATCACACGCACACGCCGCTCAGCCCGGGCGTGTGCATAACAAAATGTCTTGTGCTGAAGCATTAAGATATCTTTTCACTGGAACTAAGGGGCCTAGACCACCCCCTAAAAACAAGGCCATACCTCCACCACCAAACTGCCCAGCGGGCACAATGCAGTTAATAGGGTAACGTTCTCCTGGCATTCACCAAATCCAGACTCGTCCATCAGATGCCAGATAGAGAAGTGTGATCCGTCACTGCACAGAACAGGTCTCCTCCAGAGTCCTGTGGTGGCGGCTTCACACCACTCCATCCGACGCTCGGCATCGTGCTTGGTGATGTAAGGCTGCATGCAGCTGCTCGGCCATAAAGCTCCAGGCGGGGGCGCAGTGTTTGTGGTGATGTTGTTACCAAAGTAGATCTGGACTCTGCAGTTATGGAGTCAGGAGAGCGTTCTGCCCTCTGCTCCTCAGCACTCAGTGACCCCGCTCTGTAATGTTCTGGGGTCTCCTGAGTTGCTGCAGTTCCTTCCACTCCTTAATAATATCACTCACATGTGATGGGGGAAGATTTAGGAGGGAAGAAATGTAATATCCAGACTTGTTACCCCGGTGGCTCCTATTACAGGACCGCGCTGGTATCAGAGGGCTCTGCACCACCAGCCATTCTGTCATATGTTAGTAACAGCACACCGCATGGGAGGGCGGATGTTATACACCGGGGGGCGTGGGGATTGATGTTATACACTGGTGGGGGGCGAGAGTCTTAATGTTATACAAGGCCGAGGGGCCAGATGTTATACCCTAGGGGTACGAGGGGCTAGATGTTATACAAGTCCGAGGGCTGGATGTTATACACTGAGGAGCAAGGGGACGGATATTATATACCGGGGGGGCGAGAGGCCGGATGTTATACACCAGGGGGAGGGAGCGAGGGGACAGATGTTATACACCGGGGCTGGGGGCCGGATGTTATACCCTGGGGGCCAGATGTTATGCAATGGAGCGCTTGGGGTTGGATGTTATACAGTGGGGTTGAGGGGATGGATTTTATACACTGGAGGGGGGGCGAGGGGAGAGATGTTATACTAAACTAGGGGCGAGGGGTGGATGTTATACACCGGGGGAGGCGAGAGGCCGGATTTTATAAACTGGGGGCTGAGAGTCCGGATGTTATACACCGTGGGCAATGGGACTAAATGAAAAAAGCAGAATTCGGTGACTAGGAGTTTTGTCCTATAATGTATGTGCATTTGCCTTCCCTTTAGAAACTCTCCCTTGTGATTCTGCAGTGTCTTAGAGGTTGACTATCTTTTCCTACATTCCTCAGGAGTTTCTCATGAACAGACTTCCGGTGGCTTGCCCAACTCCGCTATTACTGGGAGAATGAGAATGCGAGAGTGCGAATCATCAACTGCAATGTGAAGTCCGCCTATGAGTACCTGGGCAGCTCCCCACGCCTGGTCATCACTCCGCTCACTGACCGATGCTAGCGGACTCTGCTATGATGTGATGGGTTATGCTCAGAAATGTTTTTGACTTTTGTATGATGCATGAAACTTATTAGCAATTATTATTGATATTTCATACCAGTTCTTTCATGTTTCATTGGTAGATCGGTGCTTTTTATCTAAATCTTGGTGGAGCTCCAGAAGGTCCGGCCGGCACAGGAAAAACTGAGACCACCAAAGATTTGGCCAAGGCGCTGGCCGTGCAGTGTGTGGTCTTTAACTGCTCTGATGGTTTGGACTACATAGCAATGTCAAAGGTACATACAATGTTAAGCTGCTCCATTGCAGATAATAAACTGACTCCATCCGATGTTCTGCTGACATCTTTTGATTATATAGTACAGACCAAAAGTTTGGACACACATTCTCATTTAAAGATTTTCCTGTATTTTCATGACTATGAAAATTGTACATTCACACTGAAAGCATCAAAACTATGAATTAACACATGTGGAATTATATACTTAACAAAAACGTGTGAAATAACAGAAAATATGTCTTATATTCTAGGTTCTTCAAAGTAGCTACCTTTTGCTTTGATGACTGCTTTGCACACTCTTGGCATTCTCTTGATGAGCTTCAAGAGGTAGTCACCGGAAATGGTTTTCACTTCACAGGTGTGCCCTGTCAGGTTTAATAAGTGGGATTTCTTGCCTTATAAATGGTGTTGGGACCATCAGTTGCGTTGTGCAGAAGTATGGTGGATACACAGCTGATAGTCCTATTGAATAGACTGTTAGAATTTGTATTATGGCAAGAAATAAGCAGCTAAGTAAAGAAAAACGAGTGGCCATCATTACTTTAAGAAATGAAGGTCAGTCAGTGCGAAAAATTGGGAAAACTTTGAAAGTGTCCCCAAGTGCAGTTGCAAAAACCATCAAGCGCTACTAAGAAACTGGCTCACATGAGGACAGCCCCAAGAAAGGAAGACCAAGAGTCACCTCTGCTTCTGAGGATAAGTTTATCCGAGTCACCAGCCTCAGAAATCGCAGGTTAACAGCAGCTCAGATTAGAGACCAGGTCAATGCCACACAGAGTTCTAGCAGCAGACACATCTCTTAAACGACTGTTAAGAGGCGACTTTGTGCAGCAGGCCTTCATGGTAAAATAGCTGCTAGGAAACAAGCAGAAGAGAGTTGTTTGGGCTAAAGAACACAAGGAATGGACATTAGACCAGTGGAAAATTGTGCTTTGGTCTGATGAGTCCAAATTTGAGATCTTTGGTTCCAGCCACCGTGTCTTTGTGCGACGCAGAAAAAGTGAACGGATGGACTCTACATGCCTGGTTCCCACCGTGAAGCATGGAGGAGGAGGTGTGATGGTGTGGGGGTGCTTTGCTGGTGACACTGTTTGGGATTTATTCAAAATTGAAGGCATACTGAACCAGCATGGCTACCACAGCATCTTGCAGCAGCATGCTATTTATTTTTCAACGGGACAATGACCCCAAACACACCTCCAGGCTGTGTAAGGGCTATTTGACCAAGAGGGAGAGTGATGGGGGGCTACGCCAGATGACCTGCACTGCAGTCACCAGACCTGAACCCAATAGAGATGGTTTGGGTTGAGCTGAACCGCAGAGTGAAGGCAAAAGGGCCAACAAGTGCTAAGCATCTCTGGGAACTCCTTCAAGATTGTTGGAAGACCATTTCCGGTGACTACCTCTTGAAGCTCATCAAGAGAATGCCAAGAGTGTGCAAAGCAGTCATCAAAGCAAAAGGTGGCTACTTTGAAGAACCTAGAATATAAGACATATTTTCAGTTGTTTCACACTTTTTTGTTAAGTATATAATTCCACATGTGTTAATTAATAATTTGATGCCTTCAGTGTGAATGTACAATTTTCATAGTCATGTAAATGCAGAAAATCTTTAAATGAGAAGGTGTGTCCAAACTTTTGGTCTGTACTGTATATACTTTTTTTTAGTTTTTCAAAGGGCTGGCATCATCGGGAACATGGGTGTGTTTTGATGAGTTTAACCATATTGAGCTGGAGGTGTTGTCCGTGGTGGCCCAACAGATTCTCCGCATCCAGAGAGCCATCCAGACGAAGATGGACATGTTCAACTTCGAAGGAACAGAGCTGAAGCTTAACCCAAATTGCTTCTTAGCCATTACCATGAATCCTGGCTACGCGGGACGTTCTGAGCTGCCGGATAACCTCAAGGTAAAGAGTCCCAGTGCCTTGCATCGGGTCCTTCCACAACATTTCTATAGGATTAAGCTCAGGACTATGACTCGGCCATTCCAAAGCTTTATGTTTATTCAACCATTCTTTTGTAGAGCGACTTGTGTCTTTGGGCCATTGTCTTGCTGCATGACCCACGTTTTCTTGAGATTCAGTACATGAACTGATATCCTGATATTTTCCTTTAGCATTTGCTGATAGATTTTAGAATTCATTGTTCCATCAATGATGGCAGCCGTCCTTGGCCAAGTGCAGCAAAACAGGCCCAAAGCAGGTTACGATTACCATCTTTGTGTTTCATAGATGATAGGAGGTTCTTATGCTGTAATGCAGTATTTTCTTTCTGCAAACATATAGCTTCTCACTTAAAATCTCTATCTTGGCCTCATCCTTCCACAAAGCATTATTCCAGTTAGCTATTGATGTGCCCAGGTGAGTTTTAGCAGTGACATTTTAAATCGCATTGCCTTTCTCCTTGCAATCCTGCCATGCTCGCCATTGTTGTTCATTGTCTTTCTGATGGTGGACTCATGAACAATTACATTAGCTAATGTGAGGAGAGGCCTTTAGTTGCTTAGCGGTTACCTTGAGTTACTTTGTGACCTCACAGACTGATGTAGCTTTAAGTCAAATTTATGCAGTAATACAGAAATTTTTGAGGGGTTCACAAACTTTCAAGTAAATGCTAGGTTTACAAAAGAAACATAAGATTTCATCAAAGGGATTATTCTCCCCCAAACCTATATGAGATTGCACATTTCCTATGTATAATCACCACACCTGATGCCCTCATTTCTGCAAGCTCCTTAATATTGATGTCCCATTCTCCTATTTTCCAAAATGGACACAGTAGAGGTGTGGAGAGAGATTTGGAAAGTGTTAAAGGAGTATTCCCATCTCCAAGATTCTATCCCAATATGTAATAGGTGTAATAATAATATTAATAGCAAATACCTCCAATTGGAAATGTAGTATAGTTCTTCTGATTAGCTATGTCGCTTACCCCATGTGCAGGACATAGCAGTAGCTTAGGTATCCATGGTTACGACCACTAGCAAGTAACTAACTGTTACTATGAGTGGTCGTAACCATGGAAACCTAAGCTACTGCAATGTCCTGCACATGGGGGTAAGCAACATAGCTAATCAGAAGAACTATACTACATTTCTAATTGGAGATATTTGCAAACATTATTATTATTACCCCTATTACATATTGGGACTGGATCTTGGAGATGGGAATACCCCTTTAACCACACTTTGACTGACTTTCCTCTGATGTGGAATAGACACATCACTTTTAGGTCTGGGGTGGAGGATAGTGTAAATGGACAGAATGGGTTCCCCGGCTCTCTGCCTAGTTTACAGTAATTTAGTTTAATTTGTTGACTGACCCATCTGGTTTGCGCATTTCTGGTTCTTTTCCGGACTGTAGCAATGATGGTCCCCAACTATGCTCTGATTGCGGAGATCGGCCTTTATTCTTACGCTTTTCTGCACGCTAAACCTCTCTCGGTGAAGATGGTAATGACTTCCCGGCTGTGCTCGGAGCCGCTCTCGTCCCAGTTCCATTATGATTATGGGATGCGTGCAGTAAAGGCTGTGCTGACCGCTGCTGGCAATCTGAAGCTGAAATTCCCCCATGAAAATGAAGAGATTCTTGTAAGTTCTGAACTGTTGGTCGCTTTACATCTCGTATAGGATAGCATTACCATCTTACCGAGAAGCATTTGGATCACAAAAATTACAGCTGTCTGATTTTATAATAGCAGACAGAGACTTGCAAATAATGTCTGCACATTACTGTTCCTGGCTTGTTAGATCTCATCTGTGCAAAAGTGTCAAAACTATAGTTGTTAAACACGTAGCTTGTTCATCTTATGGGACAGTTTGATTTTTAACTTAAACGCATGTATTTTAGGCTAAAAATCATCTTAACAATTGTTTTTTATTAAAAATTTTGCATCGCTTGGCTTTCACCGGCTTTTTGATTCCCTGCACATTCAATTTTGATAAGGTCTGTGGTCATAAATAAACTGAGAGGAGCTCAGAAAAAGACAGATAAAACATTTACAAACTCCCCGTCAGCCAGCAAAAACGAGTTCACTGACAGTATCTCACTTAACTCATTCTGCAGCCGGCAATTAACAGTGCAACACAGAGGCCACATCTATTCCCTATGGAGAAACAATTCTGCAGCATAATTTACTGCAACTCAGCAGCGTTCCGTTCCTCTTTTATCATTCCTGGAAATGTAGGAATTAATTGAAATCTGTCAATAACGAGTACCCTACACAGTCTGACAATGTCACCACTGTTTGGGCACAGTCAGATTGTATAGGGTTGTCCCCTATATAGATTATATATACATTATATGTCATTTACACATACATTTCCAGGAGGTATAACAGAGGGACGATACAATGTAGAGTTTTAGGAAAAGAGGTTTCATACTTATTTTTTGGAGAATACTATTCTTTACTAATACAGACATACCACAAGAGCTGACTGCTCCTTTGTAATGGGGTTCTTCACTTTTAATATTGTTTCATGTCATATTGTATATGAATTATTTTATCATTTAATCCTTTTTCATTCTATTTAGCTCTTGCCGTCAATTAAGGATGTAAACGAACCCAAATTTTTGTCTCATGATATTCCTCTGTTCAATGGGATTACCAGTGACCTGTTCCCTGGCATTCAACTTCCGGAAGCCGACTATAAGGTATTAAAATATAATAGTGTCTTAAAGGGGTTTTCCAAGACTTAAAGAGGACTTGTCCCTCGCCATAAATATGTAAATGCCGCTGTTCTCCTGACTCCGGCATTGTTTTTCTTTTCTTCCTGCTCCTCTCCGTTCCTGACATCTGTCACTCTCCTCTAGCCCTTTAAGCCAACTGGGCAAGGCCTTCCTGAAGACTCCCACAGAGAGGACTTGATGACCACGCCCACTTGGCTATTAAAAATTATGAACTAGATTTCTATAAAGAGGCTATATCTCAGGAATGGAGAGGCGCAGGAGCAAAAGAAAAACCGCACCGGATTCAGGAGAACAGCGGCATTTACACCAGGTAATAAAATTGCATATTAATGGCAAGTGATAGCTCCTATATAGCTGGCCAGCTATCATTTGGATGATAGTTATCTTTCAGCAGCAGAAGGGAAGGAAGGGAGACACAGATCCATTACTAGTGGGTTGGCGGAGCCCCACAGGGATAGATCACCTCAGATTTATAAAAAGTGACGACCGGCCCCTCCAACTTAAGCTCCTCCTACTCCCATGTTCTCCAGTCTGAAATTTGAGGTCGCAGAGGATAGTCGCTGCCTTTGCAGCTCCTCAGAAGATTTTTTATTTTTACCAAAGGAGACCTGGACCCCCCGTGGTCTAGAGGTCTCAGGGGGTCTCGGCGCTGCCGGGACCCCTGCCCTCCCCTGCCAGACCTGCGTACCCCTTAAGGAGGTCCCCGCAGTAACCTGCCGGCCCCGGGGTACATAGGGCGCTTCCTGGCAGAGACGTACACCGCCTGTGGGGTCACAGCACCACACATCCCTGGGGGTCCCTGTGGCGCACAGCGGGGTAAGTGCTCTGTGTATGAGTGCGGCCGCCGCCGTTATTTCATGTGGTGATTTTCTGCTTTTCTGTATTTGCAGACGGTGTATGAGGATCACCGCTGCATTCTCTGACCCTGGGGGCTGGGGAGCAGGGACGGAGGAGCACGGCTCCGTTGGAACGGGGGGCGTGGCTTTATTATCTTGGCTTCCTGCCGTCACTTTTAGGCAGGAAGCCTTCAGGAGAGCGCGCGCTTTCTCTCTGAGCGCGGGCTCTGTGAGTGAGCTCGGGGGGCCGGGCTTCGCGTCGTTCGGCTTCCTGTCATTGTAGTTCTGACAGGAAGCTCCTGGCTTAGCGCGCGCTGAGCTCTCCGCCCCTCTCCCTCCTTCCGGCTTCCCTCCACGTGCACCTCCGGCTCTCTGCTCCCCGTTCACCGCCCTCACAGCTCAGAAGGAGCAGTCACCGCGGCACTGGTGAGTCGTTTCTGCCTGTAGGCAGAGGCTCCCTTTTTGTTCTTTCCATTGCAGAGCACCTTGGCTGACCTGCTAAGGCAGGCAAGGTGCTATTTGCCGCTACCGCTTTTCTGGACACTCTCACTTCTCTGACCTCTTAAGGCAGTGAGGTATTTAGCGTGTCAGCAGCATTAACCCCTTCTGAAGGGGTCTGCTCAACAGGGCTGTTAACTCTTTCTGGGGGTGCACACTTCTGTTTCAGAGGGCGCTTCTCCCCAGTTTGTTAGGTTAACTTTTGCTCTGCAGGGCTGGGGTAACTCTCTCTAGAGGAGAGTTTTAACCCTTCAGTGCCTTAAAAGTTAAAAAAAAAAAAAAAGGGGGGAATTTTTTTTTTGTGGAAGCAGGCTGTGTTAGCTATTTTCGCACACCCTAGGTTACCATACTCATTCTAACATGCTGGCATCTGATGTGGGAGGCATGACGGATCAGGGACCAGGGGGCGCGGACCTCTCTCCCGATCCGTTTCAGGATCGGTCTCGCATTTCTGATACACCCAGGTCTTCGACGGCGTCAAGTTCGACCCTTAGTGATGTTAAAGTGGAGGCTCTCACCCGCTCCATTGACAGTCTTTCTAACCTCCTGGGTCATTGGGTGTCAGCTAAGTCGCAACCGACACCACGAGGCAAGAAGCGCCAGAGGGTGGCGCTGTCTCCTCCGTGCGGTGCATCGGAGGCTCCAGATTCACCAACAAGCTCGGTTGGTGAAATCTCCGATTCTGAGGATGAGGATCGGCAGAGTCGTCCTGCTTCGCTTTCGGGCCGCGTGGATGCTCTTATTGGAGCCATGCGGGAAGCGTTACAGCTGTCTGAAGAGCTGACAAAGCCTGGCAAGTCGGCCCGGCTGTATCAGGAGTCGCGTCGGGCTCGTTCAACATTACCGGCGCATGATGAACTTAACGAGGCAGTGGAGAAAGAACGCCGGTGTCCGGATAAATGCTTCCAGGGGATGCGTTTTTTTTATGCCTTGTATCCCTGCGCCACGGAGACGATCGCTAATTGGGTTCCCTCCCCTGAAGTGGACCTTCCTCTGTCTCAGCTTAGCAAATCTTCCTTGCTTCCTGTTAAAGGGAAGGCCAGTCTTCAGGAGCCTCTGGACAGAAGAACGAAGTTAGCGGCGAAGTCCATCTACGAGGCCGCGGGTCATGGATTCCGTGTAGTCTTGGGGGCCATGTGGGCCGGTGAGGCTTCTCTGCGGTGGTTGGACCAGCTGCGGACGGCATGGCAGGATGGAACTCCGCTGTCGGAAGTGGAAAGGCTTTTCCAGCTGTTGGAAGAGGCGACACATTATGGCAGGGACGCAGTACTGGATACTACTTCCATTCTGTCCAGGTCTCAATCTTCGGCCGTCACAGTCAGGAGAGCACTGTGGCATAAACAGTGGACTGGAGACGCAGTATCCAAACAAGGTTTGCTTAGTCTAGCGTACAAAGGCGGTCATCTTTTTGGTTCGGACCTCACGGAGCTGATTGCTAAGGCCAAGGCTAAGGATGCTGCCTTGCCTCAGCGGAAGGCGGCGGCTTCCACGTCTGGCAGGTCAAGTGCCAGTGGTGGTCGTCGGTCCTTTCGGACCAGGGGGCGGTTCGGTCAGCCTTCTTGGGGATCGGGTCGTCCCTCGGCTTCCGGTAAGAAGTCCACCCAGAAATCCCGTATTTCCTGGAAGCAACATTTCCGTCAGGACAAACGGGAGGTTGACAAGAAGCCCGCTAAGGCGGACTGACGCCAGGATTCCGCTCGAGGGCTCTCGGGTGGTAGGTCGTCTGCTACAATTCGGGTCGATTTGGGCGTCCCACATTTCGGACGCCTGGGTGACGCGAGTTATGTTGGCAGGCTATTTCATAGAGTTTCACTCTCGTCCCCCGGACAGGTTTCGTCAGTCACGCACCCCGTCCGAGCCCAAGCTGGCTGCAGCACTGCTGCGGGAGGTAGACACTCTTCTGCAGCAGGGTGTGGTGGTCCCGGTTCCGCCAGAGGACCGGGGAAGGGGGTTTTACTCCAACCTTTTTGTGGTCACCAAAAAGGAGGACAAGTTTCGCCCCATTCTGGATCTCAAAGATTTGAATCTGCATGTCCGGACCCGGAAATTCCGCATGGAGTCTCTCCGCTCTGTCGTAGCGGCCCTGTCGCAGTACGATTTCTTGGTGTCGATCGACATCCGCGACACCTATTTGCATGTCCCTATCGGCAGAGCTCACCAGCGTTTCCTGCGTTTCGCCATAGGTCAGGCCCATTACCAGTTTGTGGCCCTACCATTCGGGTTGGCCTCGGCACCCAGGGTTTTTACAAAGATTCTGGCGCCACTCATGGCGCTTCTTCGAAAACAAGGAGTTATGATTCTACCCAACCTGGACGACCTGTTGATTGTGTCGCCCACAGCGGAGGAGGCGATGACTGCTCGCGATCTCTCCCTCCAGCACCTGGAGGACTTCGGGTGGCTGGTCAATTGGAAGAAGTCGTCATTAAAACCGACGCAGTCAATCCTGTTCTTGGGGATGCATTTCGACACAGTACGGGCAGTGGTGTCCCTGCCTCCGGACAAACAAACGAACCTTCGTCGCCATGTCCAGGCTATGAGGTCGGCGATGGCAATGTCCCTTCGGGAATGCATGCGCCTTCTGGGTCTGATGGTGGCGACAATGGAAGCCGTACCGTTTGCACAATTTCATTCCCGGGATCTCCAAAATCTTATTCTGACCAGTTGGGATCGATCGCCGACTTCACTGGATCGCTCGGTCTTTATCTCCCGCAGGGTGCGAGAGTCTCTTGGATGGTGGTTACGTCCGGAAACTCTATCCCTGGGGAAATCCTTTCTTCTCCCAAGGTGGTCGGTGATTTCCACCGATGCCAGCCTGACTGGCTGGGGGGGGGTTTGGAACGACCTCTGGGTTCAGGGGGTCTGGTCGTCAGAGGAGTCGTCTCTACCGATCAACATGAGTTGAGAGCAATTTTTCTCTGCCTCCGACATTGGACGGTCCTTTTGAGCGGTCTGCCGGTCCGGATTCAGTCGGACAATGCGACGGCTGTCGCGTATATCAACCATCAGGGCGGGACGAGGAGTTCCAGACTCATGATGGAGGTCTCTCGGATCCTGGTTTGGGCCGAGTCCAGGGTTCCAGCCATCTCCGCGATTCATATCCCAGGTGTGCTGAATATCTCGGCGGACTTCCTCAGTCGCAAGCAGGTGGATCCCGGAGAATGGAGTCTTCATCCGGAAGTGTTTGCACTGCTGTGCTCCCGGTGGGGGACTCCTCAGGTGGATTTGATGGCATCCAGGCTGAACGCCAGGGTTCCGACATTCATGTCCAGGTACAGGGACCCGGAGGCTGTGGCGGTAGATGCTCTAGTGGCCCCGTGGGACCAGTTCGAGCTGATCTATGTGTTTCCGCCAGTATCCTTACTTCCTTTGGTGATTTGGCGGATCAAACTGGAAAGAGTATCAGCAATTTTGGTAGCGCCGGATTGGCCACGGAGGACGTGGTGTTCGACGCTGGTGTCTCTTCTGGCGGCGCCTCCGTTTCCACTGCCTCTTCGCCCGGACCTGTTAATCCAAGAGCCCATTCGTCATCCGGACCTGAAGTCACTTTGTTTGACGGCGTGGCACTTGAGACCGAGATCTTGAACCGTCGTGGTTTTTCGTCCGAGGTTATTTCTGCCAGAGGTCCAGCCACGACTAGGATTTATCACAGAACTTGGGAGTCTTTTTATTCTTGGTGTTCTGGATCGTCAAGGAACCCGAGGGTTTTTTCCATCCCCAACTTCTTGGCTTTTCTGCAATATGGTTTGGCCAAGGGTCTAGCAGTTGGTACCTTACGAGGTCAGGTATCTGCACTATCCGCGCTTTTTCGAAGGGCTATTGCTTCACGTAGGGACGTGCGTTCTTTTTTTCATGGGGTTGCTCGTCAGTTTCCGCCTCGGGAGGCGGTTGTGGCTCCTTGGCGGCTTAATCTATTCCTGGAAGCTCTTCAGCATGAGCCTTTTGAGCGTATGGATTCAGCTACGCTTTACTTGCTTTCTTGGAAGGTGGCCTTCCTGGTAGCGGTCACCTCTTTGAGAAGGGTTTCGGAGTTGGCGGCACTGTCTTGCTCGCCACCTTTTCTGGAATTTCTTCCGGATCGTGTGGTGCTTCGTACCCGTGGAGATTTTTTACCTAAAGTGGTGTCGCATTTCCACGTCAATCAGGACATCGTGTTACCTTCTCTCTGTCTGAAGCCGAAGAGTCCAAAGGAGTGGGCCTTGCACTCGTTGGATTTGGTGCGGGCATTGAAGTTCTATCTTACAATCATGCAAGGTTTTCGGAAATTGGACTCTCTTTTTGTGATTCCTGCTGGTCGTCGACGTGGTCAGCGTGCTTCCAAGGACACTATAGCTCGGTGGATACGTTCGGCTATCCTGGAAGCGTACCGGCTCAAGGGCGAGCCTTGTCCGGTTAAAGTTCGAGCTCATTCCACGAGGGCTGTTGGTTCATCATGGGCTTTTCGTCAGGGGACCTCGGCAGCGCAGCTCTGCCGGGCGGCTACCTGGCGCTCCGTTCACACCTTTACTAAATTTTATAAAGTGGACGTGAGTGCTTCCGCCGATGCGGCCTTGGGACGCAGGGTCCTGCAGGCGGCGGTGGTTTAAGTTACCTCTTTATTTTATTTTATTTTTTATTCGGCGCTGGTTGCGCACTTACCTAAGTTGTTGGGGTGTTGGAGATTCTGCCACTATTTCCCACCCTAGAATTTTGGACTGCTTTGGGACGTCCCACTAGTAATGGATCTGTGTCTCCCTTCCTTCCCTTCTGCTGCTGAAAGACGGATTTTGGTAAGAACTTACCTGTAAAATCCTTTTCAGCGAAGGAAGGAAGGGAGACACAGCACCCTCCCATGGCAGAAGTATTTTTTTGTTTCTAGATGCGGCGCGACCCTTTCCTGATGGCGGTCATCTGGTCTGGGGTTGGCGCACTAGGGCTCTTTTCCAGCATCGCCAGCTCATCGCAGTTGTCAGGTCCAGTGAGTTGTACCTAGGACTGTGTGTTTTTTTGCTGTTATTTGCATAACCTGTTTTCTCACATTTCTGAATTTTTCAGAATGGGTTGTACTGTTCTGCTGGTGTTGTCTGCTCTTCCTTAGCTTGTGTACGGACTGGAGAACATGGGAGTAGGAGGAGCTTAAGTTGGAGGGGCCGGTCGTCACTTTTTTATAAATCTGAGGTGAACTATCCCTGTGGGGCTCCGCCAACCCACTAGTAATGGATCTGTGTCTCCCTTCCTTCCTTCCTTCCGTCTTTCCCGGCTCCCCCATATTCAGGAATGCTCGCTCCTGTTTTCTCTATGACAGAGTCGCTGCCAGAATCTTATGGCAGCTGCTAATTTCACGGTCAGAAAGTAAGGATCGGGTGATTAAATTCCAACCGGCCGATTTTTATGTCCCCCAACATAATCTGTCATGAGGCCCCCATACACAGTAGATGGTAGACCAATCCCATTGAAATCACCCGATCCTGATCCACTGCTTTGGAATTGGGTTACATGACCTTGTCACTCATCGTCCGGTCCCATTAGTGCAACCTGGGCAGCTGCACAGGGGCACCAGCGGTAAGGGGGCTCACTTATACCTCCAATGCAAGATGATCTGATGTAGAAAAAAAATGGTTGAAACATCTGTGAGTGATTTATCGCTAGTTTAGTTGTAGATTATGGAGACATTTTTTTTTAGATGAATGAATCAATTTGCAGGAGACTGATCCAATGGCCAGGTGTCATGGGTGCGTCAGATGTGACAGTCGCCCTGCAGTTGGTTGCAGGAGATCCCTTCGTTTGGCATTACAGACATCTTCTTAGCGGTCTCACTGTAGGACCCAGCGGCTACCTCCCTCCTGCTCTAATTGACAATCAGGCCTGGGTGTTTAAATACTTCCTGGTTGCTACACAGAGGTGCCAGTGATATTCACATGACCCCTTGTGAAGGCTTGGAGCAAGTACAGTTCTTACTTCCTCTCTGGTGCTAAGAGGATGTGTGTGCCATCTCTCTGAAGTCGACTCAAGCTAAGCTACTTCCCCCGTGTCTGTCTCCCCTTGCTGTCTTTAGTTGTCAGTGGGGATCGACTAGTGCTCACCCCCCCCCCTTCCCTATCCAGGGCCAAACGCTAAGGAAATACAGGGATAGGTTCCTGTACGGCAATTGGTGAGGAACCAATATAGAGTCGGTAGGGGAGACAGGGTGATTGCAGATCAGCCTAGGAGGTCTCCATTTCCCCCTTTCCCTAGTGTCGGGGCTCCCTTCCCCTCATCCCTTTGTGTCGCACTTTGTCTTTCCTACACTGTGTGTGACATCAGGTCAGTAGTGGGCACTGAATGAGACCCCTGAGAGCCACCTTATTTCTTCCTGCCCCCCGGCTCTTCTTCAGATTAGCCGGCCTGGCATGAAGTTATGGTTGCAGCATGATGTACACCAGGCCATATAATCAGAAGAGGAGCCGGGGATGCCGGCAGCTAAGAGGCGGCTCTCAGGGGTCCCGTCCAGCGGCCACAGAATACTGATCTGGGTCCTGAAAATGTATTCTCCCACCTCTAATTGGATCCACTGTAAACAGACTGATGGAATATTTTACCTTCCTTTTGCTCAGGATTTCCTTGAATGCGCACAGGAGAGCTGTGCTGGACACAACATCCAGCCCGAGAAGGTCTTCCTGGAGGACATGATCCAGACGTATGAGATGATGATTGTCAGACACGGGTAAGCTGGAACTACAGAAGTCCATGGGACGGGGGATTTATTCTTCGCGGTTTCCATTTTATACAATGGACCATGCTGCGTTTTGTTTATCCCGTGCAGTTTTATGTTGGTTGGAGAGCCGTTCTCTGGAAAAACGAAGGTCCTCCACGTCCTCGCTGATACGCTGTCTCTTATGAATGAGCGAGGGTGCGAAGAAGAAAAAGTGATTTACCGGACAGTGAACCCTAAAGCCATCACCATGGGGCAGCTGTTCGGGCAGTTTGATCCAGTGTCACATGAGGTTCGTCTATGATTGGAATTATTGTTTATAATACTAATATCTTTGCTGAAAATGGGAAAATCTCCCCTTTTATGGCTTATGGACATGGTAGATGGGGTTCCTTCAGAGACATAGATCCCAGCCATACATTGCCGGGCAATCATTTTATTATTGCTTACCCCCTGTTTGCACAAAAATTGGAAACTGTTTTATTTTCCCCATCAGACATGGAAGCAACAAATTGTATTATTTATGCCAGAAATTAGCATAAATTTGCATACTTCCAGCCACATTCTGAATAGACTGTGTCTGGCCTCACTCAATACACTTGCTTTGAGTGAGGTCATGCACTTCTAGTTGGCATGTGACCGCGTATATGCAAATCACTTACTTGCGGTCTCTCCCGGTGCCGCCACGTTCACTTCAATAGGGGCCACGTGTAGTCAATACATGTGCATCATCAATATCATAATCCCAGGCATTCCCTTTAATAATCCTTTCAATTGTGGGATTGTATTGGATTTTATGGGAAGAGCAATTTTATTGATGCCTCTCTTCATTTGCAGTGGACCGATGGGATAGTCGCTAATACTTTCCGGGAGTTTGCGTTATCTGAGACCCCGGAAAGAAAATGGGTTATCTTTGATGGACCTATTGATACGCTAGGGATAGAAAGTATGAACACCGTCCTAGATGATAATAAAAAGGTAACTCTCTATTTTACTTTGTGAAAACTTTTTTTTTTTTATTTATATCCTTTTCTGTTTTCATCACCATGTAGCATAACAAAAAGTGATACAAAAAGTTATCCTCCATGTATATCTACAGCCATGATGGAGAATAGAAAACATTAGATTTTATGGCATCTTTATATATCTTTAATTAGCAGTAAATTGCAAAAACTGTTTGTATTTCCTAACACTATCCGACAATATCCATTCATGAAGATGGAAATAAGCCTTTAGTAGAGGACTTATGTATTGTATGTGGAGAGAGACGCTTTAAAAGATATTCATTGCAGGATCATCTTCCAATTATAAATCAGCTACTAGATTTTTGCACTTTTTTCAGATATTAATTTGTGCACATAATGATTGTACTTTCTCCACTAAAGCTTACAATGATCCTTTATGAGGTTACTGATCAGACTCCGTGGATTAAGTTATTATTCATTTGTTCAACATTTAATATTGTTTTAAATATGTCCTGTTATTTTTAGCGTTGCTTGATGAGTGGGGAGATCATTCAGATGTCACCTCAGATGAGTCTGATTTTTGAAACAATGGACCTTTCCCAGGCGTCGGTAGGTTTTCACTCATCCTATAAGAGAGGAGTTCCCATATACTTGTACATCGGGGGATCTAATGCTAACTAATCAGATTTAGTTATAGGGTTGACTTTTAGAGGTATTCTCATCTTTTAAAGCATATCCACAAAATGGCCATAATTGTCTGATAGATGAGGGTCTCTCCTCTGGCACCCACCCTAACTTTTCTCGAATATGAGGCCCCATCTTGTGCCGCTGTGAAAGGAGAGTTTGGCAGCACGAGCAACTCTTCCATTCACCGATTTGGAAGTCCTACATACACAGTCATCAGGGGTGTAATGATCGCGGTTGCAGAGGTCGCGACTGGGCCTGTGCAGGTGAGGGGCCCGCCGACATCAGCGCAAACTTCAACTGCATGTGCACCCCCGAACGCACATTCAGACGAAGTGTATTGAGGCGCAGAGACCTGTTGGGTCTGTGCACGACAATGCACGCTGCCGGCTAATCAGAAGCCAGCAGCTGATGTCGGCGTGCACGTGACTGAGGGTGCATGACAGTGACATCATATGCTCCCGAAGCTTGCACTCTGAAGTCAGATGCTGGCTTCAGAAGAGGATGGCGCACAGCGGGGGAGCGGAGGAAAAGAGAGCAGAATCATTTATTTTTTTCCTATGCATTAAAGTACAACGGCAGAATGGGGGACATATACCAGGATGGGGGATATATATACTAGGATGGGGATATATATATATACCAGGATGGGGAATATATATACTAGGATGGGGGATATATATACCAGGATGGGGGATATATATACTAGGATGGGGGATATATATACCAGAATGGGGGAAAAATATACCAGGATGGGGGATATATGTATCAAGGTGGGGCCCAGGATAAGGGACATATATACCAGGATGGGGGATATATATATCAAGGTGGGGCCCAGGATAAGGGACATGTACACTAGGATGGGGGATATATATACCAGGATGGGGCCAGAACAGGGGACATATATACCAGGAAGGAGCCCATTATGGGGGATATTACTACATAATGGGGTAGGAGGTGCAACACGTATGTCCTTATAGGATTTAGAACACTATAAGGGCCCATACATCTGACCAACATGCAGGGGGTCCAAATGTTGCAATGGGGGCCCATCGGACTCTAGTTACGCTACTGACAGTCATCTCTACATTCACTTTAGTCGCTATAATTAAAGGGATTGTCAGTCCCTTTCATTCTGGTGCTACTACAACAATCATCTAAATGGTGAGGATCCAGTTCCTGACACCAGCACTGAATGTAGGGAAAATGTAATGTTACATAGCTTCTACTCAAATAAATGGATGTCTATGTAATCTATGGATGATGGAAACGTCAGGACACTTGGAAACGACTTTGTAGACTGTTTTTCATCCACCCAGCGAGATAATTAGATAACTGGATGGGCTTGTGTCTTAGGGCAACCCTACTTAGTATATCTCTCTCTCCAGCCCGCCACTGTTAGCCGCTGCGGTATGATTTATCTGGAACCCCAACAACTGGGCTGGGCGCCCCTGGTGAGGTCCTGGCTCAGCACCCTTCCCGATGCACTGAAGACTAAGGACCACCTCGCTCTTCTAGAGGAACTCTTTAAGTGGCTCGTCCAACCTTCCCTTCGATTCCTCCGAAAGCAGTGCAAGGTGGGCGCCATGTGTCCTCTCAATTGTAGGAGCATTGCGCAAGTTTGTAGTCTAGATTTACCCTCAGTGTCCTAATGTCTTTCCTCATAGGATCTGGTGACAACCAGCAATGGCAATGTGGTAATATCACTCACACCATTATTGGAGATGCTGATTTTTGATGTGGTGAGAGAGGATCCGAATAATAAGAACATTCGTATCTGGATCCTGGTAAGTGGAAGATCTGCCGATCCCATACACAGTGTGGCTGATCCATCTGCAGGTATAGACAGTGCTTTCCTATGCTCCTGGAAAACGGGGAAATAATTCCAAGTGGAGAGAAATTGTGAAAATATCACAATTCTGACATTATTTTTTGGGAATTGTTTTTACGGTGTACATTGTGTGGTAAAATTACTTAGCAATATGATTCACTCCTCAGTACGATTACACCGATACCAAACATGTCCAGTTTTTTTATTAGATTGGTAGTGAAAAAAAAAAATTAGAGGTTTGGGAAAAAACATTTTTTTGGGTTGTGTCACCATTTTCCGAGACCCGTGACGTTTTCATTTTTTAGTCGATGGAGCTGTTTGAGAGCTTATTTTTTGTGGTACGAGACAATGTTTTTGTTGATACCATATTGCGATAGATATTACATTTTTATCGCTTCTTACAGCATTTTTTGTGATACTGCATCAACCAGAAAAACATAATTTTGTCGTTCTTGATTTTTTTTCTCGTTACGCCGTTTACTGATCGGGTTAATTATTTTTATATTTTGATAGATTGGACTTTTCTGAATGCGGCGATACCACATATGTGTATTTTTTGTAAAACGTATTTTCTCTGTTTTTACTGGGGGAAAAAACCCATTTCAAGTTTTATGGGTTTTTTTTTTGTTTTTTTTCATACTTTTTAAAACATTTTTTGTAACTTTTCTCTGTATTTATTAGCCCCCTTAGGGAACTTAAAGCTGCGATCGTCTGATCGCTTGTGCTATATACAGCAATGCTACACCATTGCTGCATATAGCAAAAATCACGGTCTCCTTTGAAGCTCGACCACGTCATCCGCGATTGTTAGAGGCAGGTTCCTGACGTCTGCTGAGAATTGCATGTCAATAGCACCTTTAGAAATATATTTACTTAGAAAATTGGTGACGTGTTCAATACTTATTTCGCCCGCTGTATATTGTATCCCTTTTCTTCTCTTTTAGGCCAGTTTTGCTTTCTCCCTGGTTTGGTCCATTGGCGGCTGTTGTGACACCGACAGCCGAGTGAAGTTTGATGTTTTTTTTCAAAGAAATTGTCACAGGAAAGATCGATCAGAGCCCTTTCCTGTCCTCCGTGGGGAAATGGGAATGTCCTTTGGACGATAAAGGCCTGGTCTATGACTACATGTACGAGGTAAAGGGATTTCTTCATGGAAATCAAGCCTAATGCTCAGCAACTTATAACTTTGGCCTTTGGGTTATTATCTTAGGTCTCTTAGGACATGTTCACACTGTGTTTATGCCGTATATCTATGACTCTGCCAGAGGTTCTGATTGAATCCCCGAAAAACTGAATTCAGAAGGAGACATGGAGTCCAATGACCTAAGTGGATTCCGTCAGATCCTCTGGCAAAGTAATAGACATGCTGCATAAACGCAGTGTGAACAGGACCTAAATGTCAAACTTATGTAATGTGTCAGTGCTCTCTTATCCTTACATCAAATGTGTCCGAATATGGTTTATCAAAGTTGTAACTACTTTTTTTTTCTTTGAAGTTAAAAGGCCGAGGGCGCTGGGTTCACTGGAATGAGTTTATTAAAGGCACAGCCACGTGGGACAAAAGCACCAAAATCCAAGATATCATTGTGCCAACTATGGATACTGTCAGATACACCTTCCTCATGGATATGTGCATCAAAAACACCAAGTAAGAGTAACAAAATGACTCTTATTAGGAAACCTTGTTGACAATTATCCATTTTGCCATCACAATTACTTATTGTATGGGAAAACCATTCGGATAGTGGAGTCGAATTAGGAAACCCTATTGGTCTATACACAGAAAACTGGCCGCCATTCACACCTGTCTGTTTTATGTCTGTACTAAATACAGTTTGTATAAATGAAAATAGTTTGCTAGTTACTTAAGGACGGGAAACACATATCACGATGGACGGACGGGCCGCGGGACCCCTGACCTGAAATTGACAGCCTCATAGACATCCATGAGGCTGGCGAGTTTGGGTCCGGAGATCTTGGTCCGTACATGGATGGTGTTTATCGGACGTCTGAATTCGGGCCTAAATTAGTAGTTTTATTCTCAACACTGTAAAATGTTTGATTTTATGGTTGTCCTACAAACTACTTTCCTTTTTTAGCAGACCACTCTTATTTGTGGGACTGACGGGGACAGAGAAATCTATTTACGTCAAAGACAAACTGATGAACAATCTGGACAAAAAAAAATTCTTTCCCTTCTTCATCAACTTTTCTGCTCGCACCAGTGCCAATCAGATTCAGGTTTGTCTTCTTTTTATCACCCTGCCTTCTGACAAATGAAAGAGGTTGCTTCATTACGATATATAGATGTCATTGGGGGGGATACGCCACTTAGGACCCTCTGCTATTAGCCAGAGAGGAGACCCACAAACAACAGAGGTCTCTCTCGCAGACCCTGAAGATCTGTGTATTAGATGGTCAGACATACATTTAAATGGGTTGATGGACCCATGTGTGTCTTAAAACAAAAAAAATACCCTGTCGCTTCTCCACGCTGCCGCCTGTGTCCCCATCGGTCTCTTCACTTCCTTTTCGACCAGGAGATGTCAATGAAGCCAACCAGTGTCAGATGATCGCCTGCAGTGGTGACTTTCTTTCTGAGCCAGAAAAGAGAGCTAGAAGACTAGTTCTTCTAGGTCGAATGAAACATCAATTCTGAAGCCAATCAATAGCCGCTGATTTGGCTGCAGCGGTCATGTGATGTTTTCTACCTGAAAATGAGACACCGCAGTAGTGGTCAACCTATTGAATCTTCCGACACATAGTTTGCATCTTATTCTAGAATATCATCATGGACAGACTGGACAAAAGACGGAAAGGCGTGTACGACCTCAGATGGGGAAGAAATGCGTCATATTTGTGGATGATATGAACATGCCGGCATTAGAAAAATATGGAGCACAGCCACCTATCGAGCTCCTGCAGCAGTTATTAGACCACGGGAATTGGTAATATTCGCAAAAAAAATTAGTTTTTTATTTGTAAGTTTTCTTTTATCTTTTCCACTATACGTATATATGCAGCGTGTGTATGTATGTATATATATATACAGTACAGACCAAAAGTTTGGACACCCCTTCTCATTTAAAGATTTTTCTGTATTTTCATGACTATGAAAATTGTACATTCACACTGAAGGCATCAAAACTATGAATTAACACATGTGGAATTATATACTTATCAAAAAAGTGTGAAACAACTGAAAATATGTCTTATATTCTAGGTTCTTCAAAGTAGCCACCTTTTGCTTTGATGACTGCTTTGCACACTCTTGGCATTCTCTTGATGAGCTTCAAGAGGTAGTCACCGGAAATGGTTTTCACTTCACAGGTGTGCCCTGTCAGGTTTAATAAGTGGGATTTCTTGCCTTATAAAAGGGGTTGGGACCATCAGTTGTGTTGTGCAGAAGTCTGGTGGATACACAGCTGATAGTCCTACTGAATAGACTGTTAGAATTTGTATTATGGCAAGAAAAAAGCAGCTAAGTAAAGAAAAACGAGTGGCCATCATTACTTTAAGAAATGAAGGTCAGTCAGTGCGAAAGATTGGGCAAACTTTGAAAGTGTCCCCAAGTGCAGTTGCAAAAACCATCAAGCGCTACAAAGAAACTGGCTCACGAGGACTGCCCCAGGAAAGGAAGACCAAGAGTCAACTCTGCTTCTGAGGATAAGTTTATCCGAGTCACCAGCCTCAGAAATCGCAGGTTAACAGCAGCTCAGATTAGAGACCAGGTCAATGCCACACTGTCACGCTGTCAGAGCGTACAGGGGGGTCAGGGGCCTGAGCTGACCCTAGACGGGGGCCCTGACTAATCCCTCAACCTGGAGGTAGTGTTAATGGTACAGAGGTCCAGGCCGCCAGCGTAACCATAAACTTCTGAATATCCCTGAACCTAAGTAATCTAGTCCTGAGAAGGACCCCGATCACAACAATGGGAAACAGGATAGAAAATGCCCAAAACACAGTACTAGACAAACGAGACAGTACAAGGGGAAAACCAAAAACCACCTTGCATACAAAAACTAACACCACAATTACAGAGGGAACAACAACAGGTTAGGAGATAAATGATAAAGGGAGGAAGGGAACAAACCACACCGCATACTCCTCTGAACTCCACCAAACAACGATCCACTCTGAAGGTCTGCAAGAAATGCTTTCACCGACAACTTCCCTAACAGACCAGCAGGTATTTGAAGGAATCCCAATACTGCAGCATTAACTGCAGCTGGGCGAGGCTGAGCCTCGTCAAGCACAGAGAGAGAGAATTAACTCCCTCACAACAACAAAAAACAAAGCACCAAAAACTCAGCTGCGAGAAGTCAGGCTGTGTAGTCGCGACGATCTTCGTGGCGACACACCCATGACACACACAGAGTTCTAGCAGCAGACACATCTCTACAACAACTGTTAAGAGGAGACTTTGTGCAGCAGGCCTTCATGGTAAAATAGCTGCTAGGAAACCACTGCTAAGGACAGGCAATAAGCAGAAGAGACTTGTTTGGGCTAAAGAACACAAGGAATGGACATTAGACCAGTTGAAATCTGTGCTTTGGTCTGATGAGTCCAAATTTGAGATCTTTGGTTCCAACCACCGTGTCTTTGTGTGACCCAGAAAAGGTGAACGGATGGACTCTACATGCCTGGTTCCCACTGTGAAGCATGGAGGAGGAGGTGTGATGGTGTGGGGGTGCTTTGCTGGTGACACAGTTGGGGATTTATTCAAAATTGAAGGCATACTGATCCAGCATGGCTACCACAGCATCTTGCAGCGGCATGCTATTCCATCCGGTTTGCGTTTAGTTGGACCATCATTTATTTTTCAACAGGACAATGACCCCAAACACACCTCCAGGCTGTGTAAGGGCTATTGGACTAAGAGGAAGAGTCATGGGGTGCTATGCCAGATGACCTGGCCTCCACAGTCACCAGACCTGAACCCAATCGAGATGGTTTGGGGTGAGCTGGACCGCAGAGTGAAGGTAAAAGGGCCAACAAGTGCTAAGCATCTCTGGGAACTCCTTCAAGATTGTTGGAAGACCATTTCCGGTGACTACCTCTTGAAGCTCATCAAGAGAATGCCAAGAGTGTGCAAAGCAGTCATCAAACCAAAAGGTGGCTACTCTGAAGAACCTAGAATATAAGACATATTTTCAGTTGTTTCACACTTTTTTTGTTAAGTATATAATTCCACATGTGTTAATTCATAGTTTTGATGCTTTCAGTGTGAATGTACAATTTTCAAAGTCATGAAAATCCAGAAAAATCTTTAAATGAGAAGGTGTGTCCAAACTTTTTTCTGTACTGTATATACACACACATATATATACTGTATATATACACACACATATATATATATATATATATATATACACACACACATATATATATATATATATATATATTGTATATATACACAACACATATATATATTGTGTATATATACACACACACACATATATATATATACTGTATATAGACACACACACATATATACTGTATATAGACACACACACATATATACTGTATATACACACACACATATACAGTATATACTGTATATAGACACACACACATATATATATTGTATATAGACACACACATATATATATATATATATATATATATATATATATATATACTGTATATACACACACATATATATATACTGTATATATACACACACACAAATATATAGCAACAGGGCCCCGCTGCGTCCTCTGTGTCTCTGTACAGATATAAGTGTAACACGTACTGGATCCAGCACAGGTGACAGTCTGCCATAGAGCTGACGTGCAGTACATACACTGTGTTATGGGGGCGCTCACCTGTGCGGACCCCGCTCTCCGGCCGCTACTTCTTTGCTCATATAAGGTCTCATTCTGCCATTAAACAATTCGGTTGTCATGGCAGCGGGGGTGGGGCGTTGGTAGGGGGCGTGTCTGGTATAGGGCAGATTGGGGCGGGGCTGTCATGCAGTGCTTGTCTCATCCCTGTAATTTCCTGCTGATGCCACCTGGTGGACAGCATTGGTCAGTACACGCTGAGAATGCTACATTTGCATTGTACTGTGGGAGCTGCTGGTACTACTGGTGCTTCCTGACTGCTGTCCCTATGAGGTATGCAGTATGTCACATGGTGGGGGAGGAACATTTTATATATGTATATGCACTGCTCAAAAAATAAAGGGAACTGTGCGGCCCTCCAAACAAATGCCACCCCACACCATTACTGACCCACTACCAAACCGGTCATGCTGAGGGATGTTGCAGGCAGCAGATCGCTCTCCACGGCGTCTCCAGACTCTGTCACGTCTGTTACATGTGCTCAGTGTGAACCTGCTTTCATCTGTGAAGAGCACAGGGCGCCAGTGGCGACTTTGCCAATCCTGGTGTTCTGTGGCATTTCTTTGGATGGCCGCACAGCCCTCCTTGTGCTCGGCAGAGGTAGCCTGACTGCCATTAGGTACCGAGATGAGATCCTCAGACTGGCGACTTTGCCAATCCTGGTGTTCTGTGGCATTTCTTTGGATGGCCGCACAGCCCTCCTTGTGCTCGGCAGAGGTAGCCTGACTGCCATTAGGTACCGAGATGAGATCCTCAGACCCCTTGTGAGACCATATGCTGGTGCAGTTGGCCCTGGGTTCCTCCTAATGCCGGACAATGCCAGACCTCATGTGGCTGGAGTGTGTCAGCAGTTCCTGCAAGATGAAGGCATTGAAGCTATGGACTGGCCCGCCCGTTCCCCAGACCTGAATCCGGGACACATCTGGGACATCATGTCTCGCTCCATCCATAAAACGGACAAACAACACAAATATTGGTTCTATCTTTTACACATTTGGGGTAGCCCTTAAGAGGGCCATTGGGTCAAAGAGAGAGAGAGAAGAGAGAGGGGAGGGAGAGAAGAGAGAGGGAAGGGAGAGATACCGGGAGATACCAAGAGAGGGAAAAAAGAGAGACCCAACCAGTGCAAGGCTAAGCCGGGCAGGCGGCAGCGGCTATTTATACCCACTGCTGATCTCTGATTGGTGGAAAATCTGGGTATGGCTGCTCTGATTGGTGGAAAAACTGGGTGTGGCTGCTCTGTGATTGGTCAGCATTATGACCTCACAGTGGCGATGACTCATACCTCCTGGGTGGTTGTTTTTAATGTATTTTTTGTTGTAACATTTTGTATGGCTGTTTGGTGCAGGGTGTGGGGTCGGGAGTATTTTAACCCCTGCACACCCCCATGACCATATGCCTCGACCCGTAGAAGCGTGATAGACACGCGAAACGGCCGTCGTCCGCAAAAGGCGCCGCTTCCCTGTATTTTTAATGGAAATGGAATAAAAGAAGATTTTATTAAATCGGTGTGCCACCTCGCTTTCTTCATGTATGAGTAGTATAATAATGATGATTTATCCTGGGGATGGGTTATCAATATCAGATCGGTGGGGCTCCGACACGCGGCACCGGCTCTACCCATCAGCTGATTGCAGCGCTCAAGTGTAAATAGTGTGAAGATTGAACATCACAGCTCCATTCACTGTACTGTGGGTCCTGCAGATCAGCTAATATTCATGTAATAGGAGCTGATCTGCAGCACCAGGGAGCGGCCACTACAGAGTGAACAGATCAGTGATTTTTCAGCTCCTCAACACTGTTTACATCTGACCTCGGCCGAAGCTGCAAACAGCTGATTAGTGGAGGTGCCGTGTGCCGGACCACCACAAATCTGATATTAATGAGCTAACCAGGGGATAAGCCATCAAAATGTTTGTCCTGGAAAATCCCTTTAAGGCCCACCTGCACATAATAATATATATATATATATATATATATATATATATATATATATATATATATATAGCAAAGAGTGGGAAGGGGTTAATCACAGGCTCATAAAACGGACAAACAACACAAATATTGGTTCTATCTTTTACACATTTGGGGTAGCCCTTAAGAGGGCCGTTGGGTCAAAGAGAGAGAGAGGGGAGGGATAGATACCGGGAGATACCAAGAGAGAGAAAAAGAGAGAGACCCAACCAGTGCAAGGCTAAGCCGGGCAGGCGGCAGCAGCTATTTATACCCACTGCTGATCTCTGATTGGTGGAAAATCTGGGTGTGGCTGCTATTTATACCCACTGCTTATCTCTGATTGGTGGAAAATCTGGGGGTGCCTGCTCTGTGATTGGTGGAAAATCTGGGCATGGCTGCTCTGTGATTGGTCAGCATTATGACCTCACAGTGGCGATGACTCATACCTCCTGGGTGGTTCTTCTGGGCAATTCTGTTTTCTGACTGGTGGAAATTCTAATCAGCATTATGACCTCACAGTGGCCGTGACTCATGTTTCATGGACTGTTCTATCTGGGTGACCTGAAACATGCTGATCTCTGATTGGTTGAAATTCAAGTCATCTTCATGACATCACAATCAAGAAGAATGAATATCCAATTTACTTAATATAAATGACCAGCAATGCTGTTCTCTTAATGGTGGAAATTCAAGTCATCTTCATGACATCACAATCAGCATGTTATTACTGCCGATATGTCCAATTTTTTTCCTAAATTTCCTACGTTTGTCCTAATTTATTAGCACATATATACCACTCATTCCTACAATCAAAGGATCAGGAAACCCCTCTGAAATCAATATCCTACAATTTACCCCAACAGCAAAAAAACAACTATACACAAAATACCAAAAGGTATATCAGATTATTAATGAGCAAATAAAAGACACATAAAAATAATTTTTAGAAATGTGTAGAAAAAATGCTGTAAAGTAAGAACGCTTCAAAAATAGAAATGTTAATGATCTATTTAATCAATTAACAAAATACAAGTGAATGAACAAACGAAAAATCTAGATCCAATCAATATTTGGTGTGACCAACTTTTCACTTTAAAACAGCGTCAATTCTTCTAGGTACACCTGCGCAAAGTCAGGGATTTTGTAATAATGCAGTCAGGTGTCTGGTCATACACCATGGCAAGACTGAGCAAGAATACACAAGGAAGTTATACTACATCAGCAAGGTCTCTAAGGCACAAATTTCAAAGCAGATTGAGGGTTCAAGATGTGTCATTCAAGCACTAGTGAAGAAGCACAAGAAAATGTGCAAGGTTGAGGTCAATAGATGCAGTGGTCGGCCAAGGAAACTTAGTGCAGCAGATGTATGACACATTATGGTTACTTTCCTTCAAAAGCGGAAGATGTCCAGCAGTGCCATCAGCTCAGAACTGGCAGCAACCAGTGGGACTCAGCTTCACTCATCTACTGTTCAGAGAAGACTGGCCAGAAGTGGTCTTCATAGCAGAATTATGGTGAAAAAGCCATATCTTCCACATCAAAACAAGGCCAAGTGACGCTGAGTCACTGCATTAAAACAGAGAAAACGGGGAAGGAGGGGGGGGGGATTGGCAAGTTGTGCGCGGTTGAGCCAAAATATGAAAAATGTGGTTGTTACTGTAGGGAGTTTGTTCACTGAAGGGCTGGAGAGCAGAACAATAATGAGTGTCTGTGGTCAATAGTGATGCATAACCACGGTGAAGGGTCCTGTAAGTTTGGGGCTGCATTTCAGCAAATGGAGTTGGGAATTGGGTCAGACCTCATGCTATAACATTTTCCCCCATCATGGGCTCCTCTCTGGCATATTGTCCCTATTCTGGCATAATTTCCCTCATTCTGGTTTAAGACATCGCTGTTTCCTCCGCTGCACCTCCTGCATTCTTCAATATCCAGATCCATATTCCAGTTTGTCTTCTCTTCTGCACTACGTGAGTCCACAATCAATTGAGGAATGCCTACGTCTGCTTACTATCCTTATTTCTGTTTGCATATTACTGTCCCTAAGTAAACTTGGACTATCGTTAACGTTTACATACCCTAATAGTAATGAAGGCCGTGCCTTACAGATTAGGTTCTAAGAAGTATTGTTTGGAATGAACTTACCTTCATAAACTGTTTGCTGTGATCTTTTGCACTTGAGTTTAAAATAGACTTTCACACTACTCTTGTCTCAGTCTCTGCTTTTGGCCCACGCCATTGGACTTCAGGGTATCTACTAACATCGTAACAGGCAGTTCCTTTGAGCTCATGATTCTCATTTGGTCTGACATGCACTGTGAGCTGTGAGGTCTTATATAGACAGGTGTGTGCCTTTCCAAATCAAGTCCTATCAGTTTAATTAAACACAGCTGGACTCCAATGAAAGAGTAGAACCATCTCAAGGAGGATCACAAGGAAATGGACAGCATGTGACTTAAATATGAGCAAAGGGTCTGAATATTTATGACCATGTGATATTTCAGTTTTCCTTTTTTAATAAATTTGCAAAAATTTCTACATTTCTGTTTTTTTTCAGTCAAGATGGGGTGCAGAGTGTACTTTAGTGAGAAAAAAAAATGAACTTTTTAGAATTTACCAAATGGCTGCAATGAAACAAGGAGTGAAAAATGTAAAGGGGTCTGAATACTTTCCGTACCCACTGTATATAGTACTCAATGGGTGTGGCCTGCCTCTGATTGAGAAGTGCTTCTTCCGGCAGTCTGAATAAGGGTCTATCGTTAGGGGTGTGACTAATTTGTTTTCACTTAAGGTGATATATGTCCCGCTTTTAATGAGATTTAATAACATTTGTATTTTAGGGTTTCTATTATAATTCTGGGATTTCCTAATTTGTTTATAGAATTTTTGAATTGCATAACACATAGGATAAGGATAATAGGTTTAGTATATGAGATAGGAAATAGTTATTGATAGAACTAGTGCAGTGGATGGGCACTAGTGTTAATAAAAAGAGGGGCATTTCCTGATAGTGTGCGCCATGTCCCATGATTTGGGAATCTTACAGACCATATTGCACTATCATTAAGTTGCTGTTTTGTTGCTATGCAGTTAGGTTTTCCTTTCTTATAAGTTTGTCCTTTGTCTCTCCCTGTCTCTCTCAGATGTAGCTGTGATGTCAGTAACCCCTCCCTTCTTCTCCATTCTTCTTCCTCATTCACCATTTTCAGCCATGTTAGAAGCTTATGTGCTTCCAGCCCGTTTCTAAAAAAGTCTTTTTACCTGCTGTACATTTGCACATCATCGAGTATTCTGCTAGAAAATAAATCTTCTTCTGAATCTTCAACAATGTGCTTCTTGCAGTCGAGTTAAACTATCTGAAGACATCACTATGTGTGAGTACGGTAAAGAGACAGCCTAGAAACGGTGTCTCACAGCGCCCTATGCTTGCAGCTTAGTCATGGAGTCAGAATAGTGTGAGTTCAGTGAGAGTTAGTGAAGTGCATAGTGAAGGTGAAGTTCAGGTGCGGTGGGCTGCTAGGGGCAGCATGTGTCACTTGTTCCAGGCAGTGGGAGGCATTACTGGGATCCAGAGCAATCGCTCCAGTCACGTCCAGAGCCTAAGGTCTGGTATAGGAGCTGCCGGATACTTTGTGTACTCTGAAGTACAAAGGAAGATGGACAGGGACCTGCATAGATGGAAGTTGAAGGCCAGTCCCGGGTGCACTGCAGAGGTGGACGAGAAATACAGGATGAGCTAGCAACAGGGCTGAAGAGGAGTTATGCTAAGAAGGAGGATAATGTGAATTGCTGTGCCTTATCCTGTCTGTACCCACCTGATGAACTAGAACTGTCAAGTATATGTTTGACTGTTACAAAGAACTTTGTGTCCCCTAAATTGTGTGCGGCGGCTTCTGAGGAAAGAAGCCTGAAGGCAGTGGAGGCCTGCGGCCTACAAGAGAATGTGCTGCACCCCACACCCTAGACCACACTGGGACTGGGACACCCATTGTCTGTAAAGTGCCAGAGCGAAATCAGACAGACGTTCAGTCACGACTACCGCTCTGTGCCACTTTACAAGATGAGTGATAAGGGAACTTCTCGATCAGAAGAGAAGAGGAAATAATGGTCGCTGCCCAAACTGTGACAAGAACAGGACCACAATGTGTGTCACCCTGGCCTGGATGCCACAAATGTATAATAAAGCTGTGTCTGAGAGCAAAGGGGAGGTCCTCTAGTCAAGGGCCATTAGCATGCAATACCTCCTGTCACAGGCCAGTAGGGGGAGCAGGCTGCCCCTATAAAAGCTGGAACTGGGGGCAGGGTTAGAGAGAACTGGACAACCTGTCTCTGGATTGAGAGGTGTCCCAGAGCCGGGACAGACAGTTGTGTTGCAGCCTAAGAGGACGTGTGGCAGTAGGAGAGCCACGAGCCAGCGACAAAAGGCGAAGTGAGTCTGTCCTGGCAGATAAAGAAACTAATCTTCCAGACTTTGGTGTCTGAGGCTGTGAGGATTCCACATCCTACAGCAGATAACCAGTCCGCAGGGGACTGTATGTTCCTTGGCCTAAGAAGCCCGGAGGCTCCGCCATAGCAGAAGGGACCAACAGAGCCGTACCAGGCCGGGAGTAGCAAGGGACCCAAGTTGCAAGCCATACGGGCGAGAGGACACGGTGAGCTCAGGAACGTGGGCTGTTACATTACCAGAAGGGAAATAGCCAGAAGGAGCACAGAGAGCACGGTAGGCCGACACCCTCATCTTGACCAGGGCCAGCTTCCCACTTGCTCTCAGACATCCAGGCCCCCTCCTAGCCGGGCCTGTTTCTGGGTCGTTTTACCTGTTCTAATAAAGACCCTGAACTGTGTAAGAGGCCTCCGTTTCCTGGCTAACGCGGTTGGAATCATCCCCTCCATCATCCATCATACACTGCCCTGGGGCCCTACTCTTCCCGTGGGGAGTTGTACTATTCGGAGCTGCACATTTACATCTGCCCCAGAGGTCTGCACTGCAGCGGCGGTTAGCACTGACCACAATCCACGGGTGGCGTAGTCGGACATTACTTAAAACTTATAAAGGACTGCCACTGGCCTGACCACCCTAAGCCACGGACCGGGTTGCCACCACTACCCCCATCGTCTCCCTATTGCCCGGCTCCGAGTGTCCCACGGCCCAGGGGGTGAGTCAGCTTTGGCGTAGTCGGCAGGATTGTAACCAACCCGCCACAAACGGGTATTGCGTGCCTGAAAAAGACTGTACACGTACCTGAAGAAGAGTTTTTCCACCACCCGGAGCCGTTTCCCGCCATTTTCAACCGTCTCCCGCCATCTTCCGTCGGTTCCCGCCATCTTCAGCCATTTTCCCGCCAACGGATGCCATCTTCAGGACGCTGCGCGGGAAGAGGAGGGGCGTGGACGTCCAAACCGCGCGAGACCCGAATCTCCGCCCCACGCACCGACGCTGCGTAAGGTCCTGGAAGGGAGAGAGAGCGACGCTGACGTCATCAGGACGCGACGCAGGTCCTCGTCCGGAGCAGCACCAGCGGAGTCGCGGCCTACAGAAGAGGATCGTCAGAAGGTAGACCACGCTTAACTAGGGGGGAGGAAGATGTCGGACACTGAGGCGCCCACTACCACCAGCACAGCTGCAGCAGCGGTGATGCCATTTTCCCTGCCCTACGTCAATGGAGGGCCTGGTTGCCTAAGTATTCAGGGGAGCCCCATGCCCTAACTGACTTTAAGGAAAGGCTGTACAGTTTGTTCCAAGTTTACCCCCTGACAGAGGAACAGAAGATTAGCATACTGACAGGGCAGTTAACTGGCACAGCCCAGCGGGAGGTAAAGTAATGGCCCGCTGAGGAGAAAAGGACCGTAAAGGACATTCTGGCCCGGCTGCGGGGTACCTTTGATACACGTACCTCCGCTGAAATTAAAATGCGGTTCTACGGATGTAAGCAGCGGGCACAGGACAGCATCAGAGACTATGCCCTAAATTTGCAGGAAGCCTTGAGAGCGATCAAACAAGCTGACCCTGGCAGCGTGCAGGATACGGATAAGCTACTAACAGAACAGTTCATAGAAGGTCTGCTGTCTAGCGCCCACAGGACCCAGCTGCGCCTCATGTTCTTTCAGAACCCTGATCTGACCTTTGCCCAATTCAAGGACAGGGCCATAAGGGTGCTCCGTGAACCCGCAACAAGTGGCGCTATAAACCCCCGGCGCCCTGCTCTCACCTACCACCAGAAGGCGGCGCCCTCCTCTGTGGACTCTGTGGGGGACGATGCACAGGCCCTGAACCAAGCCCCGTCGAAAGATCTGCATCACCAAGTCCAGGAGCTGACCAGGAGCGTTGCGGCATTGACCAGGACCGTCCAGGCGTTACAAGTGGACCCGTCAAGACCCATCGAGTTGGCTTCAAGTCCGGAGAATGTCCCGTGGCGTCGACAGAGGAGGACCCCGTCGTTCCGAGGGAGGCCCACAGATCGCTACGCAGAGGATGGACAGCCCATTTGCCGTCGATGCAACCAGCCCGGACACATTTCCAGGTACTGTAATTTAAACGGGTCCAACCTGGGGCAGAGAGCCAACCCCCAGGCATAAGATCACCAGGCCCTTATAATTGGCGTGATAAGTACGTTGGGGGGGACGCCCGGTTTTACCCGTGGTGCTGAACGGTATCCCCATGAGCGCCTTGCTGGATACCGGGTCGCAAGTAACTACTATCCCTTATGTACTTTTTAAGCAGTATTGGACTGATGCTGATATAACACGGTACCCAGACAGTGACTTGAGCATCATCGCCAGTAATGGCTTGCCCGTGCCGCAGATGGGGTTCAAGGAAATGACCATTAAAATTGGTAAAGTTGAACTACCGGCACAGGGAGTGATTATTGTGGACATTGACCGTCGTGAAAGTCACCCTAAAATAACTGTGGGTACTAACGTGATTGAAAATTGTCTTTCAGAGGTAATTGTAATTCTACAACAGGTGGCAGTGAATGCTAGTTCCAGCCAACAGAGAGTCCTCAACAAGGAGATAAAAGCCCTGATGAGACGGCAGCAGGTAGAACTGTCTGGTGGTGAGATCGGTAGCGTAAGACTGAGTGACCCATTCCCCATTTCCATGCCTCCCAAAAGTGAAATGATGATCTGGTGTCGGACTGCAATCGGGTTGAGAGGTAGAGACTACCAAGCCATGGTAGAACCCGTGTACTCAGACAGCAGGCCCACCATTTTGACAGCCTGGGGGGTGGTTGATGTCCGTCATGGGAGGGTGCCCGTTCACATTCTCAACATTGGGGAGAGGGAGGTACACTTACCCAGGTACGCTACACTTGCCAAACTGTTTGCTGTTGAGCACAAAGCTATCAGGGCCGTGGAACCTTTGCCTCCCTCTCCACAGGCGGAGAGTAATGGCTCCCAGAAACAAAAGGAGGACTGGTGCCAGAAACTCCATGTGGGTGCTGACTCCACTCCCCTGCACCAAAAACAAGGAGTCTACCGGGTGGTACAGGAGTACGATAGAGTCTTTAGTAAGCACCCGCTAGACTTCGGCAGAGTAAAAGGGATAGAACACCACATCCCCACAGGGAGCCACCCACCAATAAAAGAGAGACACAGGCCTGTACCCCCTGCACATTATCAGAACGCCAAAGGTATGCTGCGGGAAATGAAAGAAGCTGGGGACATTAGAGATAGCTGTAGCCCCTGGGCAGCCCCCCTGGTTCTGGTAAAAAAGAAAGACGGCACCATGAGAATGTGCGTGGACTATAGACAAATCAACCGTATCACCCACAAAGACGCATATCCGCTGCCTAGAATAGAAGAGTCTTTAGCCGCACTAAAATCAGCTAACTTCTTTTCTACTTTGGACCTTACTAGCGGGTACTGGCAGGTTCCTGTGGCAGAGGCTGACAAGGAGAAGACCGCCTTCACCACCCCGATGGGACTGAGCGAGTTCAACTGTATGCCCTTCGGGCTCTGGAACGCACCAGGGACCTTCCAGAGGCTGATGGAATGCTGTCTAGGGCACCGAAACTTCGAGACTGTCCTCCTTTACCTGGACGACGTGATCGTCTATTCGAAGACTTACGAGCACCATCTAAAGCACCTGGCCGAGGTGTTCGAAGCCCTGGCAGGCTATGGCCTGAAGGTGAAACCATCAAAGTGTCACCTGTTGAAACCGAAGGTCCAGTACCTAGGGCACGTGGTAAGTGCGGAAGGAGTAGCCCCCGACCCTGAGAAGGTCACGGCAATCAAGAGCTGGCCAAGCCCTTCGAACATCAAGGAAGTGAGGCAATTCCTCTGGTTGGTAGGCTACTACCGAAGGTTCATCCCCGGGTTCACTAAGATGGCAGCTCCTATGCAGGACTTCCTGATAGGACAGTCTAAGTCCAGAAGCCAAAAGCCACCCTTCAAGTGGGATAAACCGGAAGAGGAGTCCTTCCGTCAGTTGAAGATGGCCCTCACAGGGGATGAGATCCTGGCCTACCCTGATTATGGCCAGCCTTTTATTCTCCACACAGACGCCAGTAATGTGGGACTGGGAGCCGTACTGTCACAAAACCAACAGGGCAGAGAAAGAGTGATCGCGTACGCCAGTCGGAAGCTGAGGCCCACCGAGAGGAACCCGGAGAATTACAGCTCCTTCAAGCTAGAATTCTTGGCGGTGGTGTGGGCCCTAACGGAACGCTTCAAGCATTACCTGACCTCCGCAAAGTTCACTGTGTACACGGACAACAACCCGTTAACACACCTAGACAGTGCAAGACTTGGTGCCCTGGAACAGCGGTGGATGGCCCGTCTCTCCAATTATGACTTCGTGATCAAGTACCGGGCAGGCAAAACCAATGCCAACGCTGATGCCCTATCGAGAATGCCTCACTTACCTGAAGGTGACGAAGACCCAGAAGAGCTGGAGGAGGTAGAACTCCCCGCGTTTCACCGGTATGGGGCCGCTCAATACTCCCACCGCGTGAAGGAGGAAGATTTAACAACCGTTATGATCAATCCCCTACCTCACCACAGCTGGGCCGAGACCCAAGATAGTGACCCTGCAATCCGCCTGGTGAAAGATCTGCTGACCCAGGAAGATGCCCGCTTAGATCCGGATGCTCCAGAGGAAGCCAAGCAGCTATGGAAAGAGAAGAGCAAGCTGTTCCTCTATGAAGGCAAGCTGTACAGAAGACTTGTCAACCACCGGACACAAGAGCTGACCTGGCAAGTCGTGGTCCCAAGGCGGGATGCAGCTATGGTCCTGCGGGCTTACCATGACAGAGCGGGGCACTTCGGTTGGAAGAAACTGGAGTTCCTGCTAAGAGGACGGCTCTTTTGGGTCGGCATGAGAGGGGCTGTAGAGAAGTGGTGCAGGGACTGTGGCCCTTGTAACTTAAGGAGAAAAGACCGCACCAGCCAGAAGACACACTTGAAGCCCATCGTCACCCAGCAGCCTCTTGAGCTGGTAGCTCTGGACCACGTCAAATTGGCTCCAAGCCGGTCAGGATACATCTACGCCCTGACAATCGTGGACCACTATTCCCGTTTTCTAGTGGTGGTCCCGGTAAAAGACTTGACAGCCCAAACGGCGGCCAGAGCCTTCCAGCAATACTTCTGCCGTCCACACGGGTATCCGGAACAGGTCCTGACGGACCAGGGTCCAGCGTTCGGAGCTGAAATCTTGCAAGAGTTCTGCAACCTCTATGGCTGTAAGAAGATTCGGACAACGCCTTACCGCCCACAAACCAATGGGATGTGTGATTAAATGAACAATATAGTCATTGATCTCCTGAAGACGTTGCCCCTGGAGGAATGCAGCCTGTGGCCAGAAAAACTGCCGGACCTGATAGACTTATACAACCATATCCCGGTGAACGCTACAAACTGCACCCCGGCTTACCTGATGCGAGCCAGACCAGGTAAGCTGCCCCTAGATCTGGAGATGGGAGTCCTAACACCTGAGGACACCTCCCTGGATGCGGACTGGGATTCGGAGAGGCGACTGCAGTACAAGAATGTACAGGAGAGTGTGGAGAAGAGCCTGGCCCAGGTGAGAGAAAGGCAAGAAAGACTCTTCAACCAACACGCCCCTGCTGGTCCCCTAGAACCTGGTGAGCAGGTCCTGAAGCGAAAGAGAAGGCTACATAAGATGGACGACCAGTGGGAAAGGGAACCCTACACCGTACTGCAGTCTGATCATGACAACTCGAAGGTGTGCGTGATCACCAAGGATGGAGGAGAAACCACTAGTACCGTCTCCAGAGACCACCTAAAAAGGTGCCCCGAACAACTCCGTAGTGCAGAAGAGGATCAAAGTGACCTTGAACCCGCAGAGGACAAGGAAGAAATGATCAGCACCGTTCTCTGAGAGTTCCCTCAGTCCTGGACTCGAATAAACGATGCCATAGTGGTACCCGTCCTGCATTTCCTGCAACCGGCTCAGCAACAACCTACACCAGAGCCGGAAGGTGAAGAAGAGCAAGCAGTTCCAGAGGCAGAAGAGCCTGTACCAGCAGCCCAGGAGAATCAACCCTCTGCTGACAGTGAGCCTGCCATGCCTGCGATGAGCCAAAGGACCCGTAGACAGCTGCCTGCCCTACCTGTACACCAAGCTGGTAGCTCTACCCCTAACGCTAGTGAAGAAAACCAGGTTGGTCCACCACCAGACAGTGGGTTACGCAGGTCAACCAGAAGCACAAAGGGGCAGATACCCGCTCGCTGGAGAATATAGGGTGCACTAAAACTGTAAATAACCCTGTTGCCAAGTGTTGAAATGTTTGCAAATTTACATGCATGATTAGTAATTGTGTATTTCAGTTTCTTACAGTTACCGTACGGACTCAAAGGTTATGGACTTTTAATAACCGGGACTTTGTATGGACTGCGTTCGGAGCCTGACCAAGGAATGAACTAAGACTGTAAAGGACTTGGGGCTAGGACAGACCCCCACCTGGTTAAGGCTCCCCGTTGTGTTGGTGAAAATGGACACCCGGTCACAGACCACACTGTGACCTTAAGAACTCAATCTGTGCGTCACTTGCCTGATAATGTTTTATGGTCATGCATATGATCTTTGTTTATTGTTTAGTCCCGGAGTACAAAATTTTACTAGGGGGGAATGTGTCACCCTGGCCTGGATAACACAAATGTATAATAAAGCTGTGTCTGAGAGCAAGGGGGAGGTCCTCTAGTCAAGGGCCATTAGCATGCAATACCTCCTGTCACAGGCCAGTAGGGGGAGCAGGCTGCCCCTATAAAAGCTGGAACTGGGGGCAGGGTTAGAGAGAACTGGACAACCTGTCTCTGGATTGAGAGGTGTCCCAGAGCAGGGACAGACAGTTGTGTTGCAGCCTAAGAGGACGTGTGGCAGTAGGAGAGCCATGAGCCAGCGACAAAAGGCGAAGTGAGTCTGTCCTGGCAGATAAAGAAACTAATCTTCCAGACTTTGGTGTCTGAGGCTGTGAGGATTCCACATCCTACAGCAGATAACCAGTCCGCAGGGGACTGTATGTTCCTTGGCCTAAGAAGCCCGGAGGCTCCGCCACAGCAGAAGGGACCAGCAGAGCCGTACCAGGCCGGGAGTAGCAAGGGACCCAAGTTGCAAGCCATAAGGGCGAGAGGACACGGTGAGCTCAGGAATGTGGGCTGTTACATTACCAGAAGGGAAATAGCCAGAAGGAGCACAGAGAGCACGGTAGGCCGACACCCTCACTCTGACCAGGGCCAGCTTCCCACTTGCTCTCAGACATCCAGGCCCCCTCCTAGCCGGGCCTGTTTCTGGGTCGTTTTACCTGTTCTAATAAAGACCCTGAACTGTTTAAGAGGCCTCCGTTTCCTGGCTAATGCGGTTGGAATCATCTCCTCCATCATCCATCATACACTACCCTGGGGCCCTACTCTTCCCGTGGGGAGTTGTACTATTCGGAGCTGCACATTTACATCTGCCCCAGAGGTCTGCACTGCAGCGGCGGTTAGCACTGACCGCAATCCACGGGTGGCGTAGTCGGACATTACTTAAAACTTATAAAGGACTGCCACTGGCCTGACCACCCTGAGCCACGGACCGGGTTGCCACCACTACCCCCATCTTCTCCCTATTGCCCGGCTCCGAGTGCCCGAGAGCAAATACATTAAATCACTAGCAGACAGTGCAGTTATCAAACAATAAAAAATAGACAGGATTCAAATGCAAGCAACATAATGTCAGAACTGATATACACATTAAGTGACTAGATTCCCTGGATAGCTAAATTCGCTGCTGAGGCCAGAACATGGGCTGCCCAGCACTATTTAAGTGCAACCCATGAAGATAGACACTCTAATTTACAAGGCCATAACATATAGGTGCATCTCACAAAATTAGAATATCATCAAAAAGTTAATTTATTTCAGTTCTTCAATGCAAAAAGTGAACCTCATATATTATATAGAGTCATTGCAAACACAGTGATCTATTTCAAGTGTTTATTTCTGTTAATGTCGATGATTATGGCTTACAGCCAATGAAAACACAAAAGTCATTAACTCAGTAAATTAAAATAATTAACAAAAAACACCTGCAAAGACTTCCTAAGCATTTAAAAAGGTCCCTTAGTCTGTTTCAGTAGGCTCCACAATCATGGTGAAGACTGCTGACTTGACAGATGTCCAGAAGGCAGTCATTGACACACTCCACAAGGTCCCAGAGTTCCAATTTTCATTTGAAATCAAGGTCCCAGAGTCTGGAAGAAGAGTGGAGAGGCCACGATCCAAGCTGCTTGAGGTCTAGTGTGAAGTTTCCACAATCAGTGATGGTTTGGGGAGCCATGTCATGTGCTGGTGTAGGTCCACTGTGTTTTTTCAACACCAAAGTCAGCGCAGCCGTCTACCAGGAAATTTTAGAGCATTTCATGCTTCCCTCCGCCACAGTATCATAGCTACCAGGGCGGCAAAGGGGCGGTGGCCCCGGGCCCCTCGCTCTTAGGGGGCCCATCCAGGGCTACGCCAGTGTAACTGTATCTGGCATGCCCCTGGTGCCAGCATCGGGCCCCACCGCCCGTCACCGCCGCAAGTTTACTGATGAGAGAGGGAGCGCGGATCTCTCTCCCATTAGTCCCTTCTGTGACTGACGTCTCTGGCATCATCACTTGGCGCCCGGCCCGCTGTGCTGAAGATGTGTGCGTGCTGGGTGCTCTGAGCAGCGAGGGAACCAGGAGGAGAGGTGAGTACCGTTTATTTATTTTTTGCCGGGTGGGGGGCGGCATTATATTACAGACTCTGCCTATGGGAAGGGGGAGGTGCATTATACTACAGACTCTGCCTATGGGGGGCATTATACTACAGACTCTGTTTATGAGCAGGGGAGGGCATTATACTACAGACTCTGCCTATGGGGGGGACATTGTACTACAGACTCTGCCTATAAGAGGGGGAGCATTATACTACAGACTCTGCCTATGGGGGGTGCATTTTACTACAGACTCTGCCTATAGGTGGGGCATTATACTACAGACGCTGCCTATGAGATGGGGGGGCATTATACCACAGACTCTGCCTATGAGATGGGGGGGCATTATACTACAGATTCTGCCTATGAGGAAGGGGGGGGCATTATACTACAGACTCTGCCTATGAGGAGGGGGGAGCATTATACTACAGACTCTGCCTATGGGGGGGGAATTATACTGCAGACTCTGCCTATGGGGGGGCATTATACCACAGACTCTGCCTATGATGATGGGTGGAGCATTATACTACAGACTCTGCCTATGGGGGGGAGCTTTATACTACAGACTCTGTCAATGGGGGGAGCATTTTACTACAGACTCTGCCTATAGGGGCGCATTATACTATACGAAGGACTATGGGGAGTGCATTATACTATATTGAGGACTATCTGGTGCATTATACTATGGGGGGCATTATACTACAGACTCTGCCTATGGGGGTGCATTATACTATATGAAGGACTATGGGGAGTGCATTATACTATATTGAGGACTATCTGGTGCATTATACTATATGTAGGCTATTTATACAGTGTGGGAGATAATGTGGGTTCTTTGAACAGTGTGGGGGCCATCATACAGTGTGGGAGATAATGTGGGATCTTTGTATGGTGTGGAGGCCATCATACAGTGTTGGAGCCATCAGCTTGGGGGCTACTAAGGGGTCAGTATACTGTGTGGGGGAATTATATAGTGAATAGGAGAACATCATACTGGTTAGAGCGGAGCTCTACATGGGGGGGAGACTCAGGACATTATTAAATCTTAGGTGGGCACTTATTGTTATAGGGGAACTCAGGTTATCGTGACTGTCGAAGGGGCACTATTACTTTGTAGGGTGCACAATGTGGGCACTGTTTTCTAGGACACTTGCACACGGCATTACTTTATTTTAGAGGTTTGTTTTACCATCTAGAGGGCACACAGTAGGTGCAGTAATAGGGACACATTTTGCAGCAGAGGCTCAGTATTGGGGTATCAGCAGGATGAGAAGTTTGTGCAGGTTGGGGATAGATGTGGTCAGTGCCTGAAATGTAAGGAGTCAAATGTGTCTTTGTTGTGATCTCTGCATACCTGAGACTCTGAGCCCTGGCTGGAGAAGTTGTCGTGTCGGTCTGGGCCAGATGGAAAAGACGGGAAAAGTGAACAATTTAATCAGAAAGAACGTCAGCTGTAAGGTACTATATATAACTGAGCTGTGATCTCTTATATGTTCTGCAGGACTGGCATCTATCAATATATGTCACCATATGGCGGTAATATCAGTGCTGGTCTTTGTATAGAGATTATTTTTAGTAACAGCGCGGTCATCTGCTGAGGTTTTCCTACATCCACTATCTGGGTGCGCCGCTATAGTTGTAATCAGGGTTACCTGGTTAGAGGCCCACTCAGAAGTTTCGGCCCCCTGAACCAAAACCTTAGCTACGCCAAGCTTTTTGGAGATGGAAATGTCATTTTCCAGCAGGACTTGGCCCCTGTCCACACTGACAAAAGTACTAATACCTGGTTTACACACAACAGTATCACTGTGCTTGATTTGCAGCAAACTCGCCTGACCTTAACCCCATAAAGAATCTATGGGGTATTGTCAAGAGGAAAATGAGAGACACCAGACCCAACAATGCAGACGAGCTGAAGGCTTCTATCAAAGCCACCTGGGCTTCCATAACCCCTCAGCAGTGCCACAGGCTGATCCCTCCATGCCACATTGCCGCATTGATGCAGTAATTGATGTAAAAGGATTCCCGACCAAGTATTGAGGGCATTTATTGAACATACATTTCAGTAGGATAACATTTTGGATTTTGAAAACATTTTTCAAGCTGTTGTTATAAGGTATTCTAATTAATTGAAATAATGACTTTTGAGTTTTCATTGGCTGTAAGCCATAATCATCAACATTAACAGAAATAAACACGTGAAATAGATCACTCTGTGTGTAATGGCTCTATATAATATATGAGTTTCACTTTTTGTATTGAAGAACTGAATTAAATTAACTTTTCTGGTGATATTCTAATTTTGTGAGATGCACCTGTAGATGGGCTTGGCTGCACCCTGAATAAAAATAGCATGTAAAAAATATATATGATATATATGAGGTATTGGTCGATATTTTGGCCAAAATATACAAGCTCGCAACCTGCTCAAGGGTCCTCATAGTTGCGAGTCCCTACACTAACATTAAAAGCAAAGTCACAAAAACAAGGAATTAAAGTTCCCACCAAAATTCAAGAATTAACACAGCAAATACAGCAACAATAATTACAAGGATGCAGCAAACCCATATAATGAAGAAGTCAGCAACACAGGTGCAAAATATTGATGAGACAACCACTCACAACCTACCAATTCATGGAGGGGGTGATTGCTTAGTATTAAAACTGCACACAAATAAGCCTTGTATAGGGCACTGGTCACACACAGGTAGTGCACAATGTCTGGCTTACAGCCTATTAGTGAAGCCCAAACTATTAGATTAGGCGGGCTGCCCAGCACTTTTTAAGTGCACCCCATGAAGACAGACACCCTAGTTTACAAGGCCAACATTGATGGGTCTGGCTGCACCCTGAATAAAAATAACGTGCAAAAAATATATATGATATATATGAGGTATTAGTAAATATTTTGGCCAAAATACACAAGCTCGCAACCCGCGTCAAGGGTCCTCATGCTTGCGAGTCCCTACACTAACATTAAAAGCAAAGACAAATTTAAATTCCCACCAAAATTCAAGAATTATCACAGCAAAAAAAGGGCAACAGTGTTTACCTGCCTAGGTCTCAGTACTAATCATACCATATAATAACGATGACAGCAATACAGGTGCAAAATACTGATGCGACAACCACTCACATATTACCAATTAATGGAGGGGGGTGATTACATAGTATTAAAACTTTACCCAAAAATTATATGGGATTGCTACATCCTAATAGTGCATTAGTTCTGAGATCTGGGCAGGTAAATGCTATATTAATAATTGATTTTTGGGGGAAAGTTAAATTCTCTTTTGTTGGCTTTACTTTTAATCTAACTGAAATAAACAAAAGCTTTTTTCCTAAACATTAGGATCTGTGTAGAGCCATCAGCTCAAAACGGCTTCCTCGGACAGACTTGGCATAAGCAGGTCAAAAGGAACCCTGACCTTTACCATTACACCCCTGTACAGGAATGGAGACTTACCACATGCTCATGGTTGCATCTACAGAGTAGCTGCTTGCCAGAGGAGCGAGCTTGAGGCTATAACTCTAAGTAAAGCTTTTTTATTACTAAATGATGGGTTCTGTCTAAGGCCATTGGCTCAAAAAGGCTTCCTCGGACAGACTTGGCGCAAGCTACTCCATTCTGCAGATCCCAAGGGAACCCTGGCCTTTACCATTACACCCCTGTATAGGGATAGATACTTACCATAGGCCCAGGGCTGCATCTACAGAGTAGCTGCTGGCCGGAGGAGCGAGCTTGAGGCTATAGTGGTTGATTCAACTCTAACTAAAGCTCTTTTTTCCTTAAATACTGGGATCTGTTTAAGGCTGTTGGCTCAAACAGACTTCCTCGGACAGACTTGGCGCAAGCTACTCCATTCTGCAGATCCCAAGGGAACCCTGGTTTTTACCATTACACCCCTGTACAGGGATAGATACTTACCATAGGCCCAGGGTTGCATCTACAGAGTAGCTGCTGGCCGGAGGAGTGCGCTTGAGGCTTGAGTAGTTGAATCAATCCTAACTAAAGATAATCCTATCTAATGACACTTTGTTGTTAGGACCTGTCTGAGGCCTATGGCTCAAAAAAGCTTATTTGGAAAGACTTGGCAAAAGCCAGTCTATCCTACAGGTTCCAAAGGAACTCTGGCCTTCACTCTTACAGCCCTGTACAGCGATAAAGACTTATTACATGGCCTTGAATGCATCTACATAGTAGATGCTGACTGGAGGGGCAAACTTAAGGCTAGAATGGTTCAGCCAACCCTAACTATTGCTACTTTCTTAAATGTTAAGATATTTCTGAGGCCGTTGGCTCAAACAGGTTTCCTTGGACAGACTGGGCGCAAAACACACCATTTCTGATGGTTCCAAATGAACCCTGGGCTTCACCCTTGAACCTCAATACATGGACAGTTTCATAGTTTTAAGGTTGAAAGACACAAGTCCATCAAGTTCAACCTAAAAGCTAATGTGTTGATCCAGAGGAAGGCAAAAACCCCATGAGGCAGATGCTAATTGCCCCATATTAGGGGAAAAATTCCTTCCCGACTCCACATATGGCAATCAGACTAGTTCCCTGGATCAACATCCCATAACAAAATCTAGTACGGATAACCTGCAATTTTATATTATTCAAGAAAGGCACACACATGCCCTCCTTGAATTTTGTTTTAGAAAATTAAGTATTTCAAGTTCATGTGGTAGACAGTTTCATAACCTCATTGCTCACACAATAAAAATTTGCCAACTAACTTCCTTTAGGCTGAGTTCACACGATGCATATTTAATGCGTTTCCGCGGCGTTTTTGCAGTTGCGTAAACGCCGCGGAAACGCATGAAAAACGCATGGTAGAAGGGCAGCAATGTTCCCCAATTGAAATCCGCATGTGCTGTGCCCATGATGCGGATTTTTCCGCAGCGTAAACGCTGCGCTCAAAAATCCGCAGCATGTCAATTAATTTTGCATAAACGCAGCGTTTTCGCCGCCATTGACTTGCATTAGAACGCGCCAATTCCGCAAGACAGCATCTGTACTTGCGTAATTGGCGCGTTCTAATGTGCGGATGGTACCCGAGTGTGGAGAAGAGGAGAGTCTCCTCCACACCCAGGTACCATTAAAAAAGCTGTAAAACAAGAATAAAATAAAAAATATATATATACTTACCATCTGTCGGCCCGCGCAGCGCTCCTGCTTGGTTCCCGGCACTTGCAGTGAGTTGAAGGACCTCCGCTGACGTCAGAGTCATGTGACGGGTCACGTGACGCTGACGTCGGCAGGTCTTTCAATTCAAAGTTGCCGGCAGCCGGGAGAACGGAGTGTAAAGCAGGACAGCGCGGGCCATCGGAGGTAAGTATATACACTCTCTCGGGTCACGCTATATAAATCCATGCTGTTTGCATGGATTTATATAGTGTGACCTAGTTGTCAAGCACTTTCCAGGTGATGCTAAAATCGCCTGGAAAGCGCTTGTCAATCTGCATGCGGAAATGCATGTGAATCCGCATGTGGATCCGCATGTATTCTGCAGGAAAAACGCATGCACAATCTGCATGCGTTTTTTCTGCCAGGGAGATGCAGAAATGATGCAGAAATTTTCTGCTTCATTTCTGCATCGTGTGCACATACCCTTAGACAAAGTGAATTAGAATCTTTATGCTAGAGTAATTGAATTAACTCTAACTGAAATAGATTAATGCTTTTTTCCTAAATGTTGAAATTTGTTTAAATCCATCAGCTCAAAAAGGCTTTCTCGGACAGACTTGGCGCAAGCTACTCCATTCTGCAGATCCCAAGGGAACCCTGGCCTTTACCATTACACCCCTGTATAGGGATAGATACTTACCATAGGCCCAGGGCTGCATCTAAAGAGTAGCTGCTGGCCGGAGGAGCGAGCTTGAGGCTATAGTGGTTGATTCAACTCTAACTAAAGCTTTTTTTTTCCTAAATACTGGGATCTGTTTAAGGCTGTTGGCTCAAACAGACTTCCTCGGACAGACTTGGCGCAAGCTACTGCATTCTGCAGATCCCAAGGGAACCCTGGTTTTTACCATTACACCCCTGTACAGGGATAGATACTTACCATAGGCCCAGGGTTGCATCTACAGAGTATCTGCTGGCCGGAGGAGTGCGCTTCAGGCTTGAGTAGTTGAATCAAGCCTAACTAAAGAAAAACCTATCTAATGACACTTTCTTGTTAGGACCTGTCTGAGGCCTATGGCTCAAAAAAGCTTCTTTGGAAAGGCTTGGCAAAAGCCAGTCTATCCTACAGGTTCCAAAGGAACTCTGGCCTTCACTCTTACAGCCCTGTACAGCGATAAAGACTTATTACAGGGCCTTGATTGCATCTACATAGTAGATGCTGACTGGAGGGGCAAACTTAAGGCTAGAATGGTTCAGCCAACCCTAACTATGGCTACTTTCTTAAATGTTAAGATATTTCTGAGGCCGTTGGCTCAAACAGGCTTCCTCGGACAGACTGGGCGCAAAACACACCATTTCTGATGGTTCCAAATGAACCCCGGGCTTCACCCTTGAACCTCAATACAGGGACAGTTTCATAGTTTTAAGGTTGAAAAACACAATTCCATCAAGTTCAACCTAAAAGCTAATGTGTTGATCCAGAGGAAGGCAAAAATCCCATGAGGCAGATGCTAATTGCCCCATATTAGGGGAAAAATTCCTTCCCGACTCCACATATGGCAATCAGACTAGTTCCCTGGATCAATGTCCCATAACAAAATCTAGTACGAATAACCTGCAATTCTATATTATTCAAGAAAGGCACACACATGCCCTCCTTGAATTTTTTTTAGAAAATTAAGTATTTCAAGTTCATGTGGTAGAGAGTTCCATAACCTCATTGCTCACACAATAAAAATTTGCCAACTAACTTCCTGTAGACAAAGTGAATGAGGATCTTTATGCTACAGTAATTGAACTAACTCTAACTGAAATAAATGAATGCTTTTTTCCTAAATGTTGAAATTTGTTTAAATCCATCAGCTCAAAAAGGCTTTCTCGGACAGACTTGGCGCAAGCTACTCCATTCTGCAGATCTCAAGGGAACCCTGGCCTTTACCATTACACCCCTGTACAGGGATAGATACTTACCATAGGCCCAGGGCTGCATCTACAGAGTAGCTGCTGGCCGGAGGAGCGAGCTTGAGGCTATAGTGGTTGATTCAACTCTAACTAAAGCTTTTTTTTTCCTAAATACTGGGATCTGTTTAAGGCTGTTGGCTCAAACAGACTTCCTCGGACAGACTTGGCGCAAGCTACTCCATTCTGCAGATCCCAAGGGAACCCTGGTTTTTACCATTACACCCCTGTACAGGGATAGATACTTACCATAGGCCCAGGGTTGCATCTACAGAGTAGCTGCTGGCCAGAGGAGTGCGCTTGAGGCTTGAGTAGGTGAATCAAGCCTAACTAAAGAAAAACCTATCTAATAACACTTTCTTGTTAGGACCTGTCTGAGGCCTATGGCTCAAAAAAGCTTCTTTGGAAAGGCTTGGCAAAAGCCAGTCTATCCTACAGGTTCCAAAGGAACTCTGGCCTTCACTCTTACAGCCCTGTACAGCGATAAAGACTTATTACAGGGCCTTGATTGCATCTACATAGTAGATGCTGACTGGAGGGGCAAACTTAAGGCTAGAATAGTTCAGCCAACCCTAACTATTGCTACTTTCTTAAATGTTAGGATATTTCTGAGGCCGTTGGCTCAAACAGGCTTCCTCGGACAGACTGGGCGCAAAACACACCATTTCTGATGGTTCCAAATGAACCCTGGGCTTCACCCTTGAACCTCAATACAGGGACAGTTTCATAGTTTTAAGGTTGAAAGACACAAGTCCATCAAGTTCAACCTAAAAGCTAATGTGTTGATCCAGAGGAAGGAAAAAACCCATGAGGCAGATGCTAATTGCCCCATATTAGGGGAAAAATTCCTTCCCGACTTCACATATGGCAATCAGACTAGTTCCCTGGATCAATGTCCCATATCAAAATCTAGTACGAATAACCTGCAATTTTATATTATTCAAGAAAGGCACACACATGCCCTCCTTGAATTTTTTTTAGAAAATTAAGTATTTCAAGTTCATGTGGTAGACAGTTTCATAACCTCATTGTTCACACAATAAAAATTTGCCAACTAACTTCCTTTAGACAAAGTGAATTAAGATCTTTATGCCAGAGTAATTGAATTAACTCTAACTGAAATAGATTAATGCTTTTTTCCTAAATGTTGAAATTTGTTTAAATCCATCAGCTCAAAAAGGCTTTCTCGGACAGACTTGGCGCAAGCTACTCCATTCTGCAGATCCCAAGGGAACCCTGGCCTTTACCATTACACCCCTGTACAGGGATAGATACTTACCATAGGCCCAGGGCTGCATCTACAGAGTAGCTGCTGGCCGGAGGAGCGAGCTTGAGGCTATAGTGGTTGATTCAACTCTAACTAAAGCTTTTTTTTTTCCTAAATACTGGGATCTGTTTAAGGCTGTTCGCTCAAACAGACTTCCTCGGACAGACTTGGCGCAAGCTACTCCATTGTGCAGATCCCAAGGGAACCCTGGTTTTTACCATTACACCCCTGCACTGGGATAGATAGTTACCATAGGCCCAGGGTTGCATCTACAGAGTAGCTGCTGGCCGGAGGAGTGCGCTTCAGGCTTGAGTAGTTGAATCAATCCTAACTAAAGAAAAACCTATGTAATGCCACTTTCTTGTTAGGACCTGTCTAAGACCTATGGCTCAAAAAAGCTTCTTTGGAAAGACTTGGCAAAAGCCAGTCTATCCTACAGGTTCCAAAGGAACTCTGGCCTTCACTCTTACAGCCCTGTACAGTGATAAAGACTTATTACAGGGCCTTGGATTGCATCTACATAGTAGATGCTGACTGGAGGGGCGAACTTAAGGCTAGAATGGATCACCCACCCTAACTATTGCTACTTTCTTAAATGTTAGGATATTTCTGAGGCCATTGGCTCAAACAGGCTTTCTTGGACAGACTGGGCGCAAAACACACCATTTCTGATGGTTCCAAATGAACCCTGGGCTTCACCCTTGAACCTCAATACAGGGACAGTTTCATAGTTTTAAGGTTGAAAGACACAAGTCCATCAAGTTCAACCTAAAAGCTAATGTGTTGATCCAGAGGAAGGCAAAAACCCCATGAGGCAGATGCTAATTGCCCCATATTAGGGGAAAAATTCCTTCCCGACTCCACATATGGCAATCAGACTAGTTCCCTGGATCAACATCCCATAACAAAATCTAGTACCACTAACCTGAAATGTTATATTATTCAAGGAACATTTTTCATCAAGCAGTTTTCACCGGAAATGTGTTGCACAACTGTTTGAATCTCAGTAAATTCCTGCGCAACTTACATTTAAATACTCTGACCTTTTTACACCCACTCTTTTAACTTCTTAAATAGTGAACAGAGCTTATCTGGACCGCTTGTGGCTTAGCTTTACCTGAAAACTTATTACAAATTAGGCTGGAAAAGTGGTGTAAATTAGGACTGAAATTGACTCCATCTTTTGACTGGAGTACATTTCTTGAGGTGTAGTACGTCAGCTTTAAGGGGATATTTCAATAAATGAATGACCCTGGCTGCAGGTATAAAGAATCAAACTGTGCTGTCCTGACCCATTCCTGGGATTGTGTATGGCACTGACATCACCTCAATACTGCCGCAGCCAACAAATGTAATCAGACGGACTGCCCAGCTGAGCGCACTGAGCTGCTGCAGCACTGAGATGGTGGAACCTCTTTTTTTTAATTAAATGACCTGCAGCTAGGGACATTCATTTATTGAAAGGGAACAACCCCTTTAAGGATGAGTCAAATTCATTAAGAGGTTTAGTCTTTTTAATGAATTTGGTGCACGTTCCTCCAATAGGCGCTTCATGAATGCTGGTATAGAAATCCACCAGCCTTGATGAATCGGCCACCATAGGTTTACATGGCATGAGCATATACAGAACAGTTGTGTAGTATACGTTACCAGGGCCCTCATGATGCTCTTGGTCCTGGATGGCCTTCCACAGTCTGCTTTCTTGCTTCATCATCTTGAAGGGCTCCACTTTCTTTTCTTCTGGCTGGCATGGTGCGGCTCTATCATCCTGCTCCTTTAACACGAAGGGACGACTGTAAAGCTGCCAGGAGCGTTTTTTTATCCCCTTAGATCATTGTGACACCACAAAGTGATGACATAGACAAGTGGGTGAGGCGCCTTTATTCAGTCATCGGGTGTGGTCAGAAGAAATTAGCATATTCCGTGATGTTACTACAATGAGAACAGACATGAACATTCTATTCGGAACCCGACCGCCATTATCAGCGGAACCTTCACTGCTGTCAGATTGGCACTAAAAACAAAAAGAGACCGCGGTGAACCTGGACAGTAACAATCTACAGGGACAGTGACTGCTAAGCGGACTTCATGTCAGATGTTATGCAGTTTTGTCAGAAAAAAAACAATAAAATATATAAAAGACAGGCTCCAATAAACCTTAAACACTGGGCTGTAGTCACAGATTCTCCTTCCACCTGCAGCACATTGCTCCCCTGCCTAACCCTCCCCGTCCTGCAGCATATTTCTCACCGCTTAATTCTCCCACTCCTGCAGCACATTGCTCCCATCTAATCCTCCCCTCCTTGCAGCACATTGTGCCCTTTCTAAATCTCCCCCTTCCTGCACCACATCGCCCACTGCCAAATTCCCTCTTGCACCACATCGGCAACTGCCAAATCCTCCACCTCCTGCAGCATATCGCTCCCTGCCTAATCCTCCCTCTCCTGCGGCACATCGCTCACCTGCCTAATCCTCCCCCTCCTGCAGCACATCGCTCACTGCCTAATCCTCCACCTCCTGCAGCTCATCTCTCTCCTGCCTAAGCCTTCTCCTCATGCAGCACATCGCTCTCCTGTCTAATCCCCTCCAGCAACATTTCGCTGTCTGCCTATACAGCCACTGACTGCAGTATATCACTCCTCTCAGCACCGTGCTGCAGTACATCGCTCCACTCATCTATATACTGGTTATTTCTGCAGCACATCTCTAACTGCTTAATCCTCCTCCTGCATCACATTGCTACCCTGCCTAATCCTCTCTCTCCTGCATTTCATCAGTCCCCTGCCTACTCCTCCTTTTCTTGCAGCACATCGCTCCCCTGCCTAAGCCTCCCCCTCCTGCAGCACATTGCACCCCTGCCTAATCCCTTCCCCTTCCTGCAGCACATCGCACCCCTGCCTAATCCCCTCACCTTTCTGCAGCACATTGCACCCCTGCCTAATCCCCTCCCCTTCCTGCAGCACATCGCACCCCTGCCTAATCCCCTCCCCTTCCTGCAGCACACCACTCCCCTGGCTAATCTTCCCCCTCCTGCAGCACATCGCTCCCCTGACCCCCTATTACGTGACATCTTTTCTATCAGTTACATTTGTGAAGTAACTGCTGTCTCCTGTGAGCAGTGGAGAGCGAAGCTGAGAGCCAGGAGGCTCTGCCCCTCTGCCCCTTCTTGCCACATCATCATCCATCTACATCAGGGCTGTCAAACTCAAATATATAGAGGGCCAAAAGGAAGAGTTTAACTCAGAAAAATAAGTCAACACTTTATCAGATGTTTCTGTGAAAACTTGAGTACAACAAATAAGATTTTGTTATTTTCCCTCAGTTATAAAAAAAATAGTTATGAGAAAAGTGTGACAAAAAGGAGTCATAAAATGCACCAAAATGAAATATCACAATTTATGGCTCAAATTGAGGTGAAGCAAGGAAGAGGTTGAGCTTAGCTAATGAGATGCATCAAACATACAGGTGCTTCTCACAAAATTAGAATATCATCAAAAAGTTTATTTATTTCAGTTCTTCAATCCAAAAAGTGAAACTCATATATTATACAGAGTCATTACAGAGTGATCTATTTCAAGTGTTTATTTCTGTTAATGTTGATAATGATGGCTTACAGCCAATGAAAACACAAAAGTCATTATCTCAGTAAATTAGAATAATTAACAAAAAACACCTGCAAAGGCTTCTTACGCATTTAAAAAGGTCCCTTTGTCTGTTTCAGTAGGCTCCACAATCATGGGGAAGACTGCTGACTTGACAGATGTCCAGAAGGCAGTCATTGACACACTCCACAAGGAGTGTAAACCACAAAAGGTCATTGCTAAAGAAGCTGGCTGTTAACAGAGTGCTGTATCCAAGCATATTTATGGAAAGTTGAGTGGAAAGAAAAAGTGTGGTAGGAAGAGGTGCACAAGCAACCGGGATAACCGCAGCCTTGAAAAGATTGTTAAGAAAAGGACATTCAAACATTTGGGGAAGATTCACAAGGAGTGGACTGCTGCTGGAGTCATTGCTTCAAGAGCCACCACACACAGACGTATCCAAGACATGGGCTACAAGTGTCACATTCCTTGTGTCGAGCCACTCATCACCAATAGACAACGCCAGAAGCATCTTACCTGGGCCAAGGAGAAAAACACCTGGACTGTTGCTCAGTGGTCCAAGGTGTTGTTTTCCGATGAAAGTAAATGTTGCATTTAATTTGGAAATCAAGGTCCCAGAGTCTGGAGGAAGAGTGGAGAGGCCACAATCCAAGCTGCTTGAGGTCTAGTGTGAAGTTTCCACCATCAGTGATGGTTTGGGGAGCCATGTCATCTGCTGGTGTAGGTCCACTGTGTTTTATCAAGACCAAAGTCAGCGCACCCGTCTACCAGGACATTGTAGAGCCCTTCATGCTTCCCTCTGCCCACAAGCTTTTTGGAGATGGAAATGTCATTTTCCAGCAGGACTTGGCCCCTGTCCACACTGCCAAAAGTACCAATACCTGGTTTACACAACAGTATCACTGTGCTTGATTGGCAGCAAACTCACCTGACCTTAACCCCATAGAGAATCTATTATAGAGAATCTATGGGGTATTGTCAAGAGAAAGATGAGAGACACCAGACCCAACAATGCAGACGAGCTGAAGGCTTCTATCAAAGCCACCTGGGCTTCCATAACACCTCAGCAGTGCCACAGGCTGATCGCCTCCATGCCACATTGCCGCATTGATGCAGTAATTGATGCAAAAGGAGCCCCGACCAAGTATTGAGGGCATTTACTGAACATACATTTCAGTAGGACAACATTTCAGATTTTAAAAACATTTTTCAAGCTGGTGTTATAAAGTATTCTAATTTACTGAGATAATAGCATTAACAGAAATAAACACTTGAAATAGATCACTCTGTCTGTAATGACTCTATATAATATGAGTGTTACTATTTGTATTGAAGAACTGAAATAAATTAACTTTTTGATGATATTCTAATTTTGTGAGAAGCACCTATAGTATGCTATATGCCCAATTTTAACAAATGTACTGCAATTTTTGCTGAATGTGTTCAGAAATGTACTGATGTGTAAGCAGACAAATGCAGAGACTTAGGCTATGTGCCCACGATGCAGAAATGCTCCGGATTTTTCCTGAGCGTTTCTGCATCTCGCTGGCAGAAAAAACGCATGCGGATTGTACATGCGGATTGTACATGCGGATTGTACATGCGGATTGTACATGCGGATTGTACACGCGGATTGTACACGCGGATTGTACATGCGGATTGTACACGCGGATTGTATATGCGGATTGTACACGCGGATTGTACATGCGGATTGTATATGCGGATTGTACACGCGGATTGTACATGCGGATTGTATATGCGGATTGTACATGCGGATTGTACATGCGGATTGTACACGCGGATTGTACACGCGGATTGTACACGCGGATTGTACACGCGGATTGTATATGCGGATTGTACACGCGGATTGTACATGCGGATTGTATATGCGGATTGTACACGCGGATTGTACATGCGGATTGTATATGCGGATTGTACACGCGGATTGTACACGCGGATTGTACACGCGGATTGTACATGCGGATTGTACATGCGGATTGTATATGCGGATTGTACACGCGGATTGTACATGCGGATTGTACATGCGGATTGTACATGCGGATTATACATGCGGATTGTACACGCGGATTGTACATGCGGATTGTACATGCGGATTGTACACGCGGATTGTACATGCGGATTGTATATGCGGATTGTACATGCGGATTGTACATGCGGATTGTATATGCGGATTGTACATGCGGATTGTATATGCGGATTGTACACGCGGATTGTACACGCGGATTGTACATGCGGATTGTACATGCGGATTGTATATGCGGATTGTACACGCGGATTGTACATGCGGATTGTATATGCGGATTGTACATGCGGATTGTACATGCGGATTGTATATGCGGATTGTACATGCGGATTGTATATGCGGATTGTACACGCGGATTGTACACGCGGATTGTACATGCGGATTGTACATGCGGATTGTATATGCGGATTGTACATGCGGATTGTACATGCGGATTGTATATGCGGATTGTACACGCGGATTGTACATGTGGATTGTACATGCGGATTGTACATGCGTTTTTCCTGCCAGGGACATGCAGAAGTGGAGCATTCTTCACATGCATTTCCGCATGCGGGTTGACAAGCGCTTTACAAGCGATTTTAGCATCACTTGGAAAGTGCTTGTCAACTTGGTCACACTATAGAAATCCATGAAAACGGCATGGATTTATATAGTGTGACCCCAACGACTGGTTAAAAATAAAAAAATAAATCTATACTTACCTTCCGATGGCCCCCGCAGTCTCACTTCGCTCCGTCCTGGCTGCCGGCAGATCGCGGTACACTGAAGGACCTGCCGTCACATGACTATGACGTCAGCGCAGGTCCTTCAGTCCATCGCGAGCTGCCGACATGGGAGGACGAGCGCAGCGGGGGCCGTCAGAAGGTAAATATAACATTTATTTTTTATTTTATTCTTTATTTTGACAGGTTCTATGGTACCCGGGTCCGGAGGAGAGTCTCCCATCCTCCACACGCGGGTACCATCCGTACATTGAACGCATGTATTCCGCATGTGCTTATCTAGTGAAGCGGAATCCATGCGTTCCAATGCAAGTCAATGGCCAGGAAAACGCTGCGCTTCCGCAAAATAATTGGTAGTGCTGCGTTTTTTTCCGCAATGATAATCCGCAGCGGAAATTTCCGCAGCATGTGCACAGCACATGCGGACTATCATTGGGGAACATGGCCGACCTTCTAACATGCGTCTTTAAGCGTTTCTGCAGCGTTTTTGCCATGCGGAAACGCTTAAAATACGCGTCGTGGGCACACAGCCTTAGGCTATGTGCCCACGTAGCGTTTTTGTAGCGTTTTTGCGGCGTTTTTACGGCCACGAAAACGCTTGTAAAACAGTCTGCCATGCAAAGCCATGTGAATTCGGATGTGCTGTGCACATGATGCGCTAATTTGCGCGCCGAATTCGCATTACTTTGCAAAACGCAGCATGACCATTTCTACTGCGATTACGCTGAAGCTTATTCGCGATGCGTGTGGTATCTGGGAGGAAGACGAGACTACAACTCCTCTTCATCCCGGCTACCACGCGGTGAAAAAAAGAAATAAAAAAGTTAAAAACAAACAAAACCTGTATATTCACCTCTCCGGCGGCCCCCGCTCTGCTCTCCGGTCTCCTCCGGTCTGCTGTCTGTACTGTCAGGACCTGCGCTGACGTCATTTAGTCAGGTGATGGTCGCATGACCGCTGACGTCGGCATCAGGTGATGGTCGCGTGGCCATCAGCTGACTAAATGACGTCACCGCAGGTCCTGACCGTACACTGCGGGACGCTGAAGAGAGAAGACGCGGCCGGGAGCAGACCGGAGGAGACCGGAGAGCAGACCGGGGGCCGCCGGAGAGGTGAATATACAGTTGTTTTTTTTTATTTATTAACGTTTTGATTCTTTTTTTTACTATAGATGCTGCATTTAAAGCATCTAAGTTGTTCACACATTATAGATCCATTTCGGTTGCATGGATTTATATTGTGTGATCAACTTGTCAAGCACTTTTCCAAGTGATGCTCAAAATCGCTTGGAAAATTGCTTGAAAAAATGCATGTGAAAACGCTTCTCTCTGGCAAAAAAAACGCATGTAAATCTGCATCAAATCTGCTAGGTGTGCACACAGCCTTATAGCTGGTTTTGCTCTGAGATGAGATGTCCAGGCTGAATAATGCTCTGGGAGCAGAACCCATCAGCAGAATCTGTCTGTTTCCTGCCTTGTAGCAGTGGATCCCGGCTATTTAGCTCACAGAGCATTGTCTACACAAGATACAATTGTATCCAATTTTCAGCTGGGAACAGGACTATGGACAAGTTTTGCAGCAACTGCATTTGTGATAGGAAATGTTGATCAATCTAGATTTTCTTCAGTGTTCTTATTCATTGCAGAAAATCTTAAAAAAGCCGAGGAATGTGGGCAACATGGTGGGTCAATGATTAACGCTGTGGGGCTGGGTTCATATAATAGCAAGGACAACATCTGCAAGGAGTTTGTATGTTCTCCCCGTGTTTGTGTGGGTTTCCTCCGGGTTCTCCGGTTTCCTCCCACACTCCAAAGACATACTGATAGGGAATTCATATTGTGAGCCCCAATGGGGACAGTGATGATAATGTCTGTAAGGTGCTACAAAATCTAACGGCGCTATATAAGAGAGTAAAATAAATATATAACTAAATAAAATGAATGTATTAAAAGGCTAAGATTGCAAAGAGCTTGTAAAAACAAGAAACTTTGCAATTTCCTTCTTATTCAAAATCTTCTCTGTTCTCAAGAAGAAAAAGATTTTTAATTCTGCAGTGTACAGCTCATTGCTATGGTTACTGACCACCTGAGAAGTGGCTGGTCTCCTTGGCAAGAAGCGCTCACTTGCAGACTGGTGGACTTCAGCGCCCCTGTGCCTGTCCCATTCTGCAGAGGCAAAGCCGCCTCTGCCCGCAGAATGCAAGAGGGCACAATTCAGACAAGCGGCTCAGCCAAGCCACCGGCCAGAACTGTAAATCTTCAGCTTCTGATGAGAGGAACACAAGACCACCCCTTTAATAAAGGAGTAGAGCAGAACTCATACAGTGATTAGTGGGGGTCTGACACCTGAAATCCCCAGACATCAGCTACTTCTGCAAGATGATGTACACAGTGTTAAGAGCTGGAATAGCACAGCTCCGCACACTGTGCAATGGCTGGTTTCAGGTACTACAGCTCAGATCACAATCATTTCAATAGGAGCTGCAGTACCAAGATCGGCCACTACACAGTGTACAGAGCTGTGCTGTTTGGGCTCTACGCTGAGTATTTCCAGCTGCTGTCTTATTGGTGAGGGGGCCGTGTGTTGGAACCTCACTGATCTGATATTGATGACCAGGGTCGGACTGCGGTGTCTGGGGCCCACAGGGGAAATTAACTCTAGGGGCCCACCTACAGCAAGATGCAAATATCTGTTATCCGCTCTCCCTGTTATAGTGGAGCATTGACTGGCGGCTCCTGCACATCTACTGGGCGACACTCTAACTGGGATGGACATGTTTGCATTAAAGGGCTTCTTTGGTTAAAACTAGTGTTGAGCGAGTATGTTCTGTTAACCCTTTCGGCGAGTATGCTCGGGCCGAGCTCCGAGTATTTATAGCTGTTCGGTGATATGGTTGAATCGCTCCCGTGTGCATGATTTGCGACTGTTTGACGGTTTTAATACATGTGAGGAATGTGTAAGAAATAGACATTCCTCACATGTATTAACCCCTTAAGCCGCGGAGCATTTTCCGTTTTTGCATTTTCGCTTTTTGCTCCACTTGTTCCCAGAGCCATAGCGTTTTTATTTTTTGGTCAATATGGCCATGTTAGGGCTTATTTTTTGCGGGACGAGTTGTACTTTTTAACGCCATTACTAGTTTTACCATGCCGTGTACGGGAAAACGGGAAAAAAATTCCAAGCGCCGTGAAATTGCAAAAAAAGTGCAATACCACTGAGGTTTTTTTTTATTTTTTTTACCACGTTCACTGAATGCTAAAACTGACCTGCCATTATTATTCTCCAGGTCATTACGAGTTCGTAGACACCAAACATGTATAGGTTCTTTTTTATTTAAGTGATGAAAAAAAATTCCAAAGTTTGGTAAAAAAAAAAAAAATGGTGCCATTTTCCGAGACCCGTAGCGTCTCCATTTTTCGGGATCTGGGGCAGGGTGAGGGCTTATTTTTTGTGAACCGAGCTGAAGTTTTTATAGATGCTATTTTGGGGTAGATCCGATGTTTTGATCGCCCGTTATTGCATTTTATTGCAATTTTACGGTGACCAAAAAACGTAATTCTGGCGTTTAGAATTTTTTTCTCATTACGCCATTTACCGATCGCATTAATTCTATTTTTATATTGATAGATCAGGCGATTCTGAACGCGGCAATGCCAAATATGTGTATGTGGGGTTTATTTTATGATTTTAGGGGGTGATTTAAACTTTTACATTTTTTTATTTTTTTTCATATTTTTTAAAACTTTTTTTTTTCACTTTTTGCTTGCTTCCGTAGTCTCCATAGGAGACTTGAAGCAGCAACTGTCCGATCGCCTCTGCTACATACAGGGGACCAGCAGTTCCCCTGTATGCAGCAGAAATGGTCCTGTCCTATGAGCGCCGACCACTAGATGGCGCTCATAGCGACAGGATCATTACAACCACTGGTGTCTGCTGCAGACCCAGGGTTGTCATGACCACACATCGCCGACCCGCGATCATGTGACGGGGTCGCCGATGGGCGGGGTAAGTGACGCGCTTCCAGGAAGCGCGCATTAAATGCCGCTGTCGGAGATTGACAGCGGCATTTAATATGTTAACAGCCGCTGGTGGATCGCGATTCCACCCGCGCCTGTTGCGGGCACATGTCAGCTGTAATAATCAGCTGACATGTGCTTGGTTCAGTGCGGGCTCAGCGCCGGAGCCCTCACTGAACCGGAGGATAACGACATGCGCGTACTAATACGTGACATGTCGTTAAGGGGTTAAAGCTGTCAAACAGTTGCAAATCATGCACACGGGAGCGATTCAACCATATCACCGAGCAGCTGTAAATACTCGGCGCTCGGCCCAAGCATACTCGGACAGAACATACTCGCTCAACACTAGTTAAAACAAGTTATCAACGATCCATGGGCTCTACAGGATAGGTGATCACTTATTGAGCATTTGTGTCCGAACATTGGAAAACGCACCTATCGGAAGAATGGGGAAGTTTTATCCCTGACAGAACACTTATCCCTATTTTAAAATGCTGCGGCAGGTGGGACGTCTGACCGCAGCTCTATTCATTCTCTTAGAGACTTGCAAAAAAGAGCAGCGCTCACAGCCACTGAGAGAATGAATGGATCAGTGGTCGCATCTCACATGCCGCTCCAGTCTAATGGGGAGAAAAGCTCCACATTCTGCCGGTGTGTGCAAGCAGTCAGACCCCCACCAATCAATATTATCAATGATCCTGTGGAGAGGTGATTACTTGTTTTCACCGGAGAACCCCTGTAAGTGCATCTCTGCCGCTCTGGTCCAAGTATTTAATCGCTAAGGCCACGGCCCTACTATCAGTATTCGGTCAGTGTCCAGTCAGTATTTTTTCTCAGGAATGGGAGCCAAAACAGGTGATGAACAATCAGAGAAAAGGTATAATAGAAACAAGTCACCAATTCTGCATTAATCAACCATTCCTGGTTTCGGCAGCCACTCCTGAGAAAAATACTGACCAAATACTGATGGTGGGGCTGTGGCCTAATGGAAAAAAATCTTTTCCTAGTTAAGATCAGCGAGAATAAAATGACCGCCATACACAACACAGTCCACTATATCAACACCAATAATACCACATACAAAAGGGACAAATATCGCCACACCTTGACTAGATCACATATTACCACTACATAGTGACCGAATAATACCACATACAAGGAACAAATATGGCCAAACTATGACCAGACCATATATTACCACCCCAAGGTGACCAAATACTACAATACTGATCATGAATACAAAACCACAATACTAACAACACTGTTATTACCACCAGCAACATTATACACAGGAGCTCTGTATATAGTGTCAGTGTACAGGTAACACAGTGATCACCAGTGACATTATAGACAGGAGCTCTGTATATAGTGTATAGGTAATACAGTGATCACCAGTGGTCAAAATTGTTGGTACCCCTCGTTTAATGAAAGAAAAACCCACAATGGTCACAGAAAAAACTTGAATCTGACAAAAGTAATAATAAATTAAAAATCGATGAAAATGAACAAATGAAAGACAGACATTGCTTTTCAACCCTGCTTCCACAGAATTTAAAAAAAAATTTAACTCTTGAAATAGGCCTGGACAGAAATGATGGTACCCCTGAAAATAATGTGACAAAAGGGACATGTTAAATCAAGTTGTGTCCACTAATTAGCATCACAGGTGTCGACAATCTTGTAATCAGTCAGTGGGCCTGTATATAGGGCTACAGATACTCACTGTGCTGTTTGGTGACATGGTGTGTACCACACTCAACATGGACCAAAGGAAGCAAAGGAAAGAGTTGTCTCAGGAGATTAGAAAGAAAATTATAGACAAGCATGTTAAAGGTAAAGGTTATAAGACCATCTCCAAGCAGCTTGATGTTCCTGTAACTACAGTTGCACATATTATTCAGAAATTTAAGATCCATGGGACTGTAGCCAACCTCCCTGGACGTGGCCGCAGGAGGAAAATTGATAACAAATCAAAGAGACGAATAATATGAATGGTAACAAAAGAGCCCAGGAAAACTTCTAAAGAGATTAAAGGTGAACTTCAAGCTCAAGGAACATCAGTGTCAGATCGCACCATCCGTCGTTGTTTGATCTAAAGTGGACTTCATGGGAGACGACCAAGGAGTACACCATTGTTGAAAAAAAATCATAAAAAAGCCAGACTGGAATTTGCCAAACTACATTGTTCACAAGTCACAAAGCTTTTAGGAGAATGCCCTATGGACAGATGAGACAAAAATGGAAGTTTTTGGCAAGGCACATCAGATCTATGTTCACAGATGGAAAAATGAAGCATATCAAGATAAGAACACTGTCCCTACTGTGAAACATGGAGGAGTCTCTTTTATGTTTTGGGGCTGGTCTGCCGCATCTGGCACAGGGTGTCTTGAATCTGTGCAGGGTACAATGAAATCTCAAGACTATCAAGGGATTCTAGAGAGAAATGTGCTGCCCAGTGTCAGAAAGCGTGGTCTCAGTCGCAGGTCATGGGTCTTGCAACAGTATTATGACCCAAAACACACAGCTAAAAACACCCAACAATGGCTAAGAGGAAAACATTGGACTATTCTGAAGTGGCTTCTATGAGCCCTGACCTAAATCCTATTGAGCATCTTTGGAAAGAGCTGAAACATGCCGTCTGGAAAAGGCAACCTTCAAGCATGAGACAACTGGAGCAGTTTGCTCATGAGGAGTGGCCAAAATACCTGTGGAGAGGTGCAGAAGTCTCATTGACAGTTACAGGAGTCGTTTGATTGCAGTGATTGCCTCAAAAGGTTGTTCAGCAAAATATAAAGTTAAGAAGAACCATCATTTCTGTCCAGGCCTGTTTCATCAGTTTATTTATTTTTTTTTATTCTGTGGAAGCAGAAAAGCAATGTCTGACTTTCATTTGTTCATTTTCATAGATTTTTAATTTATTATTAGGCTGTGTTCACACGATGCGTATTTCATGCGTTTCTGCGGCGTTTTTGCAGTTGCGTAAACGCCGCGGAAACGCATGAAAAACGCATGGTAGAAGGGCAGCAATGTTCCCCAATGGAAATCCGCATGTGCTGTGCCCATGATGCGGATTTTTCCGCAGCGTTAACGCTGCGGTCAAAAATCCGCAGCATGTCAATTAATTTTGCGGAAACGCGGCGATTTCGCCGCCATTGACTTGCATTAGAACGCACCAATTCCGCAAGACAGCATTTGTACTTGCGTAATTGGTGCGTTCTAATGTGCGGATGGTACCCGGGTGTGGAGGAGAGGAGAGTCTCATCCACACCCAGGTACCATTGAAAAAGCTGTAAAAAGAAGAATAAAATAAAAAATAAATGTATTCTTACCTTCTGTCGGCCCGCGCAGCGCTCCCGCTTGGTTCCCGGCACTTGCAGTGAGTTGTAGGACCTGCGGTGACGTCAGAGTCATGTGACGGGTCACGTGACGCTGACGTCGGCAGGTCTTTCAATTCAAAGTTGCCGGCAGCCGGGAGAACGGAGTGAGCAGGACAGCGCGGGCCATCGGAGGTAAGTATATACACTCTCTCGGTTCACACTGTATAAATCCATGCTGTTTGCATGGATTTATATAGTGTGACCTAGTTATCAAGCACTTTCCAGGTGATGCTAACATCGCCTGGAAAGCGCTTGTCAATCTGCATGCGGAAACGCATGTGAATCTGCATGTGGATCCGCATGTATTCTGCAGGAAAAACGCATGCACAATCTGCATGCGTTTTTTCTGCCAGGGAGATGCAGAAATGATGCAGAAATTTTCTGCTTCATTTCTGCATCGTGTGCACATACCCTTACTTTTGTCAGATTCAAGTTATTTCTGTGACCATTGTGGGTTTTTCTTTCATTAAACGAGGGGTACCAACAGTTTTGACCACGTGTGTAGTGTAAGTGTACATGTGTGTCACCCTGGCCTGGATGCCACAAGTGTAATTAAAGCTGTGTCTGAGAGCAGGGGGGAGGTTCTCTAGTCAGGGGAACATTAGCATGCAATGCTTCCTGTCTCAGGCCAGTAGGGGGAGCAGGCTGCCCCTATAAAAGCTGGTGCTGAGGTCAGGGTTAGAGAGAACCCAGATGACCTGTCTCAGGACTGAGACGTGTCTCAGCAGAGCAGGGACAGACAGTTGCACTGCACCTAAGAGGAAGTGTGGCAGGAGGAGAGCCACAAGCCAGAGACAAGAGGCGAAGAGAGCCTGTCTTGGCAGATAACAGACTTAATCTACCAGAGTTTGGTGTCTGAGGCTGGAAGGATTCCACATCCCCCAGCAGAGAACCAGTCCGCAAGGGACTGTATATTCCTTGGCCTAAGAAGCCTGGAGGCCCTGCCACAACAGAAGGGACCAGTAAAGCCATACAAGGCTGGGAGCAGAAAGGAACCCACGTCGCAGGCCATACAGGCGAGAAAACATGGAAAGCTCGGAAACGTGGGCTGTTACCCTATCAGGAGGAGATAGCCAGAAGGAGCGCAGAAAGCACGGTAGGCCTACACCCTCACCCTGACCAGGGCCAATTTCCCCGTTGCTCTCAGACATCCAGGTCCCCTCCTAGCCGGGACTGTTTGTGGGTCAGTTTACCTGTTTAGTAAAGACCCTAGACTGCAACCTGTTGTCTGTGTGCTCCTTGCTCCTCCAGCACTATCAGCACTGGGACTCCCACTACCATCACTCCCAACATCCATTATACTGCCCTGGGGCCGCACTCTTCCCGTGGAGAGTCACACTACCCTAGCTGCACACCTCATCAGTCCCAGCGGTCTGCAGGCAGCGGCGGTTCCTAATAACCGCAATCCATGGGTGGCGTAGTCGGACATTATCAGCAGAACATAGCAGACTACCATTGGCCTGACCACCCTGAGCCATGGAACCGGGTCGCCACTACTACCCCCATCGTCTCCCTATTGCCCGGATCCGAGTGCCGCACGGCCCAGGGGGCGAGTCAGCTTTGGCGTAGTCGGCAGGATTTCGTGCCCGCAACCACCGGGTACTGCGTGCCTGAAAAAGACTTTTGTAACTTACCTGTGGCAAAGTTTCCCGCCGTCCGGAGTCTTTTCCCGCCATCCGGAGCCGATTCCCGCCATCGGACGCCATCTTGGACCGTTTCCCGCCATCTTCTGCCGCCTTCCCGCCATCCGCAGCTGCTTCCCGCCATCGGACGCCATCTTCAGGACGCCGCGCGGGAAGAAGAGGGGCGTGGACGTCAAAACCGCGCGAGATCCGAAGCTCCGCCCCACGCACCGACGCTGCGCAAGGTCCTGGAAGGGAGAGAGAGCGACGCTGACGTCATCAGGACGCGACGCCAGGTCCTCGTCCATAGCAGCAGCAGCGGAGCCGCGGCCTACAGAAGAGGATCGTCGGAAGGTAGGCCACGCGTAACTAGGGGGGGAGGAAGATGACGGACACAGAGGCGCCCACTACCACCAACGCAACTGCAGCAGCGGTGATGCCCTTTTCCTTGCCCTACATCCCTGGAGCGGCCTGGCTGCCCAAATACTCAGGGGAGCCCCATGCCCTAACTGACTTCAAGGAAAGGCTATACAGTTTGTTCCACGTTTACCCCCTGACAGAGGAACAGAAGGTCAGCATATTAACAGGGCAGTTAACTGGCGCAGCCCAGCGGGAGGTAAAATCATGGCCCACTGAGGAGAAAAGGACTGTGAAGGGTATTCTGGCCCGGCTGCGGGGTACCTTTGACACACGTACCTCCGCTGAGATTAAAATGAGGTTCTATGGATGTAAGCAGCGGGCACAGGACAGCATCAGAGACTATGCCCTAAATCTGCAGGAAGCCTTGAGGGCTATTCAACAAACTGACCCTGGCAGTGTGCAGGAAACGGATAAGCTGCTAACAGAACAATTCATAGAAGGTCTGCTGTCTAGCGCCCACAGGGCCCAACTGCGCCTCATGTTCTTTCAGAACCTCGACCTGACCTTTGCCCAATTTAAGGACAGGGCCATAAGGGTGCTCTGTGAATCTGCAACCAGTGGCGCTATAAACCCCCGGCGCCCTGCTATCACTTACCACCAGGAGGCGGCGCCCTCCTCTATGGACTCCGTGGAGGCTGATGCACAGGCCCTGAACCAAGCCCCGTCGAAAGATCTGCACCAACAAGTCCAGGAGCTGACCAGGAGCGTCGCGGCGTTGACCAGGACCGTCCAGGCGTTGCAAGTGGACCCGTCAAGACCCATCGAGCTGGCTTCAAGTCCGGAGGATGTCCCATGGCGTCGACAGAGGAGGATCCCGTCGTTCCGAGGGAGGCCCACAGACCGCTACGCAGAGGATGGACAGCCCATTTGCCGTCGATGCAACCAGCCCGGACACATTTCCAGGTACTGTAATTTAAACGGGTCTAACCTGGGGCAGAGGGCCAACCGCCAGGCATAAGATCACCAGGCCCTTACAATTGGCGTAATAAGTACGTTGGGGGGCGCCCGGTTTTACCCGTGGTGCTGGACGGTATCCCCATGAGCGCCTTGCTGGATACTGGGTCACAAGTAACCACTATCCCTTATGTACTTTTTAAGCAGTATTGGACTGATGTTGATATCACACGGTATCCAGACGGTAACTTGAGCATCATCGCTAGTAATGGCTTACCCGTGCCGCAGATGGGGTTCAAGGAGATGACCATTAAGATTGGTAAAGTTGAACTACCGGCACAGGGAGTGATTATTGTGGACATTGACCGTCGTGAAAGTCACCCTAAAATAACTGTGGGTACTAATGTAATTGAAAATTGTCTTTCAGAGGTAATTGTAATCTTACAACAGGTGGCGGTGAATGCTAGTTCCAGCCAACAGAGAGTTCTCAACAAGGAGATAAAGGCCCTGATGAGACGGCAGCAGGTAGAACTGTCTGGTGGTGAGATCGGTAGCGTAAGACTGAGTGACCCATTCCCCATTTCCATGCCTCCCAAAAGTGAAATGATGATCTGGTGTCGGACTGCAATCGGGTTGAGAGGTAGAGACTACCAAGCCATGGTAGAACCCGTGTACTCAGACAGCAGGCCCACCATTTTGACAGCCCGGGGGGTGGTTGATGTCCGTCATGGGAGGGTGCCCGTCCGCATCCTCAACATTGGGGAGAGGGAGGTACACTTACCCAGGTACGCTACACTCGCCAAGCTGTTTGTGGTCGAACACAAAGCTATCAGGGCCGTGGAACCCTTGCCTCCATCTCCTCAGGCGGAGGGTAATGGCTCCCAGAAACAAAAGGAGGACTGGTGCCAGAAACTCCACGTGGGTGCTGACTCCACTCCCCTGCACCAAAAACAAGGAGTCTACCGGGTGGTACAGGAGTACGAGAGAGTCTTTAGTAAGCACCCGCTAGACTTCGGCAGAGTAAAGGGGATAGAACACCACATCCCCACAGGGAGCCACCCACCGATAAAAGAGAGGCACAGACCTGTACCCCCTGCACATTATCAGAACGCAAGGGGCATGCTAAGAGAGATGAAAGAAGCTGGGGTTATTAGAGACAGCTGTAGCCCCTGGGCAGCCCCCTTGGTTCTGGTCAAAAAGAAAGACGGCACCATGAGAATGTGCGTCGACTATAGACAAATCAACCGTATCACTCACAAAGACGCATATCCGCTGCCTAGAATAGAGGAGTCTTTAGCCGCACTAAAATCAGCTAACTTCTTTTCTACTTTGGACCTTACTAGCGGGTACTGGCAGGTTCCTGTGGCAGAGGCTGACAAGGAGAAGACCGCCTTCACCACCCCGATGGGACTGAGCGAATTCAACTGCATGCCTTTCGGGCTCTGCAACGCACCAGGGACCTTCCAGCGGCTGATGGAATGCTGTCTAGGGCACCGAAACTTCGAGACGGTCCTCCTTTACCTGGACGACGTGATCGTCTATTCGAAGACCTACGAGGACCATCTGAAGCACCTGGCCGAGGTGTTCGAAGCCCTGGCAGGCTATGGCCTGAAGGTGAAACCATCGAAGTGTCACCTGCTGAAACCAAAGGTCCAGTACCTAGGGCACGTGGTAAGCGCGGAAGGAGTGGCCCCCGACCCTGACAAGGTCACGGCAATCAAGAGCTGGCCAAGCCCCTCGAACATCAAAGAGGTGAGACAGTTTCTCGGGTTGGTAGGCTACTACCGAAGATTCATCCCCGGGTTCACCAAGATGGCAGCTCCTATGCAGGACCTCCTGATCGGACAGTCTAAGTCCAGGAGGCAAAAGCCGCCCTTCAAGTGGGATAAACCGGAAGAGGAGTCCTTCCGCCAGCTAAAGATGGCCCTCACAGGGGATGAGATCCTGGCCTACCCTGATTATGGCCAGCCTTTCATTCTCCACACAGATGCCAGTAATGTGGGACTGGGAGCCGTATTGTCCCAAAACCAACAGGGCAGAGAACGGGTGATCGCATACGCCAACCGGAAGCTGAGGCCCACCGAGAGGAACCCGGAGAATTACAGCTCCTTCAAGCTAGAATTCTTGGCGGTGGTGTGGGCCGTGACGGAACGCTTCAAGCATTACCTGGCCTCCGCAAAGTTCACCGTGTACACGGACAACAACCCGTTGACACACCTGGACAATGCAAGACTGGGTGCCCTGGAACAGCGGTGGATGGCCCGTCTCTCCAACTATGACTTCGTGATCAAGTACCGGGCAGGCAAAACCAACTCCAACGCGGACGCCCTATCAAGGATGCCTCACTTACCTGAAGGTGACGAAGACCCAGAAGAGCTGGAGGAGGTAGAACTCCCCGCGTTTCACCGGTATGGAGCCGCTCAACACTCTCACCGCGTGAAGGAGGAGGATCTAACAACTGTGATGATGAATCCCCTACCTCACCACAGCTGGGCCGAGACCCAAGATAGTGACCCTGCAGTCCGCCTGGTGAAAGATCTGCTGACCCGGGAAGACGCCCGCTTAGATCCAGATGCCCCAGAGGAAGCCAAGCAGCTATGGAAGGAGAAGAGCAAGCTGTTCCTCTACGAAGGCAAGTTGTGCAGAAGGATTGTCAACCACCGGACGCACGAGCTGACCTGGCAAGTCGTGGTCCCAAGGAGGGATGCAGCTATGGTCCTGGGGGCTTACCATGACAGAGCGGGACACTTCGGTTGGAAGAAACTGGAGTTCCTACTAAGAGGAAGATTCTTTTGGGTCGGCATGAGAGGAGCTGTAGAAAAATGGTGCAGAGACTGTGGCCCTTGTCACCTAAGGAGGAAGGACCGTGCCAGCCAGAAGACACCCTTGAGGCCCATCATCACCACGCAGCCTCTTGAGCTGGTAGCTCTGGACCATGTCAAATTGGCTCCCAGCCGGTCAGGATACATCTATGCCCTGACAATCGTGGACCACTATTCCCGTTTTCTAGTGGTGGTCCCGGTAAAGGACTTGACAGCCCAAACAGCGGCCAGAGCCTTCCAGCAATATTTCTGCCATCCACACGGGTATCCGGAACAGGTCCTGACAGACCAGGGTCCAGCGTTCGAGGCTGAAATCTTCCAGGAGTTCTGCAACCTCTATGGCTGTAAGAAGATTCGTACAACGCCTTACCACCCCCAAACCAACGGGATGTGTGAGAAGATGAACAATATAGTCATTGATCTCCTGAAGACGTTGCCCCTGGAGGAACGCAGCCTGTGGCCAGAAAAACTGCCGGACCTGATAGACCTATACAACAATATCCCGGTGAATGCTACAAACTGCACCCCGGCTTACCTGATGCGAGCTAGACCAGGAAAGCTGCCCGTAGACCTGGAGATGGGAGTCCTAATACCTGAGGACACCTCCCCGGATGCGGACTGGGATACGGAAAGGCAACTGCAGTACAAGAAGGTACAGGAGAGTGTGGAGAAGAGCCTGGCCCAGGTGAGAGAGAAGCAAAAAAGACTCTTCAATCAACACGCCCCTGCTAGTCCCCTAGAACCTGGTGAGCAAGTCCTAAAGCGAAAAAGAAGGCTACATAAGTTGGACGACCAGTGGGAAAGGGAACCCTACACCGTACTGCAGTCTGACCACGACAACCCAAAGGTGTGCGTAATCACCAAGGACGGAGGAGAAACCACTAGTGTCGTCTCCAGAGACCATCTCAAAAGGTGCCCCGAGCAACTCCGTAGTGCAGAAGAGGATCAGAGTGACCTTGAACCCGCAGAGGACAAGGAAGAAATGATCAGCACCGTTCTCGGAGAGTTTCCTCAGTCCTGGACTCGCATAAATGATGCCATAGTGGTACCTGTCCTGCATTTCCTGCAACCGGCACAGCAACAACCAACACCAGAGCCGGAAGGTGAAGAGGAGCAAGCAGTTCCAGAGGCAGAAGAGCCTGTACCAGCAGCCCAGGAGAGTCAACCCTCTGCTGACAGTGAGCCTGCCATGCCTGCGGTAAGCCAAAGGACCCGCAGACAGCTGCCTGCCCTACCTGTACACCCAGCTGGTAGCTGCACCCCTAACGCTAGTGGGGAAAGCCAAGTCAGTCCACCACCAGATAGTGGGCTACGTAGGTCAACCAGGAGCACAAAGGGACAGATACCCGCTCGCTGGAGAATATAGAGTGTACTAAAATTGTAAATAACCCTGTTGCCAAATGTTGAATTGTTTGCAAAGTTACATGCATGTTTGGTAATACTCTGTTTCAGTTTCTTGCAGCTACCGTAAGGACTCACAGGTTATGGACTTTTTATAACCGGGACCTTGTATGGACTGCGTTCCGAGCCTAACCCAGGAATGAACTAAGACTGTGAAGGACTTGGGGTAGGACAGACCCCCACCTGGTTAAGGCTCCCCGTTGTGCTGGTGATATGGACACCCGGTCACAGGCCACACTGTGACCTTAAGAACTCAATTTGTGCGTCGTCTGTCTATTAATGTTTTATTGTTATGCATATTGTCTTTGTTTACTGTTTAGTCCCGGAGTACTAAATTTCACTAGGGGGGAATGTGTCACCCTGGCCTGGATGCCACAAGTGTAATTAAAGCTGTGTCTGAGAGCAGGGGGGAGGTTCTCTAGTCAGGGGAACATTAGCATGCAATGCCTCCTGTCTCAGGCCAGTAGGGGGAGCAGGCTGCCCCTATAAAAGCTGGTGCTGGGGGCAGGGTTAGAGAGAACCCAGATGACCTGTCTCAGGACTGAGACGTGTCTCAGCAGAGCAGGGAAAGACAGTTGCACTGCACCTAAGAGGAAGTGTGGCAGGAGGAGAGCCACAAGCCAGAGACAAGAGGCGAAGCAAGCCTGTCTTGGCAGATAATAGACTTAATCTACCAGACTTTGGTGTCTGAGGCTGGAAGGATTCCACACCCCCCAGCAGAGAACCAGTCCGCAAGGGACTGTATATTCCTTGGCCTAAGAAGCCTGGAGGCCCTGCCACAACAGAAGGGACCAGTAAAGCCATACAAGGCTGGGAGCAGAAAGGAACCCACGTCGCAGGCCATACAGGCGAGAAAACACGGAAAGCTCGGAAACGTGGGCTGTTACCCTATCAGGAGGAGATAGTCAGAAGGAGCGCAGAAAGCACGGTAGGCCTACACCCTCACCCTGACCAGGGCCAATTTCCCCGTTGCTCTCAGACATCCAGGTCCCCTCCTAGCCGGGACTGTTTGTGGGTCAGTTTACCTGTTTAGTAAAGACCCTGGACTGCAACCTGTTGTCTGTGTGCTCCTTGCTCCTCCAGCACTATCAGCACTGGGACTCCCACTACCATCACTCCCAACATCCATTATACTGCCCTGGGGCCGCACTCTTCCCGTGGAGAGTCACACTACCCTAGCTGCACACCTCATCAGCCCCAGCGGTCTGCATGCAGCGGCGGTTCCTAATAACCGCAATCCACGGGTGGCGTAGTCGGACATTATCAGCAGAACATAGCAGACTACCATTGGCCTGACCACCCTGAGCCACGGAACCGGGTCGCCACTACTACCCCCATCGTCTCCCTATTGCCCGGATCCGAGTGCCCCACGGCCCAGGGGGCGAGTCACATGTAATACACTGACTCACCAGTGACGTCTCTAGGTGAAGTCCTTCATCTTCGCTTTTCTTCTTCATCTGGCACAGACGGCCATCACTTCTTCCAGCCAGGAATCATCTCTGCAGAAAATAACACACAGTTATCAATAACTGATCTCTTCTAGGGAATATTCCCACTCCACCCCCCGACTTCTACACTACACCAGTTGAAGAAAAAAAGCGATATAGTGCCGCCCTGCACAGTAACAGGAGCCCGCTTTTGTCCTATCCCATGGAAAACAATTTCCTAAAAAGTAAATTATATTACAGAAGTAATAATGTCTCTAATTGGACTCTAAAATAATAATGTTCCTCACTGGCCACCATAAACTAATAAAGTATGTTCCTCAATCTGGCCCCAAACAGTAATTAAGTCCCTTGTTCAGCCTGGCACCCCCATATATCCATCCTGGCCCCCTCTTCCCTGCATATATCCATCCTGACACCCCCCATATATCCCTTCTGGCCCCCATATGTCCAGTGTGACCCCTCCATATATTTATCCTAGCCCACGTGTATCGAGCCTGCCCCCTCCCATATACCCATCCTAGTCCCCCATGTGGCCCTCCTGTTCCCCCCATATATCCATCCTGGCCTCCATGTGTCCAGCCTGCTCCCCCACATATCCATCCTGGCCTCCATGTTTCCAGTCTGCCCCCCCCATATATCTGTCCTGGCCTCCATGTGTCCAACCTGCCCCCTCCCATATATCTTTCCTAAAGCCCCATGTGTCAAGCCTGCCCCCCATATATCCATCCTGGCCTCCATGTGTCCAGAATGCCCCCCCTACATATCCTTCCTGGCCTCCATGTGTCCAGCCTGCCCCCCACAATATATCCATCCTGGCCTCCATGTTTCCAGCCTGCCCCCCATATATCCATCCTGGCCTCCATGTGTCCAGCCTGCCCCCTCATATATCCATCCTGCCCTTCCCCCCTGCATATATCCATCCTGACACCCCCCCATATATCCATACTGGCCCCCATATGTCCAGCGTGGCCCCTCCATATATTTATCCTAGCCCACGTGTATCGAGCCTGCCCCTCCACATATCTATCCTAGCCCCCCATGTGTCCAGCCTGCCCCCCACATATCCATCCTGGCCATCATGTGTCCAGCCTGCCCCGCCCCCCATATATCCGGCCCCCCCATATATCCATCCCCCTCACATATCCATCCTGGCCTCCATGTGTCCAGCCTGCCCCACCATATAGCCATCCTGCCCACCCTTTCCCATGTGTCCAGCCAGGCTCCCCCTTATGTGTCCAGCCAGGCTCCCCCCCTTGTGTGTCCAGCCAGGGTTCCCCCTTGTGTGTCCAGCCAGGCTCTCACCCTTGTGTGTCCAGCCAGTGTTCCCCCTTGTGTGTCCAGCCAGGGTTCCCCCTTGTGTGTCCAGCCAGGGTTCCCTCTTGTGTGTCCAGTCAGGGCTTCCCCTTGTGTGTCCAGCCAGGGCTCCCCCTTGTGGGTCCAGCCAGGGTTCCCCCTTGTGTGTCCATCCAGCTCCCCCCTTGTGTGTCCAGCCAGGGCTCCCCCTTGTGTGTCCAGTCAGGGCTCCCCCTTGTGTGTCCAGCCAGGGCTCCCCCTTGTGTGTCCAGCCAGGACTCCCCCTTGTGTGTCCAGCCAGGGTTCCCTCTTGTGTGTCCAGTCAGGGCTCCCCCTTGTGTGTCCAGTCAGGGCTCCCCCTTGTGTGTCCAGCCAGGGCTTCCCCTTGTGTGTCCAGCCAGGGCTCCCCCTTGTGTGTCCAGCAAGGCCCCCCTTGTGTGTCCATCCGGGCCCCCCCTTGTGTGTCCAGCCAGGGTCCCCCCTTGTGTGTCTAGCCGGGCCCCCCCTTGTGTGTCCAGCCAGGGGCCCATCCCATTCTGCATCCACTCATATACACACAGACACACACACAGACACCTCTTACCTTCCTGCTCTCCCGTGCGGTGTCCTCCTTCTCCGGTGACGTCATACGCCGGCCGGGGAAGGGAGACGCGCAGCTTCAGCTGCTTCACTGGGACGTGTGTCGCGGCGGTTCAGGTAATGAACGCCGCGTGCGCGCGTCCCTGCATACACTGTGCCTGCGCTTTTAAAGGGCCCGTGCCCCTTAAAACCGCAGGTTTTTTTATTTTTTCATTCTCTTCTCCCCCTCTCCTCTGCAGAAGGGTACCCCGCCAGCCCAGTCCCACCCTGTTGATGACTTATCCTAAAATCGGTCATTAATATATAAGTCCTGAACAGTCCCGTTAAGCTTGTTTTACCTAGTTATAAAAGCCCTTTAAGTCCTCATTATAAGTTAAGGTATGAATGGATCTAATTAAATTCTCCAAAGAGAACTATTTATACATTTTAGTCACTGTGAGCTTTCTACAAGATATTGCGGGCAGTATATAGCGAATATACGGACACAGAGCCATTCGCCGGCTCAGATTGCCAATAAGCACCTTGTAAATATGAGACCTTGACATCATAGGTTACTTGGCTTAATATGAAATTGTCCCTCATGCGTACCGCATTGTGGGCAGGGACTATATGTACATCACTGCAGAATATGTTGGCAATAAAAAGTCAACAGAAATGAATATCATGCAGATCCTCACCAGGACTCCAGCAGTGTCACCATCCTGCCACCATACAGCTATAGAAGGACAATAAACCTGCAGGGTTCTCCCCTCAGTTATTTTTCCTTTAATTTTATTATCTGTTTCTTACTCACAGTGAAAGAACAGTCATCAGATATTTTATTCTTCACTTTTTATTTTACAGTCTCAGCTCTGAAGAATAGAACGTCTTATGAATAAATGACAGCTCACTTATTACAGTGGTGGCCAAAAGTATTGGCACCCCTGCAATTCTATCAGATAATACTCAGTTTCTTCCTGAAAATGATTGCAATCACAAATTCTTTGGTATTATTATCTTCATTTAATTTGCTTGCAAGGAAAAAACACAAAAGAGAATGAAGCAAAAATCAAATCATTGATCATTTCACACAAAACTCCAAAAATGGGCCAGACAAAAGTATTGGCACCCTCAGCCTAATACTTGGTTGCACAACCTTTAGCCAAAATAACTGCGAACAACCGCTTCCGGTAACCATCAATGAGTTTCTTACAATGCTCTGCTGGAATTGTAGACCATTCTTCTTTGGCAAACTGCTCCAGGTCCCTGATATTTCAAGGGTGCCTTCTCCAAACTGCCATTTTGTGATCTCTCCACAGGTGTTCTATGGGATTCAGGTCTGGACTCATTGCTGGCCACCTTGGAAGTCTCCAGTGCTTTCTCTAAAACCATTTTATAGTGCTTTTGGAAGTGTGTTTTGGGTCATTGTCCTGCTGGAAGACCCATGACCTCTAAGGGCGACCCAGCTTTCTCACACTGGGCCCTACATTATGCTGCAAAATTTGTTGGTAGTCTTCAGACTTCATAATGCCATGCACACTGTCAAGCAGTCCAGTGCCAGAGGCAGCAAAGCAACCCCAAAACATCAGGGAACCTCCGCCATGTTTGACTGTAGGGACCATGTTCTTTTCTTTGAATGCCTCTTTTTTTTCCTGTACACTCTATGTTGATGGTTTTTCCCAAAAAGCTCGACTTTTGTCTCATCTGACCAGAGAACATTCTTCCAAAACATAGTAACATAGTTTGTAAACATAGTTAGTAAAGCCGAATAAAGACTTGCGTCCATCAAGTTCGACCTGTTAGTTCTGTAATTGGTAAAGTTGATCCAGAGGAGGGCAAAAACCCCAAATGATTTGGCCAATCTTCACCTGAGGAAAAATTCTCTCCTGACTCTGAAACCAGCAGTCAGAATAAATCCCTGTATCAACTTACTATTTTATTTTATTTTTAAGTATATGCTGAAATCTGCCTGGTATCTAGAAATGCATCCAGTCCCCGCTTGAACTGGTGTAGTGAATCTGACATCACCGTCTCCTCACTCTGTGAATTCCATATTCTCACTGCTCTTACCGTAAAGAACCCCTCTAGTGACGCTTACCCAATCTGAGTATATTCCATTTATAACCACCCTCTGCCTTCTATCCCTTAGCCAGTTAGCTACCCACTTGCAGACATTTTCCCCCAGCCCCATCATTCTCATTTTGTATACCAACCTATTATGTGGCACGCTATCGAAAGCTTTTGAGAAGTCGAGATACTCGACATCCACTGGTTCCCCCTGATCTACTCGAGAGCTAATCTCCTCGTAGAAGTCAATCAGGTTTGTTTGGCAGGAGCGATTCCTCATGAATCCATGTTGGTTCGGGATTAAAAGATTATTAGCATCAAGATGCTCCGTAATTGCCTCTTTAATGAAGCTTTCAAAAATTTTGCCCACAACGGACGTCAGACTCACCGGCCGATAGTTTCCGGCGTCACTTTTCGCTCCCTTTTTGAATATTGGCACTACATTCGCCTGTCGCCAATCAAGTGGCACAGACCCAGTCTCAACAGAGTCCTTAAATATAAGATATAACGGTCTGTCTATCACATTACTTAGTTCCCTTAGTACCCGTGGGTGTATGCCATCAGGTCCTGGTGATTTGTTTATTTTAATGTTACTGAGGCGTTTCTGTACCCCAGCTTGGGTTAGATTTGTCATACTTAGTGGAGGATTAAGCTTGTCACTTCTCATTTCTCCTGTTAGTTTGATTTCCTTTGTGAAAGTTGTCGAAAAAAAATTATTTAATAGATTAGCTTTATCCTCATCTTTCTCTATGATTTTGCCTTCCTCACTTTTTATTGGTCCAATATTATCCGATTTAATCCTTTTACTATTTATATACGTAAAGAACAGTTTGGGATTTGATCTACTTTCCCTAGCAATACGTCTCTCTGTTTCCTCCTTCGCTATTTTTATTTGTTTTTTACAGGTTCTCATTTTTTCCTTGTAACACATTAGTGCCTCCTTACTGTTTTCCTGTTTTAATCTCTTGAATGCCTCTTTTTTGCTATTTAACGCCCCTTTTACGTTCTTGTTCAACCATATTGGTTTCCTCTTATTTCTGGCCCTTTTATTCCCATATGGTATATACCTCTCGCACTGAGTATTCAGAATTCTTTTGAAGGTTTCCCATTTACTATTCGTATTCCTTTGATTAAGAACTTTGTCCCAGTCAATAAGTTGAAGGCTTTCTTTCAGCTGATCAAACTTCGCCCTCCTAAAGTTTAATGTTTTTGTTGTTCCCTTATTGATAACCCTACTGAAGGGCATTTTGAAGTCGATAATATTATGGTCGCTATTACCTAGGTGCCCCCCTATCTGTACCTCAGTTATTCTATCAGGCCTATTAGTCAATATTAAGTCCAACACGGCCTTCCCTCTCGTTGGTTCCTGCACTAGTTGAGAGAGATAATTATCCTTAATATTTGTCAAGAACCTTTTTCCTTTCTGAGATCTACAGGTTTCTGTTTCCCAGTCAATATCCGGGTAGTTGAAATCCCCCATTACAATCACTTCATTATGTTTTGCTACTTTGTCTATTTGTCCTAATAGCAGATTCTCATTCTCCTCTGTTATATTGGGTGGCTTATAGCAGACCCCCAGTAATATTTTATTATTATTTTTAGTTCCCTCTATCTCTACCCACATGGACTCGACCCCCTCTTCTCCCTCTCCTATATCTTCCCTTAGTCTGGGTTTTAGACATGACTTTACATATAAGCAGACTCCTCCGCCTTTCCCCTGTTTCCGGTCCCTTCTAAATAAACTATAATCTAATAAATTTACCGCCCAGTCGTAGCTATCGTCTAGCCAAGTCTCTGTTATACCTACGATGTCATACCTCTCCTCCCATATAAGCGCCCGCAGCTCATCCGCCTTATTGGTCAGGCTTCTTGCGTTGGTCAGCATGCAAGATAAAACTTTGGGGTTATTTAGCATCCTATTCTTCTCTAACGATCTAACTGTACTATCCCCACCCCCCTCTCCACCCTCATTATATTCACTTCTCCCCTTCCCCCTTGCTTGCCTCACATCCCACCTATTTCCTTGGTTCCCCCCCCCCCGTCTCTAGTTTAAAAACTCCTCCAACCTATTAGCTATCTTCTTCCCCAGCACCGCTGCACCCTCCCCATTGAGGTGCAGCCCGTCCCTACGGTAGAGCCTGTATCCGACCGCGAAGTCGGCCCAGTTCTCCATGAACCCAAACCCTTCTGCCTTGCAACAACTCTTTAGCCACTTATTCACCTCCCTAACTTCCTGTTGGCGCTCCTGTGTGGCTCGCGGGATTGGTAGTATTTCTGAGAAAACTACCTTGGAGGTCCTTGCCCTAAGCTTCCTACCTAGGTCCCTGAAATCATTTTTAAGGACCCTCCATCTACCACTCACTTTGTCATTGGTGCCGATGTGGACCATGACCGCTGGGTCTTCGCCAGCCCCACCCAGTAACCTGTCAACCCGATCCGCGATGTGCCGGACTCGAGCGCCAGGGAGGCAGCACACCGTTCGGCGATCCCGGTCTTTGTGACAGATTGCCCTGTCTGTCCCCCTAATAATAGAGTCACCCACTACCAGAACCTGTCTTGCCTGCCCTACACTTCCCCCCTCCCCCTCATTACTGGAGCATACACTCCCCCGGCGGTCAGAGGATCTGTCATGCTCCAATAATGCCGGTTCTGAACCAGCCTTCCTATACTTCTTCCCTCTATCCCTCCTTACTGTTATCCAGCTCCCTGCCTGTTCAGCCTGCACTTCCCCTCTATGCTCCACCCCCAGTATTGACCCATTGAGTGTCTGCTCGGTGAGCAGCAAACTCCGTTCTATGTTGTCGATGCTCCTCAGTACCGCTATCTGAGCACTTAGATCCAGAATTTGGGCTTCCAAGTGCACGATATGCTCACATCTCTCGCAGCAGTATGGATCCTCGAGTGGGTGCTCACGGAATGCATACATTGCGCAAGATGTACACTGCACGGCTCCGTCCAACATGGACGTCATTCTAAATATGGGGATACAGTCAGTATATATATACAAGTACAAAACACAATTATTTATATATAGGTGTATGGACGGGGATCAATTAGGGATGTGCAAGTGTATCAATTAGATATTGGCAGGGGATCAGTTAAGTATGGACGGGGGATGAATTAAGTATCAAGTATGGACGGGGGAATCAGCTAAGTAGGTCAGGTGGATTAATTAAGTAAAAAGTAAAGTAAAGAAAGAATGAAATACAGTCAGCAATTCAGTCCTAAGTCCTCCCTTCCAAACTCCCTGAATCCAAAATCACTGGCTAAATATGACGATAGCATCTAGGTAGGCCGCTGCATACTCTTTGTGGGGTGCTAAGATCCGGTCCATGGCTCTCTGGAAGGTGGCCGGAGCTCCCTTCAACCCAAACGGCATCCTGACGTATTGGCGTCGAGAAGGCTGTCTTCTCCTTAGCCTCTTTGGACAGGGGAATTTGCCAATATCCTTTGGTGAGGTCCAGAGTGGTGATGTACCGAGCGGGTCCTAGCCTTTCGATAAGCTCATCTACCCTAGGCATTGGGTAGGCGTCGAACTTTGAGACCTCCTTCAGCTTCCTATAGTCGTTGCAAAACCGCCATTCCCCATCTGGTTTCGGCACTAAGACTATAGGACTGGACCATCCACTTTTGGACTCTTCAATGACTCCCAGGTTTAGCATCCGCCTTACTTCTTTAGAGATCACCTCTCTGCGGGCTTCGGGGATCTGGTATGGTTTTAGATTGACGCGAACATGAGGCTGTGTGAGAACCTCATGCTCTATGACCTGAGTGAGTCCTGGCAACTCCGAAAACATGTCTTTATTTCGCTGTAACAACTCTTTGCACTGTTGCTTTTGGGCATGTGACAGTGACTCTGCCACCTTGACCTCTTTCACATCGGCCTCAGCCTCAGCCACTAAACAGGGAGCTTCCGCAGGCTCTCTATCTTGCCATGGCTTAATCAAGTTAACATGGTAAATTTGGTAGGGCTTCCTCTTCCCTGGTTGGTGGATCTTAAAGTTGACTTCCCCCACTTTCTCTACCACCTCATAGGGGCCCTGCCACTTGGCCATGAACTTGCTCTCCACTGTGGGACTAGCACAAGCACTCGATCTCCTGGGTTGAACGATCTCACCCTGGCCAACCTATTATACACCCTGGACTGTGCCTCTTGTGCCTTGAGGAGGTGCTCCCTCACAATGGGCATCACATGGGCAATCCTCTCTTGCATCTGGGCAACGTGCTCCACCATTCTCCTATAGGGAGTGGTCTCAGCTTCCCAGGACTCTTTCTCCACCTCCAGGAGTCCTGAGGGTGTCGTCCATAGAGTGGTTCAAACGGGGAGAAACCTGTGGAAGCTTTGGGAACTTCCCTCATGGCGAACAACATATAGTCCCAGTCTCGGCCATCCTTTTCCACTGCTTTCCTCAACATTGCTTTCAAGGTTTTGTTAAACCTCTCTACCAGTCCGTCCGTCTGGGGAGAGTACACGGAGGTTCTCAGTTGTGCAATCTGCAGTGTCTTGCACAATTCCCTCATGACCTTCGACATAAATGGAGTTCCTTGGTCTGTTAGGATCTCGTTACGCAACCCGGTTCTTGAAAACATGTGGACTAACTCCCGGGCTATACACCTGGTGGAGGAGTTTCGTAGTGGTACGGCCTCCAGATACCATGTAGCATAATCTAATACCACCAGGATATACTGATGCCCTTGGGCGGACTTGACCAGAGGCCCCACTAGATCCATTGCTATGCGTTCGAATGGAACCTCGATGACTGGTAGTGGCACTAGGGGACTGCGGAAGTGGGCCACTGGGGAGGTTATCTGGCATGTGGGGCAGGAACGACAATAACTCTATATTTCTCTATAGCAACCTGGCCAGTAGAATCTTTGGAGGATCCGTTCTTGAATCTTGTCTGCACCCAGGTGACCACCCAACACATGAGAATGAGCCATGTCTAACACCCTGCGTCTATAGGGCCCTGGCACCAGCAACTGTTCTATTACCTCACCCCTTGGCTTGGTTATTCTGTACAGCAAATCCCCATTCACAGCAAAATGAGGGAACTGAGTGTCAGCCCCCGGTTCCTGAGGCACCCCATTTAGCACAGTAACATTTTCAAAGGCCCCTTTCAGAGTTAAATCCCTGAGTTGGGCAGTTCCAAAGTTTCCCTCGGACACCTCCAGCTCAGGGATATTGGACTCAGGGGATGCTACTTCATCCTCATTGCCCACCAGCACACACATGGGAAACTCATCTACTATGTTCTGAGGGTAAGTTTCCTTAGGGGCGATCTGGCTGTCGTCCAAGCAACCAGGTGTCCCCGCTTTCCCCCACATTTCCCAGAATAATGCAAAGTAACGTCCAATTATTATGGGATGCAATAGGTCCTTAACGACCGCCACTTCATGAAATGTGGTGCCACAGTCTGTGTTTACATCCACCTGGGCCACAGGATAGTTCTTAGCGTCCCCATGGATACACCGGACATCCACCACCTTCCCAGAAACCAGCCGATGAGGGAGTGTGGCCCTTATCAGGGTCACCAAACTTCCTGAGACCAATAGTCCAGAGACTTGTGCCCCGTTAACTGACACTGAGCATGCCTGAGGGCCCTCGCCATGTTGACGAACCGCGCTGCAGGCGGGGTAGGCAAAATAAGAGCAACGCCGGCCCATGTTACAGTCCATTGGTTCAGAGGTTATGGGACACCGGGAGGCAATATGGCCAGGGGTATGACATCTCCAACACACTATATTATGGGGTGGGACCTTGGGCAGCAACTCAGACCCCTCCTGAACTCTAGGATGCCCCCCAGGTGTGGCGCTAGCTCGCTTCTTTTGGGTGTCCGCCACCTTTTGGGAACCCCAGTATTGAGAGGCTACGACCCCTTGTTTTCCCAACGGACTCTCAACCGCCTGGTATCTTTCCACCAACCCCACCAAGTCATCAGCATTATAGGGATCTCCCTGGGCAACCCAGGATTTTACCGACTTCGGGAGAGAGTGTATAAACCTGTCTATAACGACCTCTATCTCATATCATAGGACTATCTATCATCTATCTATTATCTATATGACGCGCCCCCTGGGCCATGGGGCACCCGGGACCGGACTTCAGGGCAATGCTGGGAGTAGTAGTGGCGACCCGGTCCCGTGGCTCAGGGTGGCCAGACCAATATTGTGTGAAACAAGAGGGGATTGTAGGGAGAGAAAATAGGAAGCGCAGGCTTCTAAGTGTAGTAGTTAGATTCCAAGGGTATATACTCAGTATAAATCCACTCACCTATTTGGTATCTTGAGGTAAAGCATGTAAATCCAATCAGTGGATCACTCCATTCCTCTTTCCATTCAGTTTGCTGCAGAAATCTGGGAGCTGATGAGAGCACTGGACAGAGCTTTCATAGGCAATACCACTTTGTAAATGTTTTTTCCCAGCAATATGCGCTCCTGAAGGATGATGATGGAACTTGATATTCGGATTCAAAGAATTTTTATTTCAAACTAAAATACAACCGGTTTCGACTTCTTTGAGTCTTCCTCAGGTATAACATCATGCATATAAACAGATCTATCTACACACTTTTTATAGCAGATATCCTTGCTTGTCATTTTGTAATTTAAACCGGAAAGAATCATATTGGATCTTCCGTCTGGGTACATTATACCCAGATGGATTAAATGATATTATAGAGGGTATTTGACATGCAAATGTCGACAGGTATGTGACGCGCCCCCTGGGACATATTCCTTTTTGAGGGGAATACCCGGCACCGGATCAGATGGGGGGTTGTAGTCTCCGAGCGGCTGTGACCCGGTCCCGTGCCCAGGGCGTCAAGCTCAGTGTTATGTGGCAGTCCTACAGATGTTATTAAAGTTCTTTTGTGTCGACTACGCCACCCGTTGTGATGCGGTCACTGTGGCCGCCGCTGCTGCAGGGTCCGCTGAGGCTGATGGTGGGTGCGCAGCTTGGTGAGATAACCCCCAACGGGAGGGGTATAGCCTCAGAGGGGACAGGCGCAGAGGATGGGGGTTGTGGTGGTGCGGTGCAGCCGGCAATGAAGACAGACTCGGGTTGTGCAGTTAAGGGTGTTTACTTACTGCTGATGTTGTACTGGTCACTCCAGCTGCTAGTGACCACCCGAGCCGTGCTGCGTCCACCAGGTCCTGGATCCAGCCAACCCCCAAACAAGTCCGGAGCGTGGCCCTGAGCTCTCCCTCTGTCCTTTCTTCAGCCGTCCCCACCAGGGATTCACCTAGGTCCAGCTCCCTCGGGCCTTCTTTTGGGACACCCTTGGCCCTGGGTTCCCTGACCCTTCATGTGGTGTGCCTTCAGGGTGAATGTGGTGGGTGACCGTGGCAAACGCTGCCCACGATCTCCGGTCTCTGGCTGGGGATTGTTTTTGCCCCCACCAGCTTGGGTTCCGGTACCCTGATGCTGACTCCTCACCCGGTGCTCTAATTTGGGTTCTTGGGTCCCTTCAGTCTTCCCCCTCTGGGTCTTTCTCTGCTCCACTCTCTCTCTCTCCAGGGCTGCTGTTTCCTTCTCTCTCCTCTCCAACTGACTTGTTCTCAGCGTCTGACCCTGATCTAAGTTGGTGCCCTCCTTATATATCCCTCTATGTGTGAGCTCAGGTGACCAGCACCCAATGAGCTCCTATCACTACCCAGACTGCTCCCCCTATCTGCCCCTACACTACATGGGATGTACCACCCCCCTCCCACTCCAGCCAGGAACAGGCTCGGTTGTACCTGCACATTTCTAAGTGGGAGTACCGTCGGCCTGCTCCTCTGGAATGGGATGTATGTAGTGCATGCAGTCTATCTGAGCTCAGTTCCACACTCCTTCCTTACCCGGGAGTGGAATATCACACCTCTGGGTTGAGGTGCAATACCCCTGTAGCAGCCGAATCCTCAGGGTGCTACATTCCCCCCTGGTAAATCACAGCACGTCCTCGGGCTGTAAGACATAAACACCAAAACATACAAAATTTTTATATGAACATATAAAACATATAAACATTATATATATATAAAACTTTTTTATATAAACATTCTCGTAGACTTCTCTTGTCTCTGGTTCCTCCTCCGGACACTGTGCAACGTGTGTCCGGGAAAAGTGCGACAGTCTCTTAGAAAAATCTGGTTTTCTTATAAAACCGGTATGGGGCGCTTTAGGACGCGCAACTATATACAGGGAAGTTGAAAGTTGGCCGCTCTCAGTCCTCGGCCAGGTAGAGGGTAGGGAATGGCTGCTCACAGTCCTCAGCCTGTAGGATGAAGGGGTTAACGGGTAAACAGTTCCCTGGTCCCAACGGGGACTATTTTAGCAGCAACAGTTTCAGTTTCTATATACCCCGATTGGGTAACTATTTACAGCTCCTGCTCTGCCGCACTCAACGGCGTCTTCCTCCTGCTCTTTCTTGATATGATGTTTCTTCAGACCCGTCCGGGTCCTCTGGCTCCTCCTCCCCGTACCGCAACTCCTCCTCCGTCAAGCGGTGTACGTGGAGGGCGTAAGGTCCTTTGGCACACTTGTGCCGGGTGAAAGTGACCTCGTCTCCGACGTAGAGGTCACGGCCTTTGTGACCTTCCGGCAGGTGGGACTCGACGTCTCTGCGGGTCACAAAAACGTCACCGCGGTTGTTACGGTCCCGAATAAAGCCCCACCCATGCTGCGGGTTGAACTTTATCACTGTCCCGATGGTGCGGGGACAATGCGCTGCACGGGGGTTCCTCCTAGTCCGGCTCTTCTGCTCCGCGCTCTGGATTTGGGCCTGTTGTTCTCTGACCCGCCTCTCCTCCCGTTCTCTCTTAAACTCTGCCAGCTGTTGACGGCAACACTCTGTACGTTCAGCTGCGGCTGCCCGAGTTTCTCCGGTGAACCCCATCAAATCTTCTCCCGTGGGGTCCCACACGAATTGGGCTTCTGCTAGAGGAGGCGAGACCCGAGCCACGGGCTTCGGAGCCGGGATTAGGGGCTCACACAAGGGCCCTAGTCTTTGCTGCCGCTCCAGCTCAGGGTACCCTTCGGGCCAGATGAAGGGCCGCCCGTCCGGCCATGTGAGCTGGCCGAAGAGGTCCTCCCCCAGGTGTGGCACCCTAGGTATTGCGGGCGCGGGCGCGGTGGTGGTGGCGCCCGGGTTGCCCAGGCCTTGCGGCCAGGCCTGGGGCACCTGGAAGGTGAAGGGCACCGTTAGGACGGCGGCGCCCTGGGTTACCTGGCCTTGCGGCCAGGCCGGAGGCTCCGCGGAGGTAGGGGGCGCTGTTGGTGGTGCGGCGCCCGGGGGTACTAGGCCTTGCGACCAGGCTGGTGGTAATTCCTGCTTTGTCACGCTCCGGGTCGGTGCGTGTGACGTCACAGGGGTCGCGGCGGCGGCTTCCGGTCGGGGCCTAGTCCATGGCGGTGACCTGGCGGCTACGGGCACAGCAGGGGGACTTTCGGGCTCTGCGACGGGGAGCTGGGGCAGGTAAGCGGTGTCACGGCTTGGGGTATAGGCGTCCCCTTTACCTGCCTCCATGCGTTCGGCTCCCTCCTCGGCGCCGTCTCCGGCCTTGGGTCCTCCTGCGCCATCCTCAGAGGCGGTCTGCTTCCTCTTCCAGGGTAGCGTGCTCCGTTGACTGGTCTCTGCTTGCTGGGTCATCTCCCGGCCCCACTCCGCCAGTATCTCGCGCTGTACCCGGGCCATCCTCCTTGCGAGGCCCTCCAGGGCAGTTTGTGCACACTCCCGGTCTCGGGGGAGCTGCGCTAGGATCTCCGCTAGACCTAGCGGTGTTGTGGACTCTAGCAGGCTCCTGACCATCGGGTCGGTGCTGCTCTGCTCGGCTTCCGGCAGGCTCCTGGCCAGCGGGCCGGTGCTGCTCTGCCCTCCTTCCTCGGTCTCTAGCAGACTCCTGGCCAGCGGGCCGGTGCTGTTCTGCTTTCTCTCCATCTCCGGGTGAGCTTCTCCGCTACTCCTTGTTAGACCTCTTGCCTCCGGGTGCGCTCGCTCCAGACTGCTCCAAGCGGCACCCATCTTTTCTCTCCTCTTTCGTCTCCTCCCACTTCGAGGGCGGTCCCGGGGCAACTCGGTGACTGTCAGCTCCAGGGGGAGTTCTTTCACGCTGACAGACACCTCCAGCATCACAGTCTCTGTTGGTGGGGGCGGTTTCCACTTTTGGCGCCATTTTCTGTCCTGGCCCACGATGGGAGGTGGCCTCTTGCCCTCCTTTGGCACGCCCATAATGGCGTCCGCTGCTCTTCCAAGGCGGGAAATCTGCGGTTTTGGCGGGAAGCGTCGCCCAGTGGCGGGAAACTCTGCAGATGGCGGGAACAAGCTGGAAATGGCGGACAATCGGCGGGAAACGACTGGTGATGGAGTCCGATGGCGTGGACCCTCCGGAACCGGCGGGAGACTTCTTTCTGAGGTAAACTTGCACTTTTCTTCAGGCACGCAGTACCCGGGTGTTGCGGGCACGTAATCCTGCCGACTACGCCAAAGTTGACGCGCCCCCTGGGACATATTCCTTTTTGAGGGGAATACCCGGCACCGGATCAGATGGGGGGTTGTAGTCTCCGAGCGGCTGTGACCCGGTCCCGTGCCCAGGGCGTCAAGCTCAGTGTTATGTGGCAGTCCTACAGATGTTATTAAAGTTCTTTTGTGTCGACTACGCCACCCGTTGTGATGCGGTCACTGTGGCCGCCGCTGCTGCAGGGTCCGCTGAGGCTGATGGTGGGTGCGCAGCTTGGTGAGATAACCCCCAACGGGAGGGGTATAGCCTCAGAGGGGACAGGCGCAGAGGATGGGGGTTGTGGTGGTGCGGTGCAGCCGGCAATGAAGACAGACTCGGGTTGTGCAGTTAAGGGTGTTTACTTACTGCTGATGTTGTACTGGTCACTCCAGCTGCTAGTGACCACCCGAGCCGTGCTGCGTCCACCAGGTCCTGGATCCAGCCAACCCCCAAACAAGTCCGGAGCGTGGCCCTGAGCTCTCCCTCTGTCTTTTCTTCAGCCGTCCCCACCAGGGATTCACCTAGGTCCAGCTCCCTCGGGCCTTCTTTTGGGACACCCTTGGCCCTGGGTTCCCTGACCCTTCATGTGGTGTGCCTTCAGGGTGAATGTGGTGGGTGACCGTGGCAAACGCTGCCCACGATCTCCGGTCTCTGGCTGGGGATTGTTTTTGCCCCCACCAGCTTGGGTTCCGGTACCCTGATGCTGACTCCTCACCCGGTGCTCTAATTTGGGTTCTTGGGTCCCTTCAGTCTTCCCCCTCTGGGTCTTTCTCTGCTCCACTCTCTCTCTCTCCAGGGCTGCTGTTTCCTTCTCTCTCCTCTCCAACTGACTTGTTCTCAGCGTCTGACCCTGATCTAAGTTGGTGCCCTCCTTATATATCCCTCTATGTGTGAGCTCAGGTGACCAGCACCCAATGAGCTCCTATCACTACCCAGACTGCTCCCCCTATCTGCCCCTACACTACATGGGATGTACCACCCCCCTCCCACTCCAGCCAGGAACAGGCTCGGTTGTACCTGCACATTTCTAAGTGGGAGTACCGTCGGCCTGCTCCTCTGGAATGGGATGTATGTAGTGCATGCAGTCTATCTGAGCTCAGTTCCACACTCCTTCCTTACCCGGGAGTGGAATATCACACCTCTGGGTTGAGGTGCAATACCCCTGTAGCAGCCGAATCCTCAGGGTGCTACATTTGCATGTGCATGCATATATATATATATTTTTTCGTGTGTATGTATGCATGTGTGCATGTATGTGTATGTGTGTGTATGTATGTATATATATATATGTGTATGTGTATATGTATATATATATATATATATATATATATATTTTTTTTTTTTTTTCTACTAAATTGCATTTGATAATGGTTTTAATATGAAGAAAGAAAAGGTTTTAAATTTTGTCATAATGTACATTTTTGCAGGATTTTACATTTCTGTATGAAATCAAACTTTTAGTATGTTCAATAACATTTTAGAAGACATTTTATATATGGTAAAATTATAATTATATTTATAGTGTTTTTAGAAAAGAAAATACTTTCTGTGTGAAGGAAGGAAGGAAAGGAGAAAAAAAAAAAAAAAAAAATTTGTGTGTAAAAATTTTTTTTTTTTTTTAAACTGTATGAAAGTCATTTAGTATATGGGTTTTGTTAGATTCCTCAGAGTGCAAAATCCTGCATATCTGAGTATCTGGGTGTGTCTGAAAAACAGATCTTTCAGTCTCCACCCAAAATGACAAGCAAGGATATCTGCTATAAAAAGTGTGTAGATAGATCTGTTTATATGCATGATATTATACCTGAGGAAGACTCAAAGAAGTCGAAACCGGTTGTATTTTAGTTTGAAATAAAAATTCTTTGAATCCGAATATCAAGTTCCATCATCATCCTTCAGGAGCGCATATTGCTGGGAAAAAACATTTACAAAGCAGACCAATATTGTGGCAGTCTCTGTATCAGTATAATGCAATGTCCGACTACGCCACCCGTGGATTGCGGTCAATAAGAACCGCCGCTGCTGAGCAGACCTCTGAGGCTGATGTTGTGAGGGCAGCAGAGTGTAGTATAACTCCCCACGGGAGGAGTATAGCCTCAGGCTAGTGAGTGTGGATGATAGGAGTGATGGTGCACGAGCGCAGCAGGAACGACTCAGAGGCTTTGCAGTGCAGTTCAGGGTCTTTACTGATGGTGATAAGGCAGACCCTCCCGGGAGTACTGGCTAGCATAAGAGGCCTGGTCAGTCTGTGAGCAAACTGGAGTTCCCCTGGCCAGGTGGAGTTGTAGGCCTCCCTGACTATCTGCACTCTTCCTGGCTACCTTGCTGTAAGCGAGTGGAAGTAGCCCACGTCCCTGAGTGTTCCGTGTGGTGCTCACCTGTATGGCTGGTGACTTGGGGCCTTCTGATAGCCCCCGCTCCTCGATTGCAGTGCTGGTCCCTTGCTCGTGACTGAGCCTCCGGGCTTCTATGGCCAGAGGACTTGAAATCCCCTGCCGGCGGGTTTCTGCTGCTGGGTATATATAAGTCCCCGCAACCTCAGACTCCTGTGTCCGGTTCTCAGAGTCTTCTGCCAGGACGAACTCCGCTTAGCTCAAGTCCCTGGTCTTCAGCTCCTGCTCCTACAGAGCTCCTCGCTGTTACTTTCCCTGTGTCTGGAACTAACTCCAGGCTCTGACTTCACTAACCCCGCCCCAGATCCAGTTTATATAGGGCAGGTTCCTCCCCTATCTGGTCTGGGACAGGAGGTGTTGCATGTTTAAGGGCTCCGAACCAGGAAACCTCCCACTTGCTCTCAGACATAATATTTCTATTACAGTGGTAACCAGACCCTGGGGTGCCACATATCCATCTATCTATCTCATATCTATCTATCTATCAATCTCATATCTATCTATCTTCTCCACTTTTTATCTGGTCTCAGGTATGACTTTCATATTACCCACGACTGTTACTTGCCACAGGTGAGTTTTAACGAGCATCACATGCTTGAAGCAAAGTTGTTTTTCCACAATTTTGGAAAAGTGACAACAATTTTGTCCGGCCCATTTTTGGAGTTTTGTGTGAAATTATGTCCAATTTGCCTTTTTTTCCCATTTTTTTGTGCTGTTTCAATACACACAAAGGAAATAAATATTATAACAAATGTATAACAAAACATGTGTAATTGTAATAATTTTCTGGGAGAAATACTTCACTTTCTGGAACAATCTCAAGGTTGCTAAACACTTCCGGCCATGACTGTGTGTATATATGGGCCCTCAATAAACCATCCCTCTCAACGAAAAGGCCACAGCAAGGGTCAGGAATCGGTGGCCTTCCCTCTCCGAATCTTAGGGAGAGACGGTTGTGCTTCCAGCATCCACCTAGGCTGCCACCCCAGTGGAACTAATAGCAGGGTAGCCAACAGTCCAGAAATTCTTGGACAGTCCATAAAAATAGGGCACTTTTTTCCCTGTCCGTAAAAAAAAATGTGATGCGTCCATAATCTTTCTGAAGCTGGAGAGACTTGTTCAGATGGAGGGAGATGTAGGGGCATCATGTTGTGTATAGGGAGATGTAGGGGCATCATATTGTGTATAGGTATCATATTGTGTATCTGCATGTGTGGGGACATCATACGGTGTATATGGAGCTGTGAGCACATCATACTGTATTTAGGGAACAATGAGGGAATCATACTGTATACAAGGAGCTGTGGAAACATAATGCTGTGTAAAGGGTCTGTGGGGTCATCATCTAATATACAGTACAGACCAAAAGTTTGGACACACCTTCTCATTTAAAGATTTTTCTGTATTTTCATGACTATGAAAATTGTACATTCACACTGAAGGCATCAAAACTATGAATTAACACATGTGGAATTATATACTTAACAAAAAAAGTGTGAAACAACTGAAAATATATCTTATATTCTAGGTTCTTCAAAGTAGCCACCTTTTGCTTTGATGACTGCTTTGCACACTCTTGGCATTCTCTTGATGAGCTTCAAGAGGTAGTCACCGGAAATGGTTTTCACTTCACAGGTGTGCCCTGTCAGGTTTAATAAGTGGGAGTTCTTGCCTTATAAATGGGGTTCGGATCATCAGCTGTGTTGTGCAGAAGTCTGGTGGATACACAGCTGATAGTCCTACTAAATAGACTGTTAGAATTTGTATTATGGCAAGAAAAAAGCAGCTAAGTAAAGAAAAATGAGTGGCCATCATTACTTTAAGAAATGAAGGTCAGTCAATGCAAAAAATTGGTAAAACTTTGAAAGTGTCCCCAAGTGCAGATGCAAAAACCATCAAGCGCTGCAAGAAACTGGCTCACATGAGGACTGCCCCAGGAAAGGAAGACCAAGAGTCACCTCTGCTTCTGAGGATAAGTTTATCCGAGTCACCAGCCTCAGAAATCGCAGGTTAACAGCAGCTCAGATTAGAGACCAGGTCAATGCCACACAGAGTTCTAGCAGCAGACACATCTCTTCAACAACTGTTAAGAGGAGACTTTGTGCAGCAGGCCTTCATGGTAAAATAGCTGCTAGGAAACCACTGCTAAGGACAGGCAACAAGCAGAAGAGACTTATTTGGGCTAAAGAACACAAGGAATGGACATTAGACCAGTGGAAATCTGTGCTTTGGTCTGATGAGTCTAAATTTGAGATCTTTGGTTCCAACCACCGTGTCTTTGTGCGATGCAGAAAAGGTGAACGGATGGACTCTACATGTCTGGTTCCCACCGAGAAGCATGGAGGAGGAGGTGTGATGGTGTGGGGGTGCTTTGCTGGTGACACTGTTGGGGATTTATTCAAAATTGAAGGCATACTGAACCAGCATGGCTACAACAGCATCTTGCAGCGGCATGCTATTCCATCCGGTTTGCATTTAGTTGGACCATCATTTATTTTTCAACAGGACAATGACCCCAAACACACCTCCAGGCTGTGTAAGGGCTATTTGACCAAGAAGGAGAATGATGGGGTGCTACGCCAGATGACCTGGCCTCCACAGTCACCAGACCTGAACCCAATCGAGATGATTTGGGGTGAGCTGGACCGCAGAGTGAAGGCAAAAGGGCCAACAAGTGCTAAGCATCTCTGGGAACTCCTTCAAGATTGTTGGAAGACCATTTCCATTGACTACCTCTTGAAGCTCATCAAGAGAATGCCAAGAGTGTGCAAAGCAGTCATCAAAGCAAAAGGTGGCTACTTTGAAGAACCTAGAATATAAGACATATTTTCAGTTGTTTCACACTTTTTTGTTAAGTATATAATTCCACATGTGTTAATTCATAGTTTTGATGCCTTCAGTGTGAATGTACAATTTTCATAGTCATGAAAATACAGAAAAATCTTGAAATGAGAAGGTGTGTCCAAACTTTTGGTCTGTACTGTATATAATCGTCTTATCCCGTCTGTCTGTCTGTCCTTCTGTCCAGGAAATCCTGCGTCGCTGATTGGTCCAGCCGCGGCCAATCAGCGACGCGGGATTTCAGAAAAAGATGGCGGCCGTTAGCAGCTCATCTGCCGCACGGAGGTCAGCGGCGATGCAGCCGGGAGATGACCGGCGCTAGCCGCTCATCTCCCGGCTGCTCGCAGCAGAAGTACCGCGACCGGCGGCGCCGCTGACCTCCATGCGGCTACCGTCGGGAGATCAATGGCTAGGGCCGCTGATCTCCCGACGGCAAGTGTGAAGCGAGGACCGGGGAGCGGCGCCGCCAGTCGGGATACTTCGGCTGTGAGCAGCCGGCCATCTCCCGGTTCCTTGCAGCGGAAGTACCCGCACAGGTAGCGTCGCTGCCCGGTCCTCAGTAATACGATTCGCTGATTGGTCGGAATCAGCGATATTGGCGCCGCGACCAATCAGCGATACTGGCGCCAAATTTAAACACCGCTCTGCTGATTGGTCGTGGCCGGCGGCCGCGACCAATCAGCGATTTTGGCGCCACATTTAAACACCACTCTGTTGATTGCGCCTGGTCGGCCGCATACAGATTCTAGAATACCCGATGCGTTAGAATCGGGCCACCATCTAGTACTGTATATAAAGAGCTGTGGGAGCCATCACACTATATATAGAGACCTGTGAAAAGCTTATGTGTTGATCCAGAGGAAGTCAAAAAAACCCATGAGGCAGATGCTGCTTGCCCAAAATTAGGGGAAAAATTCCTTCCCGACTCCACATATGGCAATCAGACTAGTTGCTTGGATCAACGTCCCATAACAAAATCTAGTATGAATAACCTGTAATGTTATTCAAGAAAGTCACACAGGACCTCCTTGAACTTTTTTTTAGAGAATTAAGTATTACAAGGTCATGTGGTAGAGAGTTCCATACCTCACACAATAAAACATTGCCATCTAACTTCCTTTAGACAAAGCGAATTAGGAGCTTGATGCTAGAGTAGTTGAATTAAAACTGAAAAAAATTATTAACACAGCAAAAAAGAGGAACAGTATTTATTCTCCAGCCCAGGTCTCAAAACTAATGCACTAATCAGGATGAAGCAAACCATATAATAAAGGCAGGGGCAGCACAGGTGCAAAATACTGATGAGACAACCAACTCATAACCTACCAATTCTTGGAGGGGGTCATTGCTTAGTATTAAAACTGCACACAAAAAATGGCTTGTATAGGTCACTGGTCACACACAGATTGTTAGGGGAATGGTTGCAAACAACTTTATTAAATAATGGAAAGCAAACGAACCCGGGGTCCGTGATGCAGCCTGGAGGACTGCGGACGAACACCTTCCGGGTAAGAAGGTAAAACAACCAACTGAAATAACAATCCCCCCCGTGTTACTGCACACCGGAACGGTAATAGGGATTCGCACTATCTCCGTTAACTGCACGAGAGATGTGCGACAAATAATGGAGCCGTAGCCCTGTTAACTGCACAGAGGCTACGCAGCAGGCGCTAGGATGCATGTGTGATTCACGCAGGCGTATACATGCTCCCAGCCGGCTTGCTACCGGACTGAGGAGTATCTCTCCACGTGGCTAACAGGCGGTGCCGGGAATACGGAGTCCGCAGTCTGCTCGGGGTGTATAGCGACCCCCTTGTTGGAGCCAGAGTGTCAGACGAAGCTACCTGCCTCCCTCCATCTAAGGCTGTCTATCCCCTGCTAAACCTGCCTGTCAGAAGCTATAACAGCAAAAGCACACGTGGAGCCGAAACGACCAAGCGTCCACACAATAACACCAACTCAGCTCAATGATCAGAGTGCGCCGCCATGTTTGTGGGCGTGCTATTTAAATATTAAGCCCTGCCCATCGTCACATTATTGGTGACGTCACCCGCGACCAATCAGGCGGTGCCAGGTCACCGGATCAGCTGACTTCCAAACCACCAATCACGGTCCGCCATGTCACGGGCATGCTCAGTGCAGTGTATCCTGGACTTAGGCTGTAACAGCCCTGTTTCCCTCCGCAACCTATCCTTCATGTTGCTAGGAACAAAGACCCGAGAGACAGCTTGTACATCTCGTGCACCAGCTAGGCGTTGGGACCGATGACGATGCTGAGAAGCATCTGGACCGGAATGGGAGACCACAGAATCCACTGATGATTCTGAACCCATTTCAGATCCAGAAAACACCTGACGCCTAACACAGATAGTGCTCAATATAGGGCTTACAGCCTATTAGTGACCCTCATACTGTTAGATTAGGCAGGCTGCAAAGCACTATCTAAGTGCACCCCATGAGGACAGACCCCCTAGTTTACAAATCCAGCATTGATGGGCTTGTCTGAACCCTGAATAAAAATAACGTGCAAAATCTATATATGAGGTACTGGTAAATATTTTGGCGCTGGTCACGCACAGTGTCTGGTTTACAGCCTATTAGTGACGCCCATACTATTAGATTAGGCAGGCTATGCTCCCCTCATACACCTTACCACGGTGTGTAGTGTGACATGGAGCTAAACCCCCTGTCTTCTTAAGAATAAGGCTGCGAAAACCTTCTCTTTATTGATAGTAGAGAAACCTCCATACAGTAGATGCGGAAAACATACGATGAACCCCAGTATTGTACCACATAGATAGGGCTCTTACCGGCTAAGCTTGGAGCAGGCTGTGTGCACAGAGCCCAAGATACAAAACTGTAGGGATGTGGACTGTCTTACCCTGTTCCTGCCCCTGAAGACAACAAACACGTCATGTGAATACTGTCTTGCGGTTTTATATCTAAAAGTGATATGTGTCTTATGTAATGTATAATGGTGATGTAACAGCATGTGAAGTGTTAATGCATAATGTGAGTATAGCATAAGATAAGCTTAGGATACCATAAGACATAAGTATAACATAAACCCTAAAATACAAATTTTATTAAATCTCTTTAAAATCGGGACATGCGGCATAAAGATGATCCGCATCAGTATTGCACTTTATCAAGATAAGTTCCTTTTATTGTTTAGTCTTGTGATCATTTATGTCATTGATACCTCTATGGGTGATTAATTCCAGGGCTGGCTAGGGTTATCCAGGGATAGCCGCCGTGGAGCGGGGGCGCCACAGTGTCAACATTAACTAGGGTGTCACCCTCCACTATAAGGCAGGTAATCAGCATCTAGGGTGTTGAACAGGGCTGATTGTAGCCTTTGTTTGGATGCCCGAATGTATCCTTTGGCTTGGAGGTCCAAAGATATTAGGAACGTTCTTGGGTGTTTTTATAAATTTGCACATTGTCACTTTATTCACTGTTGTCACTTTAATCATTTAGTACACACTGAGGATTGATTGTTTGATGTGATATCTGTACCAGTTTCTGGTAGACTGTCAGATCTTTGGTCTATGTAAATACGAATAAGGGACTTTTAGGGTCTAGGGGCAGCTGCCGTTCAGCAAGGGTGCCATTGTCATCTATATGTAGGATGCCCATCTTCGTTGACATGCAGGTTCAGGCTAGGGTATCTATAGGGTGAGTTTTATTGAAGTACAGTGGGTACGGAAAGCATTCAGACCCCTTTAAATTTTTCACTCTTTGTTTCATTGCAGCCATTTGGTAAATTCTAAAAAGTTCATTTTTTTTCTCATTAAAGTACACTCTGCACCCCATCTTGACTGAAAAAAACAGAAATGTAGAAATTTTTGCAAATTTATTAAAAAAGGAAAACTGAAATATCACATGGTCATAAGTATTCAGACCCTTTGCTCATATTTAAGTCACATGCTGTCCATTTCCTTGTGATCCTCCTTGAGATGGTTCTACTCTTTCATTGGAGTCCAGCTGTGTTTAATTAAACTGATAGGACTTGATTTGGAAAGGCACACACCTGTCTATATAAGACCTCACAGCTCACAGTGCATGTCAGACCAAATGACCAGTATTGAGTAGAAGCCCCCTTTTGAGCTAGTGCATCCATGAGTCTTCTTGGGAATGATGCAACAAGTTTTTCACACCTGGATTTGGGGTTCCTCTGCCATTCTTCCTTGCAGATCCTCTCCAGTTCTGTCAGGTTGGATGGTGAACGTTGGTGGACAGCCATTTTCAGGTCTCTCCAGAGATGTTCAATTGGGTTTAGGTCAGGGCTCTGGCTGGGCCAGTCTAGAATGGTCACAGAGTTGTTCTGAAGCCACTCCTTTGTTATTTTAACTGTGTGCTTAGGGTCATTGTCTTGTTGGAAGGTGAACCTTCGGCCAAGTCTGAGGTCCAGAGCACTCTGGAAGAGGTTTTCATCCAGGATATCTGTGTACTTGGCCGCATTCATGTTTCTTTCAATTCCAACCAGTCGTCCTGTCCCTGCAGCTGAAAAACACCCCCATGATGCTGCCACCACCATGTTTCACTGTTGGGATTGTATTGGGCAGGTGATGAGCAGTGCCTGGTTTTTTCCACACATACCCCTTAGAATTATCACCAAAAAGTTCTATCTTAGTCTCATCAGACCAAAGAATCTTATTTCTCATAGACTGGGAGTCCTTCATGTGTTTTTAAGCAAACTCTGTGCAGGCTTTCATATGTCTTGCACTGAGGAGAGGCTTCCGTTGGGCCACTCTGCCATAAAGGCTCGACTTGTGGAGGGCTGCAGTGATAGTTGACTTTATGCAACTTTCTCCCATCTCCCTACTGCATCTTTGGAGCTGAGCCACAGTGATCTTGGGGTTCATCTTTACCTCTCTCACCAAGGCTCTTCTCCCACGATTGCTCAGTTTAGCTGGACGGCCAGGTCTAGGAAGACTTCTGGTGGTCCCAAACTTCTTCCACTTAAGGATTATGGAGGCCACTGTGTTCTTAGGACCCTTGACTAATGCAGAAATTCTTTTGTAAACTTGGCCAGATCTGTGCCTTGCCACAATTCTGTCTCTAAGCTCCTTGGGCAGTGTCAGGATGCCAGGTTTAATTTTACTTTGCCAGTAGTTTTTCCCTTAGCCAAGATGGCTTCCATTGCCTCACTGGGGTCATGTGTTTCCTGCCTGTGGACCTACTTAAACTGCATGTGTTGCAATCATGCCTTGCCTGAGTATTGTGTGCTTTTAGCTTTCTACTCACCTGTGCTAGCCCTCTGAATAGAGTCTTGCTGACCTTGTGTTTACTCCTAGTCATCCGCTGAAAGGATTGCTGCCTGAATCCTCTGCTAAGGGGACTTCTGCTGAAAGGAACCACTGGCTGTTGTTCACTCACGCTGGGATCTCTGAACTTTTGTCTTCCTGAAGAAAACTTCTCCTGGATCTCTACACCTCTGGTATAGTCACCATCTTGCTCTGTGTTTAAATACCCGACTCCAGCTCTGCTTAAGACATCGCTGTTTCCTCCGCTGCACCTCCTGCATTCTTCAATATCCAGATCCATATTCCAGTTTGTCTTCTCTTCTGCACTACGTGAGTCCACAATCAACTGAGGAATACCTACGTCTGCTTACTATCCTTATTTCTGTTTGCATATTACTGTACCTAAGTAAACTTGGACTATCGTTAACGTTTACATACCCTAATAGTAATGAAGGCCGTGCCTTACAGATTAGGTTCTAAGAAGTATTGTTTGGAATGAACTTACCTTCATAAACTGTTTGCTGTGATCTTTTGCACTTGAGTTTAAAATAGACTTTCACACTACTCTTGTCTCAGTCTCTGCTTTTGGCCCACGCCATTGGACTTCAGGGTATCTACTAACATCGTAACAGGCAGTTCCTTTGAGCTCATGATTCTCATTTGGTCTGACATGCACTGTGAGCTGTGAGGTCTTATATAGACAGGTGTGTGTGTGGCACCCCAGGGGTCTGGTTTCCACAGTAACAGCAATGTTATGTCTGAGAGCAGGTGGGAGGTCTCTTGGTCAGGAATCCTATGCATGCCACACCTCCTGCCCAGTCCTGGGAGGGGAAGGACTTCCCCTGTTTAAACCTGGGGCTGAGTCAGGGTTAGGGAGTTGAGAGGGAGAGTTCAGCCAGGAGGGCTGACAGGGAGCTGTGGCTCCGGCTGGGCCCAGCTCCTGGGCCATGCCAGGAGTAGAGACAGAGAAAAGAAGCAAATATAGGAACAGAACATCAGGAGCTCTGTGGAGCAGTGTTACAAGGAGTCAGGGGCTGGCAGCTGCAGAGCTCGCCCTGACTGAGAAGATTTCTTACCGGACCCGGAGTCCGAGGCTGTGGGGACTAACTCCTACCCAGCAGCAGAATCCGTCAGGCAGGGGATTTCAGGTCCTCTGGCCAAGAAACCCGAAGGCACAGTCACACGCATGGGACCAGCACCGCCATCGTGGAGCGGAAGCCATTAGAAGGCCCCGAGTCACCGGCCATACGGGTGAGCACCACACGGTACACTCAGGGACGTGGGCTACTTTTACCCGCCTCTAGCAAGGTAGCCAGAAGAGTACAGTTAGTTGGGAAGGCCTACAACTCCGCCTGGCCAGGGGAGATCCCATCTGCTCAAGGACTGACCAGGCCCCGATCGCTAGCAAGTACTCCGGGAGGGTCTATCTTTGTCACCAGTAAAGACCCTGAACTACACCGCATCGTCTCTGAGTGGTTCCTGCTACCCCCATCATCCACGTCGGCTGCCCTGAGGCCATACCCCTCCCGTTGGGGGTTATACCATCCACGCTGCACCATCCTTCCACCGGCCTCAGCGGTCTGCCCTGCAGCGGCAGCTCCATAGCTGCATTCAACGGGTGGCGTAGTCATCCACCATCTACTGCTAATAGACTGCCACTTAGTCTGACTCCCTGGGCACGGACCGGGTCACCGCCACGAGACTACTACCCCCATCTGATCCGGCTCCGGGTAGGCTCCCGCGTGCGCAACGCTGCGCGACTCAGGCCCAGGGGCGCGTCATGTGCCTTTCCAAATCAAGTCCTATCAGTTTAATTAAACACAGCTGGACTCCAATGAAAGAGTAGAACCATCTCAAGGAGGATCACAAGAAATGGACAGCATGTGACTTAAATATGAGCAAAGGGTCTGAATACTTATGACCATGTGATATTTCAGTTTTCCTTTTTTAATAAATTTGCAAAAATTTCTACATTTCTGTTTTTTTTTCAGTCAAGATGGGGTGCACAGTGTACTTTAATGAGAAAAAAAAAGAACTTTTTAGAATTTACCAAATGGCTGCAATGAAACAAAGAGTGAAAGATGTAAAGGGGTCTGAATGCTTTCCGTACCCACTGTATATAGTACTCAATGTTCCAGGCAGTGGGAGGCATTACTGGGATCCAGAGCAGTCGCTCCAGTCACGTCCAGAGCCTAAGGTCTGGCATAGGAGCTGCCGGACACTTTGTGTGCTCTGAAGTACAAAGGAAGATGGACAGGGACCTGCATAGATGGAAGTTGAAGGCCAGTCCCGGGTGCACTGCAGAGGTGGACGAGAAATACAGGATGAGCTAGCAACAGGGCTGAAGAGGAGTTATGCTAAGAAGGAGGATAATGTGAATTGCTGTGCCTTATCCCATCTGTACCCACCTGATGAACTTGAACTGTCAAGTATATGTTTGACTGTTACAAAGAACTTCGTGTTCCCTAAATTGTGTGCGGCGGCTTCTGAGGACAGAAGCCTGAAGGCAGTGGAGGCCTGCGGCCTACAAGAGAGTGTGCTGCACCCCACACCCTAGAGCACACTGGGACTGGGACACCCATTGTCTGTAAAGTGCCAGAGCGAAATCAGACCGACGTTCAGTCACGACTACCGCTCTGTGCCACTTTACAAGATGAGTGATAAGGGAACTTCTCGATCAGAAGAGACGAGGAAATAATGGTCGCTGCCCAAACTGTGACAAGAACAGGACCACAATGCAACAAGAACTGTCTCACAATGCTCTTGGAACTTTCCCATAATGCATTGCAAATTGAAACTAGAGCAAATACATTAAATCACTAGCAGACAGTGCAGTTATCAAACAATAAAAAAGAGACAGGATTCAAATGCAAGCAACATAATGTCAGAACTGATATACACATAAAGTGACTAGATTCCCTGGATAGCTAAATTCGCTGCTGAGGCAAGAACACGGGCTGCCCAGCACTATTTAAGTGCACCCCATGAAGATAGACACTCTAATTTACAAGGCCATAACATATAGGTGCATCTCACAAAATTAGAATATCATCAAAAAGTTAATTTATTTCAGTTCTTCAATGCAAAAAGTGAACCTCATATATTATATAGAGTCATTACAAACACAGTGATCTATTTCAAGTGTTTATTTCTGTTAATGTTGATGATTATGGCTTATAGCCAATGAAAACACAAAAGTCATTAACTCAGTAAATTAACAAAAAACACCTGCAAAGACTTCCTAAGCATTTAAAAAGGTCCCTTAGTCTGTTTTAGTAGGCTCCACAATCATGACAATCATGGTGAAGACTGCTGACTTGACAGATGTCCAGAGTTCCAATTTTCATTTGAAATCAAGGTCCCAGAGTCTGGAAGAAGAGTGGAGAGGCCACAATCCAAGCTGCTTGAGGTCTAGTGTGAAGTTTCCACAATCATTGATGGTTTGGGGAGCCGTGTCATCTGCTGGTGTAGGTCCACTGTGTTTTTTCAACACCAAAGTCAGCGCAGCCGTCTACCAGGAAATTTTAGAGCACTTCATGCTTCCCTCTGCCACAGTATCAAGCTACCAGGGGGGCAAAGGGGGCGGTGGCCCCGGGCCCCTCGCTCTTAGGGGGCCCATCCAGGGCTACGCCAGTGTAACTGTATCTAGCATGCCCCTGGTGCCAGCATCGGGCCCCACTGCCCGCCACCGCCGCAAGTTTACTGATGAGAGAGGGAGCGCGGATCTCTCTCCCATTAGTCCCTTCTGTGACTGACGTCTCTGACATCATCACTTGGCGCCCAGCCCGCTGTGCTGAAGATGTGTGCGTGCTGGGTGCTCTGAGCAGCGAGGGAACCAGGAGGAGAGATGAGTACTGTTTATTTATTTTTTGCCGGGTGGGGGGCGGCATTATATTACAGACTCTGCCTATGGGAAGGGGGAGGTGCATTATACTACAGACTCTGCCTATGGGGGAGCATTATCCTAAAGACTCTGCCCACAGAGAGGGGGGTCATTATACTAAAGACTCTGCCTATGGGGAGGGGGGGCATTATACTACAGACTGTCTATGGGGAGGGGGGGGAGCATTATACTAAAGCCTCTGTCTATGGGGGGGCATTCTACTACAGACTCTGCCTATGGGGGGCATTATACTACAGACTCTGTTTATGAGCAGGGGAGAGCAGTAGACTACAGACTCTGCCTATGGGGGGACATTGTACTACAGACTCTGCCTATAAGAGGGGGAGCATTATACTACAGACTCTGCCTATGGGGGGTGCATTTTACTACAGACTCTGCCTATAGGTGGGGCATTATACTACAGACGCTGCCTATGAGATGGGGGGGGCATTATATCACAGACTCTGCCTATGAGGAGGGGGGGCACATTATACTACAGACTCTGCCTATGAGATGGGGTGGCATTATACTAAAGATTCTGCCTATGAGGAGGGGGGGGGATTATACTACAGACTCTGACTATGAGGAGGGGGGAGCATTATACTACAGACTCTGCCTATGGGGGGGCATTATACTGCAGACTCTGCCTATGGGGGGGCATTATACTACAGACTCTGCCTATAAGGAGGGGGGGAGCATTATACTACAGACTCTGCCTATGGGGGGGACATTGCACTACAGACTCTGCCTATAAGAGGGGGAGCATTATACTACAGACTCTGCCTATGGGGGGTGCATTTTACTACAGACTCTGCCTATAGGTGGGGCATTATACTACAGACGCTGCCTATGAGATGGGGGGGGCATTATACCACAGACTCTGCCTATGAGGAGGGGGGGCACATTACACTACAGACTCTGCCTATGAGATGGGGGGGGGAATTATACTACAGATTCTCCCTATGAGGAGGGGGGGGCATTATACTACAGACTCTGCCTATGAGGAGGGGGGAGCATTATACTACAGACTCTGCCTATGGGGGGGGCATTATACTGCAGACTCTGCCTATGGGGGGGCATTATACCACAGACTCTGCCTATGAGGAGGGGGGGAGCATTATACTACAGACTCTGCCTATGGGGGGGAGCTTTATACTACAGACTCTGTCAATGGGGGGAGCATTTTACTACAGACTCTGCCTATAGGGGCGCATTATACTATACGAAGGACTATGGGGAGTGCATTATACTATATTGAGGACTATCTGGTGCATTATACTATATGTAGGCTATTTATACAGTGTGGGAGATAATGTGGGTTCTTTGAACAGCGTGGGGGCCATCATACAGTGTGGGAGATAATGTGGGGTCTTTGTATAGTGTGGAGGCCATCATACAGTGTTGGAGCCATCAGCTTGGGGGCTACTAAGGGGTCAGTATACTTTGTGGGGGTACTATACAGTGAGGGGGAATTATATCGTGAATAGGAGAACATCATACTGGTTAGAGCGGAGCTCTACATGGGGGGAGACTCAGGACATTATTAAATCTTAGGTGGGCACTTATTGTTATAGGGGAACTCAGGTTATCGTGACTGTCGAAGGGGCACTATTACTTTCTAGGGGGCACAATGTGGGCACTGTTTTCTAGGACACTTGCACACGGCATTACTTTATTTTAGAGGTTTGTTTTACCATCTAGAGGGCACACAGTAGGTGCAGTAATAGGGACACATTTTGCAGCAGAGGCTCAGTATTGGGGTATCAGCAGGATGAGAAGTTTGTGCAGGTTGGGGATAGATGTGGTCAGTGCCTGAAATGTAAGGAGTCAAATGTGTCTTTGTTGTGATCTCTGCATACCTGAGACTCTGAGTCCTGGCTGGAGAAGTTGTCGTGTCGGTCTGGGCCAGATGGAAAAGACGGGAAAAGTGAACAATTTAATCAGAAAGAACGTCAGCTGTAAGGTACTATATATAACTGAGCTGTGATCTCTTATATGTTTTGCAGGACTGGCATCTATCAATATATGTCACCATATGGCGGTAATATCAGTGCTGGTCTTTGTATAGAGATTATTTTTAGTAACAGCGTGGTCATCTGCTGAGGTTTTCCTACATCAACTATCTGGGTGCGCCGCTATAGTTGGAATCAGGGTTACCTGGTTAGAGGCCCACTCAGAAGTTTCGGCCCCCTGAACCAAAACCTTAGCTACGCCAAGCTTTTTGGAGATGGAAATTTCATTCTCCAGCAGGACTTGGCCCCTGTCCACACTGACAAAAGTACTAATACCTGGTTTAAAACAACAGTATCACTGTGCTTGATTGGCAGCAAACTCACCTGACCTTAACCCCATAAAGAATCTATGGGGTATTGTCAAGAGGAAAATGAGAGACACCAGACCCAACAATGCAGACGAGCTGAAGGCTTCTATCAAAGCCACCTGGGCTTCCATAACCCCTCAGCAGTGTCACAGGCTGATCGCCTCCATGCCACATTGCCGCATTGATGCAGTAATTGATGTAAAAGGATTCCCGACCAAGTATTGAGGGCATTTATTGAACATACATTTCAGTAGGATAACATTTTGGATTTTGAAAACATTTTTCAAGCTGTTGTTATAAGGTATTCTAATTAATTGAAATAATGACTTTTGAGTTTTCATTGGCTGTAAGCCATAATCATCAATATTAACAGAAATAAACACGTGAAATAGATCACTCTGTGTGTAATGGCTCTATATAATATATGAGTTTCACGTTTTGTATTGAAGAACTGAAATAAATTAACTTTTCTGGTGATATTCTAATTTTGTGAGATGCACCTGTAGATGGGCTTGGCTGCACCCTGAATAAAAATAGCATGTAAAAAATATATATGATATATATGAGGTATTGGTCGATATTTTGGCCAAAATATACAAGCTCGCAACCTGCTCAAGGGTCCTCATACTTGCGAGTCCCTACACTAACATTAAAAGCAAAGTCACAAAAACAAGGAATTAAAGTTCCCACCAAAATTCAAGAATTAACACAGCAAATACAGCAACAATAATTACAAGGATGCAGCAAACCCATATAATGAAGAAGTCAGCAACACAGGTGCAAAATATTGATGAGACAACCACTCACAACCTACCAATTCATGGAGGGGGTGATTGCTTAGTATTAAAACTGCACACAAATAAGCCTTGTATAGGGCACTGGTCACACATAGGTAGTGCACAATGTCTGGCTTACAGCCTATTAGTGAAGCCCAAACTATTAGATTAGGCGGGCTGCCCAGCACTTTTTAAGTACACCCCATGAAGACAGACACCCTAGTTTACAAGGCCAACATTGATGGGTCTGGCTGCACCCTGAATAAAAATAACGTGCAAAAAATATATATGATATATATGAGGTATTAGTAAATATTTTGGCCAAAATACACAAGCTCGCAACCCGCGTCAAGGGTCCTCATACTTGCGAGTCCCTACACTAACATTAAAAGCAAAGACAAATTTAAATTCCCACCAAAATTCAAGAATTAACACAGGAAAAAAGGGCAACAGTGTTTACCTGCCTAGGTCTCAGTACTAATCATACCATATAATAACGATGACAGCAATACAGGTGCAAAATACTGATGCGACAACCACTCACATATTACCAATTAATGGAGGGGGGTGATTACATAGTATTAAAACTGCACACAAAATTATATGGGATTGCTACATCCTAATAGTGCATTAGTTCTGAGATCTGGGCAGGTAAATGCTATATTAATAATTGATTTTTTGAGGAAAGTTAAATTCTCTTTTGTTGGCTTTACTTTTAATCTAACTGAAATACACATAAGCTTTTTTCCTAAACATTAGGATCTGTGTAGAGCCATCAGCTCAAAAAGGCTTCCTTTGACAGACTTGGCATAAGCAGGTCAAAAGGAACCCTGATCTTTACCATTACACCCCTTTACAGGAATGGAGACTTACCACATGCTCAGGGTTGCATCTACAGAGTAGCTGCTGGCCAGAGGAGCGAGCTTGAGGCTATAACTCTAACTAAAGCTTTTTTATTACTAAATGATGGGTTCTGTCTAAGGCCATTGGCTCAAAAAGGCTTCCTCGGACAGACTTGGCGCAAGCTACTCCATTCTGCAGATCCCAAGGGAACCCTGGCCTTTACCATTACACCCCTGTACAGGGATAGATACTTACCATAGGCCCAGGGTTGCATCTACAGAGTAGCTGCTGGCCGGAGGAGCGAGCTTGAGGCTATAGTGGTTGATTCAACTCTAACTAAAGCTTTTTTTTCCTAAATACTGGGATCTGTTTAAGGCTGTTGGCTCAAACAGACTTCCTCGGACAGACTTGGCGCAAGCTACTCCATTCTGCAGATCCCAAGGGAACCCTGGTTTTTACCATTACACCCCTGTACAGGGATAGATACTTACCATAGGCTCAGGGTTGCATCTACAGAGTAGCTGCTGGCCGGAGGAGTGCGCTTGAGGCTTGAGTAGTTGAGTCAATCCTAACTAAAGAAAAACCTATCTAATGACACTTTCTTGTTAGGACCTGTCTGAGGCCTATGGCTCAAAAAAGCTTCTTTGGAAAAACTTGGCAAAAGCCAGACTATCCTACAGGTTCCAAAGGAACTCTGACCTTCACTCTTACAGCCCTGTACAGTGATAAAGACTTATTACAGGGCCTTGATTGCATCTACATAGTAGATGCTGACTGGAGGGGCAAACTTAAGGTTAGAATGGTTCAGCCAACCCTAACTATTGCTACTTTCTTAAATGTTAGGATATTTCTGAGGCCGTTGGCTCAAACAGGCTTCCTTGGACAGACTTGGCGCAAAACACACCATTTCTGATGTTTCCAAATGAACCCTGGGCTTCACCCTTGAACCTCTATACAGGGACCGTTTCATAGTTTTAAGGTTGAAAGACACAAGTCCATCAAGTTCAACCTAAAAGCTAATGTGTTGATCCAGAGGAAGGCAAAAACCCCATGAGGCAGATGCTAATTGCCCCATATTAGGGGAAAAATTCCTTCCCGACTCCACATATGGCAATCAGACTAGTTCCCTGGATCAACGTCCCATAACAAAATCTAGTACGGATAACCTGCAATTTTATATTATTCAAGAAAGGCACACACATGCCCTCCTTGAATTTTTTTTAGAAAATTAAGTATTTCAATTTCATGTGGTAGAGAGTTTCATAACCTCATTGCTCACACAATAAAAATTTGCCAACTAACTTCCTTTAGACAAAGTGAATTAGGATCTTTATGCTAGAGTAATTGAATTAACTCTAACTGAAATAGATTAATGCTTTTTTCCTAAATGTTGAAATTTGTTTAAATCCATCAGCTCAAAAAGGCTTTCTCGGACAGACTTGGCGCAAGCTACTCCATTCTGCAGATCCCAAGGGAACCCTGGCCTTTACCATTACACCCCTGTACAGGGATAGATACTTACCATAGGCCCAGGGCTGCATCTACATAGTAGCTGCTGGCCGGAGGAGCGAGCTTGAGGCTATAGTGGTTGATTCAACTCTAACTAAAGCTTTTTTTTCCTAAATACTGGGATCTGTTTAAGGCTGTTGGCTCAAACAGACTTCCTCGGACAGACTTGGCGCAAGCTACTCCATTCTGCAGATCCCAAGGGAACCCTGGTTTTTACCATTACACACCTGTACAGGGATAGATACTTACCATAGGCCCAGGGTTGCATCTACAGAGTAGCTGCTGGCCGGAGGAGTGCGCTTGAGGCTTGAGTAGTTGAATCAATCCTAACTAAAGAAAAACCTATCTAATGACACTTTCTTGTTAGGACCTGTCTGAGGCCTATGGCTCAAAAAAGCTTCTTTGGAAAGACTTGGCAAAAGCCAGTCTATCCTACAGGTTCCAAATGAACTCTGGCCTTCACTCTTACAGCCCTGTACAGTGATAAAGACTTATTACAGGGCCTTGATTGCATCTACATAGTAGATGCTGACTGGAGGGGCAAACTTAAGGGTAGAATGGTTCAGCCAACCCTAACTATTGCTACTTTCTTAAATGTTAGGATATTTCTGAGGCCATTGGCTCAAACAGGCTTCCTTGGACAGACTTGGCGCAAAACACACCATTTCTGATATTTCCAAATGAACCCTGGGCTTCACCCTTGAACCTCTATACAGGGACAGTTTCATAGTTTTAAGGTTGAAAGACACAAGTCCATCAAGTTCAACCTAAAAGCTAATGTGTTGATCCAGAGGAAGGCAAAAACCCCATGAGGCAGATGCTAATTGCCCCATATTAGGGGAAAAATTCCTTCCCGACTCCACATATGGCAATCAGACTAGTTCCCTGGATCAACGTCCCATAACAAAATCTAGTATGGATAACCTGCAATTTTATATTATTCAAGAAAGGCACACATATGCCCTCCTTGAATTTTTTTTAGAAAATTAAGTATTTCAAGTTCATGTGGTAGAGAGTTCCATAACCTCATTGCTCACACAATAAAAATTTGCCAACTAACTTCCTTTAGACAAAGTGAATTAGGATCTTTATGCTAGAGTAATTGAATTAACTCTAACTGAAATAGATTAATGCTTTTTTCAAAAATGTTGAAATTTGTTTAAATCCATCAGCTCAAAAAGGCTTTCTCGGACAGACTTGGCGCAAGCTACTCCATTCTGCAGATCCCAAGGGAACCCTGGCCTTTACCATTACACGCCTGTACATGGATAGATACTTACCATAGGCCCAGGGCTGCATCTACAGAGTAGCTGCTGGCCGGAGGAGCGAGCTTGAGGCTATAGTGGTTGATTCAACTCTAACTGAAGCTTTTTTTTTTCCTAAATACTGGGATCTGTTTAAGGCTGTTGGCTCAAACAGACTTCCTCGGACAGACTTGGCGCAAGCTACTCCATTCTGCAGATCCCAAGGGAACCCTGGTTTTTACCATTACACCCCTGTACAGGGATAGATACTTACCATAGGCCCAGGGTTGCATCTACAGAGTAGCTGCTGGCCAGAGGAGTGCGCTTGAGGCTTGAGTAGTTGAATCAATCCTAACTAAAGAAAAACCTATCTAATGCCACTTTCTTGTTAGGACCTGTCTGAGGCCTATGGCTCAAAAAAGCTTCTTTGGAAAGACTTGGCAAAAGCCAGTCTATCCTACAGGTTCCAAAGGAACTCTGGCCTTCACTCTTACAGCCCTGTACAGCGATAAAGACTTATTACATGGCCTTGATTGCATCTACATAGTAGATGCTGACTGGAGGGGCAAACTTAAGGCTAGAATGGTTCAGCCACCCTAACTATTGCTACTTTCTGAAATGTTAGGATATTTCTGAGGCCGTTGGCTCAAACAGGTTTCCTTGGACAGACTGGGCGCAAAACACACCATTTCTGATGGTTCCAAATGAACCCTGGGCTTCACCCTTGAACCTCAATACAGGGACAGTTTCATAGTTTTAAGGTTGAAAGACACAAGTCCATCAAGTTCAACCTAAAAGCTAATGTGTTGATCCAGAGGAAGGCAAAAACCCCATGAGGCAGATGCTAATTGCCCCATTTTAGGGGAAAAATTCCTTCCCGACTCCACATATGGCAATCAGACTAGTTCCCTGGATCAACGTCCCATAATAAAATCTATTACCACTAACCTGAAATGTTATATTATTCAAGGAACATTTTTCATCAAGCAGTTTTCACCGGAAATGTGTTGCACAACTGTTTGAATCTCAGTAAATTCCTGCGCAACTTACATTTGAATACTCTGACCTTTTTACACCCACTCTTTTAACTTCTTAAATAGTGAACAGAGCTTATCTGGACCGCTTGTGGCTTAGCTTTACCTGAAAACTTATTACAAATTAGGCTGGAAAAGTGGTGTAAATTAGGACTGAAATTGACTCCATCTTTTGACTGGAGTACATTTCTTGAGGTGTAGTACGTCAGCTTTAAGGGGATATTTCAATAAATGAATGACCCTGGCTGCAGGTATAAAGAATCAAACTGTGCTGTCCTGACCCATTCCTGGGATTGTGTATGGCACTGACATCACCTCAATACTGCCGCAGCCAACAAATGTAATCAGACGGACTGCCCAGCTGAGCGCACTGAGCTGCTGCAGCTCTGAGATGGTGGAACCTCTTTTTTTTAATTAAATGACCTGCAGCTAGGGACATTCATTTATTGAAAGGGAACAACCCCTTTAAGGATGAGTCAAGTTCATTAAGAGGTTTAGTCTTTTTAATGAATTTGGTGCACGTTCCTCCAATAGGCGCTTCATGAATGCTGGTATAGAAATCCACCAGCCTTGATGAATCGGCCACCATAGGTTTACATGGCATGAGCATATACAGAACAGTTGTGTAGTATACGTTACCAGGCCCTCATGATGCTCTTGGTCCTGGATGGCCTTCCACAGTCTGCTTTCTTGCTTCATCATCTTGAAGGGCTCCACTTTCTTTTCTTCTGGCTGGCATGGTGCGGCTCTATCATCCTGCTCCTTTAACACGAAGGGACGACTGTAAAGCTGCCAGGAGCGTTTTTTTTATCCCCTTAGATCATTGTGACACCACAAAGTGATGACATAGACAAGTGGGTGAGGCGCCTTTATTCAGTCATCGGGTGTGGTCAGAAGAAATTAGCATATTCCGTGATGTTACTACAATGAGAACAGACATGAACATTCTATTCGGAACCCGACCGCCATTATCAGCGGAACCTTCACTGCTGTCAGATTGGCACTAAAAACAAAAAGAGACAGCGGTGAACCTGGACAGTAACAATCTACAGGGACTGTGACTGCTAAGCGGACTTCATGTCAGATGTTATGCAGTTTTGTCAGAAAAAAAAACAATAAAATATATAAAAGACAGGCTCCAATAAACCTTAAACACTGGGCTGTAGTCACAGATTCTCCTTCCACCTGCAGCACATTGCTCCCCTGCCTAACCCTCCCCGTCCTGCAGCATGTTTCTCACCGCTTAATTCTCCCACTCCTGCAGCACATCACTCCCCTGTCTAAACCTCCCCCTCTTGCGGCACATTGCTCCCGTCTAATCCTCCCCTCCTTGCAGCACATTGTGCCCTTTCTAAATCTCCCCCTTCCTGCACCACATCACCCACTGCCAAATCCCCTCTTGCACCACATCGCCCACTGCCAAATCCTGCACTTCCTGCAGCATATCGCTCCCTGCCTAATCCTCTCCTATTGCATTACATCACTCCCCTGCATAAGCCACCTCTTCCTGCAGCACATCGCTTCCCTGCCTAAGCCTCCCCCTCCTGCATTACATCACTCCCCTGCCTAATCCTCCTCTTCCTGCAGCACAGCGCTCCCTGCCTAATCCTCCTCTTCCTGCAGCACATCGCTTCCCTGCCTAAGCCTCCCCCTCCTGCCTTACATCACTCCCCTGCCTAATCCTCCTCTTCCTGCAGCATATCGCTCCCTGCCTAATCCTCCTCTTCCTGCAGCACAGCGCTCCCTGCCTAATCCTCCTCTTCCTGCAGCACATCGCTCCCCTGACCCCCTCTTACGTGACATCTTTTCTATCAGTTACATTTGTGAAGTAACTGCTGTCTCCTGTGAGCAGTGGAGAGCGAAGCTGAGAGCCAGGAGGCTCTGCCCCTCTGCCCCTTCTTGCCACATCATCATCCATCTACATCAGGGCTGTCAAACTCAAATATATAGAGGGCCAAAAGGAAGAGTTTAACTCAGAAAAATAAGTCAACACTTTATCAGATGTTTCTGTGAAAACTTGAGTACAACAAATAAGATTTTGTTATTTTCCCTCAGTTATAAAAAAAATAGTTATGAGAAAAGTGTGACAAAAAGGAGTCATAAAATGCACCAAAATGAAATATCACAATTTATGGCTCAAATTGAGGTGAAGCAAGGAAGAGGTTGAGCTTAGCTAATGAGATGCATCAAACATACAGGTGCTTCTCACAAAATTAGAATATCATCAAAAAGTTTATTTATTTCAGTTCTTCAATCCAAAAAGTGAAACTCATATATTATACAGAGTCATTACAGAGTGATCTATTTCAAGTGTTTATTTCTGTTAATGTTGATAATGATGGCTTACAGCCAATGAAAACACAAAGTCATTATCTCAGTAAATTAGAATAATTAACAAAAAACACCTGCAAAGGCTTCTTACACATTTAAAAAGGTCCCTTTGTCTGTTTCAGTAGGCTCCACAATCATGGGGAAGACTGATGACTTGACAGATGTCCAGAAGGCAGTCATTGACACACTCCACAAGGAGTGTAAACCACAAAAGGTCATTGCTAAAGAAGCTGGCTGTTAACAGAGTGCTGTATCCAAGCATATTTATGGAAAGTTGAGTGGAAAGAAAAAGTGTGGTAGGAAGAGGTGCACAAGCAACCGGGATAACCGCAGCCTTGAAACGATTGTTAAGGAAAGGCCATTCAAACATTTGGGGAAGATTCACAAGGAGTGGACTGCTGCTGGAGTCATTGCTTCAAGAGCCACCACACACAGACGTATCCAGGACATGGGCTACAAGTGTCACATTCCTTGTGTCGAGCCACTCATCACCAATACACAACGCCAGAAGCATCTTACCTGGGCCAAGGAGAAAAACACCTGGACTGTTGCTCAGTGGTCCAAGGTGTTGTTTTCCGATGAAAGTAAATTTTGCATTTAATTTGGAAATCAAGGTCCCAGAGTCTGGAGGAAGAGTGGAGAGGCCACAATCCAAGCTGCTTGAGGTCTCGTGTGAAGTTTCCACAATCGGTGATGGTTTGGGGAGCCATGTCATCTGCTGGTGTAGGTCCACTGTGTTTTATCAAGACCAAAGTCAGCGCACCCGTCTACCAGGACATTGTAGAGCCCTTCATGCTTCCCTCTGCCCACAAGCTTTTTGGAGATGGAAATGTCATTTTCCAGCAGGACTTGGCCCCTGTCCACACTGCCAAAAGTACCAATACCTGGTTTACACAACAGTATCACTGTGCTTGATTGGCAGCAAACTCACCTGACCTTAACCCCATAGAGAATCTATTATAGAGAATCTATGGGGTATTGTCAAGAGGAAGATGAGAGACACCAGACCCAACAATGCAGACGAGCTGAAGGCTTCTATCAAAGCCACCTGGGCTTCCATAACCCCTCAGCAGTGTCACAGGCTGATCGCCTCCATGCCACATTGCCGCATTGATGCAGTAATTGATGCAAAAGGAGCCTGGCCAAGTATTGAGGGCATTTACTGAACATACATTTCAGTAGGACAACATTTCAGATTTTAAAAACATTTTTCAAGCTGGTGTTATAAAGTATTCTAATTTACTGAGATAATAACAGTAACAGAAATAAACACTTGAAATAGATCACTCTGTCTGTAATGACTCTATATAATATGAGTTTTACTATTTGTATTGAAGAACTGAAATAAATTAACTTTTTGATGATATTCTAATTTTGTGAGAAGCACCTATAGTATGCTATATGCCCAATTTTAACAAATGTACTGCAATTTTTGCTGAATGTGTTCAGAAATGTACTGATGTGTAAGCAGACAAATGCAGAGACTTAGGCTATGTGCCCACGATGCAGAAATGCTCCGGATTTTTCCTGAGCGTTTCTGCATCTCGCTGGCAGAAAAAACGCATGCGGATTGTACATGCGGATTGTACATGCGGATTGTACACGCGGATTGTACACGCGGATTGTACACGCGGATTGTACATGCGGATTGTATATGCGGATTGTACACGCGGATTGTACATGCGGATTGTACATGCGGATTGTACACGCGGATTGTACATGCGGATTGTATATGCGGATTGTACACGCGGATTGTACACGCGGATTGTACATGCGGATTGTACATGCGGATTGTATATGCGGATTGTACACGCGGATTGTACATGCGGATTGTATATGCGGATTGTACATGCGTTTTTCCTGCCAGGGACAAGCGGATGTGAAGCGTTCTTCACATGCATTTCCGCATGCGGGTTGACAAGCGCTTTACAAGCGATTTTAGCATCACTTGGAAAGTGCTTGTCAACTTGGTCACACTATAGAAATCCATGAAAACGGCATGGATTTATATAGTGTGACCCCAACGACTGGTTAAAAATAAAAAAATAAATCTATACTTACCTTCCGATGGCCCCCGCAGTCTCGCTTCGCTCCGTCCTGGCTGCCGGCAGATCGCAGTACACTGAAGGACCTGCCGTCACATGACTATGACGTCAGCGCTGGTCCTTCAGTCCATCACGAGCTGCCGACATGGGAGGACGAGCGCAGCGGGGGCCGTCAGAAGGTAAATATAACATTTATTTTTTATTTTATTCTTTATTTTGACAGGTTCTATGGTACCCGGGTCCGGAGGAGAGTCTCCCATCCTCCTCACCCGTGTACCATCCGCACATTGAACGCATGTATTCCGCATGTGCTTATCTAGTGAAGCCGAATCCATGCGTTCCAATGCAAGTCAATGGCCAGGAAAACGCTGCGCTTCCGCAAAATAATTGGTAGTGCTGCGTTTTTTTCCGCAATGATAATCCGCAGCGGAAATTTCCGCAGCATGTGCACAGCACATGCGGACTATCATTGGGGAACATGGCAGACCTTCTAACATGCGTCTTTAAGCGTTTCTGCAGCGTTTTTGCCATGCGGAAACGCTTAAAATACGCGTCGTGGGCACACAGCCTTAGGCTATGTGCCCACGTAGCGTTTTTGTAGCGTTTTTGCGGCGTTTTTACGGCCGCGAAAACGCTTGTAAAACAGTCTGCCATGCAAAGCCATGTGAATTCGGATGTGCTCTGCACATGATGCGCTAATTTGCGCGCCGAATTCGCATTACTTTGCAAAACGCAGCATGACCATTTCTCCTGCGATTACGCTGAAGCTTATTCGCGATGCGTGTGGTATCTGGGAGGAAGACGAAACTACAACTCCTCTTCATCCCGGCTACCACGCGGTGAAAAAAAGAAATAAAAAAGTTAAAAACAAACAAAACCTGTATATTCACCTCTCCGGCGGCCCCCGGTCTGCTCTCCGATCTCCTCCGGTCTGCTGTCTGTACTGTCAGGACCTGCGCTGACGTCATTTAGTCAGGTGATGGTCGCATGACCGCTGACGTCGGCATCAGGTGATGGTCGCGTGACCATCAGCTGACTAAATGACGTCACCGCAGGTCCTGACCGTACACTGCGGGACGCTGAAGAGAGAAGACGCGGCCGGGAGCAGACCGGAGGAGACCGGAGAGCAGACCGGGGGCCGCCGGAGAGGTGAATATACAGTTGTTTTTTTTTATTTATTAACGTTTTGATTCTTTTTTTTACTATAGATGCTGCATTTAAAGCATCTAAGTTGTTCACACATTATAGATCCATTTCGGTTGCATGGATTTATATTGTGTGATCAACTTATCAAGCACTTTTCCAAGTGATGCTCAAAATCGCTTGGAAAATTGCTTTAAAAAATGCATGTGAAAACGCTTCTCTCTAGCAGAAAAAACGCATGTAAATCTGCATCAAATCTGCTAGGTGTGCACACAGCCTTATAGCTGGTTTTGCTCTGAGCTGAGATGTCCAGGCTGAATAATGCTCTGGGAGCAGAACCCATCAGCAGAATCTGTCTGTTTCCTGCCTTGTAGCAGTGGATCCCGGCTATTTAGCTCACAGAGCATTGTCTACACAAGATACAATTGTATCCAATTTTCAGCTGGGAACAGGACTATGGACAAGTTTTGCAGCAACTGCATTTGTGATATTAAATGTTGATCAATCTAGATTTTCTTCAGTGTTCTTATTCATTGCAGAAAATCTTAAAAAAGCCGAGGAATGTGGGCAACATGGTGGGTCAATGATTAACGCTGTGGGGCTGGGTTCATATAATAGCAAGGACAACATCTGCAAGGAGTTTATATGTTCTCCCCGTGTTTGTGTGGGTTTCCTCCGGGTTCTCCGGTTTCCTCCCACACTCCAAAGACATACTGATAGGGAATTCATATTGTGAGCCCCAATGGGGACAGTGATGATAATGTCTGTAAGGGTGCTACAAAATCTAACGGCGCTATATAAGAGAGTAAAATAAATATATAACTAAATAAAATGAATGTATTAAAAGGCTAAGATTGCAAAGAGCTTGTAAAAACAAGAAACTTTGCAATTTCCTTCTTATTCAAAATCTTCTCTGTTCTCAAGAAGGAAAAGATTTTTAATTCTGCAGTGTACAGCTCATTGCTATGGTTACTGACCACCTGAGAAGTGGCTGGTCTCCTTGGCAAGAAGCGCTCACTTGCAGACTGGTGGACTTCAACGCCCCTGTGCCTGTCCCATTCTGCAGAGGCAAAGCCGCCTCTGCCCGCAGAATGCAAGAGGGCACAATTCAGACAAGCGGCTCAGCCAAGCCACCGGCCAGAACTGTAAATCTTCAGCTTCTGATCAGAGGAACACAAGACCACCCCTTTAATAAAGGAGTAGAGCAGAACTCATACAGTGATTAGTGGGGGTCTGACACCTGAAATCCCCAGACATCAGCTACTTCTGCAAGATGATGTACACAGTGTTAAGAGCTGGAATAGCACAGCTCCGCACACTGTGCAATGGCTGGTTTCAGGTACTACAGCTCAGATCACAATCATTTCAATAGGAGCTGCAGTACCAAGATCGGCCACTACACAGTGTACAGCGCTGTGCTGTTTGGGCTCTCTACGCTGAGTATTTCCAGCTGCTGTCTTATTGGTGAGGGGGCCGTGTGTTGGAACCTCACTGATCTGATATTGATGACCAGGGTCGGACTGCGGTGTCTGGGGCCCACAGGGGAAATTAACTCTAGGGGCCCACCTACAGCAAGATGCAAATATCTGTTATCCGCTCTCCCTGTTATAGTGGAGCATTGACTGGCGGCTCCTGCACATCTACTGGGCGACACTCTAACTGGGATGGACATGCTTGCATTAAAGAGCTTCTTTGGTTAAAACTAGTGTTGAGCGAGTATGTTCTGTTAACCCTTTCGGCGAGTATGCTCAAGCCGAGCTCCGAGTATTTATAGCTCCTCGGTGATATGGTTGAATCGCTCCCATGTGCATGATTTGCGACTGTTTGACGGTTTTAATACATGTGAGCAGGGTCGGTCTGGGCTGGCGGGATACCGGGAAATTTCCCGGTGGGCCCCGCCCCCTGCTGCAGAGTAGAGGGGGGAGAAGAGAACAAAAAAAAATCCTGCGGTTTTAAGGGGCACGGGCCCTTTAAAAGCGCAGGCATAGTGTATGCAGGGACGCGCGCACGCAGCGTTCATTACCTGAACCACCGCGGCGCACGTCCCTGTGAAGCAGCTGAAGCTGCGTGTCTCCCTTCGCCGGCCGGCGTATGACGTCATCGTCATGCGCCTGCTGTGAAGGAGGCGCGCAACTCAGGAGAAGGAGGACACCGCACGGGATCGCAGGAAGGTAAGAGGTGTGTGTGTGTGTGTGTGTGTGTGTGTGTGTGTGTGTGTATGTGTGTGTGTGTGTGTAATGGTCTGGACACACAAGGCGGGGGCCAGCAGGACACACAAGGGGGGTCCAGCTGGACAGACCCACAAGGGGGGGGGGCCCAGCTGGACAGACACACAAGGGGGGGCCCAGCTGGACAGACACACAAGGGGGGACCAAGTTGGACAGACACACAAGGGGGGGCCCAGCTGGACAGACACACAAGGGGGGGCCCAGCTGGACAGACACACAAGGGGGGGGCCAAGTTGGACAGACACACAAGGGGGGGGCCAAGTTGGACAGACACACAAGGGGGGGCCCAGCTGGACAGACACACAAGGGGGGGCCAAGTTGGACAGACACACAAGGGGGGGCCCAGCTGGACAGACACACAAGGGGGGGGCCCAGCTGGACAGACACACAAGGGGGGGCCAAGTTGGACAGACACACAAGGGGGGGCCCAGCTGGACAGACACACAAGGGGGGGGCCCAGCTGGACAGACACACAAGGGGGGGCCCAGCTGGACAGACACACAAGGGGGGGCAAGCTGGACAGACACACAAGGGGTGGGCCCAGCTGGACAGACACACAAGGGGGGGCCCAGCTGGACAGACACACAAGGGGGTGCCCAGCTGGACAGACACACAAGGGGGGGCCCAGCTGGACAGACACACAAGGGGGGGCCCAGCTGGACAGACACACGAGGGGGGGCCCAGCTGGACAGACACACAAGGGGGGGCCCAGCTGGACAGACACACAAGGGGGGGCCCAGCTGGACAGACACACAAGGGGGGGCCCAGCTGGACAGACACACAAGGGGGGCCCAGCTGGACAGACACACAAGGGGGGCCCAGCTGGACAGACACACAAGGGGGGCCCAGCTGGACAGACACACAAGGGGGGGCCAAGCTGGACAGACACACAAGGGGGGGCCAAGTTGGACAGACACACAAGGGGGGGGCCCAGCTGGACAGACACACAAGGGGGGGCCCAGCTGGACAGACACACGAGGGGGGACCCAGCTGGACAGACACACGAGGGGGGGCCCAGCTGGACAGACACACGAGGGGGGGCCCAGCTGGACAGACACACGAGGGGGGGCCCAGCTGGACGGACACACGAGGGGGGGCCCAGCTGGACGGACACACGAGGGGGGGCCCAGCTGGACGGACACACGAGGGGGGGCCCAGCTGGACGGACACACGAGGGGGGGCCCAGCTGGACACACGAGGGGGGAACCCTGGCTGGACACGCAAGGGGGGGGGCCCTGGCTGGACACGCAAGGGGGGGAGCCTTGGCTGGACACGCAAGGGGGGAGCCCTGGCTGGACACGCAAGGGAGGGGAGCCCTGGCTGGACACACAAGGGAGGGGAGCCCTGGCAGGACACACAAGGGGGAACCAAGGTGGACCCAGGCAAAGGGGGGTGGGCAGGATGGGTATATGGGGGGCAGGCTGGACACATGGAGGCCAGGATGGATATATGGGGGGCAGGATGGATATATGGGGGGGGCAGGATGGATATATGGGGGGGCAAGATGGATATATGGAGGCCTGGATGGATATATGGGGGGGGGCAAGCTGGACTTATGGAGGCCAGGATGGATATATGGGGGAGGGGGGGCAGGCTGAACACATGGAGGCCAGGATGGATATATGGGGGGGGACAGGCTGGACACATGGGGTGCTAGGATGAATATGTGGGGGGGGCGGGCTCGATACACATGGGCTAGCGTAAATATATGGAGGGGCACGCTGGATATATGGGGGGTGTCAGGATGGATATATGCAGGGGGTAAGGGCAGTATGGATATATGAGGGGAGAGGCTGGACACATGGAGGCCAGGATGAATATGTAGAGGGCAGGCTGGACACATGGAGGATATATGGGGGGGACATATGGGGGCGCAGGCTGGAAACATGGAAGCAAGGATGGATATGTGGGGGGGCAGACTGGCACATGGGGGGGCTAGGATGGGTATATGGGAGGGGGCAGGCTCGATACACATGTGCTAGGATAAATATATGGAGGGGTCACACTAGACAAATGGTGGCCAGAAGGGACATATGGGGGTGCCTGGCTAGACAAGGGACTTAATTACTGTTTGGGAGCCAGATTGAGGAACATACTTTATTAGTTTATGGTGACCAGTGGGGAACATTATTACTTTAGATTCCAATTATTATTACATTATTACTTCTGTAATATAATTTACTTTTTAGGAAATTGTTTTCCATGGGATGGGACAAAAGAGGAGTCCTGTTACTGTGCAGGACGGCACTATGTTGCTTTTTTTCTTCAACTGGTGTAGTGTAGAGGTCGGGGGGGGGAAAGTGGGAATATTCTCTAGAAGAGATCAGTTATTAATAACTGTGTGTTATTTTCTGCAGAGATGATTCCTGGCTGGAAGAAGTGATGGCCGTCTGTGCCAGATGAAGAAGAAAAGCGAAGATGAAGGACTTCACCTAGAGACATCACTGGTGAGTCAGTGTATTACATGTACACTTACACTACACACGTGGTCAAAATTGTTGGTACCCCTCGTTTAATGAAAGAAAAACCCACAATGGTCAGAGAAATAACTTCAATCTGATAAATTACAAATTTTTGAAAATGAAGAGATGAAGGTCAGACATTGATTTTCTGCTTCCACAGAATTAAAAAAAAAATTAACCTCATGAAATCGGCCTGGACAGAAATGATGGTTCTTCTTCTTAACTTAATATTTTGTTGAACCTTTTGAGGCAATCACTGCAATCAAACGATTCCTGTAACTGTCAATGAGACTTCTGCGCCTCTCGACAGGTATTTTGGCCGACTCCTCATGAGCAAACTGCTCCAGTTGTCTCGTGTTTGAAGGTTGCCTTTTCCAGAATGTTTCAGCTCTTTCCAAAGATGCTCAATAGGATTTAGGTCAGGGCTCATAGAAGCCACTTCAGAATAGTCCAATGTTTTCCTCTTAGCCATTCTTGGGTGTTTTTAGCTGTGTGTGTTTTGGGTCATTATCCTGTTGCTAGACCTGCGACTGAGACCAAGCTTTCTGACACTGGGCAGCACATTTCTCTCTAGAATCCCTTGATAGTCTTGAGATTTCATTGTACCCTGCACAGATTCAAGACACCCTGTGCCAGGTGCAGCAAAGCAGCCCCAGAACATAACAGAGCCTCCACCATGTTTCACAGTAGGGACAGTGTTCTTTTCTTGATATTTTTCCATCTGTGAACATAGAGCTGATGTGCCTTGCCAAAAACTTAAATTTTTGTCTCATCTGTCCATAGTACATTCTCCCAGAAGCTTTGTGGCTTGTCAACATGTAGTTTGGCAAATTCCAGTCTGGCTTTTTTACTATTTTTTTCAACAATGGTGTTCTCCTTGGTCGTCTTACATGAAGTTCACTTTGGATCAAACAACGGTGGATAGTACGATCTGACACTGATGTTCCTTGAGCTTGAAGTTCACCTTTAATCTCTTTAGAAGTTATTCTGGGCTCTTTTGTTACCATTCATATTATCCGTCTCTTTGATTTGTCATCAATTTTCCTCCTGCAGCCACGTCCAGGGAGGTTGGCTACAGTCCCATGGATCTTAAATTTCTGAATAATATGTGCACCTGTAGTCACAGAAACATCAAGCTGCTTGGAGATGGTCTTATAACCTTTACCTTTTAACATGCTTTTCTATAATTTTCTTTCTAATCTCCTGAGACAGCTCTTTCCTTTGCTTCTTCTGGTCCATGTTGAGTGTGGTACACACCATGTCACCAAACAACACAGTGAGTATCTGTAGCCCTATATACAAGCACAGTGAGTATCTGTAGCCCTATATACAAGCACAGTGAGTATCTGTAACCCTATATACAGGCACAGTGAATATCTGTAACCCTATATACAGGCACAGTGAGTATCTGTAACCCTATATACAAGCACAGTGAGTATCTGTAACCCTATATACAGGCACAGTGAATATCTGTAACCCTTTATACAGGCACAGTGAGTATCTGTAACCCTATATACAGGCACAGTGAGTATCTGTAACCCTATATACAGGCACAGTGAGTATCTGTAGCCCTATATACAGGCACAGTGAGTATCTGCAGCCCTATATATAGCACAGTGAGTATCTGTAGCCCTATATACAGGCCCACTGACTGATTACAAGATTGTAGACACCTGTGATGCTAATTAGTGGACACAACTTTATTTAACATGTCCCTTTTGTCACATTATTTTCAGGGGTACCATCATTTCTGTCCAGGCCGATTTCATGAGTTTAATTTTTTTTTTTAATTCAGTGGAAGCAGAAAAGCAATGTCTGACTTTCATTTGTTCATTTTCATAGATTTTTAATTTATTATTACTTTTGTCAGATTCAAGTTATTTCTGTGACCATTGTGGGTTTTTCTTTCATTAAACGAGGGGTACCAACAATTCTGACCACGTGTGTGTATATAGTATATACAGAACTCCTGTGTATGTCACTGGTGATCACTATATTATGTATACACTATATACAGAGCTTCTGTGTATAATGTCACTTGTGACCACTGTATTACCTGTGCAATATATACAGAGCTCCTGTGTATAATGTCACTGGTGACCACTGTATTACCTGTACACTATATACAGAGCTCCTGTGTATAATGTCACTGGTGACCACTGTAATACCTGTACACTAAATACAGAGCTCCAGTGTATAATGTCACTGGTGATCACTGTATTACCTGTACACTGACACTCTATACAGAGCTCCTGTGTATAATGTCACTGGTGAACCCTGTATTACCTGTACACTGACACTATATACTGAGCTCCAGTGTATAATGTCACTGGTGGTCACTGTATTGCCTGTACACTGTACACTATATACAGAGCTCCTGTGTATAATGTCACTGGTGATCCCTGTATTACCTGTACACTGACACTATATACAGAGCTCCTGTGTATAATGTCACTGGTGATCCCTGTATTACCTGTACACTGACACTATATACAGAGCTCCTGTGTATAATGTCACTGGTGGTAATAACAGTGTTGTTAGTATTGTGGTTTGTATTCATGATCAGTATTGTAGTATTTGGTCACTTTCGGGTGGTAATATGTGGTCTGGTCATGGTGTGGCCGTATTTGTTCCTTGTATGTAGTATTATTCGGTCACTATGTGGTGGTAATATGTGATCTAGTCATGGTGTGGCGATATTTGTCTCTTTTGTATGTGGTATTATTGGTGTTGATATAGTGGACTGTGTTGTGTATGGCAGTCATTTTGTTCTTGCTGATATTAACTAGGAAAAGATTTTTTTCCATTAGGCCACAGCCCCACCATCAGTATTCGGTCAGTATTTTTTCTCAGGAGTAGCTGCCAAAACCAGGAGTGGGTGATAAATACAGAATTGGTGACTTGTTTCTATTATACCTTTTCTCTGATTGTTCCTCACCTGGTTTTGGCTCCCACTCCTGAGAAAAAATACTGACTGAATACTGACCAAATACTGATAGTAGGGCCGCAGCCTTAGAGATTAAATACTTGGACCAGAGCGGCAGAGATGTACTTACAGGGGTTCTCTGGTGAAAACAAGTAATCACCTCTCCACAGGATCAGTGATGATATTGATTGGTGGGGGTCTGACTGCTGGGACACAATCGGCAGAATGTGGAGCTTTTCTCCCCATTAGACTGGAGCGGCATGTGAGATGCGACCACTCATCCAGTCATTCCCTCAGTGACTGTGAGCGCTGCTCTTTTTTGGAAGCTGCATTTTAAAATGGGGATAAGTGTCCTGTCAGGGATGAAACTTCCCCATTCTTCTGATAGGCGCCTTTTCCAATGTTCGGACCCAAACGATCAATAAGTGATCACCGATCCTGTGGATCCCATGGATCGGTGATAACTTGTTTTAACCAAAGAAGCCCTTTAATGCAAACTACCGTAATTGCACATCCCAGTTATAGTGGTGCACAGTAGATGTGCAGGAGCCGCCAGTCAATGCTCCACTATAACAGGGATAGCGGAAAACAGATATTTGCATATGGCTGTAGGTGGGCCCCTAGAGTCAGTTCTCCCTGTGGGCCCCAGACACCCCAGTCCGACCCTGCATGTGAGGAATGTGTAAGAAATAGACATTCCTCACATGTATTAACCCCTTAAGCCGCGGAGCATTTTCCGTTTTTGCATTTTCGCTTTTTGCTCCACTTGTTCCCAGAGCCATAGCGTTTTTATTTTTTAGTCAATATGGCCATGTTAGGGCTTATTTTTTGCGGGACGAGTTGTACTTTTTAACGCCATTACTAGTTTTACCATGCCGTGTACGGGAAAACGGGAAAAAAATTCCAAGAGCCGTGAAATTGCAAAAAAAGTGCAATACCACTGAGGTTTTTTTTTATTTTTTTTACCACGTTCACTGAATGCTAAAACTGACCTGCCATTATTATTCTCCAGGTCATTACGAGTTCGTAGACACCAAACATGTATAGGTTCTTTTTTATTTAAGTGATGAAAAAAAATTCCAAAGTTTGGTAAAAAAAAAAAAAATGGTGCCATTTTCCGAGACCCGTAGCGTCTCCATTTTTCGGGATCTGGGGCAGGGTGAGGGCTTATTTTTTGTGAACCGAGCTGAAGTTTTTATAGATGCTATTTTGGGGTAGATCCGATGTTTTGATCGCCCGTTATTGCATTTTATTGCAATTTTACGGTGACCAAAAAACGTAATTCTGGCGTTTAGAATTTTTTTCTCATTACGCCATTTACCGATCGCATTAATTCTATTTTTATATTGATAGATCAGGCGATTCTGAACGCGGCAATGCCAAATATGTGTATGTGGGGTTTATTTTATGATTTTAGGGGGTGATTTAAACTTTTACATTTTTTTATTTTTTTTCATATTTTTTAAAACTTTTTTTTTTCACTTTTTGCTTGCTTCTGTAGTCTCCATAGGAGACTTGAAGCAGCAACTGTCCGATCGCCTCTGCTACATACAGGGGACCAGCAGTTCCCCTGTATGCAGCAGAAATGGTCCTGTCCTATGAGCGCCGACCACTAGATGGCGCTCATAGCGACAGGATCATTACAACCACTGGTGTCTGCTGCAGACCCAGGGTTGTCATGACCACACATCGCCGACCCGCGATCATGTGACGGGGTCGCCGATGGGCGGGGTAAGTGACGCGCTTCCAGGAAGTGCGCATTAAATGCCGCTGTCGGAGATTGACAGCGGCATTTAATATGTTAACAGCCGCTGGTGGATCGCGATTCCACCCGCGCCTGTTGCGGGCACATGTCAGCTGTAATAATCAGCTGACATGTGCTTGGTTCAGTGCGGGCTCAGCGCCGGAGCCCTCACTGAACCGGAGGATAACGACATGCGCGTACTAATACGTGACATGTCGTTAAGGGGTTAAAGCTGTCAAACAGTTGCAAATCATGCACACGGGAGCGATTCAACCATATCACCGAGCAGCTGTAAATACTCGGCGCTCGGCCCGAGCATACTCGGACAGAACATACTCGCTCAACACTAGTTAAAACAAGTTATCAACGATCCATGGGCTCTACAGGATAGGTGATCACTTATTGAGCATTTGTGTCCGAACATTGGAAAACGCACCTATCGGAAGAATGGGGAAGTTTTATCCCTGACAGAACACTTATCCCTATTTTAAAATGCTGCGGCAGGTGGGACGTCTGACCGCAGCTCTATTCATTCTCTTAGAGACTTGCAAAAAAGAGCAGCGCTCACAGCCACTGAGAGAATGAATGGATCAGTGGTCGCATCTCACATGCCGCTCCAGTCTAATGGGGAGAAAAGCTCCACATTCTGCCGGTGTGTGCAAGCAGTCAGACCCCCACCAATCAATATTATCAATGATCCTGTGGAGAGGTGATTACTTGTTTTCACCGGAGAACCCCTGTAAGTGCATCTCTGCCGCTCTGGTCCAAGTATTTAATCGCTAAGGCCACGGCCCTACTATCAGTATTCGGTCAGTGTCCAGTCAGTATTTTTTCTCAGGAGTGGGAGCCAAAACAGGTGATGAACAATCAGAGAAAAGGTATAATAGAAACAAGTCACCAATTCTGCATTAATCAACCATTCCTGGTTTCGGCAGCCACTCCTGAGAAAAATACTGACCAAATACTGATGGTGGGGCTGTGGTCTAATGGAAAAAAATCTTTTCCTAGTTAAGATCAGCGAGAATAAAATGACCGCCATACACAACATAGTCCACTATATCAACACCAATAATACCACATACAAAAGGGACAAATATCGCCACACCTTGACTAGATCACATATTACCACTACATAGTGACCGAATAATACCACATACAAGGAACAAATATGGCCAAACTATGACCAGACCATATATTACCACCCCAAGGTGACCAAATACTACAATACTGATCATGAATACAAAACCACAATACTAACAACACTGTTATTACCACCAGGAACATTATACACAGGAGCTCTGTATATAGTGTCAGTGTACAGGTAACACAGTGATCACCAGTGACATTATAGACAGGAGCTCTGTATATAGTGTATAGGTAATACAGTGATCACCAGTGACATACACAGGAGCTCTGTATGTACTATATACACACGTGGTCAAAATTGTTGGTACCCCTCGTTTAATGAAAGAAAAACCCACAATGGTCACAGAAAAAACTTGAATCTGACAAAAGTAATAATAAATTAAAAATCGATGAAAATGAACAAATGAAAGACAGACATTGCTTTTCAACCCTGCTTCCACAGAATTTAAAAAAAAATTAAACTCTTGAAATAGGCCTGGACAGAAATGATGGTACCCCTGAAAATAATGTGACAAAAGGGACATGTTACATCAAGTTGTGTCCACTAATTAGCATCACAGGTGTCGACAATCTTGTAATCAGTCAGTGGGCCTGTATATAGGGCTACAGATACTCACTGTGCTGTTTGGTGACATGGTGTGTACCACACTCAACATGGACCAAAGGAAGCAAAGGAAAGAGTTGTCTCAGGAGATTAGAAAGAAAATTATAGACAAGCATGTTAAAGGTAAAGGTTATAAGACCATCTCCAAGCAGCTTGATGTTCCTGTAACTACAGTTGCACATATTATTCAGAAATTTAAGATCCATGGGACTGTAGCCAACCTCCCTGGACGTGGCCGCAGGAGGAAAATTGATAACAAATCAAAGAGACGAATAATATGAATTGTAACAAAAGAGCCCAGGAAAACTTCTAAAGAGATTAAAGGTGAACTTCAAGCTCAAGGAACATCAGTGTCAGATCGCACCATCCGTCGTTGTTTGATCTAAAGTGGACTTCATGGGAGACGACCAAGGAGTACACCATTGTTGAAAAAAAATCATAAAAAAGCCAGACTGGAATTTGCCAAACTACATGTTCACAAGTCACAAAGCTTTTAGGAGAATGCCCTATGGACAGATGAGACAAAAATGGAAGTTTTTGGCAAGGCACATCAGATCTATGTTCACAGATGGAAAAATGAAGCATATCAAGATAAGAACACTGTCCCTACTGTGAAACATGGAGGAGTCTCTTTTATGTTTTGGGGCTGGTCTGCCGCATCTGGCACAGGGTGTCTTGAATCTGTGCAGGGTACAATGAAATCTCAAGACTATCAAGGGATTCTAGAGAGAAATGTGCTGCCCAGTGTCAGAAAGCGTGGTCTCAGTCGCAGGTCATGGGTCTTGCAACAGTATTATGACCCAAAACACACAGCTAAAAACACCCAACAATGGCTAAGAGGAAAACATTGGACTATTCTGAAGTGGCTTCTATGAGCCCTGACCTAAATCCTATTGAGCATCTTTGGAAAGAGCTGAAACATGCCGTCTGGAAAAGGCAACCTTCAACCATGAGACAACTGGAGCAGTTTGCTCATGAGGAGTGGCCAAAATACCTGTGGAGAGGTGCAGAAGTCTCATTGACAGTTACAGGAGTCGTTTGATTGCAGTGATTGCCTCAAAAGGTTGTTCAGCAAAATATAAAGTTAAGAAGAACCATCATTTCTGTCCAGGCCTGTTTCATCAGTTTATTTATTTATTTTTATTCTGTGGAAGCAGAAAAGCAATGTCTGACTTTCATTTGTTCATTTTCATAGATTTTTAATTTATTATTACTTTTGTCAGATTCAAGTTATTTCTGTGACCATTGTGGGTTTTTCTTTCATTAAACGAGGGGTACCAACAGTTTTGACCACGTGTGTAGTGTAAGTGTACATGTGTGTCACCCTGGCCTGGATGCCACAAGTGTAATTAAAGCTGTGTCTGAGAGCAGGGGGGAGGTTCTCTAGTCAGGGGAACATTAGCATGCAATGCTTCCTGTCTCAGGCCAGTAGGGGGAGCAGGCTGCCCCTATAAAAGCTGGTGCTGAGGTCAGGGTTAGAGAGAACCCAGATGACCTGTCTCAGGACTGAGACGTGTCTCAGCAGAGCAGGGACAGACAGTTGCACTGCACCTAAGAGGAAGTGTGGCAGGAGGAGAGCCACAAGCCAGAGACAAGAGGCGAAGAGAGCCTGTCTTGGCAGATAACAGACTTAATCTACCAGAGTTTGGTGTCTGAGGCTGGAAGGATTCCACATCCCCCAGCAGAGAACCAGTCCGCAAGGGACTGTATATTCCTTGGCCTAAGAAGCCTGGAGGCCCTGCCACAACAGAAGGGACCAGTAAAGCCATACAAGGCTGGGAGCAGAAAGGAACCCATGTCGCAGGCCATACAGGCGAGAAAACATGGAAAGCTCGGAAACGTGGGCTGTTACCCTATCAGGAGGAGATAGCCAGAAGGAGCGCAGAAAGCACGGTAGGCCTACACCCTCACCCTGACCAGGGCCAATTTCCCCGTTGCTCTCAGACATCCAGGTCCCCTCCTAGCCGGGACTGTTTGTGGGTCAGTTTACCTGTTTAGTAAAGACCCTAGACTGCAACCTGTTGTCTGTGTGCTCCTTGCTCCTCCAGCACTATCAGCACTGGGACTCCCACTACCATCACTCCCAACATCCATTATACTGCCCTGGGGCCGCACTCTTCCCGTGGAGAGTCACACTACCCTAGCTGCACACCTCATCAGCCCCAGCGGTCTGCATGCAGCGGCGGTTCCTAATAACCGCAATCCATGGGTGGCGTAGTCGGACATTATCAGCAGAACATAGCAGACTACCATTGGCCTGACCACCCTGAGCCACGGAACCGGGTCGCCACTACTACCCCCATCGTCTCCCTATTGCCCGGATCCGAGTGCCGCACGGCCCAGGGGGCGAGTCAACTTTGGCGTAGTCGGCAGGATTTCGTGCCCGCAACCACCGGGTACTGCGTGCCTGAAAAAGACTTTTGTAACTTACCTGTGGCAAAGTTTCCCGCCGTCCGGAGTCTTTTCCCGCCATCCGGAGCCGATTCCCGCCATCAGACGCCATCTTGGACCGTTTCCCGCCATCTTCTGCCGCCTTCCCGCCATCCGCAGCTGCTTCCCGCCATCGGACGCCATCTTCAGGACGCCGCGCGGGAAGAAGAGGGGCGTGGACGTCAAAACCGCGCGAGATCCGAAGCTCCGCCCCACGCACCGACGCTGCGCAAGGTCCTGGAAGGGAGAGAGAGCGACGCTGACGTCATCAGGACGCGACGCCAGGTCCTCGTCCATAGCAGCAGCAGCGGAGCCGCGGCCTACAGAAGAGGATCGTCGGAAGGTAGGCCACGCGTAACTAGGGGAGGAGGAAGATGACGGACACAGAGGCGCCCACTACCACCAACGCAACTGCAGCAGCGGTGATGCCCTTTTCCTTGCCCTACATCCCTGGAGCGGCCTGGCTGCCCAAATACTCAGGGGAGCCCCATGCCCTAACTGACTTCAAGGAAAGGCTATACAGTTTGTTCCACGTTTACCCCCTGACAGAGGAACAGAAGGTCAGCATATTAACAGGGCAGTTAACTGGCGCAGCCCAGCGGGAGGTAAAATCATGGCCCACTGAGGAGAAAAGGACTGTGAAGGGTATTCTGGCCCGGCTGCGGGGTACCTTTGACACACGTACCTCCGCTGAGATTAAAATGAGGTTATATGGATGTAAGCAGCGGGCACAGGACAGCATCAGAGACTATGCCCTAAATCTGCAGGAAGCCTTGAGGGCTATTCAACAAACTGACCCTGGCAGTGTGCAGGAAACGGATAAGCTGCTAACAGAACAATTCATAGAAGGTCTGCTGTCTAGCGCCCACAGGGCCCAACTGCGCCTCATGTTCTTTCAGAACCTCGACCTGACCTTTGCCCAATTTAAGGACAGGGCCTTAAGGGTGCTCCGTGAATCTGCAACCAGTGGCGCTATAAACCCCCGGCGCCCTGCTATCACTTACCACCAGGAGGCGGCGCCCTCCTCTATGGACTCTGTGGAGGCTGATGCACAGGCCCTGAACCAAGCCCCGTCGAAAGATCTGCACCAACAAGTCCAGGAGCTGACCAGGAGCGTCGCGGCGTTGACCAGGACCGTCCAGGCGTTGCAAGTGGACCCGTCAAGACCCATCGAGCTGGCTTCAAGTCCGGAGGATGTCCCATGGCGTCGACAGAGGAGGATCCCGTCGTTTCGAGGGAGGCCCACAGACCGCTACGCAGAGGATGGACAGCCCATTTGCCGTCGATGCAACCAGCCCGGACACATTTCCAGGTACTGTAATTTAAACGGGTCCAACCTGGGGCAGAGGGCCAACCCCCAGGCATAAGATCACCAGGCCCTTACAATTGGCGTAATAAGTACGTTGGGGGGCGCCCGGTTTTACCCGTGGTGCTGGACGGTATCCCCATGAACGCCTTGCTGGATACTGGGTCACAAGTAACCACTATCCCTTATGTACTTTTTAAGCAGTATTGGACTGATGCTGATATCACACGGTATCCAGACGGTAACTTGAGCATCATCGCCAGTAATGGCTTACCCGTGCCGCAGATGGGGTTCAAGGAGATGACCATTAAGATTGGTAAAGTTGAACTACCGGCACAGGGAGTGATTATTGTGGACATTGACCGTCGTGAAAGTCACCCTAAAATAACTGTGGGTACTAATGTAATTGAAAATTGTCTTTCAGAGGTAATTGTAATCTTACAACAGGTGGCGGTGAATGCTAGTTCCAGCCAACAGAGAGTTCTCAACAAGGAGATAAAAGCCCTGATGAGACGGCAGCAGGTAGAACTGTCTGGTGGTGAGATCGGTAGCGTAAGACTGAGTGACCCATTCCCCATTTCCATGCCTCCCAAAAGTGAAATGATGATCTGGTGTCGGACTGCAATCGGGTTGAGAGGTAGAGACTACCAAGCCATGGTAGAACCCGTGTACTCAGACAGCAGGCCCACCATTTTGACAGCCCGGGGGGTGGTTGATGTCCGTCATGGGAGGGTGCCCGTCCGCATCCTCAACATTGGGGAGAGGGAGGTACACTTACCCAGGTACGCTACACTCGCCAAGCTGTTTGTGGTCGAACACAAAGCTATCAGGGCCGTGGAACCCTTGCCTCCATCTCCTCAGGCGGAGGGTAATGGCTCCCAGAAACAAAAGGAGGACTGGTGCCAGAAACTCCACGTGGGTGCTGACTCCACTCCCCTGCACCAAAAACAAGGAGTCTACCGGGTGGTACAGGAGTACGAGAGAGTCTTTAGTAAGCACCCGCTAGACTTCGGCAGAGTAAAGGGGATAGAACACCACATCCCCACAGGGAGCCACCCACCGATAAAAGAGAGGCACAGACCTGTACCCCCTGCACATTATCAGAACGCAAGGGGCATGCTAAGAGAGATGAAAGAAGCTGGGGTTATTAGAGACAGCTGTAGCCCCTGGGCAGCCCCCTTGGTTCTGGTCAAAAAGAAAGACGGCACCATGAGAATGTGCGTCGACTATAGACAAATCAACCGTATCACTCACAAAGACGCATATCCGCTGCCTAGAATAGAGGAGTCTTTAGCCGCACTAAAATCAGCTAACTTCTTTTCTACTTTGGACCTTACTAGCGGGTACTGGCAGGTTCCTGTGGCAGAGGCTGACAAAGAGAAGACCGCCTTCACCACCCCGATGGGACTGAGCGAATTCAACTGCATGCCTTTCGGGCTCTGCAACGCACCAGGGACCTTCCAGCGGCTGATGGAATGCTGTCTAGGGCACCGAAACTTCGAGACGGTCCTCCTTTACCTGGACGACGTGATCGTCTATTCGAAGACCTACGAGGACCATCTGAAGCACCTGGCCGAGGTGTTCGAAGCCCTGGCAGGCTATGGCCTGAAGGTGAAACCATCGAAGTGTCACCTGCTGAAACCAAAGGTCCAGTACCTAGGGCACGTGGTAAGCGCGGAAGGAGTGGCCCCCGACCCTGACAAGGTCACGGCAATCAAGAGCTGGCCAAGCCCCTCGAACATCAAAGAGGTGAGACAGTTTCTCGGGTTGGTAGGCTACTACCGAAGATTCATCCCCGGGTTCACCAAGATGGCAGCTCCTATGCAGGACCTCCTGATCGGACAGCCTAAGTCCAGGAGGCAAAAGCCGCCCTTCAAGTGGGATAAGCCGGAAGAGGAGTCCTTCCGCCAGCTAAAGATGGCCCTCACAGGGGATGAGATCCTGGCCTACCCTGATTATGGCCAGCCTTTCATTCTCCACACAGATGCCAGTAATGTGGGACTGGGAGCCGTATTGTCCCAAAACCAACAGGGCAGAGAACGGGTGATCGCATACGCCAGCCGGAAGCTGAGGCCCACCGAGAGGAACCCGGAGAATTACAGCTCCTTCAAGCTAGAATTCTTGGCGGTGGTGTGGGCCGTGACGGAACGCTTCAAGCATTACCTGGCCTCCGCAAAGTTCACCGTGTACACGGACAACAACCCGTTGACACACCTGGACAATGCAAGACTGGGTGCCCTGGAACAGCGGTGGATGGCCCGTCTCTCCAACTATGACTTCGTGATCAAGTACTGGGCAGGCAAAACCAACTCCAACGCGGACGCCCTATCAAGGATGCCTCACTTACCTGAAGGTGACGAAGACCCAGAAGAGCTGGAGGAGGTAGAACTCCCCGCGTTTCACCGGTATGGAGCCGCTCAACACTCTCACCGCGTGAAGGAGGAGGATCTAACAACTGTGATGATGAATCCCCTACCTCACCACAGCTGGGCCGAGACCCAAGATAGTGACCCTGCAGTCCGCCTGGTGAAAGATCTGCTGACCCGGGAAGACGCCCGCTTAGATCCAGATGCCCCAGAGGAAGCCAAGCAGCTATGGAAGGAGAAGAGCAAGCTGTTCCTCTACGAAGGCAAGTTGTGCAGAAGGATTGTCAACCACCGGACGCACGAGCTGACCTGGCAAGTCGTGGTCCCAAGGAGGGATGCAGCTATGGTCCTGGGGGCTTACCATGACAGAGCGGGACACTTCGGTTGGAAGAAACTGGAGTTCCTACTAAGAGGAAGATTCTTTTGGGTCGGCATGAGAGGAGCTGTAGAAAAATGGTGCAGAGACTGTGGCCCTTGTCACCTAAGGAGGAAGGACCGTGCCAGGCAGAAGACACCCTTGAGGCCCATCATCACCACGCAGCCTCTTGAGCTGGTAGCTCTGGACCATGTCAAATTGGCTCCCAGCCGGTCAGGATACATCTATGCCCTGACAATCGTGGACCACTATTCCCGTTTTCTAGTGGTGGTCCCGGTAAAGGACTTGACAGCCCAAACAGCGGCCAGAGCCTTCCAGCAATATTTCTGCCGTCCACACGGGTATCCGGAACAGGTCCTGACAGACCAGGGTCCAGCGTTCGAGGCTGAAATCTTCCAGGAGTTCTGCAACCTCTATGGCTGTAAGAAGATTCGTACAACGCCTTACCACCCCCAAACCAACGGGATGTGTGAGAAGATGAACAATATAGTCATTGATCTCCTGAAGACGTTGCCCCTGGAGGAACGCAGCCTGTGGCCAGAAAAACTGCCGGACCTGATAGACCTATACAACAATATCCCGGTGAATGCTACAAACTGCAACCCGGCTTACCTGATGCAAGCTAGACCAGGAAAGCTGCCCGTAGACCTGGAGATGGGAGTCCTAATACCTGAGGACACCTCCCCGGATGCGGACTGGGATACGGAAAGGCAACTGCAGTACAAGAAGGTACAGGAGAGTGTGGAGAAGAGCCTGGCCCAGGTGAGAGAGAAGCAAGAAAGACTCTTCAATCAACACGCCCCTGCTAGTCCCCTAGAACCTGGTGAGCAAGTCCTAAAGCGAAAAAGAAGGCTACATAAGGTGGACGACCAGTGGGAAAGGGAACCCTACACTGTACTGCAGTCTGACCACGACAACCCAAAGGTGTGCGTAATCACCAAGGACGGAGGAGAAACCACTAGTGTCGTCTCCAGAGACCATCTCAAAAGGTGCCCCGAGCAACTCCGTAGTGCAGAAGAGGATCAGAGTGACCTTGAACCCGCAGAGGACAAGGAAGAAATGATCAGCACCGTTCTCGGAGAGTTTCCTCAGTCCTGGACTCGCATAAATGATGCCATAGTGGTACCTGTCCTGCATTTCCTGCAACCGGCACAGCAACAACCAACACCAGAGCCGGAAGGTGAAGAGGAGCAAGCAGTTCCAGAGGCAGAAGAGCCTGTACCAGCAGCCCAGGAGAGTCAACCCTCTGCTGACAGTGAGCCTGCCATGCCTGCGGTAAGCCAAAGGACCCGCAGACAGCTGCCTGCCCTACCTGTACACCCAGCTGGTAGCTGCACCCCTAACGCTAGTGGGGAAAGCCAAGTCAGTCCACCACCAGACAGTGGGCTACGTAGGTCAACCAGGAGCACAAAGGGACAGATACCCGCTCGCTGGAGAATATAGAGTGTACTAAAATTGTAAATAACCCTGTTGCCAAATGTTGAATTGTTTGCAAAGTTACATGCATGTTTGGTAATACTCTGTTTCAGTTTCTTGCAGCTACCGTAAGGACTCACAGGTTATGGACTTTTTATAACCGGGACCTTGTATGGACTGCGTTCAGATCCTAACCCAGGAATGAACTAAGACTGTGAAGGACTTGGGGTAGGACAGACCCCCACCTGGTTAAGGCTCCCCGTTGTGCTGGTGATATGGACACCCGGTCACAGGCCACACTGTGACCTTAAGAACTCAATTTGTGCGTCGTCTGTCTATTAATGTTTTATTGTTATGCATATTGTCTTTGTTTACTGTTTAGTCCCGGAGTACTAAATTTCACTAGGGGGGAATGTGTCACCCTGGCCTGGATGCCACAAGTGTAATTAAAGCTGTGTCTGAGAGCAGGGGGGAGGTTCTCTAGTCAGGGGAACATTAGCATGCAATGCCTCCTGTCTCAGGCCAGTACGGGGAGCAGGCTGCCCCTATAAAAGCTGGTGCTGGGGGCAGGGTTAGAGAGAACCCAGATGACCTGTCTCAGGACTGAGACGTGTCTCAGCAGAGCAGGGACAGACAGTTGCACTGCACCTAAGAGGAAGTGTGGCAGGAGGAGAGCCACAAGCCAGAGACAAGAGGCGAAGCAAGCCTGTCTTGGCAGATAACAGACTTAATCTACCAGACTTTGGTGTCTGAGGCTGGAAGGATTCCACATCCCCCAGCAGAGAACCAGTCCGCAAGGGACTGTATATTCCTTGGCCTAAGAAGCCTGGAGGCCCTGCCACAACAGAAGGGACCAGTAAAGCCATACAAGGCTGGGAGCAGAAAGGAACCCACGTCGCAGGCCATACAGGCGAGAAAACACGGAAAGCTCAGAAACGTGGGCTGTTACCCTATCAGGAGGAGATAGCCAGAAGGAGCGCAGAAAGCACGGTAGGCCTACACCCTCACCCTGACCAGGGCAAATTTCCCCGTTGCTCTCAGACATCCAGGTCCCCTCCTAGCCGGGACTGTTTGTGGGTCAGTTTACCTGTTTAGTAAAGACCCTGGACTGCAACCTGTTGTCTGTGTGCTCCTTGCTCCTCCAGCACTATCAGCACTGGGACTCCCACTACCATCACTCCCAACATCCACTATACTGCCCTGGGGCCGCACTCTTCCCGTGGAGAGTCACACTACCCTAGCTGCACACCTCATCAGCCCCAGCGGTCTGCATGCAGCGGCGGTTCCTAATAACCGCAATCCACGGGTGGCGTAGTCGGACATTATCAGCAGAACATAGCAGACTACCATTGGCCTGACCACCCTGAGCCACGGAACCGGGTCGCCACTACTACCCCTATCGTCTCCCTATTGCCCGGATCCGAGTGCCCCACGGCCCAGGGGGCGAGTCACATGTAATACACTGACTCACCAGTGACGTCTCTAGGTGAAGTCCTTCATCTTCGCTTTTCTTCTTCATCTGGCACAGACGGCCATCACTTCTTCCAGCCAGGAATCATCTCTGCAGAAAATAACACACAGTTATCAATAACTGATCTCTTCTAGGGAATATTCCCACTCCACCCCCCGACTTCTACACTACACCAGTTGAAGAAAAAAAGCGATATAGTGCCGCCCTGCACAGTAACAGGAGCCCGCTTTTGTCCTATCCCATGGAAAACAATTTCCTAAAAAGTAAATTATATTACAGAAGTAATAATGTCTCTAATTGGACTCTAAAATAATAATGTTCCTCACTGGCCACCATAAACTAATGAAGTATGTTCCTCAATCTGGCCCCAAACAGTAATTAAGTCCCTTGTTCAGCCTGGCACCCCCATATATCCATCCTGGCCCCCCCTTCCCTGCATATATCCATCCTGACACCCCCCATATATCCCTTCTGGCCCCCATATGTCCAGTGTGACCCCTCCATATATTTATCCTAGCCCACGTGTATCGAGCCTGCCCCCTCCCATATACCCATCCTAGTCCCCCATGTGGCCCTCCTGTTCCCCCCATATATCCATCCTGGCCTCCATGTGTCCAGCCTGCCCCCCCACATATCCATCCTGGCCTCCATGTTTCCAGCCTGCCCCCCCATATATCTGTCCTGGCCTCCATGTGTCCAGCCTGCCCCCTCCCATATATCTGTCCTAAAGCCCCATGTGTCAAGCCTGCCCCCCATATATCCATCCTGGCCTCCATGTGTCCAGCATGCCCCCCCTACATATCCTTCCTGGCCTCCATGTGTCCAGCCTGCCCCCCACAATATATCCATCCTGGCCTCCATGTTTCCAGCCTGCCCCCCATATATCCATCCTGACCTCCATGTGTCCAGCCTGCCCCCTCATATATCCATCCTGCCCTTCCCCCCTGCATATATCCATCCTGACACCCCCCCATATATCCATACTGGCCCCCATATGTCCAGCGTGGCCCCTCCATATATTTATCCTAGCCCACGTGTATTGAGCCTGCCCCTCCACATATCTATCCTAGCGCCCCATGTGTCCAGCCTGCCCCCCACATATCCATCCTGGCCATCATGTGTCCAGCCTGCCCCGCCCCCCATATATCCGGCCCCCCCATATATCCATCCCCCTCACATATCCATCCTGGCCTCCATGTGTCCAGCCTGCCCCACCATATAGCCATCCTGCCCACCCTTTCAAATGTGTCCAGCCAGGCTCCCCCTTATGTGTCCAGCCAGGCTCCCCCCCTTGTGTGTCCAGCCAGGGTTCCCCTTTGTGTGTCCAGCCAGGCTCTCACCCTTGTGTGTCCAGCCAGTGTTCCCCCTTGTGTGTCCAGCCAGGGTTCCCCCTTGTGTGTCCAGCCAGGGTTCCCTCTTGTGTGTCCAGTCAGGGCTTCCCTTTGTGTGTCCAGCCAGGGCTCCCCCTTGTGGGTCCAGCCAGGGTTCCCCCTTGTGTGTCCATCCAGCTCCCCCCTTGTGTGTCCAGCCAGGGCTCCAACTTGTGTGTCCAGTCAGGGCTCCCCCTTGTGTGTCCAGCCAGGGCTCCCCCTTGTGTGTCCAGCCAGGGCTCCCCCTTGTGTGTCCACCCAGGGTTCCCTCTTGTGTGTCCAGTCAGGGCTCCCCCTTGTGTGTCCAGTCAGGGCTCCCCCTTGTGTGTCCAGCCAGGGCTTCCCCTTGTGTGTCCAGCCAGGGCTCCCCTTTGTGTGTCCAGCCAGGGCTCCCCCTTGTGTGTCCAGCAAGGCCCCCCTTGTGTGTCCATCCGGGCCCCCCCTTGTGTGTCCAGCCAGGGTCCCCCCTTGTGTGTCTAGCCAGGCCCCCCCTTGTGTGTCCAGCCAGGGGCCCATCCCATTCTGCATCCACTCATATACACACAGACACACACACAGACACCTCTTACCTTCCTGCTCTCCTGTGCGGTGTCCTCCTTCTCCGGTGACGTCATACGCCGGCCGGGGAAGGGAGACGCGCAGCTTCAGCTGCTTCACTGGGACGTGTGTCGCGGCGGTTCAGTTAATGAACGCCGCGTGCGCGCGTCCCTGCATATGTGGCACCCCAGGGGTCTGGTTTCCACAGTAATGTAATGTTATGTCTGAGAGCAGGTGGGAGGTCCTTTGGTCAGGGATCCTGTGCATGCCACACCTCCTGCCCAGTCTTGGGAGGGGAAGGACTTCCCCTATATAAACCCGGGGCTGAGGCAGGGTTAGGCAGTCAAGGAGAGTAGAGACGAGAAACAGTCATAGGAAGAGACAGCAGAAGCAATACTACTACGAGTCAGGGGCTGGCAGCTGCAGAGCTCGCCCTGACTGAGAAGATTTCTTACCGGACCCGGAGTCCGAGGCTGTGGGGACTAACTCCTACCCAGCAGCAGAAACCGACCGGCAGGGGATTGCAGGTCCTCTGGCCCAGAAACCCGAAGGCACGGTCACACGCGTGGGACCAGCACCGCCATCGTGGAGCGGAAGCCATTAGAAGGCCCCGAGTCACCGGCCATACGGGTGAGCACCACACGGTACACTCAGGGACGTGGGCTACTTTTACCCGCCTCTAGCAAGGTAGCCAGAAGAGTACAGTTAGTTGGGAAGGCCTACAACTCCGCCTGGCCAGGGGAGATCCCATCTGCTCAAGGACTGACCAGGCCCCGATTGCTAGCAAGTACTCCGGGAGGGTCTATCTTTGTCACCAGTAAAGACCCTGAACTACACCGCATCGTCTCTGAGTGGTTCCTGCTATCCCCATCATCCACGTCGGCTGCCCTGAGGCCATACCCCTCCCGTTGGGGGTTATACCATCCACGCTGCACCATCCTTCCACCGGCCTCAGCGGTCTGCCCTGCAGCGGCAGCTCCATAGCTGCATTCAACGGGTGGCGTAGTCATCCAACATCCACTGCTAATTTACCGCCACTTAGTCTGACTCCCTGGGCACGGACCGGGTCACCGCCACAAGACTACTACCCTCATCTGATCCGGCTCCGGGTAAGCTCCCGCGTGCGCAACGCAGCGCGACACAGGCCCAGGGGCGCGTCAACTTTTGGCGTAGTCGGCAGGATTTCGTGCCCGCAACCACCGGGTACTGCGTGCCTGAAAAAGAGACTTTTCAAACTTACCTGTGGTGAAGATTCCCGCCATCCGGCGCCATCTTCAGCCTTCTTCCCGCCATCGGTGAAGTTTCCCGCCATCCGGCGCCATCTTCAGCCTTCTTCCCGCCATCGGTGAAGATTCCCGCCATCCGGCGCCATCTTCAGCCTTCTTCCCGCCATCCGTGGAGTTTTCCCGCCATTGGACGCCATCTTGAGGACGCCGCGCGGGAAGAAAAGGGGCGTGGACTCCGAAAGCGCGCGAGAACTGAAGCCCCGCCTCACGTCCGGACGTTGCGTAAGGTCCTGGAAGGAGCCCAGCAGACGCCGACGTCACAGGAGCGCGACGGAAGGTCCTCAACCCTGACGATCCACTGCGGAGCCGCGGCCTACGGAAGAGGATCATCGCAAGGTAGGCCACGGTCCACTAGGGGGGAGGAAGATGTCGGATACGGAGGAGAGCTTCACTGCCTCAACCCCCGCCAGCGCTACCGCTGCTGCAGTTATGCCCTTCACCATGCCCTATATCCCGGGAGCAGCTTGGCTACCCCAGTACTCAGGGGAGTCGCATACCCTGCATGACTTTAGAGAGAAGCTGGATAGCCTCTTCCAGGTGTACCCCCTCACAGAAGAGCAAAAAGTGAGCATCCTGGTGGCCCAACTAACCGGGGCAGCCAAAAGGGAAGTAAAATCCTGGCCACCTGGGAGGAAGACTGTCGCAGGGATACTAACCCGGCTGAAGGACACCTTTGATACCCGCACCTCAGCCGAGATTAAGCTTAGATTCTACGGGTGCAAGCAGCGAGCGCATGAGAGTATAAGGGACTATGCACTAAACCTACAAGAGGCCCTGAGGGCCATTAAGCAGACCGACCCTGATGGAGTGGGAGATGAGGACAGGCTGTTGACCGAACAGTTTATAGAGGGACTATATTGTAATACCCACCGAACCCAGTTGCGGGCAATGGCTTTACAGGATCCCCATCTGGGCTTTGCACAGTTCAAGGACAGAGCCATCCGGGTGCTCCGAGAACCGGCACCGGGTGGCGTTGTGACCCACAGGCGCCCTGCTATCACTTACCACCAGGAGGCGGCGCCCTTGTCGGCAGGGCCTGTGGGAGCTGATGCACAGGCTTTGGACAATGACCCGGCTCCAGACCTACACCATCAGGTCCAAGAGCTAGCTAAGAGCGTTGTTGCGCTAACCCGAACTGTGCAGTCTTTACAGGCTTCCACTCCAGGGAAGATCCAGCTGGCATCCGGACCGGAGGACATCCCGTGGCGTCGACCAAGGAGGACCCCACCGGCCAGAGGAAGACCCAGTGACCGATACAGTGAGGACGGACGACCCATCTGCCGCCACTGCAATCAACCCGGACATATGGCAAGGTACTGTTCTTTAAACGGGCACAACCTGGGGTAGAGGGCCAACCCCCAGGAAAAAGATCACCAGGCCCATCGAACTGGCGCAACAGATATGTGGGAGGACGTCCAGTCTTGCCTGTGGTACTGGATGGCATTCCCATGAGTGCCCTACTGGACACCGGGTCACAGGTCACCACCATCCCGTACGTGCTCTTTAAGCAGTACTGGAATGACTCGGATATTACCCGCTACCCTGACGACGACTTGAGTATCATCGCCAGCAATGGCCAGCCCGTGCCACAGATCGGATTTAAAGAGGTGACCATCAAAATCGGTAGAGTCGAACTGGCAGCACAGGGACTGATCATTGTAGACATTGACAAACATGAGAGCCACCCAAAAATAACTCTAGGAACTAATGTAATTGAAAATTGTCTTGCAGAGGTGGTTTTCCTTCTACAGCAGGTTGCCAAGAACGCCAGCTCCGGCGAGCAGCGAGTGCTCCAGAAAGAGATCCGGGCACTGATGCGACGGCAACAGGTGGAACTCTCCGGCGGTGAGATTGGTAGCGTAAGAATGTGTGACCCTTTCCCTATTGCCATGCCCCCAAAAAGTGAAATGATGATTTGGTGCCGGGCAGCTATTGGTCTGAGAGGTAGAGATTACCAGGCAATGGTAGAACCAGTTTACTCAGACAGTGGGCCCACCATTTTGACAGCACGGGGGGTGGTCAATGTACGCCATGGGAGGGTGCCCGTTCGCATAATCAATATCGGGGAGAGGGAAGTGTACCTGCCCCGGTATGCCACGCTAGCCAAATTATATACCATCAACCAAAACTCTATACAGTCTGTGGAACCCTTGCCTCCATCTCACCCGGAAGAAGGTAACGGCTCTAAGAAAGTAATGGAGGATTGGTGTCAGCAACTACACTTGGGAACTGACGCCACTCCCTCCCACCAGAAACAGGAAGTCTACCGGGTGGTTCAAGAGTATGAGAGAGTGTTTAGTAAACACCCGTTAGACTTCGGGCGAGTCAAGGAGGTAGAACACCGCATCCCCACGGGAGATCATCCTCCCATAAAAGAGAGGTATCGACCCGTACCCCCTGCACATTACCAACACGCCAAGGGGATGCTTAGAGACATGAAGGAGGCTGGGGTAATCCGGGATAGCTGTAGCCCCTGGGCAGCCCCACTAGTTTTAGTCAAAAAGAAAGACAACACCATGAGGATGTGTGTAGATTACCGGAAAATCAACCGTATCACACACAAGGATGCGTACCCCTTACCAAGGATAGAGGAGTCATTGGCTGCTTTAAGATCTGCTAACTTCTTCTCTACCTTGGATCTCACTAGCGGGTACTGGCAGGTTCCTGTAGCAGAGGCGGACCGGGAGAAGACCGCATTCACCACCCCGATGGGACTTAGCGAGTTCACCTGCATGCCGTTCGGACTCTGCAACGCCCCAGGAACCTTCCAACGATTAATGGAGTGCTGTCTGGGCCACAGAAACTTCGAGACGGTCCTGTTGTACCTGGACGATGTCATCGTATACTCCAAGACTTATGAGGACCACCTGAAACACCTGGCGGAGGTGTTCGAAGCTCTGGCGAGTTACGGCCTAAAGGTGAAACCCTCCAAGTGTCACCTCCTGAAACCAAAGGTGCAGTACCTGGGACACGTGGTGAGCGCTGACGGAGTGGCTCCCGACCCTGATAAGATCACCGCAATTAAGGGATGGCCAAGCCCCTCCAGCGTAAAAGAAGTGCGGCAGTTCCTCGGGTTGGTAGGCTACTACCGAAGGTTTATTCCCGGTTTCACCAAAAAGGCAGCGCCTATGCAGGACCTCCTGATAGGCCAGTCCCGGAAGGCCAAGAACCAGAAGCCGCCCTTCAAATGGGAGGAGCTAGAAGAAGAGTCCTTCCGCCAGCTGAAGATGGCCCTCACGGGGGATGAAATCTTGGCGTACCCAGATTATAGCCAGCCCTTCATCCTCTACACCGACGCCAGTAACATCGGGCTAGGAGCCGTACTGTCCCAGATCCAGCAGGGGAAAGAACGAGTAATCGCCTACGCCAGCCGAAAACTGCGACCCACCGAAAGGAACCCCGAGAATTATAGCTCATTTAAGCTAGAGTTCCTGGCCGTGGTATGGGCAGTCACTGAGTGCTTTAAGCATTACCTTGCTTCTTCCCGGTTCACCGTGTACACGGATAACAACCCGTTGACACACCTGGACACGGCAAGACTCGGTGCCCTGGAGCAGAGGTGGATGGCCCGTCTGTCCAACTACGAGTTCACAATCAAATACCGGGCAGGGCGCTCCAATACTAACGCGGACGCCCTGTCCAGGATGCCCAACCTGCCGGACGAAGGAGAAGATCCGGAGGGACTGGAAGAAATTGAACTCCCTGCGTTCCACCGTCATGGGACTATCCAGTATTCCCACCGGGTAAGGAGTAAGCAGGCTGCTACGTTGAACCCCTTACCTCACCACAACTGGGCGGAAACGCAAGACAGCGACCCTGCCGTCCGACTGGTGAAGGAGATGCTGACTCGGCCGGAGGCTCGCCTTGAACCAGACGCTCCGGAGGAAGCCAAACAACTATGGGCGGAGAAGAGTCGACTGTTCCTTTACAAGGGGAAGTTGTGCCGCAGAATGGTCAACTCCCGGACGCATGAACTACTCTGGCAAGTAGTGGTGCCACGAAGAGACGCAGCCATGGTGATGGAGGCATACCACGACGGAGCTGGACACTTCGGGTGGAAGAAGCTGGAGTTCCTGCTGCGCGAGCGGTTCCACTGGGTAGGCATGAGGGGCACCATCGAGAAGTGGTGCAGGGACTGTGGCCCGTGCAATCTGAGAAGGAAGGACCGGGCCAGCCAGAAGACTCCCCTGCAATCTATCGTCACCCGGAAACCATGGGAACTGGTAGCCTTGGATCATGTAAAACTGACCCCAAGCAGAAGTGGCTACGTCTACGCGTTAACCATCGTGGATCATTACTCCCGGTTCTTGGTTGTCGTCCCCGTCAAGGACTTAACGGCTCAAACAGCAGCTAGAGCCTTCCAGCAGCACTTCTGCCGTCCACACGGGTACCCGGACCAAGTGCTGACGGACCAGGGACCTGCCTTTGAAGCGGAGGTCTTCCAGGAATTCTGCAATCTGTATGGCTGCCGGAAGATAAGGACGACACCCTACCATCCGCAAACTAATGGACTTTGTGAAAAAATGAACCAGGTGGTAATGGATCTTCTAAAAACGTTGCCCCTGGAAGAACGCAGTCTGTGGCCTGAGAAGTTGCCCGATCTGGTGGACCTATACAACCACATCCCGGTAGGTTCCACCAACTGTACCCCGGCTTACCTAATGAGGGCGAGACCTGGTAAGTTACCTGTTGACCTGGAAATGGGAGTCCTGACACCTGAGGACACTTCACCAGAAGCAGACTGGGACACAGAGAGGCAACAGCAGTACCGGAAAGTACAGGAGAGCGTGGAGCGAAGTCTCTGTCAGGCTAGGGAAAGGCAAGAGAAAACTTACAACCAGTATGCTCCCGCTGTTCCCCTGGTACCCGGAGAGCAGGTCTTGAAGAGGAAAAGACGGCTCCACAAGTTGGACGACCAGTGGGAGAAGGACCCGTACACCGTACTGCCCTCAAGCCACGAGAACCCGAAGGTCTGTACCATCAGTAAAGACGGAGGGGAGACCACAGCCATTGTATCCCGGGACCACCTGAAGAAGTGTCCCGAACAACTGAGGAACCCTGAAGAGGAACAAGAAGACCATCGACCCGTAGAGGAAAGGGAAGATATGGTTAGTACCGTGCTCGGAGACTTCCCTCGGTCTTGGACTCAAGTCAATGGTGCAGTTGTGGTACCCGTACTCACCTTCCTCCAACCATCATCCCAAGTACCTACGGAGCAACCGGTAGAGCTGGAAGAACAGCCGGTCCAGGAGGCAGAAGACTCTACACAAGCAGACCCGGAAAATCAACCCTCTGCTTATAGTGAGCCTGCCATACCCCTAGTGAGCCAGAGGGCCCATAGACAGCGGCCCAGTTTACCCTTGACAGCTCCTACACCCTGTAGTTCAGGGCCAGACAGTCAGCTCCGTAGGTCCACTAGGGCCACTAGAGGCCAGTTACCCGCACGTTGGAGGATCTAAATGTTTAAGCTATCTTATAATGTTTACCTGTTTATAGTTGCTTGTGTATAATTTTGTGTTTCTAGTTATTTTTAGGAGTCCTTGGTGGATTTACCGGGAATCCTTGTACAATTAGTTGGAGCGTAACCCAGGATGGACTAAAGACTGTTAAGGACTCGGGGCAGGACAGGCCCCTACCTGGTTACGTCTCCCTGTTTTGGTGAAATGGACACCTTGCTTTCCCTCAAAGACTGCACCCGGTTGCGGACACGCCGTGACCATCGTTATGTGCCTCTTTATTATAATGTTTTGGTTGTACTCTGTTATGTTTTTCCAAAAATATGTTTAGTCCCGGAGTACTAAATTTCACTAGGGGGGAATGTGGCACCCCAGGGGTCTGGTTTCCACAGTAATGTAATGTTATGTCTGAGAGCAGGTGGGAGGTCCTTTGGTCAGGGATCCTGTGCATGCCACACCTCCTGCCCAGTCTTGGGAGGGGAAGGACTTCCCCTATATAAACCCGGGGCTGAGGCAGGGTTAGGCAGTCAAGGAGAGTAGAGACGAGAAACAGTCATAGGAAGAGACAGCAGAAGCAGTACTACTACGAGTCAGGGGCTGGCAGCTGCAGAGCTCGCCCTGACTGAGAAGATTTCTTACCGGACCCGGAGTCCGAGGCTGTGGGGACTAACTCCTACCCAGCAGCAGAAACCGACCGGCAGGGGATTGCAGGTCCTCTGGCCCAGAAACCCGAAGGCACGGTCACACGCGTGGGACCAGCACCGCCATCGTGGAGCGGAAGCCATTAGAAGGCCCCGAGTCACCGGCCATACGGGTGAGCACCACACGGTACACTCAGGGACGTGGGCTACTTTTACCCGCCTCTAGCAAGGTAGCCAGAAGAGTACAGTTAGTTGGGAAGGCCTACAACTCCGCCTGGCCAGGGGAGATCCCATCTGCTCAAGGACTGACCAGGCCCCGATTGCTAGCAAGTACTCCGGGAGGGTCTATCTTTGTCACCAGTAAAGACCCTGAACTACACCGCATCGTCTCTGAGTGGTTCCTGCTACCCCCATCATCCACGTCGGCTGCCCTGAGGCCATACCCCTCCCGTTGGGGGTTATACCATCCACGCTGCACCATCCTTCCACCGGCCTCAGCGGTCTGCCCTGCAGCGGCAGCTCCATAGCTGCATTCAACGGGTGGCGTAGTCATCCAACATCCACTGCTAATTTACCGCCACTTAGTCTGACTCCCTGGGCACGGACCGGGTCACCGCCACAAGACTACTACCCTCATCTGATCCGGCTCCGGGTAAGCTCCCGCGTGCGCAACGCAGCGCGACACAGGCCCAGGGGCGCGTCACATACACTGTGCCTGCGCTTTTAAAGGGCCCGTGCCCCTTAAAACCGCAGGTTTTTTTATTTTTTCATTCTCTTCTCCCCCTCTCCTCTGCAGAAGGGTACCCCGCCAGCCCAGTCCCACCCTGTTGATGACTTATCCTAAAATCGGTCATTAATATATAAGTCCTGGACAGTCCCGTTAAGCTTGTTTTACCTAGTTATAAAAGCCCTTTAAGTCCTCATTATAAGGTAAGGTATGAATGGATCTAATTAAATTCTCCAAAGAGAACTATTTATACATTTTAGTCACTGTGAGCTTTCTACAAGATATTGCGGGCAGTATATAGCGAATATACGGACACAGAGCCATTCGCCGGCTCAGATTGCCAATAAGCACCTTGTAAATATGAGACCTTGACATCATAGGTTACTTGGCTTAATATGAAATTGTCCCTCATGTGTACCGCATTGTGGGCAGGGACTATATGTACATCACTGCAGAATATGTTGGCAATAAAAAGTCAACAGAAATGAATATCATGCAGATCCTCACCAGGACTCCAGCAGTGTCACCATCCTGCCACCATACAGCTATAGAAGGACAATAAACCTGCAGGGTTCTCCCCTCAGTTATTTTTCCTTTAATTTTATTATCTGTTTCTTACTCACAGTGAAAGAACAGTCATCAGATATTTTATTCTTCACTTTTTATTTTACAGTCTCAGCTCTGAAGAATAGAACGTCTTATGAATAAATGACAGCTCACTTATTACAGTGGTGGCCAAAAGTATTGGCACCCCTGCAATTCTATCAGATAATACTCAGTTTCTTCCTGAAAATGATTGCAATCACAAATTCTTTGGTATTATTATCTTCATTTAATTTGCTTGCAAGGAAAAAACACAAAAGAGAATGAAGCAAAAATCAAATCATTGATCATTTCACACAAAACTCCAAAAATGGGCCAGACAAAAGTATTGGCACCCTCAGCCTAATACTTGGTTGCACAACCTTTAGCCAAAATAACTGCGAACAGCCACTTCCGGTAACCATCAATGAGTTTCTTACAATGCTCTGCTGGAATTGTAGACCATTCTTCTTTGGCAAACTGCTCCAGGTCCCTGATATTTGAAGGGTGCCTTCTCCAAACTGCCATTTTGTGATCTCTCCACAGGTGTTCTATGGGATTCAGGTCTGGACTCATTGCTGGCCACCTTAGAAGTCTCCAGTGCTTTCTCTAAAACCATTTTATAGTGCTTTTGGAAGTGTGTTTTGGGTCATTGTCCTGCTGGAAGACCCATGACCTCTAAGGGCGACCCAGCTTTCTCACACTGGGCCCTACATTATGCTGCAAAATTTGTTGGTAGTCTTCAGACTTCATAATGCCATGCACACTGTCAAGCAGTCCAGTGCCAGAGGCAGCAAAGCAACCCCAAAACATCAGGGAACCTCCGCCATGTTTGACTGTAGGGACCATGTTCTTTTCTTTGAATGCCTCTTTTTTTTTCCTGTACACTCTATGTTGATGGTTTTTCCCAAAAAGCTCGACTTTTGTCTCATCTGACCAGAGAACATTCTTCCAAAACATAGTAACATAGTTTGTAAACATAGTTAGTAAAGCCGAATAAAGACTTGCGTCCATCAAGTTCGACCTGTTAGTTCTGTAATTGGTAAAGTTGATCCAGAGGAGGGCAAAAACCCCAAATGATTTGGCCAATCTTCACCTGAGGAAAAATTCCCTCCTGACTCTGAAACCAGCAGTCAAAATAAATCCCTGTATCAACTTACTATTTTATTTTATTTTTAAGTATATGCTGAAATCTGCCTGGTATCTAGAAATGCATCCAGTCCCCGCTTGAACTGGCGTAGTGAATCTGACATCACCGTCTCCTCACTCTGTGAATTCCATATTCTCACTGCTCTTACCGTAAAGAACCCCTCTAGTGACGCTTACCCAATCTGAGTATATTCCATTTATAACCACCCTCTGCCTTCTATCCCTTAGCCAGTTAGCTACCCACTTGCAGACATTTTCCCCCAGCCCCATCATTCTCATTTTGTATACCAACCTATTATGTGGCACGCTATCGAAAGCTTTTGAGAAGTCGAGATACACGACATCCACTGGTTCCCCCTGATCTACTCGAGAGCTAATCTCCTCGTAGAAGTCAATCAGGTTTGTTTGGCAGGAGCGATTCCTCATGAATCCATGTTGGTTCGGGATTAAAAGATTATTAGCATCAAGATGCTCCGTAATTGCCTCTTTAATGAAGCTTTCAAAAATTTTGCCCACAACGGACGTCAGACTCACCGGCCGATAGTTTCCGGCGTCACTTTTCGCTCCCTTTTTGAATATTGGCACTACATTCGCCTGTCGCCAATCAAGTGGCACAGACCCAGTCTCAACAGAGTCCTTAAATATAAGATATAACGGTCTGTCTATCACATTACTTAGTTCCCTTAGTACCCGTGGGTGTATGCCATCAGGTCCTGGTGATTTGTTTATTTTAATGTTACTGAGGCGTTTCTGTACCCCAGCTTGGGTTAGATTTGTCATACTTAGTGGAGGATTAAGCTTGTCACTTCTCATTTCTCCTGTTAGTTTGATTTCCTTTGTGAAAGTTGTCGAAAAAAAAATATTTAATAGATTAGCTTTATCCTCATCTTTCTCTATGATTTTGCCTTCCTCACTTTTTATTGGTCCAATATTATCCGATTTAATCCTTTTACTATTTATATACGTAAAGAACAGTTTGGGATTTGATCTACTTTCCCTAGCAATACGTCTCTCTGTTTCCTCCTTCGCTATTTTTATTTGTTTTTTACAGGTTCTCGTTTTTTCCTTGTAACACATTAGTGCCTCCTTACTGTTTTCCTGTTTTAATCTCTTGAATGCCTCTTTTTTGCTATTTAACGCCCCTTTTACGTTCTTGTTCAACCATATTGGTTTCCTCTTATTTCTGGCCCTTTTATTCCCATACGGTATATACCTCTCGCACTGAGTATTCAGAATTCTTTTGAAGGTTTCCCATTTACTATTCGTATTCCTTTGATTAAGAACTTTGTCCCAGTCAATAAGTTGAAGGCTTTCTTTCAGCTGATCAAACTTCGCCCTCCTAAAGTTTAATGTTTTTGTTGTTCCCTTATTGATAACCCTACTGAAGGGCATTTTGAAGTCGATAATATTATGGTCGCTATTACCTAGGTGCCCCCCTATCTGTACCTCAGTTATTCTATCAGGCCTATTAGTCAATATTAAGTCCAACACGGCCTTCCCTCTCGTTGGTTCCTGCACTAGTTGGGAGAGATAATTATCCTTAATATTTGTCAAGAACCTTTTTCCTTTATGAGATCTACAGGTTTCTGTTTCCCAGTCAATATCCGGGTAGTTGAAATCCCCCATTACAATCACTTCATTATGTTTTGCTACTTTGTCTATTTGTCCTAATAGCAGATTCTCATTCTCCTCTGTTATATTGGGTGGCTTATAGCAGACCCCCAGTAATATTTTATTATTATTTTTAGTTCCCTCTATCTCTACCCACATGGACTCGACCCCCTCTTCTCCCTCTCCTATATCTTCCCTTAGTCTGGGTTTTAGACATGACTTTACATATAAGCAGACTCCTCCGCCTTTCCCCTGTTTCCGGTCCCTTCTAAATAAACTATAATCTAATAAATTTACCGCCCAGTCGTAGCTATCGTCTAGCCAAGTCTCTGTTATACCTACGATGTCATACCTCTCCTCCCATATAAGCGCCCGCAGCTCATCCGCCTTATTGGTCAGGCTTCTTGCATTGGTCAGCATGCAAGATAAAACTTTGGGTTTATTTAGCATCCTATTCTTCTCTAATGATCTAACTGTACTATCCCCACCCCCCTCTCCACCCTCATTATATTCACTTCTCCCCTTCCCCCTTGCTTGCCTCACATCCCACCTATTTCCTTGGTTTCCCCCCCCCCCCGTCTCTAGTTTAAAAACTCCTCCAACCTATTAGCTATCTTCTTCCCCAGCACCGCTGCACCCTCCCCATTGAGGTGCAGCCCGTCCCTACGGTAGAGCCTGTATCCGACCGCGAAGTCGGCCCAGTTCTCCATGAACCCAAACCCTTCTGCCTTGCACCAACTCTTTAGCCACTTATTCACCTCCCTAACTTCCTGTTGGCGCTCCTGTGTGGCTCGCGGGATTGGTAGTATTTCTGAGAAAACTACCTTGGAGGTCCTTGCCCTAAGCTTCCTACCTAGGTCCCTGAAATCATTTTTAAGGACCCTCCATCTACCACTCACTTTGTTATTGGTGCCGATGTGGACCATGACCGCTGGGTCTTCGCCAGCCCCACCCAGTAACCTGTCAACCCGATCCGCGATGTGCCGGACTCGAGCGCCAGGGAGGCAGCACACCGTTCGGCGATCCCGGTCTTTGTGACAGATTGCCCTGTCTGTCCCCCTAATAATAGAGTCACCCACTACCAGAACCTGTCTTGCCTGCCCTACACTTCCCCCCTCCCCCTCATTACTGGAGGATACACTCCCCCGGCGGTCAGAGGATCTGTCATGCTCCAATAATGCCGGTTCTGAACCAGCCTTCCTATACTTCTTCCCTCTATCCCTCCTTACTGTTATCCAGCTCCCTGCCTGTTCAGCCTGCACTTCCCCTCTATGCTCCACCCCCAGTATTGACCCATTGAGTGTCTGCTCGGTGAGCAGCAAACTCCGTTCTATGTTGTCGATGCTCCTCAGTACCGCTATCTGAGCACTTAGATCCAGAATTTGGGCTTCCAAGTGCACGATATGCTCACATCTCTCGCAGCAGTATGGATCCTCGAGTGGGTGCTCACGGAATGCATACATTGCGCAAGATGTACACTGCACGGCTCCGTCCAACATGGACGTCATTCTAAATATGGGGATACAGTCAGTATATATATACAAGTACAAAACACAATTATTTATATATAGGTGTATGGACGGGGATCAATTAGGGATGTGCAAGTGTATCAATTAGATATTGGCAGGGGATCAGTTAAGTATGGACGGGGGATCAATTAAGTATCAAGTATGGACGGGGGAATCAGCTAAGTAGGTCAGGTGGATTAATTAAGTAAAAAGTAAAGTAAAGAAAGAATGAAATACAGTCAGCAATTCAGTCCTAAGTCCTCCCTTCCAAACTCCCTGAATCCAAAGTCACTGAAAAACAAGTCACACACTTACTTTCGTTCGCACTTACGCTCCGGACACACGCAGCTCGTTCACACTCGCAAACTAAGAGATTTAAAGTGTTTTTTTTTTTTTTTTTTTCCTTTTCCAGCAATGTACCCTTCACCTCAATGCACTTCCAAAGGACTTTATGCCCAACCAGCTGCCCCTTATAAACCCTTAATTATGACCCCTTCCCCTTAATTAACCCCTTGTGAGTAAATCTACACCTCAGGATTTTAGTGCAATGTAGTTAACCTTTAAATACACAGGTAGTAAACTAAGAAACTAAAACTGTAGTGAGAAAATAGATTTTAAAAAGCCCAATAAATCTAAACAGGTAGAAAAGCACTCAGCAGATCACAATGCAGCACTCACCGCAATTCACACAGGTATTTTCTGCAGGATTCCCAATACCTCTTCACGCAATTCACACAGGTATTTTCTGCAGGATTCCCAATACCTCTTCACGTAATTCACACAGGTATTTTTTGCAGGATTCCCAATACCTCTTCACGCAATTCACACAGGTATTTTCTGCAGGATTCCCAATACCTCTTCACCTTCACCTCAATGCACTTCCAGTTCTAGGCTTTATCAGGTAAGTTTTGGCAAACTCCAGCCTGGCTTTTTTATGTCTCGGGGTAAGAAGTGGGGTCTTCCTGGGTATCCTACCATACAGTCCCTTTTCATTCAGACGCCGACGGATAGTACGGGTTGACACTGTTGTAGCCTCGGACTGCAGGGCAGCTTGAACTTGTTTGGATGTTAGTCGAGGTTCTTTATCCACCATCCGCACAATCTTGCGTTGAAATCTCTCGTCAATTTTTCTTTTCCGTCCACATGTAGGGAGGTTAGCCACAGTGCCATGGGCTTTAAATTTCTTGATGACACTGCGCACGGAAGACACAGGAACATTCAGGTCTTTGGAGACGGACTTGTAGCCTTCAGATTGCTCATGCTTCCTCACAATTTGGTTTCACAAGTCCTCAGACAATTCTTTGGTCTTCTTTCTTTTCTCCATGCTCAATGTGGTATACACAAGGACACAGGACAGAGGTTGAGTCAACTTTAATCCATGTTAACTGGCTGCAAGTGTGATTTAGTTATTGCCAACACCTGTTAGGTGCCACAGGTAAGTTACAGGTGCTGTTAATTACACGAATTAGAGAAGCATCACATGATTTTTCAAACAGTGCCAATACTTTTGTCCATCCCCTTTTTTAGGTTTGATGTGGAATTATATCCAATTTGGCTTTAGGACAATTCTATTTGTGTTTTTTCATTGAAGACAAATTAAATGAAGATAATAATACCAAAGAATTTGTGATTGCAATCATTTTCAGGAAGAAACTGAGTATTATCTGACAGAATTGCCGGGGTGCCAATACTTTTGGCCACCACTGTATTTCATGCGGCAGAAGTTAGCCTCCAGCAATGGAAGAAGGAACCGAGAAAGTGTAGAAAATGCTCTATCATGGCAGCAGTGGTAAGAGACATTGGAAATGCACGATCAAACCTATCATATCATAGGATTATCTATCATCTATCTATCCTTATATACTCTATTTCATATCTATCTATCCATCTATCTATCCATATATGTATCTATCTATCTTTCTATCTATCCATGTATGATGGATGGATAGATAGATGGATAGATGAATAAATAGATGGATAGATAGATGGATAGATAGATAAATAGATAGATAGATAGTGTAGGGATTTGGAGGTAGGCACAGGTTCACACAGTGATGCAGTCCACGGGTTCAAACAAACTGGTGGCTTATTTTAGTGTCCATACACCAGTTAAGAAACAAAAGTTACAGCCTTTTCCTGGCACAAAAAGGAATAACAGAACAAAGCTCAAAATAACAAGTCCATGCAGCACGGCTTCAGCCGTTTAAACAAGGTGCTTTTCTCTGCCTCCTGAAGAGTCTAAGAAGCACCTGCAAGGTCTGCTCACCTTGCCCAGCAAACACAGACAGACAGAGACAGGCGCAGCTGTCTTAAATTAGCCTTCCAAGACCTGGACTGGAGGTAAGTGAGCAGCTGTTCCCCCCAGCTCTTTCAGCTGCTCATAAAACCCGGCCCTGTAATCCGGACCCATTAAATTCCTCTCAGCACTATGTGTGCTGGAGCCTGCTTCTCCGGATCCTACATCACCGAAGCATGGCACTTCGAGGACACATACCTCCCGTCCACGATCTGTCCGGCAGCAACCTTACATACACCCCCCCTCTGTCCAAAGCCGTAGGGCTTGGCACCTTCTGTCACCATACAATAAATACTTGACAAGGCAGCGGCATTCCCATGTTGTTTCCCAAGCCTATGCTCTACCCGGAAACTAAAATCTTGTAGAGCCAGGAACCACCTAGTCACTCTGGCATTGTTTCCCTTCTTTTCTCGCATCCACCTCAATGGGGCATGGTCTGACACTACCCTGAACCTTCTACCTAATAGGTAATACCTCAGAGTGTCTAACGCCCACTTAATGGCCAAACATTCTTTTTCTACAATGGAGTAGTCCTTCTCACAAGCGGAGAGCCTCAGACTGAGGTATTTTACAGGGTGTTCTTCTCCGTTAATCTCCTGGGACAAGACTGCTCCCAGCCCGACATCCGATGCATCCATCTGGACCACAAACTCCTTGGAGAAGCTGGGTGCCACCAAGACTGGTTGTTTACAGAGGACCAGTTTCAATTCCTGGCAGGTCGCTTCTGCTTCCGGGGACCACTTGGCCATAGCTGACTTCATCCCTTTCAGAAGATCCATCAGTGGGGCTGCTATCAGGGCAAAGTTAGGGACAAATCTTCGATAGTAGCCCACAATGCCTAGAAACGCCCTGACCTGCTTCTTCGAGAGGGGCTGTGGCCAGTTCAAGATCGCCTCGACCTTATTTATTTGTGGTTTTATTTCCCCTCTACCAACCACGTACCCTAGGTACTTGGCTTCCTCCATCCCCATGGCACATTTCTTCGGGTTGATAGTAAAGCCCGCCTTCCTTAGGGCATCAAGTATGGCTTGAACTTTGTCCAGATGACTTTCCCAGTCCTGGCTAAATATGACGATAGCATCTAGGTAGGCCGCTGCATACTGTTTGTGGGGTGCTAAGATCCGGTCCATGGCTCTCTGGAAGGTGGCCGGAGCTCCCTTCAACCCAAACGGCATCCTGACGTATTGGCGTCGAGAAGGCTGTCTTCTCCTTAGCCTCTTTGGACAGGGGAATTTGCCAATATCCTTTGGTGAAGTCCAGAGTGGTGATGTACCGAGCGGGTCCTAGCCTTTCGATAAGCTCATCTACCCTAGGCATTGGGTAGGCGTCGAACTTTGAGACCTCCTTCAGCTTCCTATAGTCGTTGCAAAACCGCCATTCCCCATCTGGTTTCGGCACTAAGACTATAGGACTGGACCATCGACTTTTGGACTCTTCAATGACTCCCAGGTTTAGCATCCGCCTTACTTCTTTAGAGATCACCTCTCTGCGGGCTTCGGGGATCCGGTATGGTTTTAGATTGACGCGAACATGAGGCTCTGTGAGAACCTCATGCTCTATGACCTGAGTGAGTCCTGGCAACTCCGAAAACATGTCTTTATTTCGCTGTAACAACTCTTTGCACTGTTGCTTTTGGGCATGTGACAGTGACTCTGCCACCTTGACCTCTTTCACATCGGCCTCAGCCTCAGCCACTAAACAGGGAGCTTCCGCAGGCTCTCTATCTTGCCATGGCTTAATCAAGTTAACATGGTAAATTTGGTAGGGCTTCCTCTTCCCTGGTTGGTGGATCTTAAAGTTGACTTCCCCCACTTTCTCTACCACCTCATAGGGGCCCTGCCACTTGGCCATGAACTTGCTCTCCACTGTGGGACTAGCACAAGCACTCGATCTCCTGGGTTGAACGATCTCACCCTGGCCGACCTATTATACACCCTGGACTGTGCCTCTTGTGCCTTGAGGAGGTGCTCCCTCACAATGGGCATCACATGGGCAATCCTCTCTTGCATCTGGGCAACGTGCTCCACCACTCTCCTATAGGGAGTGGTCTCAGCTTCCCAGGACTCTTTCTCCACCTCCAGGAGTCCTGAGGGTGTCGTCCATAGAGTGGTTCAAACGGGGAGAAACCTGTGGAAGCTTTGGGAACTTCCCTCATGGCGAACAACATATAGTCCCAGTCTCGGCCATCCTTTTCCACTGCTTTCCTCAACATTGCTTTCAAGGTTTTGTTAAACCTCTCTACCAGTCCGTCCGTCTGGGGAGAGTACACGGAGGTTCTCAGTTGTGCAATCTGCAGTGTCTTGCACAATTCCCTCATGACCTTCGACATAAATGGAGTTCCTTGGTCTGTTAGGATCTCGTTAGGCAACCCGGTTCTTAAAAACATGTGGACTAACTCCCGGGCTATACACCTGGTGGAGGAGTTTCGTAGTGGTACGGCCTCCAGATACCATGTAGCATAATCTAATACCACCAGGATATACTGATGCCCTTGGGCGGACTTGACCAGAGGCCCCACTAGATCCATTGCTATGCGTTCGAATGGAACCTCGATGACTGGTAGTGGCACTAGGGGACTGCGGAAGTGGGCCACTGGGGAGGTTATCTGGCATGTGGGGCAGGAACGACAATAACTCTATATTTCTCTATAGCAACCTGGCCAGTAGAATCTTTGGAGGATCCGTTCTTGAATCTTGTCTGCACCCAGGTGACCACCCAACACATGAGAATGAGCCATGTCTAACACCCTGCGTCTATAGGGCCCTGGCACCAGCAACTGTTCTATTACCTCACCCCTTGGCTTGGTTATTCTGTACAGCAAATCCCCATTCACAGCAAAATGAGGGAACCGAGTGTCAGCCCCCGGTTCCTGAGGCACCCCATTTAACACAGTAACATTTTCAAAGGCCCCTTTCAGAGTTAAATCCCTGAGTTGGGCAGTTCCAAAGTTTCCCTCGGAAACCTCCAGCTCAGGGATATTGGACTCAGGGGATGCTACTTCATCCTCATTGCCCACCAGCACACACATGGGAAACTCATCTACTATGTTCTGCGGGTAAGTTTCCTTAGGGGCGATCTGGCTGTCGTCCAAGCAACCAGGTGTCCCCGCTTTCCCCCACATTTCCCAGAATAATGCAAAGTAACGTCCAATTATTATGGGATGCAATAGGTCCTTAACGACCGCCACTTCATGAGATGTGGTGCCACAGTCTGTGTTTACATCCACCTGGGCCACAGGATAGTTCTTAGCGTCCCCATGGATACACCGGACATCCACCACCTTCCCAGAAACCAGCCGATGAGGGAGTGTGGCCCTTATCAGGGTCACCAAACTTCCTGAGACCAATAGTCTAGAGACTTGTGCCCCGTTAACTGACACTGAGCATGCCTGAGGGCCCTCGCCATGTTGACGAACCGCGCTGCAGGCGGGGTAGGCAAAATAAGAGCAACGCCGGCACATGTTACAGTCCATTGGTTCAGAGGTTATGGGACACCGGGAGGCAATATGGCCAGGGGTATGACATCTCCAACACACTATATTATGGGGTGGGACCTTGGGCAGCAACTCAGACCCCTCCTGAACTCTAGGATGCCCCCCAGGTGTGGCGCTAGCTTGCTTCTTTTGGGTGTCCGCCACCTTTTGGGAACCCCAGTATTGAGAGGCTACGACCCCTTGTTTTCCCAACGGACTCTCAACCGCCTGGTATCTTTCCACCAACCCCACCAAGTCATCAGCATTATAGGGATCTCCCTGGGCAACCCAGGATTTTACCGACTTCGGGAGAGAGTGTATAAACCTGTCTATAACGACCTCTATCTCATATCATAGGACAATCTATCATCTATCTATTATCTATATGACGCGCCCCCTGGGCCATGGGGCACCCGGGACCGGACTTCAGGGCAATGCTGGGAGTAGTAGTGGCGACCCGGTCCCGTGGCTCAGGGTGGCCAGACCAATATTGTGGCAGTCTCTGTATCAGTATAATGCAATGTCCGACTACGCCACCCGTGGATTGCGGTCAATAAGAACGGCCGCTGCTGAGCAGACCTGAGCAGACCTCTGAGGCTGATGTTGTGAGGGCAGCAGAGTGTAGTATAACTCCCCACGGGAGGAGTATAGCCTCAGGCTAGTGAGTGTGGATGATAGGAGTGATGGTGCACGAGCGCAGCAGGAATGACTCAGAGGCTTTGCAGTGCAGTTCAGGGTCTTTACTGATGGTGATAAGGCAGACCCTCCCGGGAGTACTGGCTAGCATAAGAGGCCTGGTCAGTCTGTGAGCAAACTGGAGTTCCCCTGGCCAGGTGGAGTTGTAGGCCTCCCTGACTATCTGCACTCTTCCTGGCTACCTTGCTGTAAGCGAGTGGAAGTAGCCCACGTCCCTGAGTGTTCCGTGTGGTGCTCACCTGTATGGCTGGTGACTTGGGGCCTTCTGATAGCCCCCGCTCCTCGATTGCAGTGCTGGTCCCTTGCTCGTGACTGAGCCTCCGGGCTTCTATGGCCAGAGGACTTGAAATCCCCTGCCGGCGGGTTTCTGCTGCTGGGTATATATAAGTCCCCGCAACCTCGGACTCTTGTGTCCGGTTCTCAGAGTCTTCTGCCAGGACGAACTCCGCTTAGCTCAAGTCCCTGGTCTTCAGCTCCTGCTCCTACAGAGCTCCTCGCTGTTACTTTCCCTGTGTCTGGAACTAACTCCAGGCTCTGACTTCACTAACCCCGCCCCAGATCCAGTTTATATAGGGCAGGTTCCTCCCCTATCTGGTCTGGGACAGGAGGTGTTGCATGTTTAAGGGCTCCGAACCAGGAAACCTCCCACTTGCTCTCAGACATAATATTTCTATTACAGTGGTAACCAGACCCTGGGGTGCCACATATCCATCTATCTATCTCATATCTATCTATCTATCAATCAATCTCATATCTATCTATCTTCTCCACTTTTTATCTGGTCTCAGGTATGACTTTCATATTACCCACGACTGTTACTTGCCACAGGTGAGTTTTAACGAGCATCACATGCTTGAAGCAAAGTTGTTTTTCCACAATTTTGGAAAAGTGCCAACAATTTTGTCCGGCCCATTTTTGGAGTTTTGTGTGAAATTATGTCCAATTTGCCTTTTTTTCCCATTTTTTTGTGCTGTTTCAATACACACAAAGGAAATAAATATTATAACAAATGTATAACAAAACATGTGTAATTGTAATAATTTTCTGGGAGAAATACTTCACTTTCTGGAACAATCTCAAGGTTGCTAAACACTTCCGGCCATGACTGTGTGTATATATGGGCCCTCAATAAACCATCCCTCTCAACGAAAAGGCCACAGCAAGGGTCAGGAATCGGTGGCCTTCCCTCTCCGAATCTTAGGGAGAGACGGTTGTGCTTCCAGCATCCACCTAGGCTGCCACCCCAGTGGAACTAATAGCAGGGTAGCCAACTGTCCAGAAATTCTTGGACAGTCCATAAAAATAGGGCACTTTTTTCCCTGTCCGTAAAAAAAAATGTGATGCGTCCATAATCTTTCTGAAGCTGGAGAGACTTGTTCAGATGGAGGGAGATGTAGGGGCATCATATTGTGTATAGGGAGATGTAGGGGCATCATATTGTGTATAGGTATCATATTGTGTATCTGCATGTGTGGGGACATCATACGGTGTATATGGAGCTGTGAGCACATCATACTGTATTTAGGGAACAATGAGGGAATCATACTGTATACAAGGAGCTGTGGAAACATAATGCTGTGTAAAGGGTCTGTGGGGTCATCATCTAATATACAGTACAGACCAAAAGTTTGGACACACCTTCTCATTTAAAGATTTTTCTGTATTTTCATGACTATGAAAATTGTACATTCACACTGAAGGCATCAAAACTATGAATTAACACATGTGGAATTATATACTTAACAAAAAAAGTGTGAAACAACTGAAAATATGTCTTCTATTCTAGGTTCTTCAAAGTAGCCACCTTTTGCTTTGATGACTGCTTTGCACACTCTTGGCATTCTCTTGATGAGCTTCAAGAGGTAGTCACCGGAAATGGTTTTCACTTCACAGGTGTGCCCTGTCAGGTTTAATAAGTGGGAGTTCTTGCCTTATAAATGGGGTTCGGATCATCAGCTGTGTTGTGCAGAAGTCTGGTGGATACACAGCTGATAGTCCTACTAAATAGACTGTTAGAATTTGTATTATGGCAAGAAAAAAGCAGCTAAGTAAAGAAAAATGAGTGGCCATCATTACTTTAAGAAATGAAGGTCAGTCAATGCAAAAAATTGGTAAAACTTTGAAAGTGTCCCCAAGTGCAGATGCAAAAACCATCAAGCGCTGCAAGAAACTGGCTCACATGAGGACTGCCCCAGGAAAGGAAGACCAAGAGTCACCTCTGCTTCTGAGGATAAGTTTATCCGAGTCACCAGCCTCAGAAATCGCAGGTTAACAGCAGCTCAGATTAGAGACCAGGTCAATGCCACACAGAGTTCTAGCAGCAGACACATCTCTTCAACAACTGTTAAGAGGAGACTTTGTGCAGCAGGCCTTCATGGTAAAATAGCTGCTAGGAAACCACTGCTAAGGACAGGCAACAAGCAGAAGAGACTTATTTGGGCTAAAGAACACAAGGAATGGACATTAGACCAGTGGAAATCTGTGCTTTGGTCTGATGAGTCTAAATTTGAGATCTTTGGTTCCAACCACCGTGTCTTTGTGCGATGCAGAAAAGGTGAACGGATGGACTCTACATGTCTGGTTCCCACCGAGAAGCATGGAGGAGGAGGTGTGATGGTGTGGGGGTGCTTTGCTGGTGACACTGTTGGGGATTTATTCAAAATTGAAGGCATACTGAACCAGCATGGCTACAACAGCATCTTGCAGCGGCATGCTATTCCATCCGGTTTGCGTTTAGTTGGACCATCATTTATTTTTCAATAGGACAATGACCCCAAACACACCTCCAGGCTGTGTAAGGGCTATTTGACCAAGAAGGAGAATGATGGGGTGCTACGCCAGATGACCTGGCCTCCACAGTCACCAGACCTGAACCCAATCGAGATGATTTGGGGTGAGCTGGACCGCAGAGTGAAGGCAAAAGGGCCAACAAGTGCTAAGCATCTCTGGGAACTCCTTCAAGATTGTTGGAAGACCATTTCCATTGACTACCTCTTGAAGCTCATCAAGAGAATGCCAAGAGTGTGCAAAGCAGTCATCAAAGCAAAAGGTGGCTACTTTGAAGAACCTAGAATATAAGACATATTTTCAGTTGTTTCACACATTTTTGTTAAGTATATAATTCCACATGTGTTAATTCATAGTTTTGATGCCTTCAGTGTGAATGTACAATTTTCATAGTCATGAAAATACAGAAAAATCTTGAAATGAGAAGGTGTGTCCAAACTTTTGGTCTGTACTGTATATAATCGTCTTATCCCGTCTGTCTGTCTGTCCTTCTGTCCAGGAAATCCTGCGTCGCTGATTGGTCCAGCCGCGGCCAATCAGCGACGCGGGATTTCAGAAAAAGATGGCGGCCGTTAGCAGCTCATCTGCCGCATGGAGGTCAGCGGCGATGCAGCCGGGAGATGACCGGCGCTAGCCGCTCATCTCCCGGCTGCTCGCAGCAGAAGTACCGCGACCGGCGGCGCCGCTGACCTCCATGCGGCTACCGTCGGGAGATCAATGGCTAGGGCCGCTGATCTCCCGACGGCAAGTGTGAAGCGAGGACCGGGGAGCGGCGCCGCCAGTCGGGATACTTTGGCTGTGAGCAGCCGGCCATCTCCCGGTTCCTTGCAGCGGAAGTACCCGCACAGGTAGCGTCGCTGCCCGGTCCTCAGTAATACGATTCGCTGATTGGTCGGAATCAGCGATATTGGCGCCGCGACCAATCAGCGATACTGGCGCCAAATTTAAACACCGCTCTGCTGATTGGTCGTGGCCGGCGGCCGCGACCAATCAGCGATTTTGGCGCCACATTTAAACACCACTCTGTTGATTGCGCCTGGTCGGCCGCATACAGATTCTAGAATACCCGATGCGTTAGAATCGGGCCACCATCTAGTACTGTATATAAAGAGCTGTGGGAGCCATCACACTATATATAGAGACCTGTGAAAAGCTTATGTGTTGATCCAGAGGAAGTCAAAAAAACCCATGAGGCAGATGCTGCTTGCCCAAAATTAGGGGAAAAATTCCTTCCCGACTCCACATATGGCAATCAGACTAGTTGCTTGGATCAACGTCCCATAACAAAATCTAGTATGAATAACCTGTAATGTTATTCAAGAAAGTCACACAGGACCTCCTTGAACTTTTTTTTAGAGAATTAAGTATTACAAGGTCATGTGGTAGAGAGTTCCATACCTCACACAATAAAACATTGCCATCTAACTTCCTTTAGACAAAGCGAATTAGGAGCTTGATGCTAGAGTAGTTGAATTAAAACTGAAAAAAATTATTAACACAGCAAAAAAGAGGAACAGTATTTATTCTCCAGCCCAGGTCTCAAAACGAATGCACTAATCAGGATGAAGCAAACCATATAATAAAGGCAGAGGCAGCACAGGTGCAAAATACTGATGAGACAACCAACTCATAACCTACCAATTCTTGGAGGGGGTCATTGCTTAGTATTAAAACTGCACACAAAAAATGGCTTGTATAGGTCACTGGTCACACACAGATTGTTAGGGGAATGGTTGCAAACAACTTTATTAAATAATGGAAAGCAAACGAACCCGGGGTCCGTGATGCAGCCTGGAGGACTGCGGACGAACACCTTCCGGGTAAGAAGGTAAAACAACCAACTGAAATAACAATCCCCCCCGTGTTACTGCACACCGGAACGGGAATAGGGATTCGCTCCGTTAACTGCACGAGAGATGTGCGACAAATAATGGAGCCGTAGCCCTGTTAACTGCACAGAGGCTACGCAGCAGGCGCTCGGATGCGTGTGTGATTCACGCCGGCTTATACGTGCTCCCAGCCGGCGTGCTACCGGACTGAGGAGTATCTCTCCACGTGGCTAACAGGCGGTGCCGGGAATACGGAGTCCGCAGTCTGCTCGGGGTGTATAGCGACCCCCTTGTTGGAGCCAGAGTGTCAGACGAAGCTACCTGCCTCCCTCCATCTAAGGCTGTCTATCCCCTGCTAAACCTGCCTGTCAGAAGCTATAACAGCAAAAGCACACGTGGAGCCGAAACGACCAAGCGTCCACACAATAACACCAACTCAGCTCAATGATCAGAGTGCGCCGCCATGTTTGTGGGCGTGCTATTTAAATATTAAATATTAAGCCCTGCCCATCGTCACATTATTGGTGACGTCACCCGCGACCAATCAGGCGGTGCCAGGTCACCGGATCAGCTGACTCCCAAACCACTAATCACGGTCCGCCATGTCACGGGCATGCTCAGTGCAGTGTATCCTGGACTTAGGCTGTAACAGCCCTGTTTCCCTCCGCAACCTATCCTTCATGTTGCTAGGAACAAAGACCCAAGAGACAGCTTGTACATCTCGTGCACCAGCTAGGCGTTGGGACTGACGATGATGCTGAGCAGCATCTGGACCGGAATGGGAGACCACAGAATCCACTGATGATTCTGAACCCATTTCAGATCCAGAAAACACCTGACGCCTAACACAGATAGTGCTCAATATAGGGCTTACAGCCTATTAGTGACCCTCATACTGTTAGATTAGGCAGGCTGCAAAGCACTATCTAAGTGCACCCCATGAGGACAGACCCCCTAGTTTACAAATCCAGCATTGATGGGCTTGTCTGAACGCTGAATAAAAATAACATGCAAAATCTATATATGAGGTTCTGGTAAATATTTTGGCGCTGGTCACGCACAGTGTCTGGTTTACAGCCTATTAGTGACGCCCATACTATTAGATTAGGCAGGCTATGCTCCCCTCATACACCTTACCACGGTGTGTAGTGTGACATGGAGCTAAACCCCCTGTCTTCTTAAGAATAAGGCTGCGAAAAACCTTCTCTTTATTGATAGTAGAGAAACCTCCATACAGTAGATGCGGAAAACATACGATGAACCCCAGTATTGTACCACATAGATAGGGCTCTTACCGGCTAAGCTTGGAGCAGGCTGTGTGCACAGAGCCCAAGATACAAAACTGTAGGGATGTGGACTGTCTTACCCTGTTCCTGCCCCTGAAGACAACAAACACGTCATGTGAATACTGTCTTGCGGTTTTATATCTAAAAGTGATATGTGTCTTATGTAATGTATAATGGTGATGTATCAGCATGTGAAGTGTTAATGCATAATGTGAGTATAGCATAAGATAAGCTTAGGATACCATAAGACATAAGTATAACATAAACCCTAAAATACAAATTTTATTAAATCTCTTTAAAATCGGGACATGCGGCATAAAGATGATCCGCATCAGTATTGCACTTTATCAAGATAAGTTCCTTTCATTGTTTAGTCTTGTGATCATTTATGTCATTGATACCTCTATGGGTGATTAATTCCAGGGCCGGCTAGGGTTATCCAGGGATAGCCGCCGTGGAGCGGGGGCGCCACAGTGTCAACATTAACTAGGGTGTCACCCTCCACTATAAGGCAGGTAATCAGCATCTAGGGTGTTGAACAGGGCTGATTGTAGCCTTTGTTTGGATGCCCGAATGTATCCTTTGGCTTGGAGGTCCAAAGATATTAGGAACGTTCTTGGGTGTTTTTATAAATTTGCACATTGTCACTTTATTCACTGTTGTCACTTTAATCATTTAGTACACACTGAGGATTGATTGTTTGATGTGATATCTGTACCAGTTTCTGGTAGACTGTCAGATCTTTGGTCTATGTAAGTACGAATAAGGGACTTTTAGGGTCTAGGGGCAGCTGCCGTTCAGCAAGGGTGCCATTGTCATCTATATGTAGGATGCCCATCTCCATTGACATGCAGGTTCAGGCTAGGGTATCTATAGGGTGAGTTTTATTGAAGTACAGTGGGTACGGAAAGCATTCAGACCCCTTTACATCTTTCACTCTTTGTTTCATTGCAGCCATTTGGTAAATTCTAAAAAGTTCATTTTTTTCTCATTAAAGTCCACTCTGCACCCCATCTTGACTGAAAAAAACAGAAATGTAGAAATTTTTGCAAATTTATTAAAAAAGGAAAACTGAAATATCACATGGTCATAAGTATTCAGACCCTTTGCTCATATTTAAGTCACATGCTGTCCATTTCCTTGTGATCCTCCTTGAGATGGTTCTACTCTTTCATTGGAGTCCAGCTGTGTTTAATTAAACTGATAGGACTTGATTTGGAAAGGCACACACCTGTCTATATAAGACCTCACAGCTCACAGTGCATGTCAGACCAAATGACCAGTATTGAGTAGAAGCCCCCTTTTGAGCTAGTGCATCCATGAGTCTTCTTGGGAATGATGCAACAAGTTTTTCACACCTGGATTTGGGGTTCCTCTGCCATTCTTCCTTGCAGATCCTCTCCAGTTCTGTCAGGTTGGATGGTGAACGTTGGTGGACAGCCATTTTCAGGTCTCTCCAGAGATGTTCAATTGGGTTTAGGTCAGGGCTCTGGCTAGGCCAGTCTAGAATGGTCACAGATTTGTTCTGAAGCCACTCCTTTGTTATTTTAACTGTGTGCATAGGCTCATTGTCTTGTTGGAAGGTGAACCTTCGGCCAAGTCTGAGGTCCAGAGCACTCTGGAAGAGGTTTTCATCCAGGATATCTGTGTACTTGGCCACATTCATGTTTCTTTCAATTCCAACCAGTCGTCCTGTCCCTGCAGCTGAAAAACACCCCCATGATGCTGCCACCACCATGTTTCACTGTTGGGATTGTATTGGGCAGGTGATGAGCAGTGCCTGGTTTTCTCCACACATACCCCTTAGAATTATCACCAAAAAGTTCTATCTTAGTCTCATCAGACCAAAGAATCTTATTTCTCATAGACTGGGAGTCCTTCATGTGTTTTTAAGCAAACTCTGTGCAGGCTTTCATATGTCTTGCACTGAGGAGAGGCTTCCGTTGGGCCACTCTGCCATAAAGGCTCGACTTGTGGAGGGCTGCAGTGATAGTTGACTTTATGCAACTTTCTCCCATCTCCCTACTGCATCTTTGGAGCTCAGCCACAGTGATCTTGGGGTTCATCTTTACCTCTCTCACCAAGGCTCTTCTCCCACGATTGCTCAGTTGAGCTGGACGGCCAGGTCTAGGAAGACTTCTGGTGGTCCCAAACTTTTTCCACTTAAGGATTATGGAGGCCACTGTGTTCTTAGGACCCTTGACTAATGCAGAAATTCTTTTGTAAACTTGGCCAGATCTGTGCCTTGCCACAATTCTGTCTCTAAGCTCCTTTGGCAGTGTCAGGATGCCAGGTTTAATTTTACTTTGCCAGTAGTTTTTCCCTTAGCCAAGATGGCTTCCATTGCCTCACTGGGGTCATGTGTTTCCTGCCTGTGGACCTACTTAAACTGCATGTGTTGCAATCATGCCTTGCCTGAGTATTGTGTGCTTTTAGCTTTCTACTCACCTGTGCTAGCCCTCTGAATAGAGTCTTGCTGACTTTGTGTTTACTCCTAGTCATCCGCTGAAAGGATTGCTGCCTGAATCCTCTGCTAAGGGGACTTCTGCTGAAAGGAACCGCTGGCTGTTGTTCACTCACGCTGGGATCTCTGAACTTTTGTCTTCCTGAAGAAAACTTCTCCTGGATCTCTACACCTCTGGTATAGTCACCATCTTGCTCTGTGTTTAAATACCCGGCTCCAGCTCTGCTTAAGACATCGCTGTTTCCTCCACTGCACCTCCTGCATTCTTCAATATCCAGATCCATATTCCAGTTTGTCTTCTCTTCTGCACTACGTGAGTCCACAATCAACTGAGGAATACCTACGTCTGCTTACTATCCTTATTTCTGTTTGCATATTACTGTCCCTAAGTAAACTTGGACTATCGTTAACGTTTACATACCCTAATAGTAATGAAGGCCGTGCCTTACAGATTAGGTTCTAAGAAGTATTGTTTGGAATGAACTTACCTTCATAAACTGTTTGCTGTGATCTTTTGCACTTGAGTTTAAAATAGACTTTCACACTACTCTTGTCTCAGTCTCTGCTTTTGGCCCACGCCATTGGACTTCAGGGTATCTACTAACATCGTAACAGGCAGTTCCTTTGAGCTCATGATTCTCATTTGGTCTGACATGCACTGTGAGCTGTGAAGTCTTATATAGACAGGTGTGTGCCTTTCCAAATCAAGTCCTATCAGTTTAATTAAACACAGCTGGACTCCAATGAAAGAGTAGAACCATCTCAAGGAGGATCACAAGAAATGGACAGCATGTGACTTAAATATGAGCAAAGGGTCTGAATACTTATGACCATGTGATATTTCAGTTTTCCTTTTTTAATAAATTTGCAAAAATTTCTACATTTCTGTTTTTTTTCAGTCAAGATGGGGTGCACAGTGTACTTTAATGAGAAAAAAAATGAACTTTTTAGAATTTACCAAATGGCTGCAATGAAACAAAGAGTGAAAGATGTAAAGGGGTCTGAATGCTTTCCGTACCCACTGTATATAGTACTCAATGTTCCAGGCAGTGGGAGGCATTACTGGGATCCAGAGCAGTCGCTCCAGTCACGTCCAGAGCCTAAGGTCTGGCATAGGAGCTGCCGGACACTTTGTGTGCTCTGAAGTACAAAGGAAGATGGACAGGGACCTGCATAGATGGAAGTTGAAGGCCAGTCCCGGGTGCACTGCAGAGGTGGACGAGAAATACAGGATGAGCTACCAACAGGGCCGAAGAGGAGTTATGCTAAGAAGGAGGATAATGTGAATTGCTGTGCCTTATCCCATCTGTACCCACCTGATGAACTTGAACTGTCAAGTATATGTTTGACTGTTACAAAGAACTTCGTGTCCCCTAAATTGTGTGCGGCGGCTTCTGAGGACAGAAGCCTGAAGGCAGTGGAGGCCTGCGGCCTACAAGAGAGTGTGCTGCACCCCACACCCTAGAGCACACTGGGACTGGGACACCCATTGTCTGTAAAGTGCCAGAGCGAAATCAGACCGACGTTCAGTCACGACTACCGCTCTGTGCCACTTTACAAGATGAGTGATAAGGGAACTTCTCCATCAGAAGAGACGAGGAAATAATGGTCGCTGCCCAAACTGTGACAAGAACAGGACCACAATGCAACAAGAACTGTCTCACAATGCTCTTGGAACTTTCCCATAATGCATTGCAAATTGAAACTAGAGCAAATACATTAAATCACTAGCAGACAGTGCAGTTATCAAACAATAAAAAAGAGACAGGATTCAAATGCAAGCAACATAATGTCAGAACTGATATACACATAAAGTGACTAGATTCCCTGGATAGCTAAATTCGCTGCTGAGGCAAAAACACGGGCTGCCCAGCACTATTTAAGTGCACCCCATGAAGATAAACACTCTAATTTACAAGGCCATAACATATAGGTGCATCTCACAAAATTAGAATATCATCAAAAAGTTAATTTATTTCAGTTCTTCAATGCAAAAAGTGAACCTCATATATTATATAGAGTCATTACAAACACAGTGATCTATTTCAAGTGTTTATTTCTGTTAATGTTGATGATTATGGCTTATAGCCAATGAAAACACAAAAGTCATTAACTCAGTAAATTAAAATAATTAACAAAAAACACCTGCAAAGACTTCCTAAGCATTTAAAAAGGTCCCTTAGTCTGTTTTAGTAGGCTCCACAATCATGACAATCATGATGAAGACTGCTGACTTGACAGATGTCCAGAGTTCCAATTTTCATTTGAAATCAAGGTCCCAGAGTCTGGAAGAAGAGTGGAGAGGCCACAATCCAAGCTGCTTGAGGTCTAGTGTGAAGTTTCCACAATCAGTGATGGTTTGGGGAGCCGTGTCATCTGCTGGTGTAGGTCCACTGTGTTTTTTCAACACAAAAGTCAGCGCAGCCGTCTACCAGGAAATTTTAGAGCACTTCATGCTTCCCTCTGCCACAGTATCAAGCTACCAGGGGGGCAAAGGGGGGCGGTGGCCCCGGGCCCCTCGCTCTTAGGGGGCCCATCCAGGGCTACGCCAGTGTAACTGTATCTAGCATGCCCCTGGTGCCAGCATCGGGCCCCACTGCCCGCCACCGCCGCAAGTTTACTGATGAGAGAGGGAGCGCGGATCTCTCTCCCATTAGTCCCTTCTGTGACTGACGTCTCTGACATCATCACTTGGCGCCCAGCCCGCTGTGCTGAAGATGTGTGCGTGCTGGGTGCTCTGAGCAGCGAGGGAACCAGGAGGAGAGATGAGTACTGTTTATTTATTTTTTGCCGGGTGGGGGGCGGCATTATATTACAGACTCTGCCTATGGGAAGGGGGAGGTGCATTATACTACAGACTCTGCCTATGGGGGAGCATTATCTTAAAGACTCTGCCCACAGAGAGGGGGGGCATTATACTAAAGACTCTGCCTATGGGGAGGGGGGGCATTATACTACAGACTGTCTATGGGGAGGGGGGGAGCATTATACTAAAGCCTCTGTCTATGGGGGGGCATTCTACTACAGACTCTGCCTATGGGGGGCATTATACTACAGACTCTGTTTATGAGCAGGGGAGAGCAGTAGACTACAGACTCTGCCTATGGGGGGACATTGTACTACAGACTCTGCCTATAAGAGGGGGAGCATTATACTACAGACTCTGCCTATGGGGGGTGCATTTTACTACAGACTCTGCCTATAGGTGGGGCATTATACTACAGACGCTGCCTATGAGATGGGGGAGGGCATTATATCACAGACTCTGCCTATGAGGAGGGGGGGCACATTATACTACAGACTCTGCCTATGAGATGGGGGGGCATTATACTACAGATTCTGCCTATGAGGAGGGGGGGGGATTATACTACAGACTCTGACTATGAGGAGGGGGGAGCATTATACTACAGACTCTGCCTATGGGTGGGCATTATACTGCAGACTCTGCCTATGGGGGGGCATTATACTACAGACTCTGCCTATGAGGAGGGGGGGAGCATTATACTACAGACTCTGCCTATGGGGGGGACATTGTACTACAGACTCTGCCTATAAGAGGGGGAGCATTATACTACAGACTCTGCCTATGGGGGGTGCATTTTACTACAGACTCTGCCTATAAGTGGGGCATTATACTACAGACGCTGCCTATGAGATGGGGGGGCATTATACCACAGACTCTGCCTATGAGGAGGGGGGGCACATTACACTACAGACTCTGCCTATGAGATGGGGGGGGCATTATACTACAGATTCTGCCTATGAGGAGGGGGGGGCATTATACTACAGACTCTGCCTATGAGGAGGGGGGAGCATTATACTACAGACTCTGCCTATGGGGGGGGCATTATACTGCAGACTCTGCCTATGGGGGGGCATTATACCACAGACTCTGCCTATGAGGAGGGGGGGAGCATTATACTACAGACTCTGCCTATGGGGGGGAGCTTTATACTACAGACTCTGTCAATGGGGGGAGCATTTTACTACAGACTCTGCCTATAGGGGCGCATTATACTATACGAAGGACTATGGGGAGTGCATTATACTATATTGAGGACTATCTGGCGCATTATACTATATGTAGGCTATTTATACAGTGTGGGAGATAATGTGGGTTCTTTGAACAGCGTGGGGGCCATCATACAGTGTGGGAGATAATGTGGGGTCTTTGTATAGTGTGGAGGCCATCATACAGTGTTGGAGCCATCAGCTTGGGGGCTACTAAGGGGTCAGTATACTTTGTGGGGGTACTATACAGTGAGGGGGAATTATATCGTGAATAGGAGAACATCATACTGGTTAGAGCGGAGCTCTACATGGGGGGAGACTCAGGACATTATTAAATCTTAGGTGGGCACTTATTGTTATAGGGGAACTCAGGTTATCGTGACTGTCGAAGGGGCACTATTACTTTCTAGGGGGCACAATGCGGGCACTGTTTTCTAGGACACTTGCACACGGCATTACTTTATTTTAGAGGTTTGTTTTACCATCTAGAGGGCACACAGTAGGTGCAGTAATAGGGACACATTTTGCAGCAGAGGCTCAGTATTGGGGTATCAGCAGGATGAGAAGTTTGTGCAGGTTGGGGATAGATGTGGTCAGTGCCTGAAATGTAAGGAGTCAAATGTGTCTTTGTTGTGATCTCTGCATACCTGAGACTCTGAGTCCTGGCTGGAGAAGTTGTCGTGTCGGTCTGGGCCAGATGGAAAAGACGGGAAAAGTGAACAATTTAATCAGAAAGAACGTCAGCTGTAAGGTACTATATATAACTGAGCTGTGATCTCTTATATGTTCTGCAGGACTGGCATCTATCAATATATGTCACCATATGGCGGTAATATCAGTGCTGGTCTTTGTATAGAGATTATTTTTAGTAACAGCGCGGTCATCTGCTGAGGTTTTCCTACATCAACTATCTGGGTGCGCCGCTATAGTTGGAATCAGGGTTACCTGGTTAGAGGCCCACTCAGAAGTTTCGGCCCCCTGAAACAAAACCTTAGCTACGCCAAGCTTTTTGGAGATGGAAATGTCATTCTCCAGCAGGACTTGGCCCCTGTCCACACTGACAAAAGTACTAATACCTGGTTTACACACAACAGTATCACTGTGCTTGATTGGCAGCAAACTCACCTGACCTTAACCCCATAAAGAATCTATGGGGTATTGTCAAGAGGAAAATGAGAGACACCAGACCCAACAATGCAGACGACCTGAAGGCTTCTATCAAAGCCACCTGGGCTTCCATAACCCCTCAGCAGTGCCACAGGCTGATCCCTCCATGCCATATTGCCGCATTGATGCAGTAATTGATGTAAAAGGATCCCCGACCAAGTATTGAGGGCATTTATTGAACATAGATTTCAGTAGGATAACATTTTGGATTTTGAAAACATTTTTCAAGCTGTTGTTATAAGGTATTCTAATTAATTGAAATAATGACTTTTGAGTTTTCATTGGCTGTAAGCCATAATCATCAACATTAACAGAAATAAACACGTGAAATAGATCACTCTGTGTGTAATGGCTCTATATAATATATGAGTTTCACGTTTTGTATTGAAGAACTGAAATAAATTAACTTTTATGGTGATATTCTAATTTTGTGAGATGCACCTGTGACACCCCAGGGGTCTGGTTGTCACAGTGATAGAGATATTACGTCTGAGAGCAGGTGGGAGGTCCTTTGGTCAGGGATCCTGTGCATGCCACACCTCCTGCCCAGCCTTGGGAGGGGAAGAACTTCCCCTGTATAAACCCGGGGCTGAGGCAGGGTTAGTGAGTCCAGGAAGAGTAGAGACAAGAGCAGCATAGGAAGCAGCAGAGTCACAAGGAGTCAGGGGCTGGCAGCTAAAGAGCTCGCCCTGACTAAGAAGATTCTTTACCGGACCCGGAGTCCGAGGCTGTGGGGACTAACTTCTACCCAGCAGCAGAATCCGTCAGGCAGGGGATTTCAGGTCCCCTGGCCCAGAAGCCCGAAGGCCCGGTCACACGCGTGGGACCAGCACCGCCATCGTGGAGCGGAAGCCATTAGAAGGCCCCGAGTCACCGGCCATACGGGTGAGCACCACACGGTACACTCAGGGACGTGGGCTACTTACATCAGCTTCTAGCAAGGTAGCCAGAAGAGTACAGTCAGCTTGGGAGGCCTACAACTACGCCTGGCCAGGGGAGATCCCATCTGCTCAAGGACTGACCAGGCCCCGTTCGCTAGCAAGTACTCCGGGAGGGTCTATCGTTGTTACCAGTAAAGACCCTGAACGCTACCATACCGTCTCTGAGTGGTTCCTGCTACCCCCATCATCCACGTCGGCTGCCCTGAGGCCATACCCCTCCCGTTGGGGGTTATACTATCACGCTGCACCATCCTTCCACCGGCCTCAGCGGTCTGCCCTGCAGCAGCAGCCCCCCTGGCTGCATTCAACGGGTGGCGTAGTCATCAACCATTTTCTACCGCTAACAGACTGCCGTCCAGTTTGACTCCCTGGGCACGGACCGGGTCACCGCCACGAGACTACAACCCTAAACAGATCCGGCTCCGGGTAAGCTCCCGCGTGCGCAACGCAGCGCGACACAGGCCCAGGGGCGCGTCAACTTTGGCATAGTCGGCAGGATCACGTGCCCGCAACCACCGGGTACTGCGTGCCTGAAAAGCAAAGACTGTTCAAACTTACCAGTGGTGAAGATTCCCGCCATCGGTGAAGATTCCCGCCATCCGGCGCCATCTTCAGCCTTCTTCCCGCCATCGGTGAAGTTTCCCGCCATCCGGCGCCATCTTCAGCCTTCTTCCCGCCATCCGTGGAGTTTTCCCGCCATTGGACGCCATCTTGAGGACGCCGCGCGGGAAGAAGAGGGGCGTGGACTCCGAAAGCGCGCGAGAACTGAAGCCCCGCCTCACGTCTGGACGTTGCGTAAGGTCCTGGAAGGAGCCCAGCAGACGCCGACGTCACAGGAGCGCGACGGAAGGTCCTCAACCCTGACGATCCACTGCGGAGCCGCGGCCTACGGAACAGGATCATCGCAAGGTAGGCCACGGTCCACTAGGGGGGAGGAAGATGTCGGATACGGAGGAGAGCTCCACTGCCTCAACCCCCGCCAGCGCTACCGCTGTTGCAGTTATGCCCTTCACCATGCCCTATATCCCGGGAGCAGCTTGGCTACCCCAGTACTCAGGGGAGTCACATACCCTGCATGACTTTAGAGAAAAGCTGGATAGCCTCTTCCAGGTGTACCCCCTCACAGAAGAGCAAAAAGTGAGCATCCTGGTGGCCCAACTAACTGGGGCAGCCAAAAGGGAAGTAAAATCCTGGCCACCTGGGAGGAAGACTGTCGCAGGGGTACTAACCCGGCTGAAGGACACCTTTGATACCCGCACCTCAGCCGAGATTAAACTTAGATTCTACGGGTGCAAGCAGCGAGCGCATGAGAGTATAAGGGACTATGCACTCAACCTACAAGAGGCCCTGAGGGCCATTAAGCAGACCGACCCTAATGGAGTGGGAAACGAGGACAGGCTGTTGACCGAACAATTTATAGAGGGTTTATATTGCAATGCCCACCGCACCCAGTTGCGGGCAATGGCCTTACAGGACCCTCATCTAGAATTTGCACAGTTCAAGGACAGAGCCATCCGGGTGCTCCGAGAACCGGCACCAGGTGGCGTTGTGACCCACAGACGCCCCACTACCACTTACTACCAGGAGGCGGCGCCCTTGTCAGCAGGGCCTGTGGGAGCTGTTGCGCAGGCTTTGGACAATGACCCGGCTCCAGACCTACACCATCAGGTCCAAGAGCTAGCTAAAAGCGTTGCTGCGCTAACCCGAACTGTGCAGTCTTTACAGGTTTCCACTCCAGGGAAGATCCAGCTGGCATCCGGACCGGAGGACATCCCGTGGCGTCGACCAAGGAGGACCCCACCGGCCAGAGGAAGACCCAGTGACCGATACAGCGAGGACGGACGACCCATCTGCCGCCGCTGCAATCAACCCGGACATATGGAAAGGTACTGTTCTTTAAACGGGCACAACCTGGGGTAGAGGGCCAACCCCCAGGAAAAAGATCACCAGGCCCATCGAACTGGCGCGACAGATATGTGGGAGGACGTCCAGTCTTGCCTGTGGTACTGGATGGCATTCCCATGAGTGCCCTACTGGACACCGGGTCACAGGTCACCACCATCCCGTACGTGCTCTTCAAGCAGTACTGGAATGACTCGGATATTACCCGCTACCCTGACGACGACTTGAGTATCATCGCCAGCAATGGTCAGCCCGTGCCACAGATCGGATTTAAAGAGGTGACCATCAAAATTGGTAGAGTCAAACTGGCCGCACAGGGACTGATCATTGTAGATATTGACAAACATGAGAGTCACCCAAAAATAACTCTAGGAACTAATGTAATTGAAAATTGTCTTGCAGAGGTGATTTTCCTTTTACAGCAGGTTGCCAAGAATGCCAGCTCCGGCGAGCAGCGGGTGCTCCAGAAAGAGATCCGGGCACTGATGCAACGGCAACAAGTGGAACTCTCCGGCGGTGAGATTGGTAGCGTAAGAATGTGTGACCCTTTTCCTATTGCCATGCCCCCAAAAAGTGAAATGATGATTTGGTGCCGGGCAGCTATTGGTCTGAGAGGTAGAGATTACCAGGCAATGGTAGAACCAGTTTACTCAGACAGTAGGCCCACCATTTTGACAGCACGGGGGGTGGTCAATGTACGCCATGGGAGGGTGCCCGTTCGCATAATAAATATCGGGGAGAGGGAAGTGTACCTGCCCCGGTATGCCACGCTAGCCAAATTATATACCACTAATCAAAATTCTATACAATCTGTGGAACCCTTGCCTCCATCTCACCCGGAGGAAGGTAACGGCTCTAAGAAAGACATGGAGGACTGGTGTCAGCAACTACATCTGGGTACTGACTCCACTCCCTCACACCAGAAACAAGGAGTCTATCGGGTGGTTCAAGAGTATGAGAGAGTGTTTAGTAAACACCCGTTAGACTTCGGGCGAGTCAAGGGGGTAGAACACCGCATCCCCACGGGAGATCATCCTCCCATAAAAGAGAGGTATCGACCCGTACCCCCTGCACATTACCAACACGCCAAGGGGATGCTTAGAGACATGAAGGAGGCTGGGGTAATCCGGGATAGCTGTAGCCCCTGGGCAGCCCCACTAGTTTTAGTCAAAAAGAAAGACAACACCATGAGGATGTGTGTAGATTACCGGAAAATCAACCGTATCACACACAAGGATGCGTACCCCTTACCAAGGATAGAGGAGTCATTGGCTGCTTTAAGATCTGCTAACTTCTTCTCTACCTTGGATCTCACTAGCGGGTACTGGCAGGTTCCTGTAGCAGAGGCGGACCGGGAGAAGACCGCATTCACCACCCCGATGGGACTTAGCGAGTTCACCTGCATGCCGTTCGGACTCTGCAACGCCCCAGGAACCTTCCAACGATTAATGGAGTGCTGTCTGGGCCACAGAAACTTCGAGACGGTCCTGTTGTACCTGGACGATGTCATCGTATACTCCAAAACTTATGAGGACCACCTGAAACACCTGGCGGAGGTGTTCGAAGCTCTGGCGAGTTACGGCCTAAAGGTGAAACCCTCCAAGTGTCACCTCCTGAAACCAAAGGTGCAATACCTGGGACACGTGGTGAGCGCTGACGGAGTGGCTCCCGACCCCGATAAGATCACCGCAATTAAGGGATGGCCAAGCCCCTCCAGCATAAAAGAAGTGCGGCAGTTCCTAGGGTTGGTAGGCTACTACCGAAGGTTTATTCCCGGTTTCACCAAAAAGGCAGCACCTATGCAGGACCTCCTGATAGGCCAGTCCCGGAAGGCCAAGAACCAGAAGCCGCCCTTCAAATGGGAAAAGCTAGAAGAAGAGTCCTTCCGCCAGCTGAAGATGGCCCTCACGGAGGATGAAATCTTGGCGTACCCGGACTATAGCCAGCCCTTCATCCTCTACACCGACGCCAGTAACATCGGGCTAGGAGCCGTACTGTCCCAGATTCAGCAGGGGAGAGAACGAGTAATCTCCTATGCCAGCCGAAAACTGCGACCCACCGAAAGGAACCCCGAAAATTACAGCTCATTTAAGCTAGAGTTCCTGGCCGTGGTATGGGCAGTCACCGAGCGCTTTAGGCATTACCTCGCTTCTTCCCGGTTCACCGTATACACGGATAACAACCCGTTGACACACCTGGACACGGCAAGACTCGGTGCCCTGGAGCAGAGGTGGATGGCCCGTCTGTCCAACTACGAGTTCACAATTAAATACCGGGCAGGGCGCTCCAATACCAACGCGGACGCCCTGTCCAGGATGCCCAACCTGCCGGACGGAGGAGAAGATCCGGAGGGACTGGAAGAAGTTGAACTCCCTGCGTTCCACCGTCATGGGACTATCCAGTATTCCCACCGGGTAAGGAGTAAGCAGGCTGCTACGTTGAACCCCTTACCTCACTACAACTGGGCGGAAACGCAAGACAGCGACCCTGCCGTCCGACTGGTGAAGGAGATGCTGACTCGCCCGGAGGCTAGCCTGGAATCAGACGCTCCAGAGGAAGCCAAACAACTATGGGCAGAGAAGAGTCGACTGTTCCTTTACAAGGGGAAGTTGTGCCGCAGAATGGTTAACTCCAGGACGCATGAACTACTCTGGCAAGTAGTGGTGCCACGAAGAGACGCAGCCATGGTGATGGAGGCATACCACGACGGAGCTGGACACTTCGGGTGGAAAAAGCTGGAGTTCCTGCTGCGCGAGCGGTTCCACTGGGTAGGCATGAGGGGAACCATCGAGAAGTGGTGCAGAGACTGTGGCCCGTGCAATCTGAGAAGGAAGGACCGGGCCAGCCAGAAGACTCCCCTGCAGTCCATCGTCACCCGGCAACCGTTGGAACTGGTAGCCTTGGATCATGTAAAACTGACCCCCAGCAGAAGTGGCTACGTCTACGCGTTAACCATCGTGGATCATTACTCCCGGTTTCTGGTTGTCGTCCCCGTCAAGGACTTAACGGCTCGAACAGCAGCTAGAGCCTTCCAGCAGCACTTTTGCCGTCCACACGGGTACCCGGACCAAGTGCTGACGGACCAGGGACCTGCCTTTGAAGCGGAGGTCTTCCAGGAATTCTGCAATCTGTATGGCTGCCGGAAGATAAGGACGACACCCTACCATCCGCAAACTAATGGACTTTGTGAGAAAATGAACCAGGTGGTAATGGATCTTCTAAAAACGTTGCCCCTGGAAGAACGCAGTCTGTGGCCTGAGAAGTTGCCCGATCTGGTGGACCTATACAACCACATCCCGGTAGGTTCCACCAACTGTACCCCGGCTTACCTAATGAGGGCAAGACCTGGTAAGTTACCTGTTGACCTGGAAATGGGAGTCCTGACGCCCGAGGACACTTCACCAGAAACAGACTGGGACACAGAGAGGCAGCAGCAGTACCGGAAAGTACAGGAGAGCGTGGAGCGAAGTCTCTGTCAGGCTAGGGAAAGACAAGAGAAGACTTACAACCAGTATGCTCCCGCTGTTCCCCTGGTACCCGGAGAGCAGGTCTTGAAGAGGAAGAGATGGCTCCACAAGTTGGACGACCAGTGGGAGAAGGACCCGTACACCGTACTGCCCTCAAGCCACGAGAACCCGAAGGTCTGTACCATCAGTAAAGACGGAGGGGAAACCACAGCCATTGTATCCCGGGACCACCTGAAGAAGTGCCCCGAACAACTGAGGAACCCTGAGGAGGAACAGGAAGACCATCGACCCGTGGAAGAAAGGGAAGATATGGTTAGTACCGTGCTCGGGGACTTCCCTCGGTCTTGGACTCAAGTCAATGGTGCAGTTGTGGTACCCGTACTCACCTTCCTCCAACCATCATCCCAAGAACCTACGGAGCAACGGGTAGAGCTGGAAGAGCAGCCGGTCCAGGAGGCAGAAGACTCCACCCAAGCGGAACAGGAGAATCCACCCTCTGCTTATAGTGAGCCTGCCGTACCCCTAGTGAGACAAAGAGCCGGTAGACAGCTGCCCAGTTTACCCTTGACAGCTCCTACACCCTGTAGTTCAGGGCCAGACAGTCAGCTCCGTAGGTCCACTAGGGCCACTAGAGGCCAGTTACCCGCACGTTGGAGGATCTAAATGTTTAAGTTGTTTTACAATGTTTACCTGTTTATTGTTGCTTGTGTGTAATTTTGTGTTTCTAGTTGTTTTTAGGAGTCTTCGGTGGATTTACCGGGAATCCTTTGTATATAGTTGGAGCGTAACCCAGGATGGACTAGAGACTGTTAAGGACTTGGGGTAGGACAGACCCCTACCTGGTTACGTCTCCCTGTGTTGGTGAAATGGACACCTTTGCTTTTCTTCAAAGACTGCACCCGGTTGCGGACATCCGTGACCATCTTATTGTGTTTCCTTATTGTATTTTATTGTTCTTTGATATACCTTGTTATATTTTTCTAAAAAGTGTTTAGTCCCGGAGTACTAAATTTCACTAGGGGGGAGTGTGACACCCCAGGGGTCTGGTTGTCACAGTGATAGAGATATTACGTCTGAGAGCAGGTGGGAGGTCCTTTGGTCAGGGATCCTGTGCATGCCACACCTCCTGCCCAGCCTTGGGAGGGGAAGAACTTCCCCTGTATAAACCCGGGGCTGAGGCAAGGTTAGTGAGTCCAGGAAGAGTAGAGACAAGAGCAGCATAGGAAGCAGCAGAGTCACAAGGAGTCAGGGGCTGGCAGCTAAAGAGCTCGCCCTGACTAAGAAGATTCTTTACCGGACCCGGAGTCCGAGGCTGTGGGGACTAACTTCTACCCAGCAGCAGAATCCGTCAGGCAGGGGATTTCAGGTCCCCTGGCCCAGAAGCCCGAAGGCCCGGTCACACGCGTGGGACCAGCACCGCCATCGTGGAGCGGAAGCCATTAGAAGGCCCCGAGTCACCGGCCATACGGGTGAGCACCACACGGTACACTCAGGGACGTGGGCTACTTACATCAGCTTCTAGCAAGGTAGCCAGAAGAGTACAGTCAGCTTGGGAGGCCTACAACTACGTCTGGCCAGGGGAGATCCCATCTGCTCAAGGACTGACCAGGCCCCGTTCGCTAGCAAGTACTCCGGGAGGGTCTATCGTTGTTACCAGTAAAGACCCTGAACGCTACCATACCGTCTCTGAGTGGTTCCTGCTACCCCCATCATCCACGTCGGCTGCCCTGAGGCCATACCCCTCCCGTTGGGGGTTATACTATCACGCTGCACCATCCTTCCACCGGCCTCAGCGGTCTGCCCTGCAGCAGCAGCCCCCCTGGCTGCATTCAACGGGTGGCGTAGTCATCAACCATTTTCTACCGCTAACAGACTGCCGTCCAGTTTGACTCCCTGGGCACGGACCGGGTCACCGCCACGAGACTACAACCCTAAACAGATCCGGCTCCGGGTAAGCTCCCGCGTGCGCAACGCAGCGCGACACAGGCCCAGGGGCGCGTCACACCTGTAGATGGGCTTGGCTGCACCCTGAATAAAAATAGCATGTAAAAAATATATATGATATATATGAGGTATTGGTCGATATTTTGGCCAAAATATACAAGCTCGCAACCTGCTCAAGGGTCCTCATACTTACGAGTCCCTACACTAACATTAAAAGCAAAGTCACAAAAACAAGGAATTAAAGTTCCCACCAAAATTCAAGAATTAACACAGCAAATACAGCAACAATAATTACAAGGATGCAGCAAACCCATATAATGAAGAAGTCAGCAACACAGGTGCAAAATATTGATGAGACAACCACTCACAACCTACCAATTCATGGAGGGGGTGATTGCTTAGTATTAAAACTGCACACAAATAAGCCTTGTATAGGGCACTGGTCACACATAGGTAGTGCACAATGTCTGGCTTACAGCCTATTAGTGAAGCCCAAACTATTAGATTAGGCGGGCTGCCCAGCACTTTTTAAGTACACCCCATGAAGACAGACACCCTAGTTTACAAGGCCAACATTGATGGGTCTGGCTGCACCCTGAATAAAAATAATGTGCAAAAAATATATATGATATATATGAGGTATTAGTAAATATTTTGGCCAAAATACACAAGCTCGCAACCCGCGTCAAGGGTCCTCATACTTGCGAGTCCCTACACTAACATTAAAAGCAAAGACAAATTTAAATTCCCACCAAAATTCAAGAATTAACACAGGAAAAAAGGGCAACAGTGTTTACCTGCCTAGGTCTCAGTACTAATCATACCATATAATAACGATGACAGCAATACAGGTGCAAAATACTGATGCGACAACCACTCACATATTACCAATTAATGGAGGGGGGTGATTACATAGTATTAAAACTGCACACAAAATTATATGGGATTGCTACATCCTAATAGTGCATTAGTTCTGAGATCTGGGCAGGTAAATGCTATATTAATAATTGATTTTTTGGGGAAAGTTAAATTCTCTTTTGTTGGCTTTACTTTTAATCTAACTGAAATACACATAAGCTTTTTTCCTAAACATTAGGATCTGTTTAGAGCCATCAGCTCAAAAAGGCTTCCTTTGACAGACTTGGCATAAGCAGGTCAAAAGGAACCCTGATCTTTACCATTACACCCCTTTACAGGAATGGAGACTTACCACATGCTCAGGGTTGCATCTACAGAGTAGCTGCTGGCCAGAGGAGCGAGCTTGAGGCTATAACTCTAACTAAAGCTTTTTTATTACTAAATGATGGGTTCTGTCTAAGGCCATTGGCTCAAAAAGACTTCCTCGGACAGACTTGGCGCAAGCTACTCCATTCTGCAGATCCCAAGGGAACCCTGGCCTTTACCATTACACCCCTGTACAGGGATAGATACTTACCATAGGCCCAGGGTTGCATCTACAGAGTAGCTGCTGGCCGGAGGAGCGAGCTTGAGGCTATAGTGGTTGATTCAACTCTAACTAAAGCTTTTTTTCCCTAAATACTGGGATCTGTTTAAGGCTGTTGGCTCAAACAGACTTCCTCGGACAGACTTGGCGCAAGCTACTCCATTCTGCAGATCCCAAGGGAACCCTGGTTTTTACCATTACACCCCTGTACAGGGATAGATACTTACCATAGGCCCAGGGTTGCATCTACAGAGTAGCTGCTGGCCGGAGGAGTGCGCTTGAGGCTTGAGTAGTTGAGTCAATCCTAACTAAAGAAAAACCTATCTAATGACACTTTCTTGTTAGGACCTGTCTGAGGCCTATGGCTCAAAAAAGCTTCTTTGGAAAAACTTGGCAAAAGCCAGTCTATCCTACAGGTTCCAAAGGAACTCTGACCTTCACTCTTACAGCCCTGTACAGTGATAAAGACTTATTACAGGGCCTTGATTGCATCTACATAGTAGATGCTGACTGGAGGGGCAAACTTAAGGTTAGAATGGTTCAGCCAACCCTAACTATTGCTACTTTCTTAAATGTTAGGATATTTCTGAGGCCGTTGGCTCAAACAGGCTTCCTTGGACAGACTTGGCGCAAAACACACCATTTCTGATGTTTCCAAATGAACCCTGGGCTTCACCCTTGAACCTCTATACAGGGACCGTTTCATAGTTTTAAGGTTGAAAGACACAAGTCCATCAAGTTCAACCTAAAAGCTAATGTGTTGATCCAGAGGAAGGCAAAAACCCCATGAGGCAGATGCTAATTGCCCCATATTAGGGGAAAAATTCCTTCCCGACTCCACATATGGCAATCAGACTAGTTCCCTGGATCAACGTCCCATAACAAAATCTAGTACGGATCACCTGCAATTTTATATTATTCAAGAAAGGCACACACATGCCCTCCTTGAATTTTTTTTTAGAAAATTAAGTATTTCAATTTCATGTGGTAGAGAGTTTCATAACCTCATTGCTCACACAATAAAAATTTGCCAACTAACTTCCTTTAGACAAAGTGAATTAGGATCTTTATGCTAGAGTAATTGAACTAACTCTAACTGAAATAGATTAATGCTTTTTTCCTAAATGTTGAAATTTGTTTAAATCCATCAGCTCAAAAAGGCTTTCTCGGACAGACTTGGCGCAAGCTACTCCATTCTGCAGATCCCAAGGGAACCCTGGCCTTTACCATTACACCCCTGTACAGGGATAGATACTTACCATAGGCCCAGGGCTGCATCTACAGAGTAGCTGCTGGCCGGAGGAGCGAGCTTGAGGCTATAGTGGTTGATTCAACTCTAACTAAAGCTTTTTTTTCCTAAATACTGGGATCTGTTTAAGGCTGTTGGCTCAAACAGACTTCCTCGGACAGACTTGGCGCAAGCTACTCCATTCTGCAGATCCCAAGGGAACCCTGGTTTTTACCATTACACACCTGTACAGGGATAGATACTTACCATAGGCCCAGGGTTGCATCTACAGAGTAGCTGCTGGCCGGAGGAGTGCGCTTGAGGCTTGAGTAGTTGAATCAATCCTAACTAAAGAAAAACCTATCTAATGCCACTTTCTTGTTAGGACCTGTCTGAGGCCTATGGCTCAAAAAAGCTTCTTTGGAAAGACTTGGCAAAAGCCAGTCTATCCTACAGGTTCCAAAGGAACTCTGTCCTTCACTCTTACAGCCCTGTACAGCGATAAAGACTTATAACAGGGCCTTGATTGCATCTACATAGTAGATGCTGACTGGAGGGGCAAACTTAAAGTTAGAATGGTTCAGCCAACCCTAACTATTGCTACTTTTTTAAATGTTAGGATATTTCTGAGGCCATTAGCTCAAACAGGCTTCCTTGGACAGACTTGGCGCAAAACACACCATTTCTGATGTTTCCAAATGAACCCTGGACTTCACCCTTGAACCTTTATACAGGGACCGTTTCATAGTTTTAAGGTTGAAAGACACAAGTCCATCAAGTTCAACCTAAAAGCTAATGTGTTGATCCAGAGGAAGGCAAAAACCCCATGAGGCAGATGCTAATTGCCCCATATTAGGGGAAAAATTCCTTCCCGACTCCACATATGGCAATCAGACTAGTTCCCTGGATCAACGTCCCATAACAAAATCTAGTACGGATAACCTGCAATTTTATATTATTCAAGAAAGGCACACACATGCCCTCCTTGAATTTTTTTTAGAAAATTAAGTATTTCAATTTCATGTGGTAGAGAGTTTCATAACCTCATTGCTCACACAATAAAAATTTGCCAACTAACTTCCTTTAGACAAAGTGAATTAGGATCTTTATGCTAGAGTAATTGAATTAACTCTAACTGAAATAGATTAATGCTTTTTTCCTAAATGTTGAAATTTGTTTAAATCCATCAGCTCAAAAAGGCTTTCTCGGACAGACTTGGCGCAAGCTACTCCATTCTGCAGATCCCAAGGGAACCCTGGCCTTTACCATTACACCCCTGTACAGGGATAGATACTTACCATAGGCCCAGGGTTGCATCTACAGAGTAGCTGCTGGCCGGAGGAGCGAGCTTGAGGCTATAGTGGTTGATTCAACTCTAACTAAAGCTTTTTTTTCCTAAATACTGGGATCTGTTTAAGGCTGTTGGCTCAAACAGACTTCCTTGGACAGACTTGGCGCAAGCTACTCCATTCTGCAGATCCCAAGGGAACCCTGGTTTTTACCATTACACCCCTGTACAGGGATAGATACTTACCATAGGCCCAGGGTTGCATCTACAGAGTAGCTGCTGGCCGGAGGAGTGCGCTTGAGGCTTGAGTAGTTGAGTCAATCCTAACTAAAGAAAAACCTATCTAATGACACTTTCTTGTTAGGACCTGTCTGAGGCCTATGGCTCAAAAAAGCTTCTGTGGAAAAACTTGGCAAAAGCCAGTCTATCCTACAGGTTCCAAAGGAACTCTGACCTTCACTCTTACATCCCTGTACAGTGATAAAGACTTATTACAGGGCCTTGATTGCATCTACATAGTAGATGCTGACTGGAGGGGCAAACTTAAGGTTAGAATGGTTCAGCCAACCCTAACTATTGATACTTTCTTAAATGTTAGGATATTTCTGAGGCCGTTGGCTCAAACAGGCTTCCTTGGACAGACTTGGCGCAAAACACACCATTTCTGATGTTTCCAAATGAACCCTGGGCTTCACCCCTGAACCTCTATACAGGGACCGTTTCATAGTTTTAAGGTTGAAAGACACAAGTCCATCAAGTTCAACCTAAAAGCTAATGTGTTGATCCAGAGGAAGGCAAAAACCCCATGAGGCAGATGCTAATTGCCCCATATTAGGGGAAAAATTCCTTCCCGACTCCACATATGGGAATCAGACTAGTTCCCTGGATCAACGTCCCATAACAAAATCTAGTACGGATAACCTGCAATTTTATATTATTCAAGAAAGGCACACACATGCCCTCCTTGAATTTTTTTTAGAAAATTAAGTATTTCAATTTCATGTGGTAGAGAGTTTCATAACCTCATTGCTTACACAATAAAAATTTGCCAACTAACTTCCTTTAGACAAAGTGAATTAGGATCTTTATGCTAGAGTAATTGAATTAACTCTAACTGAAATAGATTAATGCTTTTTTCCTAAATGTTGAAATTTGTTTAAATCCATCAGCTCAAAAAGGCTTTCTCGGACAGACTTGGCGCAAGCTACTCCATTCTGCAGATCCCAAGGGAACCCTGGCCTTTACCATTACACCCCTGTACAGGGATAGATACTTACCATAGGCCCAGGGCTGCATCTACAGAGTAGCTGCTGGCCGGAGGAGCGAGCTTGAGGCTATAGTGGTTGATTCAACTCTAACTAAAGCTTTTTTTTCCTAAATACTGGGATCTGTTTAAGGCTGTTGGCTCAAACAGACTTCCTCGGACAGACTTGGCGCAAGCTACTCCATTCTGCAGATCCCAAGGGAACCCTGGTTTTTACCATTACACACCTGTACAGGGATAGATACTTACCATAGGCCCAGGGTTGCATCTACAGAGTAGCTGCTGGCCGGAGGAGTGCGCTTGAGGCTTGAGTAGTTGAATCAATCCTAACTAAAGAAAAACCTATCTAATGCCACTTTCTTGTTAGGACCTGTCTGAGGCCTATGGCTCAAAAAAGCTTCTTTGGAAAGACTTGGCAAAAGCCAGTCTATCCTACAGGTTCCAAAGGAACTCTGGCCTTCACTCTTAAAGCCCTGTACAGTGATAAAGACTTATTACAGGGCCTTGATTGCATCTACATAGTAGATGCTGACTGGAGGGGCAAACTTAAGGCTAGAATGGTTCAGCCAACCCTAACTATTGTTACTTTCTTAAATGTTAAGATATTTCTGAGGCCGTTGGCTCAAACAGGCTTCCTTGGACAGACTGGGCGCAAAACACACCATTTCTGATGTTTCCAAATGAACCCTGGGCTTCACCCTTATACCTCTATACAGGGACCGTTTCATAGTTTTAAGGTTGAAAGACACAAGTCCATCAAGTTCAACCTAAAAGCTAATGTGTTGATCCAGAGGAAGGCAAAAACCCCATGAGGCAGATGCTAATTGCCCCATATTAGGGGAAAAATTCCTTCCCGACTCCACATATGGCAATCAGACTAGTTCCCTGGATCAACGTCCCATAACAAAATCTAGTACGGATAACCTGCAATTTTATATTATTCAAGAAAGGCACACACATGCCCTCCTTGAATTTTTTTTAGAAAATTAAGTATTTCAATTTCATGTGGTAGAGAGTTTCATAACCTCATTGCTCACACAATAAAAATTTGCCAACTAACTTCCTTTAGACAAAGTGAATTAGGATCTTTATGCTAGAGTAATTGAATTAACTCTAACTGAAATAGATTAATGCTTTTTTCCTAAATGTTGAAATTTGTTTAAATCCATCAGCTCAAAAAGGCTTTCTCGGACAGACTTGGCGCAAGCTACTCCATTCTGCAGATCCCAAGGGAACCCTGGCCTTTACCATTACACCCCTGTACAGGGATAGATACTTACCATAGGCCCAGGGCTGCATCTACAGAGTAGCTGCTGGCCGGAGGAGCGAGCTTGAGGCTATAGTGGTTGATTCAACTCTAACTAAAGCTTTTTTTTCCTAAATACTGGGATCTGTTTAAGGCTGTTGGCTCAAACAGACTTCCTCGGACAGACTTGGCGCAAGCTACTCCATTCTGCAGATCCCAAGGGAACCCTGGTTTTTACCATTACACACCTGTACAGGGATAGATACTTACCATAGGCCCAGGGTTGCATCTACAGAGTAGCTGCTGGCCGGAGGAGTGCGCTTGAGGCTTGAGTAGTTGAATCAATCCTAACTAAAGAAAAACCTATCTAATGCCACTTTCTTGTTAGGACCTGTCTGAGGCCTATGGCTCAAAAAAGCTTCTTTGGAAAGACTTGGCAAAAGCCAGTCTATCCTACAGGTTCCAAAGGAACTCTGTCCTTCACTCTTACAGCCCTGTACAGCGATAAAGACTTATTACAGGGCCTTGATTGCATCTACATAGTAGATGCTGACTGGAGGGGCAAACTTAAAGTTAGAATGGTTCAGCCAACCCTAACTATTGCTACTTTTTTAAATGTTAGGATATTTCTGAGGCCATTAGCTCAAACAGGCTTCCTTGGACAGACTTGGCGCAAAACACACCATTTCTGATGTTTCCAAATGAACCCTGGACTTCACCCTTGAACCTTTATACAGGGACCGTTTCATAGTTTTAAGGTTGAAAGACACAAGTCCATCAAGTTCAACCTAAAAGCTAATGTGTTGATCCAGAGGAAGGCAAAAACCCCATGAGGCAGATGCTAATTGCCCCATATTAGGGGAAAAATTCCTTCCCGACTCCACATATGGCAATCAGACTAGTTCCCTGGATCAACGTCCCATAACAAAATCTAGTACGGATAACCTGCAATTTTATATTATTCAAGAAAGGCACACACATGCCCTCCTTGAATTTTTTTTAGAAAATTAAGTATTTCAATTTCATGTGGTAGAGAGTTTCATAACCTCATTGCTCACACAATAAAAATTTGCCAACTAACTTCCTTTAGACAAAGTGAATTAGGAGCTTTATGCTAGAGTAATTGAATTAACTCTAACTGAAATAGATTAATGCTTTTTTCCTAAATGTTGAAATTTGTTTAAATCCATCAGCTCAAAAAGGCTTTCTCGGACAGACTTGGCGCAAGCTACTCCATTCTGCAGATCCCAAGGGAACCCTGGCCTTTACCATTACACCCCTGTACAGGGATAGATACTTACCATAGGCCCAGGGTTGCATCTACAGAGTAGCTGCTGGCCGGAGGAGCGAGCTTGAGGCTATAGTGGTTGATTCAACTCTAACTAAAGCTTTTTTTTCCTAAATACTGGGATCTGTTTAAGGCTGTTGGCTCAAACAGACTTCCTTGGACAGACTTGGCGCAAGCTACTCCATTCTGCAGATCCCAAGGGAACCCTGGTTTTTACCATTACACCCCTGTACAGGGATAGATACTTACCATAGGCCCAGGGTTGCATCTACAGAGTAGCTGCTGGCCGGAGGAGTGCGCTTGAGGCTTGAGTAGTTGAGTCAATCCTAACTAAAGAAAAACCTATCTAATGACACTTTCTTGTTAGGACCTGTCTGAGGCCTATGGCTCAAAAAAGCTTCTGTGGAAAAACTTGGCAAAAGCCAGTCTATCCTACAGGTTCCAAAGGAACTCTGACCTTCACTCTTACATCCCTGTACAGTGATAAAGACTTATTACAGGGCCTTGATTGCATCTACATAGTAGATGCTGACTGGAGGGGCAAACTTAAGGTTAGAATGGTTCAGCCAACCCTAACTATTGATACTTTCTTAAATGTTAGGATATTTCTGAGGCCGTTGGCTCAAACAGGCTTCCTTGGACAGACTTGGCGCAAAACACACCATTTCTGATGTTTCCAAATGAACCCTGGGCTTCACCCCTGAACCTCTATACAGGGACCGTTTCATAGTTTTAAGGTTGAAAGACACAAGTCCATCAAGTTCAACCTAAAAGCTAATGTGTTGATCCAGAGGAAGGCAAAAACCCCATGAGGCAGATGCTAATTGCCCCATATTAGGGGAAAAATTCCTTCCCGACTCCACATATGGGAATCAGACTAGTTCCCTGGATCAACGTCCCATAACAAAATCTAGTACGGATAACCTGCAATTTTATATTATTCAAGAAAGGCACACACATGCCCTCCTTGAATTTTTTTTAGAAAATTAAGTATTTCAATTTCATGTGGTAGAGAGTTTCATAACCTCATTGCTTACACAATAAAAATTTGCCAACTAACTTCCTTTAGACAAAGTGAATTAGGATCTTTATGCTAGAGTAATTGAATTAACTCTAACTGAAATAGATTAATGCTTTTTTCCTAAATGTTGAAATTTGTTTAAATCCATCAGCTCAAAAAGGCTTTCTCGGACAGACTTGGCGCAAGCTACTCCATTCTGCAGATCCCAAGGGAACCCTGGCCTTTACCATTACACCCCTGTACAGGGATAGATACTTACCATAGGCCCAGGGCTGCATCTACAGAGTAGCTGCTGGCCGGAGGAGCGAGCTTGAGGCTATAGTGGTTGATTCAACTCTAACTGAAGCTTTTTTTTCCTAAATACTGGGATCTGTTTAAGGCTGTTGGCTCAAACAGACTTCCTCGGACAGACTTGGCGCAAGCTACTCCATTCTGCAGATCCCAAGGGAACCCTGGTTTTTACCATTACACACCTGTACAGGGATAGATACTTACCATAGGCCCAGGGTTGCATCTACAGAGTAGCTGCTGGCCGGAGGAGTGCGCTTGAGGCTTGAGTAGTTGAATCAATCCTAACTAAAGAAAAACCTATCTAATGCCACTTTCTTGTTAGGACCTGTCTGAGGCCTATGGCTCAAAAAAGCTTCTTTGGAAAGACTTGGCAAAAGCCAGTCTATCCTACAGGTTCCAAAGGAACTCTGGCCTTCACTCTTAAAGCCCTGTACAGTGATAAAGACTTATTACAGGGCCTTGATTGCATCTACATAGTAGATGCTGACTGGAGGGGCAAACTTAAGGCTAGAATGGTTCAGCCAACCCTAACTATTGTTACTTTCTTAAATGTTAAGATATTTCTGAGGCCGTTGGCTCAAACAGGCTTCCTTGGACAGACTGGGCGCAAAACACACCATTTCTGATGTTTCCAAATGAACCCTGGGCTTCACCCTTGAACCTCTATACAGGGACCGTTTCATAGTTTTAAGGTTGAAAGACACAAGTCCATCAAGTTCAACCTAAAAGCTAATGTGTTGATCCAGAGGAAGGCAAAAACCCCATGAGGCAGATGCTAATTGCCCCATATTAGGGGAAAAATTCCTTCCCGACTCCACATATGGCAATCAGACTAGTTCCCTGGATCAACGTCCCATAACAAAATCTAGTACGGATAACCTGCAATTTTATATTATTCAAGAAAGGCACACACATGCCCTCCTTGAATTTTTTTTAGAAAATTAAGTATTTCAATTTCATGTGGTAGAGAGTTTCATAACCTCATTGCTCACACAATAAAAATTTGCGAACTAACTTCCTTTAGACAAAGTGAATTAGGATCTTTATGCTAGAGTAATTGAATTAACTCTAACTGAAATAGATTAATGCTTTTTTCCTAAATGTTGAAATTTGTTTAAATCCATCAGCTCAAAAAGGCTTTCTCGGACAGACTTGGCGCAAGCTACTCCATTCTGCAGATCCCAAGGGAACCCTGGCCTTTACCATTACACCCCTGTACAGGGATAGATACTTACCATAGGCCCAGGGCTGCATCTACAGAGTAGCTGCTGGCCGGAGGAGCGAGCTTGAGGCTATAGTGGTTGATTCAACTCTAACTAAAGCTTTTTTTTCCTAAATACTGGGATCTGTTTAAGGCTGTTGGCTCAAACAGACTTCCTCGGACAGACTTGGCGCAAGCTACTCCATTCTGCAGATCCCAAGGGAACCCTGGTTTTTACCATTACACACCTGTACAGGGATAGATACTTACCATAGGCCCAGGGTTGCATCTACAGAGTAGCTGCTGGCCGGAGGAGTGCGCTTGAGGCTTGAGTAGTTGAATCAATCCTAACTAAAGGAAAACCTATCTAATGACACTTTCTTGTTAGGACCTGTCTGAGGCCTATGGCTCAAAAAAGCTTCTTTGGAAAGACTTGGCAAAAGCCAGTCTATCCTACAGGTTCCAAAGGAACTCTGGCCTTCACTCTTAAAGCCCTGTACAGTGATAAAGACTTATTACAGGGCCTTGATTGCATCTACATAGTAGATGCTGACTGGAGGGGCAAACTTAAAGTTAGAATGGTTCAGCCAACCCTAACTATTGCTACTTTCTTAAATGTTAGGATATTTCTGAGGCCATTGGCTCAAACAGGCTTCCTTGGACAGACTTGGCGCAAAACACACCATTTCTGATGTTTCCAAATGAACCCTGGGCTTCACCCTTGAACCTCTATACAGGGACTGTTTCATAGTATTAAGGTTGAAAGACACAAGTCTGTCAAGTTCAACCTAAAAGCTAATGTGTTGATCCAGAGGAAGGCAAAAACCCCATGAGGCAGATGCTAATTGCCCCATATTAGGGGAAAAATTCCTTCCCGACTCCACATATGGCAATCAGACTAGTTCCCTGGATCAACGTCCCATAACAAAATCTAGTACGGATAACCTGCAATTTTATATCATTTAAGAAAGGCACACACATGCCCTCCTTGAATTTTTTTTAGAAAATTAAGTATTTCAATTTCATGTGGTAGAGAGTTTCATAACCTCATTGCTCACACAATAAAAATTTGCCAACTAACTTCCTTTAGACAAAGTGAATTAGGATCTTTATGCTAGAGTAATTGAATTAACTCTAACTGAAATAGATTAATGCTTTTTTCCTAAATGTTGAAATTTGTTTAAATCCATCAGCTCAAAAAGGCTTTCTCGGACAGACTTGGCGCAAGCTACTCCATTCTGCAGATCCCAAGGGAACCCTGGCCTTTACCATTACACCCCTGTACAGGGATAGATACTTACCATAGGCCCAGGGCTGCATCTACAGAGTAGCTGCTGGCCGGAGGAGCGAGCTTGAGGCTATAGTGGTTGATTCAACTCTAACTAAAGCTTTTTTTTCCTAAATACTGGGATCTGTTTAAGGCTGTTGGCTCAAACAGACTTCCTCGGACAGACTTGGCGCAAGCTACTCCATTCTGCAGATCCCAAGGGAACCCTGGTTTTTACCATTACACACCTGTACAGGGATAGATACTTACCATAGGCCCAGGGTTGCATCTACAGAGTAGCTGCTGGCCGGAGGAGTGCGCTTGAGGCTTGAGTAGTTGAATCAATCCTAACTAAAGAAAAACCTATCTAATGCCACTTTCTTGTTAGGACCTGTCTGAGGCCTATGGCTCAAAAAAGCTTCTTTGGAAAGACTTGGCAAAAGCCAGTCTATCCTACAGGTTCCAAAGGAACTCTGTCCTTCACTCTTACAGCCCTGTACAGTGATAAAGACTTATTACAGGGCCTTGATTGCATCTACATAGTAGATGCTGACTGGAGGGGCAAACTTAAAGTTAGAATGGTTCAGCCAACCCTAACTATTGCTACTTTTTTAAATGTTAGGATATTTCTGAGGCCATTAGCTCAAACAGGCTTCCTTGGACAGACTTGGCGCAAAACACACCATTTCTGATGTTTCCAAATGAACCCTGGACTTCACCCTTGAACCTTTATACAGGGAACGTTTCATAGTTTTAAGGTTGAAAGACACAAGTCTGTCAAGTTCAACCTAAAAGCTAATGTGTTGATCCAGAGGAAGGCAAAAACCCCATGAGGCAGATGCTAATTGCCCCATATTAGGGGAAAAATTCCTTCCCGACTCCACATATGGCAATCAGACTAGTTCCCTGGATCAACGTCCCATAACAAAATCTAGTACGGATAACCTGCAATTTTATATTATTTAAGAAAGGCACACACATGCCCTCCTTGAATTTTTTTTAGAAAATTAAGTATTTCAATTTCATGTGGTAGAGAGTTTCATAACCTCATTGCTCACACAATAAAAATTTGCCAACTAACTTCCTTTAGACAAAGTGAATTAGGATCTTTATGCTAGAGTAATTGAATTAACTCTAACTGAAATAGATTAATGCTTTTTTCCTAAATGTTGAAATTTGTTTAAATCCATCAGCTCAAAAAGGCTTTCTCGGACAGACTTGGCGCAAGCTACTCCATTCTGCAGATCCCAAGGGAACCCTGGCCTTTACCATTACACCCCTGTACAGGGATAGATACTTACCATAGTCCCAGGGCTGCATCTACAGAGTAGCTGCTGGCCGGAGGAGCGAGCTTGAGGCTATAGTGGTTGATTCAACTCTAACTAAAGCTTTTTTTTCCTAAATACTGGGATCTGTTTAAGGCTGTTGGCTCAAACAGACTTCCTCGGACAGACTTGGCGCAAGCTACTCCATTCTGCAGATCCCAAGGGAACCCTGGTTTTTACCATTACACCCCTGTGCAGGGATAGATACTTACCATAGGCCCAGGGTTGCATCTACAGAGTAGCTGCTGGCCGGAGGAGTGCGCTTGAGGCTTGAGTAGTTGAATCAATCCTAACTAAAGAAAAACCTATCTAATGCCACTTTCTTGTTAGGACCTGTCTGAGGCCTATGGCTCAAAAAAGCTTCTTTGGAAAGACTTGGCAAAAGCCAGTCTATCCTACAGGTTCCAAAGGAACTCTGGCCTTCACTCTTACAGCCCTGTACAGCGATAAAGACTTATTACAGGGCCTTGATTGCATCTACATAGTAGATGCTGACTGGAGGGGCAAACTTAAGGCTAGAATGGTTCAGCCAACCCTAACTATTGCTACTTTCTTAAATGTTAAGATATTTCTGAGGCTGTTGGCTCAAACAGGCTTCCTTGGACAGACTGGGCGCAAAACACACCATTTCTGATGTTTCCAAATGAACCCTGGGCTTCACCCTTGAACCTCTATACAGGAACCGTTTCATAGTTTTAAGGTTGAAAGACACAAGTCCATCAAGTTCAACCTAAAAGCTAATGTGTTGATCCAGAGGAAGGCAAAAACCCCATGAGGCAGATGCTAATTGCCCCATATTAGGGGAAAAATTCCTTCCCGACTCCACATATGGCAATCAGACTAGTTCCCTGGATCAACGTCCCATAACAAAATCTAGTACGGATAACCTGCAATTTTATATTATTCAAGAAAGGCACACACATGCCCTCCTTGAATTTTTTTTAGAAAATTAAGTATTTCAATTTCATGTGGTAGAGAGTTTCATAACCTCATTGCTCACACAATAAAAATTTGCCAACTAACTTCTTTTAGACAAAGTGAATTAGGAGCTTTATGCTAGAGTAATTGAATTAACTCTAACTGAAATAGATTAATGCTTTTTTCCTAAATGTTGAAATTTGTTTAAATCCATCAGCTCAAAAAGGCTTTCTCGGACAGACTTGGCGCAAGCTACTCCATTCTGCAGATCCCAAGGGAACCCTGGCCTTTACCATTACACCCCTGTACAGGGATAGATACTTACCATAGGCCCAGGGTTGCATCTACAGAGTAGCTGCTGGCCGGAGGAGCGAGCTTGAGGCTATAGTGGTTGATTCAACTCTAACTAAAGCTTTTTTTTCCTAAATACTGGGATCTGTTTAAGGCTGTTGGCTCAAACAGACTTCCTTGGACAGACTTGGCGCAAGCTACTCCATTCTGCAGATCCCAAGGGAACCCTGGTTTTTACCATTACACCCCTGTACAGGGATAGATACTTACCATAGGCCCAGGGTTGCATCTACAGAGTAGCTGCTGGCCGGAGGAGTGCGCTTGAGGCTTGAGTAGTTGAGTCAATCCTAACTAAAGAAAAACCTATCTAATGACACTTTCTTGTTAGGACCTGTCTGAGGCCTATGGCTCAAAAAAGCTTCTGTGGAAAAACTTGGCAAAAGCCAGTCTATCCTACAGGTTCCAAAGGAACTCTGACCTTCACTCTTACATCCCTGTACAGTGATAAAGACTTATTACAGGGCCTTGATTGCATCTACATAGTAGATGCTGACTGGAGGGGCAAACTTAAGGTTAGAATGGTTCAGCCAACCCTAACTATTGATACTTTCTTAAATGTTAGGATATTTCTGAGGCCGTTGGCTCAAACAGGCTTCCTTGGACAGACTTGGCGCAAAACACACCATTTCTGATGTTTCCAAATGAACCCTGGGCTTCACCCCTGAACCTCTATACAGGGACCGTTTCATAGTTTTAAGGTTGAAAAACACAAGTCCATCAAGTTCAACCTAAAAGCTAATGTGTTGATCCAGAGGAAGGCAAAAACCCCATGAGGCAGATGCTAATTGCCCCATATTAGGGGAAAAATTCCTTCCCGACTCCACATATGGGAATCAGACTAGTTCCCTGGATCAACGTCCCATAACAAAATCTAGTACGGATAACCTGCAATTTTATATTATTCAAGAAAGGCACACACATGCCCTCCTTGAATTTTTTTTAGAAAATTAAGTATTTCAATTTCATGTGGTAGAGAGTTTCATAACCTCATTGCTTACACAATAAAAATTTGCCAACTAACTTCCTTTAGACAAAGTGAATTAGGATCTTTATGCTAGAGTAATTGAATTAACTCTAACTGAAATAGATTAATGCTTTTTTCCTAAATGTTGAAATTTGTTTAAATCCATCAGCTCAAAAAGGCTTTCTCGGACAGACTTGGCGCAAGCTACTCCATTCTGCAGATCCCAAGGGAACCCTGGCCTTTACCATTACACCCCTGTACAGGGATAGATACTTACCATAGGCCCAGGGCTGCATCTACAGAGTAGCTGCTGGCCGGAGGAGCGAGCTTCAGGCTATAGTGGTTGATTCAACTCTAACTAAAGCTTTTTTTTCCTAAATACTGGGATCTGTTTAAGGCTGTTGGCTCAAACAGACTTCCTCGGACAGACTTGGCGCAAGCTACTCCATTCTGCAGATCCCAAGGGAACCCTGGTTTTTACCATTACACACCTGTACAGGGATAGATACTTACCATAGGCCCAGGGTTGCATCTACAGAGTAGCTGCTGGCCGGAGGAGTGCGCTTGAGGCTTGAGTAGTTGAATCAATCCTAACTAAAGAAAAACCTATCTAATGCCACTTTCTTGTTAGGACCTGTCTGAGGCCTATGGCTCAAAAAAGCTTCTTTGGAAAGACTTGGCAAAAGCCAGTCTATCCTACAGGTTCCAAAGGAACTCTGGCCTTCACTCTTAAAGCCCTGTACAGTGATAAAGACTTATTACAGGGCCTTGATTGCATCTACATAGTAGATGCTGACTGGAGGGGCAAACTTAAGGCTAGAATGGTTCAGCCAACCCTAACTATTGTTACTTTCTTAAATGTTAAGATATTTCTGAGGCCGTTGGCTCAAACAGGCTTCCTTGGACAGACTGGGCGCAAAACACACCATTTCTGATGTTTCCAAATGAACCCTGGGCTTCACCCTTGAACCTCTATACAGGGACCGTTTCATAGTTTTAAGGTTGAAAGACACAAGTCCATCAAGTTCAACCTAAAAGCTAATGTGTTGATCCAGAGGAAGGGAAAAACCCCATGAGGCAGATGCTAATTGCCCCATATTAGGGGAAAAATTCCTTCCCGACTCCACATATGGCAATCAGACTAGTTCCCTGGATCAACGTCCCATAACAAAATCTAGTACGGATAACCTGCAATTTTATATTATTCAAGAAAGGCACACACATGCCCTCCTTGAATTTTTTTTAGAAAATTAAGTATTTCAATTTCATGTGGTAGAGAGTTTCATAACCTCATTGCTCACACAATAAAAATTTGCCAACTAACTTCCTTTAGACAAAGTGAATTAGGATCTTTATGCTAGAGTAATTGAATTAACTCTAACTGAAATAGATTAATGCTTTTTTCCTAAATGTTGAAATTTGTTTAAATCCATCAGCTCAAAAAGGCTTTCTCGGACAGACTTGGCGCAAGCTACTCCATTCTGCAGATCCCAAGGGAACCCTGGCCTTTACCATTACACCCCTGTACAGGGATAGATACTTACCATAGGCCCAGGGCTGCATCTACAGAGTAGCTGCTGGCCGGAGGAGCGAGCTTGAGGCTATAGTGGTTGATTCAACTCTAACTAAAGCTTTTTTTTCCTAAATACTGGGATCTGTTTAAGGCTGTTGGCTCAAACAGACTTCCTCGGACAGACTTGGCGCAAGCTACTCCATTCTGCAGATCCCAAGGGAACCCTGGTTTTTACCATTACACACCTGTACAGGGATAGATACTTACCATAGGCCCAGGGTTGCATCTACAGAGTAGCTGCTGGCCGGAGGAGTGCGCTTGAGGCTTGAGTAGTTGAATCAATCCTAACTAAAGGAAAACCTATCTAATGACACTTTCTTGTTAGGACCTGTCTGAGGCCTATGGCTCAAAAAAGCTTCTTTGGAAAGACTTGGCAAAAGCCAGTCTATCCTACAGGTTCCAAAGGAACTCTGGCCTTCACTCTTAAAGCCCTGTACAGTGATAAAGACTTATTACAGGGCCTTGATTGCATCTACATAGTAGATGCTGACTGGAGGGGCAAACTTAAAGTTAGAATGGTTCAGCCAACCCTAACTATTGCTACTTTCTTAAATGTTAGGATATTTCTGAGGCCATTGGCTCAAACAGGCTTCCTTGGACAGACTTGGCGCAAAACACACCATTTCTGATGTTTCCAAATGAACCCTGGGCTTCACCCTTGAACCTCTATACAGGGACTGTTTCATAGTTTTAAGGTTGAAAGACACAAGTCTGTCAAGTTCAACCTAAAAGCTAATGTGTTGATCCAGAGGAAGGCAAAAACCCCATGAGGCAGATGCTAATTGCCCCATATTAGGGGAAAAATTCCTTCCCGACTCCACATATGGCAATCAGACTAGTTCCCTGGATCAACGTCCCATAACAAAATCTAGTACGGATAACCTGCAATTTTATATCATTTAAGAAAGGCACACACATGCCCTCCTTGAATTTTTTTTAGAAAATTAAGTATTTCAATTTCATGTGGTAGAGAGTTTCATAACCTCATTGCTCACACAATAAAAATTTGCCAACTAACTTCCTTTAGACAAAGTGAATTAGGATCTTTATGCTAGAGTAATTGAATTAACTCTAACTGAAATAGATTAATGCTTTTTTCCTAAATGTTGAAATTTGTTTAAATCCATCAGCTCAAAAAGGCTTTCTCGGACAGACTTGGCGCAAGCTACTCCATTCTGCAGATCCCAAGGGAACCCTGGCCTTTACCATTACACCCCTGTACAGGGATAGATACTTACCATAGGCCCAGGGCTGCATCTACAGAGTAGCTGCTGGCCGGAGGAGCGAGCTTGAGGCTATAGTGGTTGATTCAACTCTAACTAAAGCTTTTTTTTCCTAAATACTGGGATCTGTTTAAGGCTGTTGGCTCAAACAGACTTCCTCGGACAGACTTGGCGCAAGCTACTCCATTCTGCAGATCCCAAGGGAACCCTGGTTTTTACCATTACACACCTGTACAGGGATAGATACTTACCATAGGCCCAGGGTTGCATCTACAGAGTAGCTGCTGGCCGGAGGAGTGCGCTTGAGGCTTGAGTAGTTGAATCAATCCTAACTAAAGGAAAACCTATCTAATGACACTTTCTTGTTAGGACCTGTCTGAGGCCTATGGCTCAAAAAAGCTTCTTTGGAAAGACTTGGCAAAAGCCAGTCTATCCTACAGGTTCCAAAGGAACTCTGGCCTTCACTCTTAAAGCCCTGTACAGTGATAAAGACTTATTACAGGGCCTTGATTGCATCTACATAGTAGATGCTGACTGGAGGGGCAAACTTAAGGCTAGAATGGTTCAGCCAACCCTAACTATTGTTACTTTCTTAAATGTTAAGATATTTCTGAGGCCGTTGGCTCAAACAGGCTTCCTTGGACAGACTGGGCGCAAAACACACCATTTCTGATGTTTCCAAATGAACCCTGGGCTTCACCCTTGAACCTCTATACAGGGACCGTTTCATAGTTTTAAGGTTGAAAGACACAAGTCCATCAAGTTCAACCTAAAAGCTAATGTGTTGATCCAGAGGAAGGCAAAAACCCCATGAGGCAGATGCTAATTGCCCCATATTAGGGGAAAAATTCCTTCCCGACTCCACATATGGCAATCAGACTAGTTCCCTGGATCAACGTCCCATAACAAAATCTAGTACGGATAACCTGCAATTTTATATTATTCAAGAAAGGCACACACATGCCCTCCTTGAATTTTTTTTAGAAAATTAAGTATTTCAATTTCATGTGGTAGAGAGTTTCATAACCTCATTGCTCACACAATAAAAATTTGCCAACTAACTTCCTTTAGACAAAGTGAATTAGGATCTTTATGCTAGAGTAATTGAATTAACTCTAACTGAAATAGATTAATGCTTTTTTCCTAAATGTTGAAATTTGTTTAAATCCATCAGCTCAAAAAGGCTTTCTCGGACAGACTTGGCGCAAGCTACTCCATTCTGCAGATCCCAAGGGAACCCTGGCCTTTACCATTACACCCCTGTACAGGGATAGATACTTACCATAGGCCCAGGGCTGCATCTACAGAGTAGCTGCTGGCCGGAGGAGCGAGCTTGAGGCTATAGTGGTTGATTCAACTCTAACTAAAGCTTTTTTTTCCTAAATACTGGGATCTGTTTAAGGCTGTTGGCTCAAACAGACTTCCTCGGACAGACTTGGCGCAAGCTACTCCATTCTGCAGATCCCAAGGGAACCCTGGTTTTTACCATTACACACCTGTACAGGGATAGATACTTACCATAGGCCCAGGGTTGCATCTACAGAGTAGCTGCTGGCCGGAGGAGTGCGCTTGAGGCTTGAGTAGTTGAATCAATCCTAACTAAAGGAAAACCTATCTAATGACACTTTCTTGTTAGGACCTGTCTGAGGCCTATGGCTCAAAAAAGCTTCTTTGGAAAGACTTGGCAAAAGCCAGTCTATCCTACAGGTTCCAAAGGAACTCTGGCCTTCACTCTTAAAGCCCTGTACAGTGATAAAGACTTATTACAGGGCCTTGATTGCATCTACATAATAGATGCTGACTGGAGGGGCAAACTTAAAGTTAGAATGGTTCAGCCAACCCTAACTATTGCTACTTTCTTTAATGTTAGGATATTTCTGAGGCCATTGGCTCAAACAGGCTTCCTTGGACAGACTTGGCGCAAAACACACCATTTCTGATGTTTCCAAATGAACCCTGGGCTTCACCCTTGAACCTCTATACAGGGACTGTTTCATAGTTTTAAGGTTGAAAGACACAAGTCTGTCAAGTTCAACCTAAAAGCTAATGTGTTGATCCAGAGGAAGGCAAAAACCCCATGAGGCAGATGCTAATTGCCCCATATTAGGGGAAAAATTCCTTCCCGACTCCACATATGGCAATCAGACTAGTTCCCTGGATCAACGTCCCATAACAAAATCTAGTACGGATAACCTGCAATTTTATATCATTTAAGAAAGGCACACACATGCCCTCCTTGAATTTTTTTTAGAAAATTAAGTATTTCAATTTCATGTGGTAGAGAGTTTCATAACCTCATTGCTCACACAATAAAAATTTGCCAACTAACTTCCTTTAGACAAAGTGAATTAGGATCTTTATGCTAGAGTAATTGAATTAACTCTAACTGAAATAGATTAATGCTTTTTTCCTAAATGTTGAAATTTGTTTAAATCCATCAGCTCAAAAAGGCTTTCTCGGACAGACTTGGCGCAAGCTACTCCATTCTGCAGATCCCAAGGGAACCCTGGCCTTTACCATTACACCCCTGTACAGGGATAGATACTTACCATAGGCCCAGGGCTGCATCTACAGAGTAGCTGCTGGCCGGAGGAGCGAGCTTGAGGCTATAGTGGTTGATTCAACTCTAACTAAAGCTTTTTTTTCCTAAATACTGGGATCTGTTTAAGGCTGTTGGCTCAAACAGACTTCCTCGGACAGACTTGGCGCAAGCTACTCCATTCTGCAGATCCCAAGGGAACCCTGTTTTTTACCATTACACCCCTGTACAGGGATAGATACTTACCATAGGCCCAGGGTTGCATCTACAGAGTAGCTGCTGGCCGGAGGAGTGCGCTTGAGGCTTGAGTAGTTGAATCAATCCTAACTAAAGAAAAACCTATCTAATGCCACTTTCTTGTTAGGACCTGTCTGAGTCCTATGGCTCAAAAAAGCTTCTTTGGAAAGACTTGGCAAAAGCCAGTCTATCCTACAGGTTCCAAAGGAACTCTGGCCTTCACTCTTTCAGCTCTGTACAGCGATAAAGACTTATTGCAGGGCCTTGATTGCATCTACATAGTAGATACTGACTGGAGGGGCAAACTTAAGGCTAAAATTGTTCAGCCAACCCTAACTATTGCTACTTTCTTAAATGTTAGGATATTTCTGAGGCCGTTGGCTCAAACAGGCTTCCTTGGACAGACTGGGCGCAAAACACACCATTTCTGATGTTTCCAAATGAACCCTGGGCTTCACCCTTGAACCTCAATACATGGACAGTTTCATAGTTTTAAGGTTGAAAGACACAAGTCCATCAAGTTCAACCTAAAAGCTAATGTGTTGATCCAGAGGAAGGCAAAAACCCCATGAGGCAGATGCTAATTGCCCCATATTAGAGGAAAAATTCCTTCCCGACTCCACATATGGCAATCAGACTAGTTCCCTGGATCAACGTCCCATAACAAAATCTAGTACGGATAACCTGCAATTTTATATTATTCAAGAAAGGCACACATATGCCCTCCTTGAATTTTTTTTAGAAAATTAAGTATTTCAAGTTAATGTGGTAGAGAGTTCCATAACCTCATTGCTCACACAATAAAAATTTGCCAACTAACTTCCTTTAGACAAAGTGAATTAGGATCTTTATGCTAGAGTAATTGAATTAACTCTAACTGAAATAGATTAATGCTTTTTTCCTAAATGTTGAAATTTGTTTAAATCCATCAGCTCAAAAAGGCTTTCTCGGACAGACTTGGCGCAAGCTACTCCATTCTGCAGATCCCAAGGGAACCCTGGCCTTTACCATTACACGTCTGTACATGGATAGATACTTACCATAGGCCCAGGGCTGCATCTACAGAGTAGCTGCTGGCCGGAGGAGCGAGCTTGAGGCTATAGTGGTTGATTCAACTCTAACTGAAGCTTTTTTTTTCCCTAAATACTGGGATCTGTTTAAGGCTGTTGGCTCAAACAGACTTCCTCGGACAGACTTGGCGCAAGCTACTCCATTCTGCAGATCCCAAGGGAACCCAGGTTTTTACCATTACACCCCTGTACAGGGATAGATACTTACCATAGGCCCAGGGTTGCATCTACAGAGTAGCTGCTGGCCGGAGGAGTGCGCTTGAGGCTTGAGTAGTTGAATCAATCCTAACTAAAGAAAAACCTATCTAATGCCACTTTCTTGTTAGAACCTGTCTGAGGCCTATGGCTCAAAAAAACTTCTTTGGAAAGACTTGGCAAAAGCCAGTCTATCCTACAGGTTCCAAAGGAACTCTGGCCTTCACTCTTACAGCCCTGTACAGCGATAAAGACTTATTACATGGCCTTGATTGCATCTACATAGTAGATGCTGACTGGAGGGGCAAACTTAAGGCTAGAATGGTTCAGCCACCCTAACTATTGCTACTTTCTGAAATGTTAGGATATTTCTGAGGCCGTTGGCTCAAACAGGCTTCCTTGGACAGACTGGGCGCAAAACACACCATTTCTGATGGTTCCAAATGAACCCTGGGCTTCACCCTTGAACCTCAATACAGGGACAGTTTCATAGTTTTAAGGTTGAAAGACACAAGTCCATCAAGTTCAACCTAAAAGCTAATGTGTTGATCCAGAGGAAGGCAAAAACCCCATGAGGCAGATGCTAATTGCCCCATTTTAGGGGAAAAATTCCTTCCCGACTCCACATATGGCAATCAGAGTAGTTCCCTGGATCAACGTCCCATAATAAAATCTATTACCACTAACCTGAAATGTTATATTATTCAAGGAACATTTTTCATCAAGCAGTTTTCACCGGAAATGTGTTGCACAACTATTTGAATCTCAGTAAATTCCTGCACAACTTACATTTAAATACTCTGACCTTTTTACACCCACTCTTTTACCTTCTTAAATAGTGAACAGAGCTTATCTGGACCGCTTGTGGCTTAGCTTTACCTGAAAACTTATTACAAATTAGGCTGGAAAAGTGGTGTAAAATAGGACTGAAATTGACTCCATCTTTTGACTGGAGTACATTTCTTGAGGTGTAGTACGTCAGCTTTAAGGGGATATTTCAATAAATGAATGACCCTGGCTGCAGGTATAAAGAATCAAACTGTGCTGTCCTGACCCATTCCTGGGATTGTGTATGGCACTGACATCACCTCAATACTGCCGCAGCCAACAAATGTAATCAGACGGACTGCCCAGCTGAGCGCACTGAGCTGCTGCAGCTCTGAGATGGTGGAACCTCTTTTTTTTAATTAAATGACCTGCAGCTAGGGACATTCATTTATTGAAAGGGAACAACCCCTTTAAGGATGAGTCAAGTTCATTAAGAGGTTTAGTCTTTTTAATGAATTTGGTGCACGTTCCTCCAATAGGCGCTTCATGAATGCTGGTATAGAAATCCACCAGCCTTGATGAATCGGCCACCATAGGTTTACATGGCATGAGCATATACAGAACAGTTGTGTAGTATACGTTACCAGGCCCTCATGATGCTCTTGGTCCTGGATGGCCTTCCACAGTCTGCTTTCTTGCTTCATCATCTTGAAGGGCTCCACTTTCTTTTCTTCTGGCTGGCATGGTGCGGCTCTATCATCCTGCTCCTTTAACACGAAGGGACGACTGTAAAGCTGCCAGGAGCGTTTTTTTTATCCCCTTAGATCATTGTGACACCACAAAGTGATGACATAGACAAGTGGGTGAGGCGCCTTTATTCAGTCATCGGGTGTGGTCAGAAGAAATTAGCATATTCCGTGATGTTACTACAATGAGAACAGACATGAACATTCTATTCGGAACCCGACCGCCATTATCAGCGGAACCTTCACTGCTGTCAGATTGGCACTAAAAACAAAAAGAGACAGCGGTGAACCTGGACAGTAACAATCTACAGGGACTGTGACTGCTAAGCGGACTTCATGTCAGATGTTATGCAGTTTTGTCAGAAAAAAAACAATAAAATATATAAAAGACAGGCTCCAATAAACCTTAAACACTGGGCTATAGTCACAGATTCTCCTTCCACCTGCAGCACATTGCTCCCCTGCCTAACCCTCCCCGTCCTGCAGCATGTTTCTCACCGCTTAATTCTCCCACTCCTGCAGCACATCACTCCCCTGTCTAAACCTCCCCCTCTTGCGGCACATTGCTCCCGTCTAATCCTCCCCTCCTTGCAGCACATTGTGCGCTTTCTAAATCTCCCCCTTCCTGCACCACATCACCCACTGCCAAATCCCCTCTTGCACCACATCGCCCACTGCCAAATCCTGCACTTCCTGCAGCACATCGCTCCCTGACTAATCCTCTCCTATTGCATTACATCACTCCCCTGCATAAGCCACCTCTTCCTGCAGCACATCGCTTCCCTGCCTAAGCCTCCCCCTCCTGCATTACATCACTCCCTTGCCTAATCCTCCTCTTCCTGCAGCACAGCGCTCCCTGCCTAATCCTCCTCTTCCTGCAGCACATCGCTCCCCTGACCCCCTCTTACGTGACATCTTTTCTATCAGTTACATTTGTGAAGTAACTGCTGTCTCCTGTGAGCAGTGGAGAGCGAAGCTGAGAGCCAGGAGGCTCTGCCCCTCTGCCCCTTCTTGCCACATCATCATCCATCTACATCAGGGCTGTCAAACTCAAATATATAGAGGGCCAAAAGGAAGAGTTTAACTCAGAAAAATAAGTCAACACTTTATCAGATGTTTCTGTGAAAACTTGAGTACAACAAATAAGATTTTGTTATTTTCCCTCAGTTATAAAAAAAATAGTTATGAGAAAAGTGTGACAAAGAGGAGTCATAAAATGCACCAAAATGAAATATCACAATTTATGGCTCAAATTGAGGTGAAGCAAGGAAGAGGTTGAGCTTAGCTAATGAGATGCATCAAACATACAGGTGCTTCTCACAAAATTAGAATATCATCAAAAAGTTTATTTATTTCAGTTCTTCAATCCAAAAAGTGAAACTCATATATTATACAGAGTCATTACAGAGTGATCTATTTCAAGTGTTTATTTCTGTTAATGTTGATAATGATGGCTTACAGCCAATGAAAACACAAAGTCATTATCTCAGTAAATTAGAATAATTAACAAAAAACACCTGCAAAGGCTTCTTACACATTTAAAAAGGTCCCTTTGTCTGTTTCAGTAGGCTCCACAATCATGGGGAAGACTGATGACTTGACAGATGTCCAGAAGGCAGTCATTGACACACTCCACAAGGAGTGTAAACCACAAAAGGTCATTGCTAAAGAAGCTGGCTGTTAACAGAGTGCTGTATCCAAGCATATTTATGGAAAGTTGAGTGGAAAGAAAAAGTGTGGTAGGAAGAGGTGCACAAGCAACCGGGATAACCGCAGCCTTGAAAAGATTGTTAAGGAAAGGCCATTCAAACATTTGGGGAAGATTCACAAGGAGTGGACTGCTGCTGGAGTCATTGCTTCAAGAGCCACCACACACAGACGTATCCAGGACATGGGCTACAAGTGTCACATTCCTTGTGTCGAGCCACTCATCACCAATACACAACGCCAGAAGCATCTTACCTGGGCCAAGGAGAAAAACACCTGGACTGTTGCTCAGTGGTCCAAGGTGTTGTTTTCCGATGAAAGTAAATTTTGCATTTAATTTGGAAATCAAGGTCCCAGAGTCTGGAGGAAGAGTGGAGAGGCCACAATCCAAGCTGCTTGAGGTCTCGTGTGAAGTTTCCACAATCGGTGATGGTTTGGGGAGCCATGTCATCTGCTGGTGTAGGTCCACTGTGTTTTATCAAGACCAAAGTCAGCGCACCCGTCTACCAGGACATTGTAGAGCCCTTCATGCTTCCCTCTGCCCACAAGCTTTTTGGAGATGGAAATGTCATTTTCCAGCAGGACTTGGCCCCTGTCCACACTGCCAAAAGTACCAATACCTGGTTTACACAACAGTATCACTGTGCTTGATTGGCAGCAAACTCACCTGACCTTAACCCCATAGAGAATCTATTATAGAGAATCTATGGGGTATTGTCAAGAGAAAGATGAGAGACACCAGACCCAACAATGCAGACGAGCTGAAGGCTTCTATCAAAGCCACCTGGGCTTCCATAACACCTCAGCAGTGTCACAGGCTGATCGCCTCCATGCCACATTGCCGCATTGATGCAGTAATTGATGTAAAAGGAGCCTGGCCAAGTATTGAGGGCATTTACTGAACATACATTTCAGTAGGACAATAGTTCAGATTTTAAAAACATTTTTCAAGCTGGTGTTATAAAGTATTCTAATTTACTGAGATAATAACATTAACAGATATAAACACTTGAAATAGATCACTCTGTCTGTAATGACTCTATATAATATGAGTTTTACTATTTGTATTGAAGAACTGAAATAAATTAACTTTTTGATGATATTCTAATTTTGTGAGAAGCACCTATAGTATGCTATATGCCCAATTTTAACAAATGTACTGCAATTTTTGCTGAATGTGTTCAGAAATGTACTGATGTGTAAGCAGACAAATGCAGAGACTTAGGCTATGTGCCCACGATGCAGAAATGCTCCGGATTTTTCCTGAGCGTTTCTGCATCTCGCTGGCAGAAAAAACGCATGCGGATTGTACATGCGGATTGTACATGCGGATTGTACATGCGGATTGTACACGCGGATTGTACATGCGGATTGTACACGCGGAATGTACACGCGGATTGTACATGCGGATTGTATATGCGGATTGTACACGCGGATTGTACATGCGGATTGTATATGCGGATTGTACACGCGGATTGTACATGCGGATTGTATATGCGGATTGTACACGCGGATTGTACACGCGGATTGTACATGCGGATTGTACATGCGGATTGTATATGCGGATTGTACACGCGGATTGTACATGCGGATTGTATATGCGGATTGTACATGCGTTTTTCCTGCCAGGGACATGCAGAAGTGGAGCGTTCTTCACATGCATTTCCGCATGCGGGTTGACAAGCGCTTTACAAGCGATTTTAGCATCACTTGGAAAGTGCTTGTCAACTTGGTCACACTATAGAAATCCATGAAAACGGCATGGATTTATATAGTGTTACCCCAACGACTGGTTAAAAATAAAAAAATAAATCTATACTTACCTTCCGATGGCCCCCGCAGTCTCGCTTCGCTCCGTCCTGGCTGCCGGCAGATCGCGGTACACTGAAGGACCTGCCGTCACATGACTATGACGTCAGCGCTGGTCCTTCAGTCCATCGCGAGCTGCCGACATGGGAGGACGAGCGCAGCGGGGGCCGTCAGAAGGTAAATATAACATTTATTTTTTATTTTATTCTTTATTTTGACAGATTCTATGGTACCCGGGTCCGGAGGAGAGTCTCCCATCCTCCACACGCGGGTACCATCCGCACATTGAACGCATGTATTCCGCATGTGCTTATCTAGTGAAGCGGAATCCATGCGTTCCAATGCAAGTCAATGGCCAGGAAAACGCTGCGCTTCCGCAAAATAATTGGTAGTGCTGCGTTTTTTTCCGCAATGATAATCCGCAGCGGAAATTTCCGCAGCATGTGCACAGCACATGCGGACTATCATTGGGGAACATGGCAGACCTTCTACCATGCGTCTTTAAGCGTTTCTGCAGCGTTTTTGCCATGCGGAAACGCTTAAAATACGCGTCGTGGGCACACAGCCTTAGGCTATGTGCCCACGTAGCGTTTTTGTAGCGTTTTTGCGGCGTTTTTACGGCCGCGAAAATGCTTGTAAAACAGTCTGCCATGCAAAGCCATGTGAATTCGGATGTGCTGTGCACATGATGCGCTAATTTGCGCGCCGAATTCGCATTACTTTGCAAAACGCAGCATGACCATTTCTACTGCGATTACGCTGAAGCTTATTCGCGATGCGTGTGGTATCTGGGAGGAAGACGAGACTACAACTCCACTTCATCCCGGCTACCACGCGGTGAAAAAAAGAATAAAAAAGTTAAAAACAAACAAAACCTGTATATTCACCTCTCCGGCGGCCCCCGGTCTGCTCTCCGGTCTCCTCCGGTCTGCTGTCTGTACTGTCAGGACCTGCGCTGACGTCATTTAGTCAGGTGATGGTCGCATGACCGCTGACGTCGGCATCAGGTGATGGTCGCGTGGCCATCAGCTGACTAAATGACGTCACCGCAGGTCCTGACCGTACACTGCGGGACGCTGAAGAGAGAAGACGCGGCCGGGAGCAGACCGGAGGAGACCGGAGAGCAGACCGGGGGCCGCCGGAGAGGTGAATATACAGTTGTTTTTTTTTATTTATTAACGTTTTGATTCTTTTTTTTACTATAGATGCTGCATTTAAAGCATCTAAGTTGTTCACACATTATAGATCCATTTCGGTTGCATGGATTTATATTGTGTGATCAACTTATCAAGCACTTTTCCAAGTGATGCTCAAAATCGCTTGGAAAATTGCTTGAAAAAATGCATGTGAAAACGCTTCTCTCTAGCAGAAAAAACGCATGTAAATCTGCATCAAATCTGCTAGGTGTGCACACAGCCTTATAGCTGGTTTTGCTCTGAGCTGAGATGTCCAGGCTGAATAATGCTCTGGGAGCAGAACCCATCAGCAGAATCTGTCTGTTTCCTGCCTTGTAGCAGTGGATCCCGGCTATTTAGCTCACAGAGCATTGTCTACACAAGATACAATTGTATCCAATTTTCAGCTGGGAACAGGACTATGGACAAGTTTTGCAGCAACTGCATTTGTGATATTAAATGTTGATCAATCTAGATTTTCTTCAGTGTTCTTATTCATTGCAGAAAATCTTAAAAAAGCCGAGGAATGTGGGCAACATGGTGGGTCAATGATTAACGCTGTGGGGCTGGGTTCATATAATAGCAAGGACAACATCTGCAAGGAGTTTGTATGTTCTCCCCGTGTTTGTGTGGGTTTCCTCCGGGTTCTCCGGTTTCCTCCCACACTCCAAAGACATACTGATAGGGAATTCATATTGTGAGCCCCAATGGGGACAGTGATGATAATGTCTGTAAGGTGCTACAAAATCTAACGGCGCTATATAAGAGAGTAAAATAAATATATAACTAAATAAAATGAATGTATTAAAAGGCTAAGATTGCAAAGAGCTTGTAAAAACAAGAAACTTTGCAATTTCCTTCTTATTCAAAATCTTCTCTGTTCTCAAGAAGGAAAAGATTTTTAATTCTGCAGTGTACAGCTCATTGCTATGGTTACTGACCACCTGAGAAGTGGCTGGTCTCCTTGGCAAGAAGCGCTCACTTGCAGACTGGTGGACTTCAGCGCCCCTGTGCCTGTCCCATTCTGCAGAGGCAAAGCCGCCTCTGCCCGCAGAATGCAAGAGGGCACAATTCAGACAAGCGGCTCAGCCAAGCCACCGGCCAGAACTGTAAATCTTCAGCTTCTGATGAGAGGAACACAAGACCACCCCTTTAATAAAGGAGTAGAGCAGAACTCATACAGTGATTAGTGGGGGTCTGACACCTGAAATCCCCAGACATCAGCTACTTCTGCAAGATGATGTACACAGTGTTAAGAGCTGGAATAGCACAGCTCCGCACACTGTGCAATGGCTGGTTTCGGGTACTACAGCTCAGATCACAATCATTTCAATAGGAGCTGCAGTACCAAGATCGGCCACTACACAGTGTACAGAGCTGTGCTGTTTGGGCTCTACGCTGAGTATTTCCAGCTGCTGTCTTATTGGTGAGGGGGCCGTGTGTTGGAACCTCACTGATCTGATATTGATGACCAGGGTCGGACTGTGGTGTCTGGGGCCCACAGGGGAAATTAACTCTAGGGGCCCACCTACAGCAAGATGCAAATATCTGTTATCCGCTCTCCCTGTTATAGTGGAGCATTGACTGGCGGCTCCTGCACATCTACTGGGCGACACTCTAACTGGGATGGACATGTTTGCATTAAAGAGCTTCTTTGGTTAAAACTAGTGTTGAGCGAGTATGTTCTGTTAACCCTTTCGGCGAGTATGCTCGGGCCGAGCTCCGAGTATTTATAGCTCCTCGGTGATATGGTTGAATCGCTCCCATGTGCATGATTTGCGACTGTTTGACGGTTTTAATACATGTGAGCAGGGTCGGTCTGGGCTGGCGGGATACCGGGAAATTTCCCGGTGGGCCCCGCCCCCTGCTGCAGAGTAGAGGGGGGAGAAGAGAACAAAAAAAAATCCTGCGGTTTTAAGGGGCACAGGCCCTTTAAAAGCGCAGGCATAGTGTATGCAGGGACGCGCGCACGCAGCGTTCATTACCTGAACCACCGCGGCGCACGTCCCTGTGAAGCAGCTGAAGCTGCGTGTCTCCCTTCGCCGGCCGGCGTATGACGTCATCGTCATGCGCCTGCTGTGAAGGAGGCGCGCAACTCAGGAGAAGGAGGACACCGCACGGGATCGCAGGAAGGTAAGAGGTGTGTGTGTGTGTGTGTGTGTGTATGTGTGTGTGTGTGTGTAATGGTCTGGACACACAAGGCGGGGGCCAGCAGGACACACAAGGGGGGTCCAGCTGGACAGACCCACAAGGGGGGGGCCCAGCTGGACAGACACACAAGGGGGGGCCCAGCTGGACAGACACACAAGGGGGGACCAAGTTGGACAGACACACAAGGGGGGGGCCCAGCTGGACAGACACACAAGGGGGGGCCCAGCTGGACAGACACACAAGGGGGGGGCCAAGTTGGACAGACACACAAGGGGGGGGCCAAGTTGGACAGACGCACAAGGGGGGGGCCCAGCTGGACAGACACACAAGGGGGGGCCAAGTTGGACAGACACACAAGGGGGGGCCCAGCTGGACAGACACACAAGGGGGGGGCCCAGCTGGACAGACACACAAGGGGGGGCCAAGTTGGACAGACACACAAGGGGGGGCCCAGCTGGACAGACACACAAGGGGGGGGCCCAGCTGGACAGACACACAAGGGGGGGCCCAGCTGGACAGACACACAAGGGGGGGCCAAGCTGGACAGACACACAAGGGGTGGGCCCAGCTGGACAGACACACAAGGGGGGGCCCAGCTGGACAGACACACAAGGGGGGGCCCAGCTGGACAGACACACAAGGGGGGGCCCAGCTGGACAGACACACAAGGGGGGGCCCAGCTGGACAGACACACAAGGGGGGGCCCAGCTGGACAGACACACAAGGGGGGGGCCCAGCTGGACAGACACACAAGGGGGGGCCCAGCTGGACAGACACACAAGGGGGGGCCCAGCTGGACAGACACACAAGGGGGGGCCCAGCTGGACAGACACACAAGGGGGGGCCCAGCTGGACAGACACACAAGGGGGGGCCAGCTGGACAGACACACAAGGGGGGGGCCAGCTGGACAGACACACAAGGGGGGGCCCAGCTGGACAGACACACAAGGGGGGGCCCAGCTGGACAGATACACAAGGGGGGGCCCAGCTGGACAGACACACAAGGGGGGCCCAGCTGGACAGACACACGAGGGGGGGCCCAGCTGGACAGACACACGAGGGGGGACCCAGCTGGACAGACACACGAGGGGGGGCCCAGCTGGACAGACACACGAGGGGGGGCCCAGCTGGACAGACACACGAGGGGGGGCCCAGCTGGACGGACACACGAGGGGGGGCCCAGCTGGACGGACACACGAGGGGGGGCCCAGCTGGACGGACACACGAGGGGGGGCCCAGCTGGACACACGAGGGGGGAACCCTGGCTGGACACGCAAGGGGGGGGGCCCTGGCTGGACACGCAAGAGGGGGAGCCTTGGCTGGACACGCAAGGGGGGAGCCCTGGCTGGACACGCAAGGGAGGGGAGCCCTGGCTGGACACACAAGGGGGAGCCCTGGCAGGACACACAAGGGGGAACCAAGGTGGACCCAGGCAAAGGGGGGTGGGCAGGATGGGTATATGGGGGGCAGGCTGGACACATGGAGGCCAGGATGGATATATGGGGGGCAGGATGGATATATGGGGGGGGCAGGATGGATATATGGGGGGGCAAGATGGATATATGGAGGCCAGGATGGATATATGGGGGGGGCAAGCTGGACTTATGGAGGCCAGGATGGATATATGGGGGAGGGGGGGCAGGCTGAACACATGGAGGCCAGGATGGATATATGGGGGGGACAGGCTGGACACATGGGGGGCTAGGATGAATATGTGGGGGGGGCGGGCTCGATACACATGGGCTAGCATAAATATATGGAGGGGCACGCTGGATATATGGGGGGTGTCAGGATGGATATATGCAGGGGGTAAGGGCAGTATGGATATATGAGGGGAGAGGCTGGACACATGGAGGCCAGGATGAATATGTAGAGGGCAGGCTGGACACATGGAGGATATATGGGGGGGACATATGGGGGCGCAGGCTGGAAACATGGAAGCAAGGATGGATATGTGGGGGGGCAGACTGGCACATGGGGGGGCTAGGATGGGTATATGGGAGGGGGCAGGCTCGATACACATGTGCTAGGATAAATATATGGAGGGGTCACACTAGACAAATGGTGGCCAGAAGGGACATATGGGGGTGCCTGGCTAGACAAGGGACTTAATTACTGTTTGGGAGCCAGATTGAGGAACATACTTTATTAGTTTATGGTGACCAGTGGGGAACATTATTACTTTAGATTCCAATTATTATTATTACATTATTACTTCTGTAATATAATTTACTTTTTAGGAAATTGTTTTCCATGGGATGGGACAAAAGAGGAGTCCTGTTACTGTGCAGGACGGCACTATGTTGCTTTTTTTCTTCAACTGGTGTAGTGTAGAGGTTGGGGGGGGAAAGTGGGAATATTCTCTAGAAGAGATCAGTTATTAATAACTGTGTGTTATTTTCTGCAGAGATGATTCCTGGCTGGAAGAAGTGATGGCTGTCTGTGCCAGATGAAGAAGAAAAGCGAAGATGAAGGACTTCACCTAGAGACATCACTGGTGAGTCAGTGTATTACATGTACACTTACACTACACACGTGGTCAAAATTGTTGGTACCCCTCGTTTAATGAAAGAAAAACCCACAATGGTCACAGAAATAACTTCAATCTGATAAATTACAAATTTTTGAAAATGAAGAGATGAAGGTCAGACATTGATTTTCTGCTTCCACAGAATTTAAAAAAAAATTAACCTCATGAAATCGGCCTGGACAGAAATGATGGTTCTTCTTCTTAACTTAATATTTTGTTGAACCTTTTGAGGCAATCACTGCAATCAAACGATTCCTGTAACTGTCAATGAGACTTCTGCGCCTCTCGACAGGTATTTTGGCCGACTCCTCATGAGCAAACTGCTCCAGTTGTCTCATGGTTGAAGGTTGCCTTTTCCAGAATATTTCAGCTCTTTCCAAAGATGCTCAATAGGATTTAGGTCAGGGCTCATAGAAGCCACTTCAGAATAGTCCAATGTTTTCCTCTTAGCCATTCTTGGGTGTTTTTAGCTGTGTGTGTTTTGGGTCATTATCCTGTTGCTAGACCTGCGACTGAGACCAAGCTTTCTGACACTGGGCAGCACATTTCTCTCTAGAATCCCTTGATAGTCTTGAGATTTCATTGTACCCTGCACAGATTCAAGACACCCTGTGCCAGGTGCAGCAAAGCAGCCCCAGAACATAACAGAGCCTCCACCATGTTTCACAGTAGGGACAGTGTTCTTTTCTTGATATTTTTCCATCTGTGAACATAGAGCTGATGTGCCTTGCCAAAAACTTAAATTTTTGTCTCATCTGTCCATAGTACATTCTCCCAGAAGCTTTGTGGCTTGTCAACATGTAGTTTGGCAAATTCCAGTCTGGCTTTTTTACTATTTTTTTTTTCAACAATGGTGTTCTCCTTGGTCGTCTTACATGAAGTTCACTTTGGATCAAACAACGGTGGATAGTACGATCTGACACTGATGTTCCTTGAGCTTGAAGTTCACCTTTAATCTCTTTAGAAGTTATTCTGGGCTCTTTTGTTACCATTCATATTATCCGTCTCTTTGATTTGTCATCAATTTTCCTCCTGCAGCCACGTCCAGGGAGGTTGGCTACAGTCCCATGGATCTTAAATTTCTGAATAATATGTGCACCTGTAGTCACAGAAACATCAAGCTGCTTGGAGATGGTCTTATAACCTTTACCTTTTAACATGCTTTTCTATAATTTTCTTTCTAATCTCCTGAGACAGCTCTTTCCTTTGCTTCTTCTGGTCCATGTTGAGTGTGGTACACACCATGTCACCAAACAACACAGTGAGTATCTATAGCCCTATATACAAGCACAGTGAGTATCTGTAGCCCTATATACAAGCACAGTGAGTATCTGTAACCCTATATACAGGCACAGTGAATATCTGTAACCCTATATACAGGCACAGTGAGTATCTGTAACCCTATATACAAGCACAGTGAGTATCTGTAACCCTATATACAGGCACAGTGAATATCTGTAACCCTATATACAGGCACAGTGAGTATCTGTAACCCTATATACAGGCACAGTGAGTATCTGTAACCCTATATACAGGCACAGTGAGTATCTGTAGCCCTATATACAGGCACAGTGAGTATCTGCAGCCCTATATATAGCACAGTGAGTATCTGTAGCCCTATATACAGGCCCACTGACTGATTACAAGATTGTAGACACCTGTGATGCTAATTAGTGGACACAACTTTATTTAACATGTCCCTTTTGTCACATTATTTTCAGGGGTACCATCATTTCTGTCCAGGCCGATTTCATGAGTTTAATTTTTTTTTTTAATTCAGTGGAAGCAGAAAAGCAATGTCTGACTTTCATTTGTTCATTTTCATAGATTTTTAATTTATTATTACTTTTGTCAGATTCAAGTTATTTCTGTGACCATTGTGGGTTTTTCTTTCATTAAACGAGGGGTACCAACAATTCTGACCACGTGTGTGTATATAGTATATACAGAACTCCTGTGTATGTCACTGGTGATCACTATATTATGTATACACTATATACAGAGCTTCTGTGTATAATGTCACTTGTGACCACTGTATTACCTGTGCAATATATACAGAGCTCCTGTGTATAATGTCACTGGTGACCACTGTATTACCTGTACACTATATACAGAGCTCCTGTGTATAATGTCACTGGTGACCACTGTATTACCTGTACACTAAATACAGAGCTCCAGTGTATAATGTCACTGGTGATCACTGTATTACCTGTACACTGACACTCTATACAGAGCTCCTGTGTATAATGTCACTGGTGAACCCTGTATTACCTGTACACTGACACTATATACTGAGCTCCAGTGTATAATGTCACTGGTGGTCACTGTATTGCCTGTACACTGTACACTATATACAGAGCTCCTGTGTATAATGTCACTGGTGATCCCTGTATTACCTGTACACTGACACTATATACAGAGCTCCTGTGTATAATGTCACTGGTGATCCCTGTATTACCTGTACACTGACACTATATACAGAGCTCCTGTGTATAATGTCACTGGTGGTAATAACAGTGTTGTTAGTATTGTGGTTTGTATTCATGATCAGTATTGTAGTATTTGGTCACTTTGGGGTGGTAATATGTGGTCTGGTCATGGTGTGGCCGTATTTGTTCCTTGTATGTAGTATTATTCGGTCACTATGTGGTGGTAATATGTGATCTAGTCATGGTGTGGCGATATTTGTCTCTTTTGTATGTGGTATTATTGGTGTTGATATAGTGGACTGTGTTGTGTATGGCAGTCATTTTGTTCTTGCTGATATTAACTAGGAAAAGATTTTTTTCCATTAGGCCACAGCCCCACCATCAGTATTCGGTCAGTATTTTTTCTCAGGAGTAGCTGCCAAAACCAGGAGTGGGTGATAAATACAGAATTGGTGACTTGTTTCTATTATACCTTTTCTCTGATTGTTCCTCACCTGGTTTTGGCTCCCACTCCTGAGAAAAAATACTGACTGAATACTGACCAAATACTGATAGTAGGGCCGCAGCCTTAGAGATTAAATACTTGGACCAGAGCGGCAGAGATGCACTTACAGGGGTTCTCTGGTGAAAACAAGTAATCACCTCTCCACAGGATCAGTGATGATATTGATTGGTGGGGGTCTGACTGCTGGGACACAATCGGCAGAATGTGGAGCTTTTCTCCCCATTAGACTGGAGCGGCATGTGAGATGCGACCACTCATCCAGTCATTCCCTCAGTGACTGTGAGCGCTGCTCTTTTTTGGAAGCTGCATTTTAAAATGGGGATAAGTGTCCTGTCAGGGATGAAACTTCCCCATTCTTCTGATAGGCGCCTTTTCCAATGTTCGGACCCAAACGATCAATAAGTGATCACCGATCCTGTGGATCCCATGGATCGGTGATAACTTGTTTTAACCAAAGAAGCCCTTTAATGCAAACTACCGTAATTGCACATCCCAGTTATAGTGGTGCACAGTAGATGTGCAGGAGCCGCCAGTCAATGCTCCACTATAACAGGGATAGCGGAAAACAGATATTTGCATATGGCTGTAGGTGGGCCCCTAGAGTCAGTTCTCCCTGTGGGCCCCAGACACCCCAGTCCGACCCTGCATGTGAGGAATGTGTAAGAAATAGACATTCCTCACATGTATTAACCCCTTAAGCCGCGGAGCATTTTCCGTTTTTGCATTTTCGCTTTTTGCTCCACTTGTTCCCAGAGCCATAGCGTTTTTATTTTTTAGTCAATATGGCCATGTTAGGGCTTATTTTTTGCGGGACGAGTTGTACTTTTTAACGCCATTACTAGTTTTACCATGCCGTGTACGGGAAAACGGGAAAAAAATTCCAAGCGCCGTGAAATTGCAAAAAAAGTGCAATACCACTGAGGTTTTTTTTTATTTTTTTTACCACGTTCACTGAATGCTAAAACTGACCTGCCATTATTATTCTCCAGGTCATTACGAGTTCGTAGACACCAAACATGTATAGGTTCTTTTTTATTTAAGTGATGAAAAAAAATTCCAACGTTTGGTAAAAAAAAAAAAAATGGTGCCATTTTCCGAGACCCGTAGCGTCTCCATTTTTCGGGATCTGGGGCAGGGTGAGGGCTTATTTTTTGTGAACCGAGCTGAAGTTTTTATAGATGCTATTTTGGGGTAGATCCGATGTTTTGATCGCCCGTTATTGCATTTTATTGCAATTTTACGGTGACCAAAAAACGTAATTCTGGCGTTTAGAATTTTTTTCTCATTACGCCATTTACCGATCGCATTAATTCTATTTTTATATTGATAGATCAGGCGATTCTGAACGCGGCAATGCCAAATATGTGTATGTGGGGTTTATTTTATGATTTTAGGGGGTGATTTAAACTTTTACATTTTTTTATTTTTTTTCATATTTTTTAAAACTTTTCTTTTTCACTTTTTGCTTGCTTCTGTAGTCTCCATAGGAGACTTGAAGCAGCAACTGTCCGATCGCCTCTGCTACATACAGGGGACCAGCAGTTCCCCTGTATGCAGCAGAAATGGTCCTGTCCTATGAGCGCCGACCACTAGATGGCGCTCATAGCGACAGGATCATTACAACCACTGGTGTCTGCTGCAGACCCAGGGTTGTCATGACCACACATCGCCGACCCGCGATCATGTGACGGGGTCGCCGATGGACGGGGTAAGTGACGCGCTTCCAGGAAGCGCGCATTAAATGCCGCTGTCGGAGATTGACAGCGGCATTTAATATGTTAACAGCCGCTGGTGGATCGCGATTCCACCCGCGCCTGTTGCGGGCACATGTCAGCTGTAATAATCAGCTGACATGTGCTTGGTTCAGTGCGGGCTCAGCGCCGGAGCCCTCACTGAACCGGAGGATAACGACATGCGCGTACTAATACGTGACATGTCGTTAAGGGGTTAAAGCTGTCAAACAGTTGCAAATCATGCACACGGGAGCGATTCAACCATATCACCGAGCAGCTGTAAATACTCGGCGCTCGGCCCGAGCATACTCGGACAGAACATACTCGCTCAACACTAGTTAAAACAAGTTATCACCGATCCATGGGCTCTACAGGATAGGTGATCACTTATTGAGCATTTGTGTCCGAACATTGGAAAACGCACCTATCGGAAGAATGGGGAAGTTTTATCCCTGACAGAACACATCCCTATTTTAAAATGCTGCGGCAGGTGGGACGTCTGACCGCAGCTCTATTCATTCTCTTAGAGACTTGCAAAAAAGAACAGCGCTCACAGCCACTGAGAGAATGAATGGATCAGTGGTCGCATCTCACATGCCGCTCCAGTCTAATGGGGAGAAAAGCTCCACATTCTGCCGGTGTGTGCAAGCAGTCAGACCCCCACCAATCAATATTATCAATGATCCTGTGGAGAGATGATTACTTGTTTTCACCGGAGAACCCCTGTAAGTGCATCTCTGCCGCTCTGGTCCAAGTATTTAATCGCTAAGGCCACGGCCCTACTATCAGTATTCGGTCAGTGTCCAGTCAGTATTTTTTCTCAGGAGTGGGAGCCAAAACAGGTGATGAACAATCAGAGAAAAGGTATAATAGAAACAAGTCACCAATTCTGCATTAATCAACCATTCCTGGTTTCGGCAGCCACTCCTGAGAAAAATACTGACCAAATACTGATGGTGGGGCTGTGGCCTAATGGAAAAAAATCTTTTCCTAGTTAAGATCAGCGAGAATAAATGACCGCCATACACAACACAGTCCACTATATCAACACCAATAATACCACATACAAAAGGGACAAATATCGCCACACCTTGACTAGATCACATATTACCACTACATAGTGACCGAATAATACCACATACAAGGAACAAATATGGCCAAACTATGACCAGACCATATATTACCACCCCAAGGTGACCAAATACTACAATACTGATCATGAATACAAAACCACAATACTAACAACACTGTTATTACCACCAGGAACATTATACACAGGAGCTCTGTATATAGTGTCAGTGTACAGGTAACACAGTGATCACCAGTGACATTATAGACAGGAGCTCTGTATATAGTGTATAGGTAATACAGTGATCACCAGTGACATACACAGGAGCTCTGTATATACTATATACACACGTGGTCAAAATTGTTGGTACCCCTCGTTTAATGAAAGAAAAACCCACAATGGTCACAGAAAAAACTTGAATCTGACAAAAGTAATAATAAATTAAAAATCGATGAAAATGAACAAATGAAAGACAGACATTGCTTTTCAACCCTGCTTCCACAGAATTTAAAAAAAAATTAAACTCTTGAAATAGGCCTGGACAGAAATGATGGTACCCCTGAAAATAATGTGACAAAAGGGACATGTTACATCAAGTTGTGTCCACTAATTAGCATCACAGGTGTCGACAATCTTGTAATCAGTCAGTGGGCCTGTATATAGGGCTACAGATACTCACTGTGCTGTTTGGTGACATGGTGTGTACCACACTCAACATGGACCAAAGGAAGCAAAGGAAAGAGTTGTCTCAGGAGATTAGAAAGAAAATTATAGACAAGCATGTTAAAGGTAAAGGTTATAAGACCATCTCCAAGCAGCTTGATGTTCCTGTAACTACAGTTGCACATATTATTCAGAAATTTAAGATCCATGGGACTGTAGCCAACCTCCATGGACGTGGCCGCAGGAGGAAAATTGATAACAAATCAAAGAGACGAATAATATGAATGGTAACAAAAGAGCCCAGGAAAACTTCTAAAGAGATTAAAGGTGAACTTCAAGCTCAAGGAACATCAGTGTCAGATCGCACCATCCGTCGTTGTTTGATCTAAAGTGGACTTCATGGGAGACGACCAAGGAGTACACCATTGTTGAAAAAAAATCATAAAAAAGCCAGACTGGAATTTGCCAAACTACATGTTCACAAGTCACAAAGCTTTTAGGAGAATGCCCTATGGACAGATGAGACAAAAATGGAAGTTTTTGGCAAGGCACATCAGATCTATGTTCACAGATGGAAAAATGAAGCATATCAAGATAAGAACACTGTCCCTACTGTGAAACATGGAGGAGTCTCTTTTATGTTTTGGGGCTGGTCTGCCGCATCTGGCACAGGGTGTCTTGAATCTGTGCAGGGTACAATGAAATCTCAAGACTATCAAGGGATTCTAGAGAGAAATGTGCTGCCCAGTGTCAGAAAGCGTGGTCTCAGTCGCAGGTCATGGGTCTTGCAACAGTATTATGACCCAAAACACACAGCTAAAAACACCCAACAATGGCTAAGAGGAAAACATTGGACTATTCTGAAGTGGCTTCTATGAGCCCTGACCTAAATCCTATTGAGCATCTTTGGAAAGAGCTGAAACATGCCGTCTGGAAAAGGCAACCTTCAAGCATGAGACAACTGGAGCAGTTTGCTCATGAGGAGTGGCCAAAATACCTGTGGAGAGGTGCAGAAGTCTCATTGACAGTTACAGGAGTCGTTTGATTGCAGTGATTGCCTCAAAAGGTTGTTCAGCAAAATATAAAGTTAAGAAGAACCATCATTTCTGTCCAGGCCTGTTTCATGAGTTTATTTATTTTTTTTTATTCTGTGGAAGCAGAAAAGCAATGTCTGACTTTCATTTGTTCATTTTCATAGATTTTTAATTTATTATTACTTTTGTCAGATTCAAGTTATTTCTGTGACCATTGTGGGTTTTTCTTTCATTAAACGAGGGGTACCAACAGTTTTGACCACGTGTGTAGTGTAAGTGTACATGTGTGTCACCCTGGCCTGGATGCCACAAGTGTAATTAAAGCTGTGTCTGAGAGCAGGGGGGAGGTTCTCTAGTCAGGGGAACATTAGCATGCAATGCTTCCTGTCTCAGGCCAGTAGGGGGAGCAGGCTGCCCCTATAAAAGCTGGTGCTGAGGTCAGGGTTAGAGAGAACCCAGATGACCTGTCTCAGGACTGAGACATGTCTCAGCAGAGCAGGGACAGACAGTTGCACTGCACCTAAGAGGAAGTGTGGCAGGAGGAGAGCCACAAGCCAGAGACAAGAGGCGAAGAGAGCCTGTCTTGGCAGATAACAGACTTAATCTACCAGAGTTTGGTGTCTGAGGCTGGAAGGATTCCACATCCCCCAGCAGAGAACCAGTCCGCAAGGGACTGTATATTCCTTGGCCTAAGAAGCCTGGAGGCCCTGCCACAACAGAAGGGACCAGTAAAGCCATACAAGGCTGGGAGCAGAAAGGAACCCATGTCGCAGGCCATACAGGCGAGAAAACATGGAAAGCTCGGAAACGTGGGCTGTTACCCTATCAGGAGGAGATAGCCAGAAGGAGCGCAGAAAGCACGGTAGGCCTACACCCTCACCCTGACCAGGGCCAATTTCCCCGTTGCTCTCAGACATCCAGGTCCCCTCCTAGCCGGGACTGTTTGTGGGTCAGTTTACCTGTTTAGTAAAGACCCTAGACTGCAACCTGTTGTCTGTGTGCTCCTTGCTCCTCCAGCACTATCAGCACTGGGACTCCCACTACCATCACTCCCAACATCCATTATACTGCCCTGGGGCCGCACTCTTCCCGTGGAGAGTCACACTACCCTAGCTGCACACCTCATCAGCCCCAGCGGTCTGCATGCAGCGGCGGTTCCTAATAACCGCAATCCATGGGTGGCGTAGTCGGACATTATCAGCAGAACATAGCAGACTACCATTGGCCTGACCACCCTGAGCCACGGAACCGGGTCGCCACTACTACCCCCATCGTCTCCCTATTGCCCGGATCCGAGTGCCGCACGGCCCAGGGGGCGAGTCAGCTTTGGCGTAGTCGGCAGGATTTCGTGCCCGCAACCACCGGGTACTGCGTGCCTGAAAAAGACTTTTGTAACTTACCTGTGGCAAAGTTTCCCGCCGTCCGGAGTCTTTTCCCGCCATCCGAAGCCGATTCCCGCCATCGGACGCCATCTTGGACCGTTTCCCGCCATCTTCTGCCGCCTTCCCGCCATCCGCAGCTGCTTCCCGCCATCGGACGCCATCTTCAGGACGCCGCGCGGGAAGAAGAGGGGCGTGGACGTCAAAACCGCGCGAGATCCGAAGCTCCGCCCCACGCACCGACGCTGCGCAAGGTCCTGGAAGGGAGAGAGAGCGACGCTGACGTCATCAGGACGCGACGCCAGGTCCTCGTCCATAGCAGCAGCAGCGGAGCCGCGGCCTACAGAAGAGGATCGTCGGAAGGTAGGCCACGCGTAACTAGGGGAGGAGGAAGATGACGGACACAGAGGCGCCCACTACCACCAACGCAACTGCAGCAGCGGTGATGCCCTTTTCCTTGCCCTACATCCCTGGAGCGGCCTGGCTGCCCAAATACTCAGGGGAGCCCCATGCCCTAACTGACTTCAAGGAAAGGCTATACAGTTTGTTCCACGTTTACCCCCTGACAGAGGAACAGAAGGTCAGCATATTAACAGGGCAGTTAACTGGCGCAGCCCAGCGGGAGGTAAAATCATGGCCCACTGAGGAGAAAAGGACTGTGAAGGGTATTCTGGCCCGGCTGCGGGGTACCTTTGACACACGTACCTCCGCTGAGATTAAAATGAGGTTATATGGATGTAAGCAGCGGGCACAGGACAGCATCAGAGACTATGCCCTAAATCTGCAGGAAGCCTTGAGGGCTATTCAACAAACTGACCCTGGCAGTGTGCAGGAAACGGATAAGCTGCTAACAGAACAATTCATAGAAGGTCTGCTGTCTAGCGCCCACAGGGCCCAACTGCGCCTCATGTTCTTTCAGAACCTCGACCTGACCTTTGCCCAATTTAAGGACAGGGCCATAAGGGTGCTCCGTGAATCTGCAACCAGTGGCGCTATAAACCCCCGGCGCCCTGCTATCACTTACCACCAGGAGGCGGCGCCCTCCTCTATGGACTCTGTGGAGACTGATGCACAGGCCCTGAACCAAGCCCCGTCGAAAGATCTGCACCAACAAGTCCAGGAGCTGACCAGGAGCGTCGCGGCGTTGACCAGGACCGTCCAGGCGTTGCAAGTGGACCCGTCAAAACCCATCGAGCTGGCTTCAAGTCCGGAGGATGTCCCATGGCGTCGACAGAGGAGGATCCCGTCGTTCCGAGGGAGGCCCACAGACCGCTACGCAGAGGATGGACAGCCCATTTGCCGTCGATGCAACCAGCCCGGACACATTTCCAGGTACTGTAATTTAAACGGGTCCAACTTGGGGCAGAGGGCCAATCCCCAGGCATAAGATCACCAGGCCCTTACAATTGGCGTAATAAGTACGTTAGGGGGCGCCCGGTTTTACCCGTGGTGCTGGACGGTATCCCCATGAGCGCCTTGCTGGATACTGGGTCACAAGTAACCACTATCCCTTATGTACTTTTTAAGCAGTATTGGACTGATGCTGATATCACACGGTATCCAGACGGTAACTTGAGCATCATCGCCAGTAATGGCTTACCCGTGCCGCAGATGGGGTTCAAGGAGATGACCATTAAGATTGGTAAAGTTGAACTACCGGCACAGGGAGTGATTATTGTGGACATTGACTGTCGTGAAAGTCACCCTAAAATAACTGTGGGTACTAATGTAATTGAAAATTGTCTTTCAGAGGTAATTGTAATCTTACAACAGGTGGCGGTGAATGCTAGTTCCAGCCAACAGAGAGTTCTCAACAAGGAGATAAAGGCCCTGATGAGACGGCAGCAGCTAGAACTGTCTGGTGGTGAGATCGGTAGCGTAAGACTGAGTGACCCATTCCCCATTTCCATGCCTCCCAAAAGTGAAATGATGATCTGGTGTCGGACTGCAATCGGGTTGAGAGGTAGAGACTACCAAGCCATGGTAGAACCCGTGTACTCAGACAGCAGGCCCACCATTTTGACAGCCCGGGGGGTGGTTGATGTCCGTCATGGGAGGGTGCCCGTCCGCATCCTCAACATTGGGGAGAGGGAGGTACACTTACCCAGGTACGCTACACTCGCCAAGCTGTTTGTGGTCGAACACAAAGCTATCAGGGCCGTGGAACCCTTGCCTCCATCTCCTCAGGCGGAGGGTAATGGCTCCCAGAAACAAAAGGAGGACTGGTGCCAGAAACTCCACGTGGGTGCTGACTCCACTCCCCTGCACCAAAAACAAGGAGTCTACCGGGTGGTACAGGAGTACGAGAGAGTCTTTAGTAAGCACCCGCTAGACTTCGGCAGAGTAAAGGGGATAGAACACCACATCCCCACAGGGAGCCACCCACCGATAAAAGAGAGGCACAGACCTGTACCCCCTGCACATTATCAGAACGCAAGGGGCATGCTAAGAGAGATGAAAGAAGCTGGGGTTATTAGAGACAGCTGTAGCCCCTGGGCAGCCCCCTTGGTTCTGGTCAAAAAGAAAGACGGCACCATGAGAATGTGCGTCGACTATAGACAAATCAACCGTATCACTCACAAAGACGCATATCCGCTGCCTAGAATAGAGGAGTCTTTAGCCGCACTAAAATCAGCTAACTTCTTTTCTACTTTGGACCTTACTAGCGGGTACTGGCAGGTTCCTGTGGCAGAGGCTGACAAGGAGAAGACCGCCTTCACCACCCCGATGGGACTGAGCGAATTCAACTACATGCCTTTCGGGCTCTGCAACGCACCAGGGACCTTCCAGCGGCTGATGGAATGCTGTCTAGGGCACCGAAACTTCGAGACGGTCCTCCTTTACCTGGACGACGTGATCGTCTATTCGAAGACCTACGAGGACCATCTGAAGCACCTGGCCGAGGTGTTCGAAGCCCTGGCAGGCTATGGCCTGAAGGTGAAACCATCGAAGTGTCACCTGCTGAAACCAAAGGTCCAGTACCTAGGGCACGTGGTAAGCGCGGAAGGAGTGGCCCCCGACCCTGACAAGGTCACGGCAATCAAGAACTGGCCAAGCCCCTCGAACATCAAAGAGGTGAGACAGTTTCTCGGGTTGGTAGGCTACTACCGAAGATTCATCCCCGGGTTCACCAAGATGGCAGCTCCTATGCAGGACCTCCTGATCGGACAGTCTAAGTCCAGGAGGCAAAAGCCGCCCTTCAAGTGGGATAAACCGGAAGAGGAGTCCTTCCGCCAGCTAAAGATGGCCCTCACAGGGGATGAGATCCTGGCCTACCCTGATTATGGCCAGCCTTTCATTCTCCACACAGATGCCAGTAATGTGGGACTGGGAGCCGTATTGTCCCAAAACCAACAGGGCAGGGAACGGGTGATCGCATACGCCAGCCGGAAGCTGAGGCCCACCGAGAGCAACCCGGAGAATTACAGCTCCTTCAAGCTAGAATTCTTGGCGGTGGTGTGGGCCGTGACGGAATGCTTCAAGCATTACCTGGCCTCCGCAAAGTTCACCGTGTACACGGACAACAACCTGTTGACACACCTGGACAATGCAAGACTGGGTGCCCTGGAACAGCGGTGGATGGCCCGTCTCTCCAACTATGACTTCGTGATCAAGTACCGGGCAGGCAAAACCAACTCCAACGCGGACGCCCTATCAAGGATGCCTCACTTACCTGAAGGTGACGAAGACCCAGAAGAGCTGGAGGAGGTAGAACTCCCCGCGTTTCACCGGTATGGAGCCGCTCAACACTCTCACCGCGTGAAGGAGGAGGATCTAACAACTGTGATGATGAATCCCCTACCTCACCACAGCTGGGCCGAGACCCAAGATAGTGACCCTGCAGTCCGCCTGGTGAAAGATCTGCTGACCCGGGAAGACGCCCGCTTAGATCCAGATGCCCCAGAGGAAGCCAAGCAGCTATGGAAGGAGAAGAGCAAGCTGTTCCTCTACGAAGGCAAGTTGTGCAGAAGGATTGTCAACCACCGGATGCACGAGCTGACCTGGCAAGTCGTGGTCCCAAGGAGGGATGCAGCTATGGTCCTGGGGGCTTACCATGACAGAGCGGGACACTTCGGTTGGAAGAAACTGGAGTTCCTACTAAGAGGAAGATTCTTTTGGGTCGGCATGAGAGGAGCTGTAGAAAAATGGTGCAGAGACTGTGGCACTTGTCACCTAAGGAGGAAGGACCGTGCCAGCCAGAAGACACCCTTGAGGCCCATCATCACCACGCAGCCTCTTGAGCTGGTAGCTCTGGACCATGTCAAATTGGCTCCCAGCCGGTCAGGATACATCTATGCCCTGACAATCGTGGACCACTATTCCCGTTTTCTAGTGGTGGTCCCGGTAAAGGACTTGACAGCCCAAACAGCGGCCAGAGCCTTCCAGCAATATTTCTGCCGTCCACACGGGTATCCGGAACAGGTCCTGACAGACCAGGGTCCAGCGTTCGAGGCTGAAATCTTCCAGGAGTTCTGCAACCTCTATGGCTGTAAGAAGATTCGTACAACGCCTTACCACCCCCAAACCAACGGGATGTGTGAGAAGATGAACAATATAGTCATTGATCTCCTGAAGACGTTGCCCCTGGAGAAACGCAGCCTGTGGCCAGAAAAACTGCCGGACCTGATAGACCTATACAACAATATCCCGGTGAATGCTACAAACTGCACCCCGGCTTACCTGATGCAAGCTAGACCAGGAAAGCTGCCCGTAGACCTGGAGATGGGAGTCCTACACCGTACTGCAGTCTGACCACGACAACCCAAAGGTGTGCGTAATCACCAAGGACGGAGGAGAAACCACTAGTGTCGTCTCCAGAGACCATCTCAAAAGGTGCCCCGAGCAACTCCGTAGTGCAGAAGAGGATCAGAGTGACCTTGAACCCGCAGAGGACAAGGAAGAAATGATCAGCACCGTTCTCGGAGAGTTTCCTCAGTCCTGGACTCGCATAAATGATGCCATAGTGGTACCTGTCCTGCATTTCCTGCAACCGGCACAGCAACAACCAACACCAGAGCCGGAAGGTGAAGAGGAGCAAGCAGTTCCAGAGGCAGAAGAGCCTGTACCAGCAGCCCAGGAGAGTCAACCCTCTGCTGACAGTGAGCCTGCCATGCCTGCGGTAAGCCAAAGGACTCGCAGACAGCTGCCTGCCCTACCTGTACACCCAGCTGGTAGCTGCACCCCTAACGCTAGTGGGGAAAGCCAAGTCAGTCCACTACCAGACAGTGGGCTACGTAGGTCAACCAGGAGCACAAAGGGACAGATACCCGCTCGCTGGAGAATATAGAGTGTACTAAAATTGTAAATAACCCTGTTGCCAAATGTTGAATTGTTTGCAAAGTTACATGCATGTTTGGTAATACTCTGTTTCAGTTTCTTGCAGCTACCGTAAGGACTCACAGGTTATGGACTTTTTATAACCGGGACCTTGTATGGACTGCGTTCAGAGCCTAACCCAGGAATGAACTAAGACTGTGAAGGACTTGGGGTAGGACAGACCCCCACCTGGTTAAGGCTCCCCGTTGTGCTGGTGATATGGACACCCGGTCACAGGCCACACTGTGACCTTAAGAACTCAATTTGTGCGTCGTCTGTCTATTAATGTTTTATTGTTATGCATATTGTCTTTGTTTACTGTTTAGTCCCGGAGTACTAAATTTCACTAGGGGGGAATGTGTCACCCTGGCCTGGATGCCACAAGTGTAATTACAGCTGTGTCTGAGAGCAGGGGGGAGGTTCTCTAGTCAGGGGAACATTAGCATGCAATGCCTCCTGTCTCAGGCCAGTAGGGGGAGCAGGCTGCCCCTATAAAAGCTGGTGCTGGGGGCAGGGCTAGAGAGAACCCAGATGACCTGTCTCAGGACTGAGACGTGTCTCAGCAGAGCAGGGACAGACAGTTGCACTGCACCTAAGAGGAAGTGTGGCAGGAGGAGAGCCACAAGCCAGAGACAAGAGGCGAAGCAAGCCTGTCTTGGCAGATAACAGACTTAATCTACCAGACTTTGGTGTCTGAGGCTGGAAGGATTCCACATCCCCCAGCAGAGAACCAGTCCGCAAGGGACTGTATATTCCTTGGCCTAAGAAGCCTGGAGGCCCTGCCACAACAGAAGGGACCAGTAAAGCCATACAAGGCTGGGAGCAGAAAGGAACCCACGTCGCAGGCCATACAGGCGAGAAAACACGGAAAGCTCGGAAACGTGGGCTGTTACCCTATCAGGAGGAGATAGCCAGAAGGAGCGCAGAAAGCACGGTAGGCCTACACCCTCACCCTGACCAGGGCCAATTTCCCCGTTGCTCTCAGACATCCAGGTCCCCTCCTAGCCGGGACTGTTTGTGGGTCAGTTTACCTGTTTAGTAAAGACCCTGGACTGCAACCTGTTGTCTGTGTGCTCCTTGCTCCTCCAGCACTATCAGCACTGGGACTCCCACTACCATCACTCCCAACATCCATTATACTGCCCTGGGGCCGCACTCTTCCCGTGGAGAGTCACACTACCCTAGCTGCACACCTCATCAGCCCCAGCGGTCTGCATGCAGCGGCGGTTCCTAATAACCGCAATCCACGGGTGGCGTAGTCGGACATTATCAGCAGAACATAGCAGACTACCATTGGCCTGACCACCCTGAGCCACGGAACCGGGTCGCCACTACTACCCCCATCGTCTCCCTATTGCCCGGATCCGAGTGCCCCACGGCCCAGGGGGCGAGTCACATGTAATACACTGACTCACCAGTGACGTCTCTAGGTGAAGTCCTTCATCTTCGCTTTTCTTCTTCATCTGGCACAGACGGCCATCACTTCTTCCAGCCAGGAATCATCTCTGCAGAAAATAACACACAGTTATCAATAACTGATCTCTTCTAGGGAATATTCCCACTCCACCCGCCGACTTCTACACTACACCAGTTGAAGAAAAAAAGCGATATAGTGCCGCCCTGCACAGTAACAGGAGCCCGCTTTTGTCCTATCCCATGGAAAACAATTTCCTAAAAAGTAAATTATATTACAGAAGTAATAATGTCTCTAATTGGACTCTAAAATAATAATGTTCCTCACTGGCCACCATAAACTAATAAAGTATGTTCCTCAATCTGGCCCCAAACAGTAATTAAGTCCCTTGTTCAGCCTGGCACCCCCATATATCCATCCTGGCCCCCCCTTCCCTGCATATATCCATCCTGACACCCCCCATATATCCCTTCTGGCCCCCATATGTCCAGTGTGACCCCTCCATATATTTATCCTAGCCCACGTGTATCGAGCCTGCCCCCTCCCATATACCCATCCTAGTCCCCCATGTGGCCCTCCTGTTCCCCCCATATATCCATCCTGGCCTCCATGTGTCCAGCCTGCCCCCCCACATATCCATCCTGGCCTCCATGTTTCCAGCCTGCCCCCCCATATATCTGTCCTGGCCTCCATGTGTCCAGCCTGCCCCCTCCCATATATCTGTCCTAAAGCCCCATGTGTCAAGCCTGCCCCCCATATATCCATCCTGGCCTCCATGTGTCCAGCATGCCCCCCCTACATATCCTTCCTGTCCTCCATGTGTCCAGCCTGCCCCCCACAATATATCCATCCTGGCCTCCATGTTTCCAGCCTGCCCCCCATATATCCATCCTGACCTCCATGTGTCCAGCCTGCCCCCTCATATATCCATCCTGCCCTTCCCCCCTGCATATATCCATCCTGACACCCCCCCATATATCCATACTGGCCCCCATATGTCCAGCGTGGCCCCTCCATATATTTATCCTAGCCCACATGTATCGAGCCTGCCCCTCCACATATCTATCCTAGCGCCCCATGTGTCCAGCCTGCCCCCCACATATCCATCCTGGCCATCATGTGTCCAGCCTGCCCCGCCCCCCATATATCCGGCCCCCCCATATATCCATCCCCCTCACATATCCATCCTGGCCTCCATGTGTCCAGCCTGCCCCACCATATAGCCATCCTGCCCACCCTTTCCCATGTGTCCAGCCAGGCTCCCCCTTATGTGTCCAGCCAGGCTCCCCCCCTTGTGTGTCCAGCCAGGGTTCCCCTTTGTGTGTCCAGCCAGGCTCTCACCCTTGTGTGTCCAGCCAGTGTTCCCCCTTGTGTGTCCAGCCAGGGTTCCCCCTTGTGTGTCCAGCCAGGGTTCCCTCTTGTGTGTCCAGTCAGGGCTTCCCCTTGTGTGTCCAGCCAGGGCTCCCCCTTGTGGGTCCAGCCAGGGTTCCCCCTTGTGTGTCCATCCAGCTCCCCCCTTGTGTGTCCAGCCAGGGCTCCCCCTTGTGTGTCCAGTCAGGGCTCCCCCTTGTGTGTCCAGCCAGGGCTCCCCCTTGTGTGTCCTGCCAGGGCTCCCCCTTGTGTGTCCAGCCAGGGTTCCCTCTTGTGTGTCCAGTCAGGGCTCCCCCTTGTGTGTCCAGTCAGGGCTCCCCCTTGTGTGTCCAGCCAGGGCTTCCCCTTGTGTGTCCAGCCAGGGCTCCCCCTTGTGTGTCCAGCCAGGGCTCCCCCTTGTGTGTCCAGCAAGGCCCCCCTTGTGTGTCCATCCGGGCCCCCCCTTGTGTGTCCAGCCAGGGTCCCCCCTTGTGTGTCTAGCCGGGCCCCCCCTTGTGTGTCCAGCCAGGGGCCCATCCCATTCTGCATCCACTCATATACACACAGACACACACACAGACACCTCTTACCTTCCTGCTCTCCCGTGCGGTGTCCTCCTTCTCCGGTGACGTCATACGCCGGCCGGGGAAGGGAGACGCGCAGCTTCAGCTGCTTCACTGGGACGTGTGTCGCGGCGGTTCAGGTAATGAACGCCGCGTGCGCGCGTCCCTGCATATGTGGCACCCCAGGGGTCTGGTTTCCACAGTAATGTAATGTTATGTCTGAGAGCAGGTGGGAGGTCCTTTGGTCAGGGATCCTGTGCATGCCACACCTCCTGCCCAGTCTTAGGAGGGGAAAGACTTCCCCTATATAAACCCGGGGCTGAGGCAGGGTTAGGCAGTCAAGGAGAGTAGAGACAAGAAACAGTCATAGGAAGAGACAGCAGAAGCAATACTACTACGAGTCAGGGGCTGGCAGCTGCAGAGCTCGCCCTGACTGAGAAGATTTCTTACCGGACCCGGAGTCCGAGGCTGTGGGGACTAACTCCTACCCAGCAGCAGAAACCGACCGGCAGGGGATTGCAGGTCCTCTGGCCCAGAAACCCGAAGGCACGGTCACACGCGTGGGACCAGCACCGCCATCGTGGAGCGGAAGCCATTAGAAGGCCCCGAGTCACCGGCCATACGGGTGAGCACCACACGGTACACTCAGGGACGTGGGCTACTTTTACCCGCCTCTAGCAAGGTAGCCAGAAGAGTACAGTTAGTTGGGAAGGCCTACAACTCCGCCTGGCCAGGGGAGATCCCATCTGCTCAAGGACTGACCAGGCCCCGATTGCTAGCAAGTACTCCGGGAGGGTCTATCTTTGTCACCAGTAAAGACCCTGAACTACACCGCATCGTCTCTGAGTGGTTCCTGCTACCCCCATCATCCACGTCGGCTGCCCTGAGGCCATACCCCTCCCGTTGGGGGTTATACCATCCACGCTGCAGCATCCTTCCACTGGCCTCAGCGGTCTGCCCTGCAGCGGCAGCTCCATAGCTGCATTCAACGGGTGGCGTAGTCATCCAACATCCACTGCTAATTTACCGCCACTTAGTCTGACTCCCTGGGCACGGACCGGGTCACCGCCACAAGACTACTACCCTCATCTGATCCGGCTCCGGGTAAGCTCCCGCGTGCGCAACGCAGCGCGACACAGGCCCAGGGGCGCGTCAACTTTTGGCGTAGTCGGCAGGATTTCGTGCCCGCAACCACCGGGTACTGCGTGCCTGAAAAAGAGACTTTTCAAACTTACCTGTGGTGAAGATTCCCGCCATCCGGCGCCATCTTCAGCCTTCTTCCCGCCATCGGTGAAGTTTCCCGCCATCCGGCGCCATCTTCAGCCTTCTTCCCGCCATCGGTGAAGATTCCCGCCATCCGGCGCCATCTTCAGCCTTCTTCCCGCCATCCGTGGAGTTTTCCCGCCATTGGACGCCATCTTGAGGACGCCGCGTGGGAAGAAGAGGGGCGTGGACTCCGAAAGCGCGCGAGAACTGAAGCCCCGCCTCACGTCCGGACGTTGCGTAAGGTCCTGGAAGGAGCCCAGCAGACGCCGACGTCACAGGAGCGCGACGGAAGGTCCTGAACCCTGACGATCCACTGCGGAGCCGCGGCCTACGGAAGAGGATCATCGCAAGGTAGGCCACGGTCCACTAGGGGGGAGGAAGATGTCGGATACGGAGGAGAGCTTCACTGCCTCAACCCCCGCCAGCGCTACCGCTGCTGCAGTTATGCCCTTCACCATGCCCTATATCCCGGGAGCAGCTTGGCTACCCCAGTACTCAGGGGAGTCGCATACCCTGCATGACTTTAGAGAGAAGCTGGATAGCCTCTTCCAGGTGTACCCCCTCACAGAAGAGCAAAAAGTGAGCATCCTGGTGGCCCAACTAACCGGGGCAGCCAAAAGGGAAGTAAAATCCTGGCCACCTGGGAGGAAGACTGTCGCAGGGATACTAACCCGGCTGAAGGACACCTTTGATACCCGCACCTCAGCCGAGATTAAGCTTAGATTCTACGGGTGCAAGCAGCGAGCGCATGAGAGTATAAGGGACTATGCACTAAACCTACAAGAGGCCCTGAGGGCCATTAAGCAGACCGACCCTGATGGAGTGGGAGATGAGGACAGGCTGTTGACCGAACAGTTTATAGAGGGACTATATTGTAATACCCACCGAACCCAGTTGCGGGCAATGGCTTTACAGGATCCCCATCTGGGCTTTGCACAGTTCAAGGACAGAGCCATCCGGGTGCTCCGAGAACCGGCACCGGGTGGCGTTGTGACCCACAGGCGCCCTGCTATCACTTACCACCAGGAGGCGGCGCCCTTGTCGGCAGGGCCTGTGGGAGCTGATGCACAGGCTTTGGACAATGACCCGGCTCCAGACCTACACCATCAGGTCCAAGAGCTAGCTAAGAGCGTTGCTGCGCTAACCCGAACTGTGCAGTCTTTACAGGCTTCCACTCCAGGGAAGATCCAGCTGGCATCCGGACCGGAGGACATCCCGTGGCGTCGACCAAGGAGGACCCCACCGGCCAGAGGAAGACCCAGTGACCGATACAGCGAGGACGGACGACCCATCTGCCGCCACTGCAATCAACCCGGACATATGGCAAGGTACTGTTCTTTAAACGGGCACAACCTGGGGTAGAGGGCCAACCCCCAGGAAAAAGATCACCAGGCCCATCGAACTGGTGCGACAGATATGTGGGAGGACGTCCAGTCTTGCCTGTGGTACTGGATGGCATTCCCATGAGTGCCCTACTGGACACCGGGTCACAGGTCACCACCATCCCGTACGTGCTCTTTAAGCAGTACTGGAATGACTCGGATATTACCCGCTACCCTGACGACGACTTGAGTATCATCGCCAGCAATGGCCAGCCCGTGCCACAGATCGGATTTAAAGAGGTGACCATCAAAATCGGTAGAGTCGAACTGGCAGCACAGGGACTGATCATTGTAGACATTGACAAACATGAGAGCCACCCAAAAATAACTCTAGGAACTAATGTAATTGAAAATTGTCTTGCAGAGGTGATTTTCCTTCTACAGCAGGTTGCCAAGAACGCCAGCTCCGGCGAGCAGCGAGTGCTCCAGAAAGAGATCCGGGCACTGATGCGACGGCAACAGGTGGAACTCTCCGGCGGTGAGATTGGTAGCGTAAGAATGTGTGACCCTTTCCCTATTGCCATGCCCCCAAAAAGTGAAATGATGATTTGGTGCCGGGCAGCTATTGGTCTGAGAGGTAGAGATTACCAGGCAATGGTAGAACCAGTTTACTCAGACAGTAGGCCCACCATTTTGACAGCACGGGGGGTGGTCAATGTACGCCATGGGAGGGTGCCCGTTCGCATAATCAATATCGGGGAGAGGGAAGTGTACCTGCCCCGGTATGCCACGCTAGCCAAATTATATACCATCAACCAAAACTCTATACAGTCTGTGGAACCCTTGCCTCCATCTCACCTGGAGGAAGGTAACGGCTCTAAGAAAGTAATGGAGGATTGGTGTCAGCAACTACACTTGGGAACTGACGCCACTCCCTCCCACCAGAAACAGGGAGTCTACCGGTGGTTCAAGAGTATGAGAGAGTGTTTAGTAAACACCCGTTAGACTTCGGGCGAGTCAAGGGGGTAGAACACCGCATCCCCACGGGAGATCATCCTCCCATAAAAGAGAGGTATCGACCCGTACCCCCTGCACATTACCAACACGCCAAGGGGATGCTTAGAGACATGAAGGAGGCTGGGGTAATCCGGGATAGCTGTAGCCCCTGGGCAGCCCCACTAGTTTTAGTCAAAAAGAAAGACAACACCATGAGGATGTGTGTAGATTACCGGAAAATCAACCGTATCACACACAAGGATGCGTACCCCTTACCAAGGATAGAGGAGTCATTGGCTGCTTTAAGATCTGCTAACTTCTTCTCTACCTTGGATCTCACTAGCGGGTACTGGCAGGTTCCTGTAGCAGAGGCGGACCGGAAGAAGACCGCATTCACCACCCCGATGGGACTTAGCGAGTTCACCTGCATGCCGTTCGGACTCTGCAACGCCCCAGGAACCTTCCAACGATTAATGGAGTGCTGTCTGGGCCACAGAAACTTCGAGACGGTCCTGTTGTACCTGGACGATGTCATCGTATACTCCAAGACTTATGAGGACCACCTGAAACACCTGGCGGAGGTGTTCGAAGCTCTGGCGAGTTACGGCCTAAAGGTGAAACCCTCCAAGTGTCACCTCCTGAAACCAAAGGTGCAGTACCTGGGACACGTGGTGAGCGCTGACGGAGTGGCTCCCGACCCTGATAAGATCACCGCAATTAAGGGATGGCCAAGCCCCTCCAGCGTAAAAGAAGTGCGGCAGTTCCTCGGGTTGGTAGGCTACTACCGAAGGTTTATTCCCGGTTTCACCAAAAAGGCAGCGCCTATGCAGGACCTCCTGATAGGCCAGTCCCGGAAGGCCAAGAACCAGAAGCCGCCCTTCAAATGGGAGGAGCTAGAAGAAGAGTCCTTCCGCCAGCTGAAGATGGCCCTCACGGGGGATGAAATCTTGGCGTACCCGGATTATAGCCAGCCCTTCATCCTCTACACCGACGCCAGTAACATCGGGCTAGGAGCCGTACTGTCCCAGATCCAGCAGGGGAAAGAACGAGTAATCGCCTACGCCAGCCGAAAACTGCGACCCACCGAAAGGAACTCTGAGAATTATAGCTCATTTAAGCTAGAGTTCCTGGCCGTGGTATGGGCAGTCACTGAGCGCTTTAAGCATTACCTTGCTTCTTCCCGGTTCACCGTGTACACGGATAACAACCCGTTGACACACCTGGACACGGCAAGACTCGGTGCCCTGGAGCAGAGGTGGATGGCCCGTCTGTCCAACTACGAGTTCACAATCAAATACCGGGCAGGGCGCTAAAATACTAACGCGGACGCCCTGTCCAGGATGCCCAACCTGCCGGACGAAGGAGAAGATCCGGAGGGACTGGAAGAAATTGAACTCCCTGCGTTCCACCGTCATGGGACTATCCAGTATTCCCACCGGGTAAGGAGTAAGCAGGCTGCTACGTTGAACCCCTTACCTCACCACAACTGGGCGGAAACGCAAGACAGCGACCCTGCCGTCCGACTGGTGAAGGAGATGCTGACTCGGCCGGAGGCTCGCCTTGAACCAGACGCTCCGGAGGAAGCCAAACAACTATGGGCGGAGAAGAGTCGACTGTTCCTTTACAAGGGGAAGTTGTGCCGCAGAATGGTCAACTCCCGGACGCATGAACTACTCTGGCAAGTAGTGGTGCCACGAAGAGACGCAGCCATGGTGATGGAGGCATACCACGACGGAGCTGGACACTTCGGGTGGAAGAAGCTGGAGTTCCTGCTGCGCGAGCGGTTCCACTGGGTAGGCATGAGGGGAACCATCGAGAAGTGGTGCAGGGACTGTGGCCCGTGCAATCTGAGAAGGAAGGACCGGGCCAGCCAGAAGACTCCCCTGCAATCTATCGTCACCCGGCAACCGTTGGAACTGGTAGCCTTGGATCATGTAAAACTGACCCCAAGCAGAAGTGGCTACGTCTACGCGTTAACCATCGTGGATCATTACTCCCGGTTCTTGGTTGTCGTCCCCGTCAAGGACTTAACGGCTCAAACAGCAGCTAGAGCCTTCCAGCAGCACTTCTGCCGTCCACACGGGTACCCGGACCAAGTGCTGACGGACCAGGGACCTGCCTTTGAAGCGGAGGTCTTCCAGGAATTCTGCAATCTGTATGGCTGCCGGAAGATAAGGACGACACCCTACCATCCGCAAACTAATGGACTTTGTGAAAAAATGAACCAGGTGGTAATGGATCTTCTAAAAACGTTGCCCCTGGAAGAACGCAGTCTGTGGCCTGAGAAGTTGCCCGATCTGGTGGACCTATACAACCACATCCCGGTAGGTTCCACCAACTGTACCCCGGCTTACCTAATGAGGGCGAGACCTGGTAAGTTACCTGTTGACCTGGATATGGGAGTCCTGACACCTGAGGACACTTCACCAGAAGCAGACTGGGACACAGAGAGGCAACAGCAGTACCGGAAAGTACAGGAGAGCGTGGAGCGAAGTCTCTGTCAGGCTAGGGAAAGGCAAGAGAAAACTTACAACCAGTATGCTCCCGCTGTTCCCCTGGTACCCGGAGAGCAGGTCTTGAAGAGGAAAAGACGGCTCCACAAGTTGGACGACCAGTGGGAGGACCCGTACACCGTACTGCCCTCAAGCCACGAGAACCCGAAGGTCTGTACCATCAGTAAAGACGGAGGGGAGACCACAGCCATTGTATCCCGGGACCACCTGAAGAAGTGTCCCGAACAACTGAGGAACCCTGAAGAGGAACAAGAAGACCATCGACCCGTAGAGGAAAGGGAAGATATGGTTAGTACCGTGCTCGGGGACTTCCCTCGGTCTTGGACTCAAATCAATGGTGCAGTTGTGGTACCCGTACTCACCTTCCTCCAACCATCATCCCAAGTACCTACGGAGCAACCGGTAGAGCTGGAAGAACAGCCGGTCCAGGAGGCAGAAGACTCTACACAAGCAGACCCGGAAAATCAACCCTCTGCTTATAGTGAGCCTGCCATACCCCTAGTGAGCCAGAGGGCCCATAGACAGCGGCCCAGTTTACCCTTGACAGCTCCTACACCCTGTAGTTCAGGGCCAGACAGTCAGCTCCGTAGGTCCACTAGGGCCACTAGAGGCCAGTTACCCACACGTTGGAGGATCTAAATGTTTAAGCTATCTTATAATGTTTACCTGTTTATAGTTGCTTGTGTATAATTTTGTGTTTCTAGCTATTTTTAGGAGTCCTTGGTGGATTTACCGGGAATCCTTGTACAATTAGTTGGAGCGTAACCCAGGATGGACTAAAGACTGTTAAGGACTCGGGGCAGGACAGGCCCCTACCTGGTTACGTCTCCCTGTTTTGGTGAAATGGACACCTTGCTTTCCCTCAAAGACTGCACCCGGTTGCGGACACGCCGTGACCATCGTTATGTGTCTCTTTATTATAATGTTTTGGTTGTACTCTGTTATGTTTTTCCAAAAATATGTTTAGTCCCGGAGTACTAAATTTCACTAGGGGGGAATGTGGCACCCCAGGGGTCTGGTTTCCACAGTAATGTAATGTTATGTCTGAGAGCAGGTGGGAGGTCCTTTGGTCAGGGATCCTGTGCATGCCACACCTCCTGCCCAGTCTTGGGAGGGGAAGGACTTCCCCTATATAAACCCGGGGCTGAGGCAGGGTTAGGCAGTCAAGGAGAGTAGAGACGAGAAACAGTCATAGGAAGAGACAGCAGAAGCAGTACTACTACGAGTCAGGGGCTGGCAGCTGCAGAGCTCGCCCTGACTGAGAAGATTTCTTACCGGACCCGGAGTCCGAGGCTGTGGGGACTAACTCCTACCCAGCAGCAGAAACCGACCGGCAGGGGATTGCAGGTCCTCTGGCCCAGAAACCCGAAGGCACGGTCACACGCGTGGGACCAGCACCGCCATCGTGGAGCGGAAGCCATTAGAAGGCCCCGAGTCACCGGCCATACGGGTGAGCACCACACGGTACACTCAGGGACGTGGGCTACTTTTACCCGCCTCTAGCAAGGTAGCCAGAAGAGTACAGTTAGTTGGGAAGGCCTACAACTCCGCCTGGCCAGGGGAGATCCCATCTGCTCAAGGACTGACCAGGCCCCGATTGCTAGCAAGTACTCCGGGAGGGTCTATCTTTGTCACCAGTAAAGACCCTGAACTACACCGCATCGTCTCTGAGTGGTTCCTGCTACCCCCATCATCCACGTCGGCTGCCCTGAGGCCATACCCCTCCCGTTGGGGGTTATACCATCCACGCTGCACCATCCTTCCACCGGCCTCAGCAGTCTGCCCTGCAGCGGCAGCTCCATAGCTGCATTCAACGGGTGGCGTAGTCATCCAACATCCACTGCTAATTTACCGCCACTTAGTCTGACTCCCTGGGCACGGACCGGGTCACCGCCACAAGACTACTACCCTCATCTGATCCGGCTCCGGGTAAGCTCCCGGGGCGCGTCACATACACTGTGCTTGCGCTTTTAAAGGGCCCGTGCCCCTTAAAACCGCAGGTTTTTTTATTTTTTCATTCTCTTCTCCCCCTCTCCTCTGCAGAAGGGTACCCCGCCAGCCCAGTCCCACCCTGTTGATGACTTATCCTAAAATCGGTCATTAATATATAAGTCCTGGACAGTCCCGTTAAGCTTGTTTTACCTAGTTATAAAAGCCCTTTAAGTCCTCATTATAAGGTAAGGTATGAATGGATCTAATTAAATTCTCCAAAGAGAACTATTTATACATTTTAGTCACTGTGAGCTTTCTACAAGATATTGCGGGCAGTATATAGCGAATATACGGACACAGAGCCATTCGCCGGCTCAGATTGCCAATAAGCACCTTGTAAATATGAGACCTTGACATCATAGGTTACTTGGCTTAATATGAAATTGTCCCTCATGTGTACCGCATTGTGGGCAGGGACTATATGTACATCACTGCAGAATATGTTGGCAATAAAAAGTCAACAGAAATGAATATCATGCAGATCCTCACCAGGACTCCAGCAGTGTCACCATCCTGCCACCATACAGCTATAGAAGGACAATAAACCTGCAGGGTTCTCCCCTCAGTTATTTTTCCTTTAATTTTATTATCTGTTTCTTACTCACAGTGAAAGAGCAGTCATCAGATATTTTATTCTTCACTTTTTATTTTACAGTCTCAGCTCTGAAGAATAGAACGTCTTATGAATAAATGACAGCTCACTTATTACAGTGGTGGCCAAAAGTATTGGCACCCCTGCAATTCTATCAGATAATACTCAGTTTCTTCCTGAAAATGATTGCAATCACAAATTCTTTGGTATTATTATCTTCATTTAATTTGCTTGCAAGGAAAAAACACAAAAGAGAATGAAGCAAAAATCAAATCATTGATCATTTCACACAAAACTCCAAAAATGGGCCAGACAAAAGTATTGGCACCCTCAGCCTAATACTTGGTTGCACAACCTTTAGCCAAAATAACTGCGAACAGCCACTTCCGGTAACCATCAATGAGTTTCTTACAATGCTCTGCTGGAATTGTAGACTATTCTTCTTTGGCAAACTGCTCCAGGTCCCTGATATTTGAAGGGTGCCTTCTCCAAACTGCCATTTTGTGATCTCTCCACAGGTGTTCTATGGGATTCAGGTCTGGTCTCATTGCTGGCCACCTTAGAAGTCTCCAGTGCTTTCTCTAAAACCATTTTATAGTGCTTTTGGAAGTGTGTTTTGGGTCATTGTCCTGCTGGAAGACCCATGACCTCTAAGGGCGACCCAGCTTTCTCACACTGGGCCCTACATTATGCTGCAAAATTTGTTGGTAGTCTTCAGACTTCATAATGCCATGCACACTGTCAAGCAGTCCAGTGCCAGAGGCAGCAAAGCAACCCCAAAACATCAGGGAACCTCCGCCATGTTTGACTGTAGGGACCATGTTCTTTTCTTTGAATGCCTCTTTTTTTTCCTGTACACTCTATGTTGATGGTTTTTCCCAAAAAGCTCGACTTTTGTCTCATCTGACCAGAGAACATTCTTCCAAAACATAGCAACATAGTTTGTAAACATAGTTAGTAAAGCCGAATAAAGACTTGCGTCCATCAAGTTCGACCTGTTAGTTCTGTAATTGGTAAAGTTGATCCAGAGGAGGGCAAAAACCCCAAATGATTTGGCCAATCTTCACCTGAGGAAAAATTCCCTCCTGACTCTGAAACCAGCAGTCAGAATAAATCCCTGTATCAACTTACTATTTTATTTTATTTTTAAGTATATGCTGAAATCTGCCTGGTATCTAGAAATGCATCCAGTCCCCGCTTGAACTGGTGTAGTGAATCTGACATCACCGTCTCCTCACTCTGTGAATTCCATATTCTCACTGCTCTTACCGTAAAGAACCCCTCTAGTGACGCTTACCCAATCTGAGTATATTCCATTTATAACCACCCTCTGCCTTCTATCCCTTAGCCAGTTAGCTACCCACTTGCAGACATTTTCCCCCAGCCCCATCATTCTCATTTTGTATACCAACCTATTATGTGGCACGCTATCGAAAGCTTTTGAGAAGTCGAGATACACGACATCCACTGGTTCCCCCTGATCTACTCGAGAGCTAATCTCCTCGTAGAAGTCAATCAGGTTTGTTTGGCAGGAGCGATTCCTCATGAATCCATGTTGGTTCGGGATTAAAAGATTATTAGCATCAAGATGCTCCGTAATTGCCTCTTTAATGAAGCTTTCAAAAATTTTGCCCACAACGGACGTCAGACTCACCGGCCGATAGTTTCCGGCGTCACTTTTCGCTCCCTTTTTGAATATTGGCACTACATTCGCCTGTCGCCAATCAAGTGGCACAGACCCAGTCTCAACAGAGTCCTTAAATATAAGATATAACGGTCTGTCTATCACATTACTTAGTTCCCTTAGTACCCGTGGGTGTATGCCATCAGGTTCTGGTGATTTGTTTATTTTAATGTTACTGAGGCGTTTCTGTACCCCAGCTTGGGTTAGATTTGTCATACTTAGTGGAGGATTAAGCTTGTCACTTCTCATTTCTCCTGTTAGTTTGATTTCCTTTGTGAAAGTTGTCGAAAAAAAATTATTTAATAGATTAGCTTTATCCTCATCTTTCTCTGATTTTGCCTTCCTCACTTTTTATTGGTCCAATATTATCCGATTTAATCCTTTTACTATTTATATACGTAAAGAACAGTTTGGGATTTGATCTACTTTCCCTAGCAATACGTCTCTCTGTTTCCTCCTTCGCTATTTTTATTTGTTTTTTACAGGTTCTCGTTTTTTCCTTGTAACACATTAGTGCCTCCTTACTGTTTTCTTGTTTTAATCTCTGAATGCCTCTTTTTTGCTATTTAACGCCCCTTTTACGTTCTTGTTCAACCATATTGGTTTCCTCTTATTTCTGGCCCTTTTATTCCCATACGGTATATACCTCTCGCACTGAGTATTCAGAATTCTTTTGAAGGTTTCCCATTTACTATTCGTATTCCTTTGATTAAGAACTTTGTCCCAGTCAATAAGTTGAAGGCTTTCTTTCAGCTGATCAAACTTCGCCCTCCTAAAGTTTAATGTTTTTGTTGTTCCCTTATTGATAACCCTACTGAAGGGCATTTTGAAGTCGATAATATTATGGTCGCTATTACCTAGGTGCCCCCCTATCTGTACCTCAGTTATTCTATCAGGCCTATTAGTCAATATTAAGTCCAACACGGCCTTCCCTCTCGTTGGTTCCTGCACTAGTTGGGAGAGATAATTATCCTTAATATTTGTCAAGAACCTTTTTCCTTTCTGAGATCTACAGGTTTCTGTTTCCCAGTCAATATCCGGGTAGTTGAAATCCCCCATTACAATCACTTCATTATGTTTTGCTACTTTGTCTATTTGTCCTAATAGCAGATTCTCATTCTCCTCTGTTATATTGGGTGGCTTATAGCAGACCCCCAGTAATATTTTATTATTATTTTTAGTTCCCTCTATCTCTACCCACATGGACTCGACCCCCTCTTCTCCCTCTCCTATATCTTCCCTTAGTCTGGGTTTTAGACATGACTTTACATATAAGCAGACTCCTCCGCCTTTCCCCAGTTTCCGGTCCCTTCTAAATAAACTATAATCTAATAAATTTACCGCCCAGTCGTAGCTATCGTCTAGCCAAGTCTCTGTTATACCTACGATGTCATACCTCTCCTCCCATATAAGCGCCCGCAGCTCATCCGCCTTATTGGTCAGGCTTCTTGCGTTGGTCAGCATGCAAGATAAAACTTTGAGTTTATTTAGCATCCTATTCTTCTCTAACGATCTAACTGTACTATCCCCACCCCCCTCTCCACCCTCATTATATTCACTTCTCCCCTTCCCCCTTGCTTGCCTCACATCCCACCTATTTCCTTGGTTTCCCCCCCCCCGTCTCTAGTTTAAAAACTCCTCCAACCTATTAGCTATCTTCTTCCCCAGCACCGCTGCACCCTCCCCATTGAGGTGCAGCCCGTCCCTACGGTAGAGCCTGTATCCGACCGCGAAGTCGGCCCAGTTCTCCATGAACCCAAACCCTTCTGCCTTGCACCAACTCTTTAGCCACTTATTCACCTCCCTAACTTCCTGTTGGCGCTCCTGTGTGGCTCGCGGGATTGGTAGTATATCTGAGAAAACTACCTTGGAGGTCCTTGCCCTAAGCTTCCTACCTAGGTCCCTGAAATCATTTTTAAGGACCCTCCATCTACCACTCACTTTGTCATTGGTGCCGATGTGGACCATGACCGCTGGGTCTTCGCCAGCCCCACCCAGTAACCTGTCAACCCGATCCGCGATGTGCCGGACTCGAGCGCCAGGGAGGCAGCACACCGTTCGGCGATCCCGGTCTTTGTGACAGATTGCCCTGTCTGTCCCCCTAATAATAGAGTCACCCACTACCAGAACCTGTCTTGCCTGCCCTACACTTCCCCCCTCCCCCTCATTACTGGAGGATACACTCCCCCGGCGGTCAGAGGATCTGTCATGCTCCAATAATGCCGGTTCTGAACCAGCCTTCCTATACTTCTTCCCTCTATCCCTCCTTACTGTTATCCAGCTCCCTGCCTGTTCAGCCTGCACTTCCCCTCTATGCTCCACCCCCAGTATTGACCCATTGAGTGTCTGCTCGGTGAGCAGCAAACTCCGTTCTATGTTGTCGATGCTCCTCAGTACCGCTATCTAAGCACTTAGATCCAGAATTTGGGCTTCCAAGTGCACGATATGCTCACATCTCTCGCAGCAGTATGGATCCTCGAGTGGGTGCTCACGGAATGCATACATTGCGCAAGATGTACACTGCACGGCTCCGTCCAACATGGACGTCATTCTAAATATGGGGATACAGTCAGTATATATATACAAGTACAAAACACAATTATTTATATATAGGTGTATGGACGGGGATCAATTAGGGATGTGCAAGTGTATCAATTAGATATTGGCAGGGGATCAGTTAAGTATGGACGGGGGATCAATTAAGTATCAAGTATGGACGGGGGAATCAGCTAAGTAGGTCAGGTGGATTAATTAAGTAAAAAGTAAAGTAAAGAAAGAATGAAATACAGTCAGCAATTCAGTCCTAAGTCCTCCCTTCCAAACTCCCTGAATCCAAAGTCACTGAAAAACAAGTCACACACTTACTTTCGTTCGCACTTACGCTCCGGACACACGCAGCTCGTTCACACTCGCAAACTAAGAGATTTAAAGTGTTTTTTTTTTTTTTTTTCCTTTTCCAGCAATGTACCCTTCACCTCAATGCACTTCCAAAGGACTTTATGCCCAACCAGCTGCCCCTTATAAACCCTTAATTATGACCCCTTCCCCTTAATTAACCCCTTGTGAGTAAATCTACACCTCAGGATTTTAGTGCAATGTAGTTAACCTTTAAATACACAGGTAGTAAACTAAGAAACTAAAACTGTAGTGAGAAAATAGATTTTAAAAAGCCCAATAAATCTAAACAGGTAGAAAAGCACTCAGCAGATCACAATGCAGCACTCACCGCAATTCACACAGGTATTTTCTGCAGGATTCCCAATACCTCTTCACGCAATTCACACAGGTATTTTCTGCAGGATTCCCAATACCTCTTCACGCAATTCACACAGGTTTTTTTTGCAGGATTCCCAATACCTCTTCACGCAATTCACACAGGTATTTTCTGCAGGATTCCCAATACCTCTTCACCTTCACCTCAATGCACTTCCAGTTCTAGGCTTTATCAGGTAAGTTTTGGCAAACTCCAGCCTGGCTTTTTTATGTCTCGGGGTAAGAAGTGGGGTCTTCCTGGGTATCCTACCATACAGTCCCTTTTCATTCAGACGCCGACCGATAGTACGGGTTGACACTGTTGTAGCCTTGGACTGCAGGGCAGCTTGAACTTGTTTGGATGTTAGTCGAGGTTCTTTATCCACCATCCGCACAATCTTGCGTTGAAATCTCTCGTCAATTTTTCTTTTCCGTCCACATGTAGGGAGGTTAGCCACAGTGCCATGGGCTTTAAATTTCTTGATGACACTGCGCACGGAAGACACAGGAACATTCAGGTCTTTGGAGACGGACTTGTAGCCTTCAGATTGCTCATGCTTCCTCACAATTTGGTTTCACAAGTCCTCAGACAATTCTTTGGTCTTCTTTCTTTTCTCCATGCTCAATGTGGTATACACAAGGACACAGGACAGAGGTTGAGTCAACTTTAATCCATGTTAACTGGCTGCAAGTGTGATTTAGTTATTGCCAACACCTGTTAGGTGCCACAGGTAAGTTACAGGTGCTGTTAATTACACGAATTAGAGAAGCATCACATGATTTTTCAAACAGTGCCAATACTTTTGTCCATCCCCTTTTTTAGGTTTGATGTGGAATTATATCCAATTTGGCTTTAGGACAATTCTATTTGTGTTTTTTCATTGAAGACAAATTAAATGAAGATAATAATACCAAAGAATTTGTGATTGCAATCATTTTCAGGAAGAAACTGAGTATTATCTGACAGAATTGCCGGGGTGCCAATACTTTTGGCCACCACTGTATTTCATGCGGCAGAAGTTAGCCTCCAGCAATGGAAGAGGGAACCGAGAAAGTGTAGAAAATGCTCTATCATGGCAGCAGTGGTAAGAGACATTGGAAATGCACGATCAAACCTATCATATCATAGGATTATCTATCATCTATCTATCCTTATATACTCTATTTCATATCTATCTATCCATCTATCTATCCATATATGTATCTATCTATCTTTCTATCTACTCATGTATGATGGATGGATAGATAGATGGATAGATGAATAAATAGATGGATAGATAGATGGATAGATAAATAGATAGATAGATAGTGTAGGGATTTGTACTCACTGAGCCGCGTTGGAGGTAGGCACAGGTTCACACAGTGATGCAGTCCACGGGTTCAAACAAACTGGTGGCTTATGTTAGTGTCCATACACCAGTTAAGAAACAAAAGTTACAGCCTTTTCCTGGCACAAAAAGGAATAACAGAACAAAGCTCAAAATAACAAGTCCATGCAGCACGGCTTCAGCCGTTTAAACAAGGTGCTTTTCTCTGCCTCCTGCAGAGTCTAAGAAGCACCTGCAAGGTCTGCTCACCTTGCCCAGCACACACAGACAGACAGAGACAGGCGCAGCTGTCTTAAATTAGCCTTCCAAGACCTGGACTGGAGGTAAGTGAGCAGCTGTTCCCCCCAGCTCTTTCAGCTGCTCATAAAACCCGGCCCTGTAATCCGGACCCATTAAATTCCTCTCAGCACTATGTGTGCTGGAGCCTGCTTCTCCGGATCCTACATCACCGAAGCATGGCACTTCGAGGACACATACCTCCCGTCCACGATCTGTCCGGCAGCAACCTTACATACACCCCCCCCCTCTGTCCAAAGCCGTAGGGCTTGGCACCTTCTGTCACCATACAATAAATCCTTGACAAGGCAGCGGCATTCCCATGTTGTTTCCCAGGCCTATGCTCTACCCGGAAACTAAAATCTTGTAGAGCCAGGAACCACCTAGTCACTCTGGCATTGTTTCCCTTCTTTTCTCGCATCCACCTCAATGGGGCATGGTCTGACACTACCCTGAACCTTCTACCTAATAGGTAATACCTCAGAGTGTCTAACGCCCACTTAATGGCCAAACATTCTTTTTCTACAATGGAGTAGTCCTTCTCACAAGCGGAGAGCTTCAGACTGAGGTATTTTACAGGGTGTTCTTCTCCGTTAATCTCCTGGGACAAGACTGCTCCCAGCCCGACATCCGATGCATCCATCTGGACCACAAACTCCTTGGAGAAGCTGGGTGCCACCAAGACTGGTTGTTTACAGAGGACCAGTTTCAATTCCTGGCAGGTCGCTTCTGCTTCCGGGGACCACTTGGCCATAGCTGACTTCATCCCTTTCAGAAGATCCATCAGTGGGGCTGCTATCAGGGCAAAGTTAGGGACAAATCTTCGATAGTAGCCCACAATGCCTAGAAACGCCCTGACCTGCTTCTTCGAGAGGGGCTGTGGCCAGTTCAAGATCGCCTCGACCTTATTTATTTGTGGTTTTATTTCCCCTCTACCAACCACGTACCCTAGGTACTTGGCTTCCTCCATCCCCATGGCACATTTCTTCGGGTTGATAGTAAAGCCCGCCTTCCTTAGGGCATCAAGTATGGCTTGAACTTTGTCCAGATGACTTTCCCAGTCCTGGCTAAATATGACGATAGCATCTAGGTAGGCCGCTGCATACTGTTTGTGGGGTGCTAAGATCCGGTCCATGGCTCTCTGGAAGGTGGCCGGAGCTCCCTTCAACCCAAACGGCATCCTGACGTATTGGCGTCGAGAAGGCTGTCTTCTCCTTAGCCTCTTTGGACAGGGGAATTTGCCAATATCCTTTGGTGAAGTCCAGAGTGGTGATGTACCGAGCGGGTCCTAGCCTTTCGATAAGCTCATCTACCCTAGGCATTGGGTAGGCGTCGAACTTTGAGACCTCCTTCAGCTTCCTATAGTCGTTGCAAAACCGCCATTCCCCATCTGGTTTCGGCACTAAGACTATAGGACTGGACCATCGACTTTTGGACTCTTCAATGACTCCCAGGTTTAGCATCCGCCTTACTTCTTTAGAGATCACCTCTCTGCGGGCTTCGGGGATCCGGTATGGTTTTAGATTGACGCGAACATGAGGCTCTGTGAGAACCTCATGCTCTATGACCTGAGTGAGTCCTGGCAACTCTGAAAACATGTCTTTATTTCGCTGTAACAACTCTTTGCACTGTTGCTTTTGGGCATGTGACAGTGACTCTGCCACCTTGACCTCTTTCACATCGGCCTCAGCCTCAGCCACTAAACAGGGAGCTTCCGCAGGCTCTCTATCTTGCCATGGCTTAATCAAGTTAACATGGTAAATTTGGTAGGGCTTCCTCTTCCCTGGTTGGTGGATCTTAAAGTTGACTTCCCCCACTTTCTCTACCACCTCATAGGGGCCCTGCCACTTGGCCATGAACTTGCTCTCCACTGTGGGACTAGCACAAGCACTTGATCTCCTGGGTTGAACGATCTCACCCTGGCCGACCTATTATACACCCTGGACTGTGCCTCTTGTGCCTTGAGGAGGTGCTCCCTCACAATGGGCATCACATGGGCAATCCTCTCTTGCATCTGGGCAACGTGCTCCACCACTCTCCTATAGGGAGTGGTCTCAGCTTCCTAGGACTCTTTCTCCACCTCCAGGAGTCCTGAGGGTGTTGTCCATAGAGTGGTTCAAACGGGGAGAAACCTGTGGAAGCTTTGGGAACTTCCCTCATGGCGAACAACATATAGTCCCAGTCTCGGCCATCCTTTTCCACTGCTTTCCTCAACATTGCTTTCAAGGTTTTGTTAAACCTCTCTACCAGTCCGTCCGTCTGGGGAGAGTACACGGAGGTTCTCAGTTGTGCAATCTGCAGTGTCTTGCACAATTCCCTCATGACCTTCGACATAAATGGAGTTCCTTGGTCTGTTAGGATCTCGTTAGGCAACCCGGTTCTTGAAAACATGTGGACTAACTCCCGGGCTATACACCTGGTGGAGGAGTTTCGTAGTGGTACGGCCTCCAGATACCATGTAGCATAATCTAATACCACCAGGATATACTGATGCCCTTGGGCGGACTTGACCAGAGGCCCCACTAGATCCATTGCTATGCGTTCGAATGGAACCTCGATGACTGGTAGTGGCACTAGGGGACTGCGGAAGTGGGCCACTGGGGAGGTTATCTGGCATGTGGGGCAGGAACGACAATAACTCTATATTTCTCTATAGCAACCTGGCCAGTAGAATCTTTGGAGGATCCGTTCTTGAATCTTGTCTGCACCCAGGTGACCACCCAACACATGAGAATGAGCCATGTCTAACACCCTGCGTCTATAGGGCCCTGGCACCAGCAACTGTTCTATTACCTCACCCCTTGGCTTGGTTATTCTGTACAGCAAATCCCCATTCACAGCAAAATGAGGGAACCGAGTGTCAGCCCCCGGTTCCTGAGGCACCCCATTTAACACAGTAACATTTTCAAAGGCCCCTTTCAGAGTTAAATCCCTGAGTTGGGCAGTTCCAAAGTTTCCCTCGGACACCTCCAGCTCAGGGATATTGGACTCAGGGGATGCTACTTCATCCTCATTGCCCACCAGCACACACATGGGAAACTCATCTACTATGTTCTGCGGGTAAGTTTCCTTAGGGGCGATCTGGCTGTCGTCCAAGCAACCAGGTGTCCCCGCTTTCCCCCACATTTCCCAGAATAATGCAAAGTAACGTCCAATTATTATGGGATGCAATAGGTCCTTAACGACCGCCACTTCATGAGATGTGGTGCCACAGTCTGTGTTTACATCCACCTGGGCCACAGGATAGTTCTTAGCGTCCCCATGGATACACCGGACATCCACCACCTTCCCAGAAACCAGCCGATGAGGGAGTGTGGCCCTTATCAGGGTCACCAAACTTCCTGAGACCAATAGTCCAGAGACTTGTGCCCCGTTAACTGACACTGAGCATGCCTGAGGGCCCTCGCCATGTTGACGAACCGCGCTGCAGGCGGGGTAGGCAAAATAAGAGCAACGCCGGCCCATGTTACAGTCCATTGGTTCAGAGGTTATGGGACACCGGGAGGCAATATGGCCAGGGGTATGACATCTCCAACACACTATATTATGGGGTGGGACCTTGGGCAGCAACTCAGACCCCTCCTGAACTCTAGGATGCCCCCCAGGTGTGGCGCTAGCTTGCTTCTTTTGGGTGTCCGCCACCTTTTGGGAACCCCAGTATTGAGAGGCTACGACCCCTTGTTTTCCCAACGGACTCTCAACCGCCTGGTATCTTTCCACCAACCCCACGAAGTCATCAGCATTATAGGGATCTCCCTGGGCAACCCAGGATTTTACCGACTTCGGGAGAGAGTGTATAAACCTGTCTATAGCGACCTCTATCTCATATCATAGGACAATCTATCATCTATCTATTATCTATATGACGCGCCCCCTGGGCCATGGGGCACCCGGGACCGGACTTCAGGGCAATGCTGGGAGTAGTAGTGGCGACCCGGTCCCGTGGCTCAGGGTGGCCAGACCAATATTGTGGCAGTCTCTGTATCAGTATAATGCAATGTCCGACTACGCCACCCGTGGATTGCGGTCAATAAGAACCGCCGCTGCTGAGCAGACCTGAGCAGACCTCTGAGGCTGATGTTGTGAGGGCAGCAGAGTGTAGTATAACTCCCCACGGGAGGAGTATAGCCTCAGGCTAGTGAGTGTGGATGATAGGAGTGATGGTGCACGAGCGCAGCAGGAATGACTCAGAGGCTTTGCAGTGCAGTTCAGGGTCTTTACTGATGGTGATAAGGCAGACCCTCCCGGGAGTACTGGCTAGCATAAGAGGCCTGGTCAGTCTGTGAGCAAACTGCAGTTCCCCTGGCCAGGTGGAGTTGTAGGCCTCCCTGACTATCTGCACTCTTCCTGGCTACCTTGCTGTAAGCGAGTGGAAGTAGCCCACGTCCCTGAGTGTTCCGTGTGGTGCTCACCTGTATGGCTGGTGACTTGGGGCCTTCTGATAGCACCCGCTCCTCGATTGCAGTGCTGGTCCCTTGCTCGTGACTGAGCCTCCGGGCTTCTATGGCCAGAGGACTTGAAATCCCCTGCCGGCGGGTTTCTGCTGCTGGGTATATATAAGTCCCCGCAACCTCGGACTCCTGTGTCCGGTTCTCAGAGTCTTCTGCCAGGACGAACTCCGCTTAGCTCAAGTCCCTGGTCTTCAGCTCCTGCTCCTACAGAGCTCCTCGCTGTTACTTTCCCTGTGTCTGGAACTAACTCCAGGCTCTGACTTCACTAACCCCGCCCCAGATCCAGTTTATATAGGGCAGGTTCCTCCCCTATCTGGTCTGGGACAGGAGGTGTTGCATGTTTAAGGGCTCCAAACCAGGAAACCTCCCACTTGCTCTCAGACATAATATTTCTATTACAGTGGTAACCAGACCCTGGGGTGCCACATATCCATCTATCTATCTCATATCTATCTATCTATCAATCTCATATCTATCTATCTTCTCCACTTTTTATCTGGTCTCAGGTATGACTTTCATATTACCCACGACTGTTACTTGCCACAGGTGAGTTTTAACGAGCATCACATGCTTGAAGCAAAGTTGTTTTTCCACAATTTTGGAAAAGTGCCAACAATTTTGTCCGGCCCATTTTTGGAGTTTTGTGTGAAATTATGTCCAATTTGCCTTTTTTTCCCATTTTTTTGTGCTGTTTCAATACACACAAAGGAAATAAATATTATAACAAATGTATAACAAAACATGTGTAATTGTAATAATTTTCTGGGAGAAATACTTCACTTTCTGGAACAATCTCAAGGTTGCTAAACACTTCCGGCCATGACTGTGTGTATATATGGGCCCTCAATAAACCATCCCTCTCAACGAAAAGGCCACAGCAAGGGTCAGGAATCGGTGGCCTTCCCTCTCCGAATCTTAGGGAGAGACGGTTGTGCTTCCAGCATCCACCTAGGCTGCCACCCCAGTGGAACTAATAGCAGGGTAGCCAACTGTCCAGAAATTCTTGGACAGTCCATAAAAATAGGGCACTTTTTTCCCTGTCCGTAAAAAAAAATGTGATGCGTCCATAATCTTTCTGAAGCTGGAGAGACTTGTTCAGATGGAGGGAGATGTAGGGGCATCATATTGTGTATAGGTATCATATTGTGTATCTGCATGTGTGGGGACATCATACGGTGTATATGGAGCTGTGAGCACATCATACTGTATTTAGGGAACAATGAGGGAATCATACTGTATACAAGGAGCTGTGGAAACATAATGCTGTGTAAAGGGTCTGTGGGGTCATCATCTAATATACAGTATATAATCGTCTTATCCCGTCTGTCTGTCTGTCCTTCTGTCCAGGAAATCCTGCGTCGCTGATTGGTCCAGCCGCGGCCAATCAGCGACGCGGGATTTCAGAAAAAGATGGCGGCCGTTAGCAGCTCATCTGCCGCACGGAGGTCAGCGGCGATGCAGCCGGGAGATGACCGCAGCAGAAGTACCGCGACCAGCGGCGCCGCTGACCTCCATGCGGCTACCGTCGGGAGATCAATGGCTAGGGCCGCTGATCTCCCGACGGCAAGTGTGAAGCGAGGACCGGGGAGCGGCGCCGCCAGTCGGGATACTTTGGCTGTGAGCAGCCGGCCATCTCCCGGTTCCTTGCAGCGGAAGTACCCGCACAGGTAGCGTCGCTGCCCGGTCCTCAGTAATACGATTCGCTGATTGGTCGGAATCAGCGATATTGGCGCCGCGACCAATCAGCGATACTGGCGCCAAATTTAAACACCGCTCTGCTGATTGGTCGTGGCCGGCGGCCGCGACCAATCAGCGATTTTTGTGCCACATTTAAACACCACTCTGTTGATTGCGCCTGGTCGGCCGCATACAGATTCTAGAATACCCGATGCGTTAGAATCGGGCCACCATCTAGTACTGTATATAAAGAGCTGTGGGAGCCATCACACTATATATAGAGACCTGTGAAAAGCTTATGTGTTGATCCAGAGGAAGTCAAAAAAACCCATGAGGCAGATACTGCTTGCCCAAAATTAGGGGAAAAATTCCTTCCCGACTCCACATATGGCAATCAGACTAGTTGCTTGGATCAACGTCCCATAACAAAATCTAGTATGAATAACCTGTAATGTTATTCAAGAAAGTCACACAGGACCTCCTTGAACTTTTTTTTAGAGAATTAAGTATTACAAGGTCATGTGGTAGAGAGTTCCATACCTCACACAATAAAACATTGCCATCTAACTTCCTTTAGACAAAGCGAATTAGGAGCTTGATGCTAGAGTAGTTGAATTAAAACTGAAAAAAATTATTAACACAGCAAAAAAGAGGAACAGTATTTATTCTCCAGCCCAGGTCTCAAAACGAATGCACTAATCAGGATGAAGCAAACCATATAATAAAGGCAGGGGCAGCACAGGTGCAAAATACTGATGAGACAACCAACTCATAACCTACCAATTCTTGGAGGGAGTCATTGCTTAGTATTAAAACTGCACACAAAAAATGGCTTGTATAGGTCACTGGTCACACACAGATTGTTAGGGGAATGGTTGCAAACAACTTTATTAAATAATGGAAAGCAAACGAACCCGGGGTCCGTGATGCAGCCTGGAGGACTGCGGACGAACACCTTCCAGGTAAGAAGGTAAAACAACCAACTGAAATAACAATCCCCCCCGTGTTACTGCACACCGGAACGAGAATAGGGATTCGCTCCGTTAACTGCACGAGAGATGTGCGACAAATAATGGAGCCGTAGCCCTGTTAACTGCACAGAGGCTACGCAGCAGGCGCTCGGATGCGTGTGTGATTCACGCCGGCTTATACGTGCTCCCAGCCGGCTTGCTACCGGACTGAGGAGTATCTCTCCACGTGGCTAACAGGCGGTGCCGGGAATACGGAGTCCGCAGTCTGCTCGGGGTGTATAGCGACCCCCTTGTTGGAGCCAGAGTGTCAGACGAAGCTACCTGCCTCCCTCCATCTAAGGCTGTCTATCCCCTGCTAAACCTGCCTGTCAGAAGCTATAACAGCAAAAGCACACGTGGAGCCGAAACGACCAAGCGTCCACACAATAACACCAACTCAGCTCAATGATCAGAGTGCGCCGCCATGTTTGTGGGCGTGCTATTTAAATATTAAATATTAAGCCCTGCCCATCGTCACATTATTGGTGACGTCACCCGCGACCAATCAGGCGGTGCCAGGTCACCGGATCAGCTGACTCCCAAACCACTAATCACGGTCCGCCATGTCACGGGCATGCTCAGTGCAGTGTATCCTGGACTTAGGCTGTAACAGCCCTGTTTCCCTCCGCAACCTATCCTTCATGTTGCTAGGAACAAAGACCCAAGAGACAGCTTGTACATCTCGTGCACCAGCTAGGCGTTGGGACTGACGATGATGCTGAGCAGCATCTGGACCGGAATGGGAGACCACAGAATCCACTGATGATTCTGAACCCATTTCAGATCCAGAAAACACCTGACGCCTAACACAGATAGTGCTCAATATAGGGCTTACAGCCTATTAGTGACCCTCATACTGTTAGATTAGGTGGGCTGCAAAGCACTATCTAAGTGCACCCCATGAGGACAGACCCCCTAGTTTACAAATCCAGCATTGATGGGCTTGTCTGAACCCTGAATAAAAATAACATGCAAAATCTATATATGAGGTTCTGATAAATATTTTGGCGCTGGTCACGCACAGTGTCTGGTTTACAGCCTATTAGTGACGCCCATACTATTAGATTAGGCAGGCTATGCTCCCCTCATACACCTTACCACGGTGTGTAGTGTGACATGGAGCTAAACCCCCTGTCTTCTTAAGAATAAGGCTGCGAAAAACCTTCTCTTTATTGATAGTAGAGAAACCTCCATACAGTAGATGCGGAAAACATACGATGAACCCCAGTATTGTACCACATAGATAGGGCTCTTACCGGCTAAGCTTGGAGCAGGCTGTGTGCACAGAGCCCAAGATACAAAACTGTAGGGATGTGGACTGTCTTACCCTGTTCCTGCCCCTGAAGACAACAAACACGTCATGTGAATACTGTCTTGCGGTTTTATATCTAAAAGTGATATGTGTCTTATGTAATGTATAATGGTGATGTAACAGCATGTGAAGTGTTAATGCATAATGTGAGTATAGCATAAGATAAGCTTAGGATACCATAAGACATAAGTATAACATAAACCCTAAAATACAAATTTTATTAAATCTCTTTAAAATCGGGACATGCGGCATAAAGATGATCCGCATCAGTATTGCACTTTATCAAGATAAGTTCCTTTTATTGTTTAGTGATCATTTATGTCATTGATACCTCTATGGGTGATTAATTCCAGGGCTGGCTAGGGTTATCCAGGGATAGCCGCCGTGGAGCGGGGGCGCCACAGTGTCAACATTAACTAGGGTGTCACCCTCCACTATAAGGCAGGTAATCAGCATCTAGGGTGTTGAACAGGGCTGATTGTAGCCTTTGTTTGGATGCCCGAATGTATCCTTTGGCTTGGAGGTCCAAAGATATTAGGAACGTTCTTGGGTGTTTTTATAAATTTGCACATTGTCACTTTATTCACTGTTGTCACTTTAATCATTTAGTACACACTGAGGATTGATTGTTTGATGTGATATCTGTACCAGTTTCTGGTAGACTGTCAGATCTTTGGTCTATGTAAGTACGAATAAGGGACTTTTAGGGTCTAGGGGCAGCTGCCGTTCAGCAAGGGTGCCATTGTCATCTATATGTAGGATGCCCATCTCCATTGACATGCAGGTTCAGGCTAGGGTATCTATAGGGTGAGTTTTATTGAAGTACAGTGGGTACGGAAAGCATTCAGACCCCTTTACATCTTTCACTCTTTGTTTCATTGCAGCCATTTGGTAAATTCTAAAAAGTTCATTTTTTTCTCATTAAAGTCCACTCTGCACCCCATGTTGACTGAAAAAAACAGAAATGTAGAAATTTTTGCAAATTTATTAAAAAAGGAAAACTGAAATATCACATGGTCATAAGTATTCAGACCCTTTGCTCATATTTAAGTCACATGCTGTCCATTTCCTTGTGATCCTCCTTGAGATGGTTCTACTCTTTCATTGGAGTCCAGCTGTGTTCCCTAAATTGTGAGCGGCGGCTTCTGAGGACAGAAGCCTGAAGGCAGTGGAGGCCTGCGGCCTACAAGAGAGTGTGCTGCACCCCACACCCTAGAGCACACTGGGACTGGGACACCCATTGTCTGTAAAGTGCCAGAGCGAAATCAGACCGACGTTCAGTCACGACTACCGCTCTGTGCCACTTTACAAGATGAGTGATAAGGGAACTTCTCCATCAGAAGAGAAGAGGAAATAATGGTCACTGCCCAAACTGTGACAAGAACAGGACCACAATGCAACAAGAACTGTCTCACAATGCTCTTGGAACTTTCCCATAATGCATTGCAAATTGAAACTAGAGCAAATACATTAAATCACTAGCAGACAGTGCAGTTATCAAACAATAAAAAAGAGACAGGATTCAAATGCAAGCAACATAATGTCAGAACTGATATACACATAAAGTGACTAGATTCCCTGGATAGCTAAATTCGCTGCTGAGGCAAGAACACGGGCTGCCCAGCACTATTTAAGTGCACCCCATGAAGATAGACACTCTAATTTACAAGGCCATAACATATAGGTGCATCTCACAAAATTAGAATATCATCAAAAAGTAAATTTATTTCAGTTCTTCAATGCAAAAAGTGAACCTCATATATTATATAGAGTCATTACAAACACAGTGATCTATTTCAAGTGTTTATTTCTGTTAATGTTGATGATTATGGCTTATAGCCAATGAAAACACAAAAGTCATTAACTCAGTAAATTAAAATAATTAACAAAAAACACCTGCAAAGACTTCCTAAGCATTTAAAAAGGTCCCTTAGTCTGTTTTAGTAGGCTCCACAATCATGACAATCATGATGAAGACTGCTGACTTGACAGATGTCCAGAGTTCCAATTTTCATTTGAAATCAAGGTCCCAGAGTCTGGAAGAAGAGTGGAGAGGCCACAATCCAAGCTGCTTGAGGTCTAGTGTGAAGTTTCCACAATCAGTGATGGTTTGGGGAGCCGAGTCATCTGCTGGTGTAGGTCCACTGTGTTTTTTCAACACCAAAGTCAGCGCAGCCGTCTACCAGGAAATTTTAGAGCACTTCATGCTTCCCTCTGCCACAGTATCAAGCTACCAGGGGGGCAAAGGGGGCGGTGGCCCCGGGCCCCTCGCTCTTGGGGGCCCATCCAGGGCTACGCCAGTGTAACTGTATCTAGCATGCCCCTGGTGCCAGCATCGGGCCCCACTGCCCGCCACCGCCGCAAGTTTACTGATGAGAGAGGGAGCGCGGATCTCTCTCCCATTAGTCCCTTCTGTGACTGACGTCTCTGACATCATCACTTGGCGCCCAGCCCGCTGTGCTGAAGATTTGTGCGTGCTGGGTGCTCTGAGCAGCGAGGGAACCAGGAGGAGAGATGAGTACTGTTTATTTATTTTTTGCCGGGTGGGGGGCGGCATTATATTACAGACTCTGCCTATGGGAAGGGGGAGGTGCATTATACTACAGACTCTGCCTATGGGGGAGCATTATCCTAAAGACTGCCCACAGAGAGGGGGGGCATTATACTAAAGACTCTGCCTATGGGGAGGGGGGGCATTATACTACAGACTGTCTATGGGGAGGGGGGGAGCATTATACTAAAGCCTCTGTCTATGGGGGGCATTCTACTACAGACTCTGCCTATGGGGGGCATTATACTACAGACTCTGTTTATGAGCAGGGGAGAGCAGTAGACTACAGACTCTGCCTATGGGGGGACATTGTACTACAGACTCTGCCTATAAGAGGGGGAGCATTATACTACAGACTCTGCCTATGGGGGGTGCATTTTACTACAGACTCTGCCTATAGGTGGGGCATTATACTACAGACGCTGCCTATGAGATGGGGGGGTATTATATCACAGACTCTGCCTATTAGGAGGGGGGGCACATTATACTACAGACTCTGCCTATGAGATGGGGGGGCAATATACTACAGATTCTGACTATGAGGAGGGGGGGGGATTATACTACAGACTCTGACTATGAGGAGGGGGGAGCATTATACTACAGACTTTGCCTATGGGGGGGCATTATACTGCAGACTCTGCCTATGGGGGGGCATTATACTACAGACTCTGCCTATGATGAGGGGGGGAGCATTATACTACAGACTCTGCCTATGGGGGGGACATTGTACTACAGACTCTGCCTATAAGAGGGGGAGCATTATACTACAGACTCTGCCTATGGGGGGTGCATTTTACTACAGACTCTGCCTATAGGTGGGGCATTATACTACAGACGCTGCCTATGAGATGGGGGGGGGGCATTATACCACAGACTCTGCCTATGAGGAGGGGGGGCACATTACACTACAGACTCTGCCTATGAGATGGGGGGGGGGCATTATACTACAGATTCTGCCTATGAGGAGGGGGGGCATTATACTACAGACTCTGCCTATGAGGAGGGGGGAGCATTATACTACAGACTCTGCCTATGGGGGGGCATTATACCACAGACTCTGCCTATGAGGAGGGGGGAGCATTATACTACAGACTCTGCCTATGGGGGGGGCATTATACTGCAGACTCTGCCTATGGGGGGGCATTATACCACAGACTCTGCCTATGAGGAGGGGGGGAGCATTATACTACAGACTCTGCCTATGGGGGGGAGCTTTATACTACAGACTCTGTCAATGGGGGGAGCATTTTACTACAGACTCTGCCTATAGGGGCGCATTATACTATACGAAGGACTATGGGGAGTGCATTATACTATATTGAGGACTATCTGGTGCATTATACTATATGTAGGCTATTTATACAGTGTGGGAGATAATGTGGGTTCTTTGAACAGCGTGGGGGCCATCATACAGTGTGGGAGATAATGTGGGGTCTTTGTATAGTGTGGAGGCCATCATACAGTGTTTGAGCCATCAGCTTGGGGGCTACTAAGGGGTCAGTATACTTTGTGGGGGTACTATACAGTGAGGGGGAATTATATCGTGAATAGGAGAACATCATACTGGTTGGAGCGGAGCTCTACATGGGGGGAGACTCAGGACATTATTAAATCTTAGGTGGGCACTTATTGTTATAGGGGAACTCAGGTTATCGTGACTGTCGAAGGGGCACTATTACTTTCTAGGGGGCACAATGCGGGCACTGTTTTCTAGGACACTTGCACACGGCATTACTTTATTTTAGAGGTTTGTTTTACCATCTAGAGGGCACACAGTAGGTGCAGTAATAGGGACACATTTTGCAGCAGAGGCTCAGTATTGGGGTATCAGCAGGATGAGAAGTTTGTGCAGGTTGGGGATAGATGTGGTCAGTGCCTGAAATGTAAGGAGTCAAATGTGTCTTTGTTGTGATCTCTGCATACCTGAGACTCTGAGTCCTGGCTGGAGAAGTTGTCGTGTCGGTCTGGGCCAGATGGAAAAGACGGGAAAAGTGAACAATTTAATCAGAAAGAACGTCAGCTGTAAGGTACTATATATAACTGAGCTGTGATCTCTTATATGTTTTGCAGGACTGGCATCTATCAATATATGTCACCATATGGCGGTAATATCAGTGCTGGTCTTTGTATAGAGATTATTTTTAGTAACAGCGCGGTCATCTGCTGAGGTTTTCCTACATCAACTATCTGGGTGCGCCGCTATAGTTGGAATCAGGGTTACCTGGTTAGAGGCCCACTCAGAAGTTTCGGCCCCCTGAACCAAAACCTTAGCTACGCCAAGCTTTTTGGAGATGGAAATTTCATTCTCCAGCAGGACTTGGCCCCTGTCCACACTGACAAAAGTACTAATACCTGGTTTAAAACAACAGTATCACTGTGCTTGATTGGCAGCAAACTCACCTGACCTTAACCCCATAAAGAATCTATGGGGTATTGTCAAGAGGAAAATGAGAGACACCAGACCCAACAATGCAGACGAGCTGAAGGCTTCTATCAAAGCCACCTGGGCTTCCATAACCCCTCAGCAGTGTCACAGGCTGATCGCCTCCATGCCACATTGCCACATTGATGCAGTAATTGATGTAAAAGGATCCCCGACCAAGTATTGAGGGCATTTATTGAACATACATTTCAGTAGGATAACATTTTGGATTTTGAAAACATTTTTCAAGCTGTTGTTATAAGGTATTCTAATTAATTGAAATAATGACTTTTGAGTTTTCATTGGCTGTAAGCCATAATCATCAATATTAACAGAAATAAACACGTGAAATAGATCACTCTGTGTGTAATGGCTCTATATAATATATGAGTTTCACGTTTTGTATTGAAGAACTGAAATAAATTAACTTTTCTGGTGATATTCTAATTTTGTGAGATGCACCTGTAGATGGGCTTGGCTGCACCCTGAATAAAAATAGCATGTAAAAAATATATATGATATATATGAGGTATTGGTCGATATTTTGGCCAAAATATACAAGCTCGCAACCTGCTCAAGGGTCCTCATACTTGCGAGTCCCTACACTAACATTAAAAGCAAAGTCACAAAAACAAGGAATTAAAGTTCCCACCAAAATTCAAGAATTAACACAGCAAATACAGCAACAATAATTACAAGGATGCAGCAAACCCATATAATGAAGAAGTCAGCAACACAGGTGCAAAATATTGATGAGACAACCACTCACAACCTACCAATTCATGGAGGGGGTGATTGCTTAGTATTAAAACTGCACACAAATAAGCCTTGTATAGGGCACTGGTCACACATAGGTAGTGCACAATGTCTGGCTTACAGCCTATTAGTGAAGCCCAAACTATTAGATTAGGCGGGCTGTCCAGCACTTTTTAAGTGCACCCCATGAAGACAGACACCCTAGTTTACAAGGCCAACATTGATGGGTCTGGCTGCACCCTGAATAAAAATAACGTGCAAAAAATATATATGATATATATGAGGTATTAGTAAATATTTTGGCCAAAATACACAAGCTCGCAACCCGCGTCAAGGGTCCTCATACTTGCGAGTCCCTACACTAACATTAAAAGCAAAGACAAATTTAAATTCCCACCAAAATTCAAGAATTAACACAGGAAAAAAGGGCAACAGTGTTTACCTGCCTAGGTCTCAGTACTAATCATACCATATAATAACGATGACAGCAATACAGGTGCAAAATACTGATGCGACAACCACTCACATATTACCAATTAATGGAGGGGGGTGATTACATAGTATTAAAACTGCACACAAAATTATATGGGATTGCTACATCCTAATAGTGCATTAGTTCTGAGATCTGGGCAGGTAAATGCTATATTAATAATTGATTTTTTGAGGAAAGTTAAATTCTCTTTTGTTGGCTTTACTTTTAATCTAACTGAAATACACATAAGCTTTTTTCCTAAACATTAGGATCTGTGTAGAGCCATCAGCTCAAAAAGGCTTCCTTTGACAGACTTGGCATAAGCAGGTCAAAAGGAACCCTGATCTTTACCATTACACCCCTTTAGAGGAATGGAGACTTACCACATGCTCAGGGTTGCATCTACAGAGTAGCTGCTGGCCAGAGGAGCGAGCTTGAGGCTATAACTCTAACTAAAGCTTTTTTATTACTAAATGATGGGTTCTGTCTAAGGCCATTGGCTCAAAAAGGCTTCCTCGGACAGACTTGGCGCAAGCTACTCCATTCTGCAGATCCCAAGGGAACCCTGGCCTTTACCATTACACCCCTGTACAGGGATAGATACTTACCATAGGCCCAGGGTTGCATCTACAGAGTAGCTGCTGGCCGGAGGAGCGAGCTTGAGGCTATAGTGGTTGATTCAACTTAACTAAAGCTTTTTTTTCCTAAATACTGGGATCTGTTTAAGGCTGTTGGCTCAAACAGACTTCCTCGGACAGACTTGGCGCAAGCTACTCCATTCTGCAGATCCCAAGGGAACCCTGGTTTTTACCATTACACCCCTGTACAGGGATAGATACTTACCATAGGCCCAGGGTTGCATCTACAGAGTAGCTGCTGGCCGGAGGAGTGCGCTTGAGGCTTGAGTAGTTGAGTCAATCCTAACTAAAGAAAAACCTATCTAATGACACTTTCTTGTTAGGACCTGTCTGAGGCCTATGGCTCAAAAAAGCTTCTTTGGAAAAACTTGGCAAAAGCCAGTCTATCCTACAGGTTCCAAGGGAACTCTGACCTTCACTCTTACATCCCTGTACAGTGATAAAGACTTATTACAGGGCCTTGATTGCATCTACATAGTAGATGCTGACTGGAGGGGCAAACTTAAGGTTAGAATGGTTCAGCCAACCCTAACTATTGCTACTTTCTTAAATGTTAGGATATTTCTGAGGCCGTTGGCTCAAACAGGCTTCCTTGGACAGACTTGGCGCAAAACACACCATTTCTGATGTTTCCAAATGAACCCTGGGCTTCACCCTTGAACCTCTATACAGGGACCGTTTCATAGTTTTAAGGTTGAAAGACACAAGTCCATCAAGTTCAACCTAAAAGCTAATGTGTTGATCCAGAGGAAGGCAAAAACCCCATGAGTCAGATGCTAATTGCCCCATATTAGGGGAAAAATTCCTTCCCGACTCCACATATGGCAATCAGACTAGTTCCCTGGATCAACGTCCCATAACAAAATCTAGTACGGATAACCTGCAATTTTATATTATTCAAGAAAGGCACACACATGCCCTCCTTGAATTTTTTTTAGAAAATTAAGTATTTCAATTTCATGTGGTAGAGAGTTTCATAAACTCATTGCTCACACAATAAAAATTTGCCAACTAACTTCCTTTAGACAAAGTGAATTAGGATCTTTATGCTAGAGTAATTGAATTAACTCTAACTGAAATAGATTAATGCTTTTTTCCTAAATGTTGAAATTTGTTTAAATCCATCAGCTCAAAAAGGCTTTCTCGGACAGACTTGGCGCAAGCTACTCCATTCTGCAGATCCCAAGGGAACCCTGGCCTTTACCATTACACCCCTGTACAGGGATAGATACTTACCATAGGCCCAGGGCTGCATCTACAGAGTAGCTGCTGGCCGGAGGAGCGAGCTTGAGGCTATAGTGGTTGATTCAACTCTAACTAAAGCTTTTTTTTCCTAAATACTGGGATCTGTTTAAGGCTGTTGGCTCAAACAGACTTCCTCGGACAGACTTGGCGCAAGCTACTCCATTCTGCAGATCCCAAGGGAACCCTGGTTTTTACCATTACACACCTGTACAGGGATAGATACTTACCATAGGCCCAGGGTTGCATCTACAGAGTAGCTGCTGGCCGGAGGAGTGCGCTTGAGGCTTGAGTAGTTGAATCAATCCTAACTAAAGAAAAACCTATCTAATGCCACTTTCTTGTTAGGACCTGTCTGAGGCCTATGGCTCAAAAAAGCTTCTTTGGAAAGACTTGGCAAAAGCCAGTCTATCCTACAGGTTCCAAAGGAACTCTGGCCTTCACTCTTACAGCCATGTACAGTGATAAAGACTATTTACAGGGCCTTGATTGCATCTACATAGTAGATGCTGACTGGAGGGGCAAACTTAAAGTTAGAATGGTTCAGCCAACCCTAACTATTGCTACTTTCTTAAATGTTAGGATATTTCTGAGGCAATTGGCTCAAACAGGCTTCCTTGGACAGACTTGGCGCAAGACACACCATTTCTGATGTTTCCAAATGAACCCTGGGCTTCACCCTTGAACCTCTATACAGGGACCGTTTCATAGTTTTAAGGTTGAAAGACACAAGTCTGTCAAGTTCAACCTAAAAGCTAATGTGTTGATCCAGAGGAAGGCAAAAACCCCATGAGGCAGATGCTAATTGCCCCATATTAGGGGAAAAATTCCTTCCCGACTCCACATATGGCAATCAGACTAGTTCCCTGGATCAACGTCCCATAACAAAATCTAGTACGGATAACCTGCAATTTTATATTTTTTAAGAAAGGCACACACATGCCCTCCTTGAATTTTTTTTAGAAAATTAAGTATTTCAATTTCATGTGGTAGAGAGTTTCATAACCTCATTGCTCACACAATAAAAATTTGCCAACTAACTTCCTTTAGACAAAGTGAATTAGGATCTTTATGCTAGAGTAATTGAATTAACTCTAACTGAAATAGATTAATGCTTTTTTCCTAAATGTTGAAATTTGTTTAAATCCATCAGCTCAAAAAGGCTTTCTCGGACAGACTTGGCGCAAGCTACTCCATTCTGCAGATCCCAAGGGAACCCTGGCCTTTACCATTACACCCCTGTACAGGGATAGATACTTACCATAGGCCCAGGGTTGCATCTACAGAGTAGCTGCTGGCCGGAGGAGCGAGCTTGAGGCTATAGTGGTTGATTCAACTCTAACTAAAGCTTTTTTTTCCTAAATACTGGGATCTGTTTAAGGCTGTTGGCTCAAACAGACTTCCTCGGACAGACTTGGCGCAAGCTACTCCATTCTGCAGATCCCAAGGGAACCCTGGTTTTTACCATTACACCCCTGTACAGGGATAGATACTTACCATAGGCCCAGGGTTGCATCTACAGAGTAGCTGCTGGCCGGAGGAGTGCGCTTGAGGCTTGAGTAGTTGAGTCAATCCTAACTAAAGAAAAACCTATCTAATGACACTTTCTTGTTAGGACCTGTCTGAGGCCTATGGCTCAAAAAAGCTTCTTTGGAAAAACTTGGCAAAAGCCAGTCTATCCTACAGGTTCCAAAGGAACTCTGACCTTCACTCTTACATCCCTGTACAGTGATAAAGACTTATTACAGGGCCTTGATTGCATCTACATAGTAGATGCTGACTGGAGGGGCAAACTTAAGGTTAGAATGGTTCAGCCAACCCTAACTATTGCTACTTTCTTAAATGTTAGGATATTTCTGAGGCCGTTGGCTCAAACAGGCTTCCTTGGACAGACTTGGCGCAAAACACACCATTTCTGATGTTTCCAAATGAACCCTGGGCTTCACCCTTGAACCTCTATACAGGGACCGTTTCATAGTTTTAAGGTTGAAAGACACAAGTCCATCAAGTTCAACCTAAAAGCTAATGTGTTGATCCAGAGGAAGGCAAAAACCCCATGAGGCAGATGCTAATTGCCCCATATTAGGGGAAAAATTCCTTCCCGACTCCACATATGGCAATCAGACTAGTTCCCTGGATCAACGTCCCATAACAAAATCTAGTACGGATAACCTGCAATTTTATATTATTCAAGAAAGGCACACACATGCCCTCCTTGAATTTTTTTTAGAAAATTAAGTATTTCAATTTCATGTGGTAGAGAGTTTCATAACCTCATTGCTCACACAATAAAAATTTGCCAACTAACTTCCTTTAGACAAAGTGAATTAGGATCTTTATGCTAGAGTAATTGAATTAACTCTAACTGAAATAGATTAATGCTTTTTTCCTAAATGTTGAAATTTGTTTAAATCCATCAGCTCAAAAAGGCTTTCTCGGACAGACTTGGCGCAAGCTACTCCATTCTGCAGATCCCAAGGGAACCCTGGCCTTTACCATTACACCCCTGTACAGGGATAGATACTTACCATAGGCCCAGGGCTGCATCTACAGAGTAGCTGCTGGCCGGAGGAGCGAGCTTGAGGCTATAGTGGTTGATTCAACTCTAACTAAAGCTTTTTTTTTCCTAAATACTGGGATCTGTTTAAGGCTGTTGGCTCAAACAGACTTCCTCGGACAGACTTGGCGCAAGCTACTCCATTCTGCAGATCCCAAGGGAACCCTGGTTTTTACCATTACACACCTGTACAGGGATAGATACTTACCATAGGCCCAGGGTTGCATCTACAGAGTAGCTGCTGGCCGGAGGAGTGCGCTTGAGGCTTGAGTAGTTGAATCAATCCTAACTAAAGAAAAACCTATCTAATGCCACTTTCTTGTTAGGACCTGTCTGAGGCCTATGGCTCAAAAAAGCTTCTTTGGAAAGACTTGGCAAAAGCCAGTCTATCCTACAGGTTCCAAAGGAACTCTGGCCTTCACACTTACAGCCATGTACAGTGATAAAGACTTATTACAGGGCCTTGATTGCATCTACATAGTAGATGCTGACTGGAGGGGCAAACTTAAAGTTAGAATGGTTCAGCCAACCCTAACTATTGCTACTTTCTTAAATGTTAGGATATTTCTGAGGCAATTGGCTCAAACAGGCTTCCTTGGACAGACTAGGCGCAAGACACACCATTTCTGATGTTTGCAAATGAACCCTGGGCTTCACCCTTGAACCTCTATACAGGGACTGTTTCATAGTTTTAAGGTTGAAAGACACAAGTCTGTCAAGTTCAACCTAAAAGCTAATGTGTTGATCCAGAGGAAGGCAAAAACCCCATGAGGCAGATGCTAATTGCCCCATATTAGGGGAAAAATTCCTTCCCGACTCCACATATGGCAATCAGACTAGTTCCCTGGATCAACGTCCCATAACAAAATCTAGTACGGATAACCTGCAATTTTATATTATTTAAGAAAGGCACACACATGCCCTCCTTGAATTTTTTTTAGAAAATTAAGTATTTCAATTTCATGTGGTAGAGAGTTTCATAACCTCATTGCTCACACAATAAAAATTTGCCAACTAACTTCCTTTAGACAAAGTGAATTAGGATCTTTATGCTAGAGTAATTGAATTAACTCTAACTGAAATAGATTAATGCTTTTTTCCTAAATGTTGAAATTTGTTTAAATCCATCAGCTCAAAAAGGCTTTCTCGGACAGACTTGGCGCAAGCTACTCCATTCTGCAGATCCCAAGGGAACCCTGGCCTTTACCATTACACCCCTGTACAGGGATAGATACTTACCATAGGCCCAGGGCTGCATCTACAGAGTAGCTGCTGGCCGGAGGAGCGAGCTTGAGGCTATAGTGGTTGATTCAACTCTAACTAAAGCTTTTTTTTCCTAAATACTGGGATCTGTTTAAGGCTGTTGGCTCAAACAGACTTCCTCGGACAGACTTGGCGCAAGCTACTCCATTCTGCAGATCCCAAGGGAACCCTGGTTTTTACCATTACACCCCTGTACAGGGATAGATACTTACCATAGGCCCAGGGTTGCATCTACAGAGTAGCTGCTGGCCGGAGGAGTGCGCTTGAGGCTTGAGTAGTTGAATCAATCCTAAATAAAGAAAAACCTATCTAATGCCACTTTCTTGTTAGGACCTGTCTGAGGCCTATGGCTCAAAAAAGCTTCTTTGGAAAGACTTGGCAAAAGCCAGTCTATCCTACAGGTTCCAAAGGAACTCTGGCCTTCACTCTTACAGCCCTGTACAGCGATAAAGACTTATTACAGGGCCTTGATTGCATCTGCATAGTAGATGCTGACTGGAGGGGCAAACTTAAGGCTAGAATGGTTCAGCCAACCCTAACTATTGCTACTTTCTTCAATGTTAAGATATTTCTGAGGCCGTTGGCTCAATCAGGCTTCCTTGGACAGACTGGGCGCAAAACACACCATTTCTGATGTTTCCAAATGAACCCTGGGCTTCACCCTTGAACCTCAATACAAGGACAGTTTCATAGTTTAAAGGTTGAAAGACACAAGTCCATCAAGTTCAACCTAAAAGCTAATGTGTTGATCCAGAGGAAGGCAAAAACCCCATGAGGCAGATGCTAATTGCCCCATATTAGAGGAAAAATTCCTTCCCGACTCCACATATGGCAATCAGACTAGTTCCCTGGATCAACGTCCCATAACAAAATCTAGTACGGATAACCTGCAATTTTATATTATTCAAGAAAGGCACACATATGCCCTCCTTGAATTTTTTTTAGAAAATTAAGTATTTCAAGTTCATGTGGTAGAGAGTTCCATAACCTCATTGCTCACACAATAAAAATTTGCCAACTAACTTCCTTTAGACAAAGTGAATTAGGATCTTTATGCTAGAGTAATTGAATTAACTCTAACTGAAATAGATTAATGCTTTTTTCCTAAATGTTGAAATTTGTTTAAATCCATCAGCTCAAAAAGGCTTTCTCGGACAGACTTGGCGCAAGCTACTCCATTCTGCAGATCCCAAGAGAACCCTGGCCTTTACCATTACACGCCTGTACATGGATAGATACTTACCATAGGCCCAGGGCTGCATCTACAGAGTAGCTGCTGGCCGGAGGAGCGAGCTTGAGGCTATAGTGGTTGATTCAACTCTAACTGAAGCTTTTTTTTTTCCTAAATACTGGGATCTGTTTAAGGCTGTTGGCTCAAACAGACTTCCTCGGACAGACTTGGCGCAAGCTACTCCATTCTGCAGATCCCAAGGGAACCCAGGTTTTTACCATTACACCCCTGTACAGGGATAGATACTTACCATAGGCCCAGGGTTGCATCTACAGAGTAGCTGCTGGCCGGAGGAGTGCGCTTGAGGCTTGAGTAGTTGAATCAATCCTAACTAAAGAAAAACCTATCTAATGCCACTTTCTTGTTAGGACCTGTCTGAGGCCTATGGCTCAAAAAAGCTTCTTTGGAAAGACTTGGCAAAAGCCAGTCTATCCTACAGGTTCCAAAGGAACTCTGGCCTTCACTCTTACAGCCCTGTACAGCGATAAAGACTTATTACATGGCCTTGATTGCATCTACATAGTAGATGCTGACTGGAGGGGCAAACTTAAGGCTAGAATGGTTCAGCCACCCTAACTATTGCTACTTTCTGAAATGTTAGGATATTTCTGAGGCCGTTGGCTCAAACAGGCTTCCTTGAACAGACTGGGCGCAAAACACACCATTTCTGATGGTTCCAAATGAACCCTGGGCTTCACCCTTGAACCTCAATACAGGGACAGTTTCATAGTTTTAAGGTTGAAAGACACAAGTCCATCAAGTTCAACCTAAAAGCTAATGTGTTGATCCAGAGGAAGGCAAAAACCCCACGAGGCAGATGCTAATTGCCCCATTTTAGGGGAAAAATTCCTTCCCGACTCCACATATGGCAGTCAGACTAGTTCCCTGGATCAACGTAACATAACAAAATCTATTACCACTAACCTGAAATGTTATATTATTCAAGGAACATTTTTCATAAAGCAGTTTTCACCGAAAATGTGTTGCACAACTGTTTGAATCTCAGTAAATTCCTGCGCAACTTACATTTGAATACTCTGACCTTTTTACACCCACTCTTTTAACTTCTTAAATAGTGAACAGAGCTTATCTGGACCGCTTGTGGCTTAGCTTTACCTGAAAACTTATTACAAATTAGGCTGGAAAAGTGGTGTAAAATAGGACTGAAATTGACTCCATCTTTTGACTGGAGTACATTTCTTGAGGTGTAGTACGTCAGCTTTAAGGGGATATTTCAATAAATGAATGACCCTGGCTGCAGGTATAAAGAATCAAACTGTGCTGTCCTGACCCATTCCTGGGATTGTGTATGGCACTGACATCACCTCAATACTGCCGCAGCCAACAAATGTAATCAGACGGACTGCCCAGCTGAGCGCACTGAGCTGCTGCAGCACTGAGATGGTGGAACCTCTTTTTTTTAATTAAATGACCTGCAGCTAGGGACATTCATTTATTGAAAGGGAACAACCCCTTTAAGGATGAGTCAAGTTCATTAAGAGGTTTAGTCTTTTTAATGAATTTGGTGCACGTTCCTCCAATAGGCGCTTCATGAATGCTGGTATAGAAATCCACCAGCCTTGATGAATCGGCCACCATAGGTGTACATGGCATGAGCATATACAGAACAGTTGTGTAGTATACGTTACCAGGCCCTCATGATGCTCTTGGTCCTGGATGGCCTTCCACAGTCTGCTTTCTTGCTTCATCATCTTGAAGGGCTCCACTTTCTTTTCTTCTGGCTGGCATGGTGCGGCTCTATCATCCTGCTCCTTTAACACGAAGGGACGAATGACTGTAAAGCTGCCAGGAGCATTTTTTTATCCCCTTAGATCATTGTGACACCACAAAGTGATGACATAGACAAGTGGGTGAGGCGCCTTTATTCAGTCATCGGGTGTGGTCAGAAGAAATTAGCATATTCCGTGATGTTACTACAATGAGAACAGACATGAACATTCTATTCGGAACCCGACCGCCATTATCAGCGGAACCTTCACTGCTGTCAGATTGGCACTAAAAACAAAAAGAGACCGCGGTGAACCTGGACAGTAACAATCTACAGGGACAGTGACTGCTAAGCAGACTTCATGTCAGATGTTATGCAGTTTTGTCAGAAAAAAAAACAATAAAATATATAAAAGACAGGCTCCAATAAACCTTAAACACTGGGCTGTAGTCACAGATTCTCCTTCCACCTGCAGCACATTGCTCCCCTGCCTAACCCTCCCCGTCCTGCAGCATGTTTCTCACCGCTTAATTCTCCCACTCCTGCAGCACATCACTCCCCTGTCTAAACCTCCCCCTCTTGCGGCACATTGCTCCCGTCTAATCCTCCCCTCCTTGCAGCACATTGTGCCCTTTCTAAATCTCCCCCTTCCTGCACCACATCACCCACTGCCAAATCCCCTCTTGCACCACATCGCCCACTGCCAAATCCTGCACTTCCTGCAGCATATCGCTCCCTGCCTAATCCTCTCCTATTGCATTACATCACTCCCCTGCATAAGCCACCTCTTCCTGCAGCACATCGCTTCCCTGCCTAAGCCTCCCCCTCCTGCATTACATCACTCCCCTGCCTAATCCTCCTCTTCCTGCAGCACAGCGCTCCCTGCCTAATCCTCCTCTTCCTGCAGCACATCGCTTCCCTGCCTAAGCCTCCCCCTCCTGCCTTACATCACTCCCCTGCCTAATCCTCCTCTTCCTGCAGCATATCGCTCCCTGCCTAATCCTCTCCTATTGCATTACATCACTCCCCTGCATAAGCCACCTCTTCCTGCAGCACATCGCTTCCCTGCCTAAGCCTCCCCCTCCTGCATTACATCACTCCCCTGCCTAATCCTCCTCTTCCTGCAGCACAGCGCTCCCTGCCTAATCCTCCTCTTCCTGCAGCACATCGCTTCCCTGCCTAAGCCTCCCCCTCCTGCCTTACATCACTCCCCTGCCTAATCCTCCTCTTCCTGCAGCACAGCGCTCCCTGCCTAATCCTCCTCTTCCTGCAGCACATCGCTCCCCTGACCCCCTCTTACGTGACATCTTTTCTATCAGTTACATTTGTGAAGTAACTGCTGTCTCCTGTGAGCAGTGGAGAGCGAAGCTGAGAGCCAGGAGGCTCTGCCCCTCTGCCCCTTCTTGCCACATCATCATCCATCTACATCAGGGCTGTCAAACTCAAATATATAGAGGGCCAAAAGGAAGAGTTTAACTCAGAAAAATAAGTCAACACTTTATCAGATGTTTCTGTGAAAACTTGAGTACAACAAATAAGATTTTGTTATTTTCCCTCAGTTATAAAAAAAATAGTTATGAGAAAAGTGTGACAAAAAGGAGTCATAAAATGCACCAAAATGAAATATCACAATTTATGGCTCAAATTGAGGTGAAGCAAGGAAGAGGTTGAGCTTAGCTAATGAGATGCATCAAACATACAGGTGCTTCTCACAAAATTAGAATATCATCAAAAAGTTAATTTATTTCAGTTCTTCAATCCAAAAAGTGAAACTCATATATTATACAGAGTCATTACAGAGTGATCTATTTCAAGTGTTTATTTCTGTTAATGTTGATAATGATGGCTTACAGCCAATGAAAACACAAAGTCATTATCTCAGTAAATTAGAATAATTAACAAAAATCACCTGCAAAGGCTTCTTACGCATTTAAAAAGGTCCCTTTGTCTGTTTCAGTAGGCTCCACAATCATGGGGAAGACTGCTGACTTGACAGATGTCCAGAAGGCAGTCATTGACACACTCCACAAGGAGTGTAAACCACAAAAGGTCATTGCTAAAGAAGCTGGCTGTTAACAGAGTGCTGTATCCAAGCATATTTATGGAAAGTTGAGTGGAAAGAAAAAGTGTGGTAGGAAGAGGTGCACAAGCAACCGGGATAACCGCAGCCTTGAAAAGATTGTTAAGGAAAGGCCATTCAAACATTTGGGGAAGATTCACAAGGAGTGGACTGCTGCTGGAGTCATTGCTTCAAGAGCCATCACACACAGACGTATCCAGGACATGGGCTACAAGTGTCACATTCCTTGTGTCGAGCCACTCATGACCAATAGACAACGCCAGAAGCATCTTACCTGGGCCAAGGAGAAAAACACCTGGACTGTTGCTCAGTGGTCCAAGGTGTTGTTTTCCGATGAAAGTAAATTTTGCATTTAATTTGGAAATCAAGGTCCCAGAGTCTGGAGGAAGAGTGGAGAGGCCACAATCCAAGCTGCTTGAGGTCTAGTGTGAAGTTTCCACAATCGGTGATGGTTTGGGGAGCCATGTCATCTGCTGGTGTAGGTCCACTGTGTTTTATCAAGACCAAAGTCAGCGCAGCCGTCTACCAGGACATTGTAGAGCCCTTCATGCTTCCCTCTGCCGACAAGCTTTATGGAGATGGAAATGTCATTTTCCAGCAGGTCTTGGCACCTGTCCACACGGCCAAAAGTACCAATACCTGGTTTACACAACAGTATCACTGTGCTTGATTGGCAGCAAACTCACCTGACCTTAACCCCATAGAGAATCTATTATAGAGAATCTATGGGGTATTGTCAAGAGAAAGATGAGAGACACCAGACCCAACAATGCAGACGAGCTGAAGGCTTCTATCAAAGCCACCTGGGCTTCCATAACACCTCAGCAGTGTCACAGGCTGATCGCCTCCATGCCACATTGCCGCATTGATGCAGTAATTGATGCAAAAGGAGCCTGGCCAAGTATTGAGGGCATTTACTGAACATACATTTCAGTAGGACAACATTTCAGATTTTAAAAACATTTTTCAAGCTGGTGTTATAAAGTATTCTAATTTACTGAGATAATAGCATTAACAGAAATAAACACTTAAAATAGATCACTCTGTCTGTAATGACTCTATATAATATGATTTTTACTTTTTGTATTGAAGAACTGAAATAAATTAACTTTTTGATGATATTCTAATTTTGTGAGAAGCACCTATAGTATGCTATATGCCCAATTTTAACAAATGTACTGCAATTTTTGCTGAATGTGTTCAGAAATGTACAGATGTGTAAGCAGACAAATGCAGAGACTTAGGCTATGTGCCCACGATGCAGAAAAGCTCCGGATTTTTCCTGAGCGTTTCTGCATCTCCCTGGCAGAAAAAACGCATGCGGATTGTACATGCGGATTGTACATGCGGATTGTACATGCGGATTGTATATGCGGATTGTACATGCGGATTGTGCATGCGGATTGTACATGCGGATTGTATATGCGGATTGTATATGCGGATTGTACATGCGGATTGTACATGCGGATTGTATATGCGGATTGTACATGCGGATTGTACATGCGGATTGTACATGCGTTTTTCCTGCCAGGGACATGCAGAAGTGAAGCGTTCTTCACATGCATTTCCACATGCGGGTTGACAAGCGCTTTACAAGTGATTTTAGCATCACTTGGAAAGTGCTTGTCAATTTGGTCACACTATAGAAATCCATGAAAACGGCATGGATTTATATAGTGTGACCCCAAAGACTGGTTAAAAATAAAAAAATCTACTGTATAATTGTCTTATCCCGTCTGTCTGTCTGTCTGTTTGTCCGTCTGTCCTGGAAATCCCGCGTCGCTCATTGGTCCGGCAGCGGCCAATCAGCGCCGCGGGATTTCTGAAAAAAGATGGCGGCCGTTAGCGGCTCATCTGCGGGACGGAGCTCAGCGGCGATGCAGCCGGGAGATGAGCGCCGCAAGGCGCTCATCTCCCGGCCGGTACCAGCAGAAGGACATCGACCGCCGGACCCATCTGCGGGACGGAGATGCAGCCGGGAGCCAAGATCGTGTAGCCAAGATCGGTGATTGGTCGCGGCCGATATTTAAATTTGGCGCCCAAATCGGTGATTGGTCGCGGGCAGCGTCCGCGACCAATCAGTACAGTAGTGTTTAACTTTTGCGGCAAGATCAGTGATTGGTCGCGGGCCAAGACCGCGACCAATCACCGATTTGTGCGGCACATTTAAATAGCGGCCGCGACCAATTGGATGTCAGCGCCGCTCAACGGTCCTCCCTTCACACCCTAGCCGCATGGATGTCAGCGCTGCTCCCCGGTCCTCCCTTCACACCCTAGCCGCATGGATGTCAGCGCCGCTCCCCGGTCCTCCCTTCACACCCTAGCCGCTGATGTCCCCACAGTATCTGCATGGTGTTACAAAGGTCCGGACATTTGTGTTAAAAATCGCTGATTGGTCGCCGACGCTATTTAAATGTGGCGCCAAAATCGGTGATTGGTCGCGCCCAGGGTCGGCGACCAATCAGCGATTTTTAACACAATTGTCCGGACCTTTGTAACATCATGCGGATACTGTGGGGACATCAGCGGCTAGGGTGTGAAGGGAGGACCGGGGAGCGGCGCTGACATCCAATTGGTCGCAGCCGCTATTTAAATGTGCCGCACAAATCGGTGATTGGTCGCGGTCTTGGCCCGCGACCAATCACTGATCTTGCCGCAAAAGTTAAACACTACTGTGCTGATTGGTCGCGGACGCTGCCCGCGACCAATCACCGATTTGGGCGCCAAATTTAAATATCGGCCGCGACCAATCACCGATCTTGGCTCCACATTTAAACACCGCTGTACTGATTGGTCGCGGACGCTATTTAAATGTGGCGCCAAAATCGGTGATTGGTCGCGCCAAGCGTCGGCGACCAATCAGCACAGCGGTGTTTAAATGTGGAGCCAAGATCGGTGATTGGTCGCGGCCGATATTTAAATTTGGCGCCCAAATCGGTGATTGGTCGCGGGCAGCGCCAGCGACCAATCACCGATTTTTAACACAAATGTCCGGACCTTTGTAACACCATGCGGATACTGTGGGGACATCAGCGGCTAGGGTGTCAAGGGAGGACCGGGGAGCGGCGCTGCGGGTCCGGATACTTCTGCTGCGAGCAGTCGCTCATCTCCCGGCTTCTCGCAGCGGAAGTAGCCGCACAGGCAGCGGCGCTCCCCGGTCCTCACTAATACGATTCCGCTCCCCGGTCCTCACCAATACGATTCACTGATTGGTCTCGCTCTCCACACGCGACCAATCAGTGATCTTGGCGCTAAAGTTAAACACCGCTCTGCTGATTGGTCGCGGCCGCTGCCCGTGACCAATCACCGATTTGGGCGCCACATTTAAATAGCGGCCGCGACCAATCACCGATCTTGCCGCCACATTTAAACACTGCTGTGCTGATTGGTCGCGGACGCCAGACGCGACCAATCAGCGATTTTGGCGCCAAATTTAAACCCGCTCCGCTAGTTGGTCGCGGATGCCGGCCGCGACTAATCAGCATTACTGGCGCCAAATTTAAACACCGCTCTGCTGATTGATCGCGGTCGCTGGCCGAGATCAATCAGCAGTATTGGCGCCAAATTTAAACACCGCTCTGCTGATTAGTCGCGGTTGCCGGCCGCGACCAATCAGCAGTATTGGCGCCAAATTTAAACACCGCTCTGCTGATTGGTCGCGGGCGGCGATTGCGACCAATCAGCATTATTGGCGCCAAATTTAAACCCCGCTCTGCTGATTGGTCGAGACAGCCGGCCGCCACCAATCAGCAATTTTGGCGCCAAATTTAAACCCCGCTCTGCTGATTGGTCGCGGTTGCCGGCCGCGACTAATCAGTATTGTTGGCGCCAAATTGCCGGCCGCGACTAATCAGCATTATTGCCGCCAAATTTAAACACCACTCTGCTGAATGGTCGTGGCCGTGACCAGTCACTACTATTGGCGCCAAATTTAAACACCGCTTTGCTGATTGGTCGCGACCGGCGGCTGCAACCAATCAGCATTATTGGCGCAAAATTTAAACCCCGCTCTGCTGATTGGTCACGTTCGCTGGCCGCGACCAATCAGCATTATTGGCGCAAAATTTAAACCCCGCCCTGCTGATTAGTCGCGACTGCCGGCCGTGACCAATCAGCGATATAGCCGCTAAATTTCAACACCGCTTTGCTGATTGGTCGCGGTTGTTGGCCGCGACCAATCAGCGATTTTGGCGCCAAATTTAAACACCGCTCTGCTGATTGCGCCCGGTCTGCCGCATACATATTCTAGAATACCCGATGCGTTAGAATCAGGCCACCATCTATAAATCTATACTTAACTTCCGATGGCCCCCGCAGTCTTGCTTCGCTCCGTCCTGGCTGCCGGCAGATCGCGGTACACTGAAGGACCTGCTGTCACATGACTATGACGTCAGCGCAGGTCCTTTAGTCCATCGCGAGCTGCCGGCATGGGAGGACGAGCGCAGCGGGGGCCGTCAGAAGGTAAATATAACATTTATTTTATATTTTATTCTTTTTTTTGACAGGTTCTATGGTACCCGGGTCCGGAGGAGAGTCTCCCATCCTCCACACGCGGGTACCATCCGCACATTGAACGCATGTATTCCGCATGTGCTTATCTAGTGAAGCGGAATCCATTTGTTCCAATGCAAGTCAATGGCGGCGAAAAAGCAGCGCTTACGCGAAATAATTGGTAGTGCTGCGTTTTCTTCCGCAATGATAATCCGCAGTGGAAATTTCCGCAGCATGTGCACAGCACATGTGGACTATCATTGGGGAACATGGCAGACCTTCTAACATGCGTTTTTAAGCGTTTCTGCAGCGTTTTTGCCATGCCGAAACGCTTAAAAAACGCATTGTGGGCACACAGCCTTAGGCCATGTGCCCACGCAGCGTTTTTGTAGCATTTTTGCGGCATTTTTACGGCCGCGAAAACGTTTGTAGAACAGTCTGCCATGCAAAGCCATGTGAATTCGGATGTGCTGTGCACATGATGCGCTAATTTGCGCGCCGAATTCGCATTACTTTGCAAAACGCAGCATGACCATTTCTACTGCGATTACGCTGAAGCTTATTCGCGATGCGTGTGGTATCTGGGAGGAAGACGAGACTACAACTCCTCTTCATCCCGGCTACCACGCGGTGAAAAAAAGAAATAAAAAAGTTAAAAACAAACAAAACCTGTATATTCACCTCTCCGGCGGCCCCCGCTCTGCTCTCCGGTCTCCTCCGGTCTGCTGTCTGTACTGTCAGGACCTGCGGTGACGTCATTTAGTCAGGTGATGGTTGCATGACAGCTGACGTCGGCATCAGGTGATGGTCGCGTGACCATCAGCTGACTAAATGACGTCACCGCAGGTCCTGACCGTACACTGCGGGACGCTGAAGAGAGAAGACGCGGCCGGGAGCAGACCGGAGGAGACCGGAGAGCAGACCGGGGGCCGCCGGAGAGGTGAATATACCGTTGTTTTTTTTTATTTATTAACGTTTTCTTTTTTTTACTATAGATGCTGCATTTAAAGCATCTAAGTTGTTCACACATTATAGATCCATGTCGGTTGCATGGATTTATATTGTGTGATCAACTTGTCAAGCACTTTTCCAAGTGATGCTCAAAATTGCTTGGAAAAGTGCTTGAAAAAACGCATGTGAAAACGCTTCTCTCTGGCAGAAAAAACGCATGTAAATCTGCATCAAATCTGCTAGGTGTGCACACAGCCTTATAGCTGGTTTTGCTCTGAGCTGAGATGTCCAGGCTGAATAATGCTCTGGGAGCAGAACCCATCAGCAGAATCTGTCTGTTTCCTGCCTTGTAGCAGTGGATCCCGGCTATTTAGCTCACAGAGCATTGTCTACACAAGATACAATTGTATCCAATTTTCAGCTGGGAACAGGACTATGGACAAGTTTTGCAGCAACTGCATTTGTGATAGGAAATGTTGATCAATCTAGATTTTCTTCAGTGTTCTTATTCATTGCAGAAAATCTTAAAAAAGCCGAGGAATGTGGGCAACATGGTGGGTCAATGATTAACGCTGTGGGGCTGGGTTCATATAATAGCAAGGACAACATCTGCAAGGAGTTTGTATGTTCTCCCCGTGTTTGTATGGGTTTCCTCCGGGTTCTCCGGTTTCCTCCCACACTCCAAAGACATACTGATAGGGAATTCATATTGTGAGCCCCAATGGGGACAGTGATGATAATGTCTGTAAGGTGCTACGAAATCTAACGGCGCTATATAAGAGAGTAAAATAAATATATAACTAAATAAAATGAATGTATTAAAAGGCTAAGATTGCAAAGAGCTTGTAAAAACAAGAAACTTTGCAATTTCCTTCTTATTCAAAATCTTCTCTGTTCTCAAGAAGGAAAAGATTTTTAATTCTGCAGTGTACAGCTCATTGCTATGGTTACTGACCACCTGAGAAGTGGCTGGTCTCCTTGGCAAGAAGCGCTCACTTGCAGACTGGTGGACTTCAGCGCCCCTGTGCCTGTCCCATTCTGCAGAGGCAAAGCCGCCTCTGCCCGCAGAATGCAAGAGGGCACAATTCAGACAAGCGGCTCAGCCAAGCCACCGGCCAGAACTGTAAATCTTCAGCTTCTGATCAGAGGAACACAAGACCACCCCTTTAATAAAGGAGTAGAGCAGAACTCATACAGTGATTAGTGGGGGTCTGACACCTGAAATCCCCAGACATCAGCTACTTCTGCAAGATGATGTACACAGTGTTAAGAGCTGGAATAGCACAGCTCCGCACACTGTGCAATGGCTGGTTTCGGGTACTACAGCTCAGATCACAATCATTTCAATAGGAGCTGCAGTACCAAGATCGGCCACTACACAGTGTACAGCGCTGTGCTGTTTGGGCTCTCTACGCTGAGTATTTCCAGCTGCTGTCTTATTGGTGAGGGGGCCGTGTGTTGGAACCTCACTGATCTGATATTGATGACCAGGGTCGGACTGCGGTGTCTGGGGCCCACAGGGGAAATTAACTCTAGGGGCCCACCTACAGCAAGATGCAAATATCTGTTATCCGCTCTCGCTGTTATAGTGGAGCATTGACTGGCGGCTCCTGCACATCTACTGGGCGACACTCTAACTGGGATGGACATGTTTGCATTAAAGGGCTTCTTTGGTTAAAACTAGTGTTGAGCGAGTATGTTCTGTTAACCCTTTCGGCGAGTATGCTCGGGCCGAGCTCCGAGTATTTATAGCTGCTCGGTGATATGGTTGAATCGCTCCCGTGTGCATGATTTGCGACTGTTTGACGGTTTTAATACATGTGAGGAATGTGTAAGAAATAACCACCATAAATGAGGAGGGCACCATCTAATAAACGGGATCTACCTGCAGCATCTCATGAACTAACAAGTGGAAAATTATTTTTGGGAAAGAGGAGATGCTAACTAATAGTGATCACCAAAATGATAAAGAAAAAAATAAATAAATAGTGATCAATAGCAATATCAATCTATGAAAATATATCAATTTATTAAATACAAATGTTTCCTGACACATATACATGTAGTAACAAACTAACAAACATATAAAACACCATAAAATAGTGGAAAAACACCACTGTCTAAAGAGCCATCATTTTGGTGATCACTATTAGTTAGCAAATAATTTTCCGAATGTGTAAGAAATAGACATTCCTCACATGTATTAACCCCTTAAGCCGCGGAGCATTTTCCGTTTTTGCATTTTCGCTTTTTGCTCCACTTGTTCCCAGAGCCATAGCGTTTTTATTTTTTGGTCAATATGGCCATGTTAGGGCTTATTTTTTGCGGGACGAGTTGTACTTTTCAACGCCATTACTAGTTTTACCATGCCGTGTACGGGAAAACGGGAAAAAAATTCCAAGCGCCGTGAAATTCCAAAAAAAGTGCAATACCACTGAGGTTTTTTTTAATTTTTTTTTACCACGTTCACTGAATGCTAAAACTGACCTGCCATTATTATTCTCCATGTCATTAAGAGCTCGTAGACACCAAACATGTATAGGTTCTTTTTTATTTAAGTGATGAAAAAAAAATCCAAAGTTTGGTAAAAAAAAAAAAAAATGGTGCCATTTTCCGAGACCCGTAGCGTCTCCATTTTTCGGGATCTGGGGCAGGGTGAGGGCTTATTTTTTGTGAACCGAGCTGAAGTTTTTATAGATGCTATTTTGGGGTAGATCCGATGTTTTGATCGTCCGTTATTGCATTTTATTGCAATTTTACGGTGACCAAAAAACGTAATTCTGGCGTTTAGAATTTTTTTCTCATTACGCCATTTACCGATCGCATTAATTCTATTTTTATATTGATAGATCAGGCGATTCTGAACGCGGCAATACCAAATATGTGTATGTGGGGTTTATTTTATGATTTTATTTTGAATGGGGCGAAAGGGGGGTGATTTAAACTTTTAAATTTTTTTATTTTTTTTCATATTTTTTAAAACTTTTTTTTTCACTTTTTGCTTGCTTCTGTACTCTACATAGGAGACTTGAAGCAGCAACTGTCCGATCACCTCTGCTACATACAGGGAACCAGCAGATCCCCTGTATGCAGCAGAAATGGTCCTGTCCTATGAGCACCGACCACTAGATGGCGCTCATAGCAATTCCACCCGCGCCTGTTGCGGGCACATGTCAGCTGTAATAATCAGCTGACATGTGCTTGGTTCAGTGCGGGCTCAGCGCCGGAGCCCTCACTGAACCGGAGGATAACGACATGCGCGTACTAATACGTGACATGTCGTTAAGGGGTTAAAGCTGTCAAACAGTTGCAAATCATGCACACGGGAGCGATTCAACCATATCACCGAGCAGCTGTAAATACTCGGAGCTCGGGCCGAGCATACTCGGACAGAACATACTCGCTCAACACTAGTTAAAACAAGTTATCACCGATCCATGGGCTCTACAGGATAGGTGATCACTTATTGAGCATTTGTGTCCGAACATTGGAAAACGCACCTATCGGAAGAATGGGGAAGTTTTATCCCTGACAGAACACTTATCCCTATTTTAAAATGCTGCGGCAGGTGGGACGTCTGACCGCAGCTCTATTCATTCTCTTAGAGACTTGCAAAAAAGAGCAGCGCTCACAGCCACTGAGAGAATGAATGGATCAGTGGTCGCATCTCACATGCCGCTCCAGTCTAATGGGGAGAAAAGCTCCACATTCTGCCGGTGTGTGCAAGCAGTCAGACCCCCACCAATCAATATTATCAATGATCCTGTGGAGAGGTGATTACTTGTTTTCACCGGAGAACCCCTGTAAGTGCATCTCTGCCGCTCTTGTCCAAGTATTTAATCGCTAAGGCCACGGCCCTACTATCAGTATTCGGTCAGTGTCCAGTCAGTATTTTTTCTCAGGAGTGGGAGCCAAAACAGGTGATGAACAATCAGAGAAAAGGTATAATAGAAACAAGTCACCAATTCTGCATTAATCAACCATTCCTGGTTTCGGCAGCCACTCCTGAGAAAAATACTGACCAAATACTGATGGTGGGGCTGTGGCCTAATGGAAAAAAATCTTTTCCTAGTTAAGATCAGCGAGAATAAAATGACCGCCATACACAACACAGTCCACTATATCAACACCAATAATACCACATACAAAAGGGACAAATATCGCCACACCTTGACTAGATCACATATTACCACTACATAGTGACCGAATAATACCACATACAAGGAACAAATATGGCCAAACTATGACCAGACCATATATTACCACCCCAAGGTGACCAAATACTACAATACTGATCATGAATACAAAACCACAATACTAACAACACTGTTATTACCACCAGCAACATTATACACAGGAGCTCTGTATATAGTGTCAGTGTACAGGTAACACAGTGATCACCAGTGACATTATAGACAGGAGCTCTGTATATAGTGTATAGGTAATACAGTGATCACCAGTGACATACACAGGAGCTCTGTATATACTATATACACACGTGGTCAAAATTGTTGGTACCCCTCGTTTAATGAAAGAAAAACCCACAATGGTCACAGAAAAAACTTGAATCTGACAAAAGTAATAATAAATTAAAAATCGATGAAAATGAACAAATGAAAGTCAGACATTGCTTTTCAACCCTGCTTCCACAGAATTTAAAAAAAAATTAAACTCTTGAAATAGGCCTGGACAGAAATGATGGTACCCCTGAAAATAATGTGACAAAAGGGACATGTTAAATCAAGTTGTGTCCACTAATTAGCATCACAGGTGTCGACAATCTTGTAATCAGTCAGTGGGCCTGTATATAGGGCTACAGATACTCACTGTGCTGTTTGGTGACATGGTGTGTACCACACTCAACATGGACCAAAGGAAGCAAAGGAAAGAGTTGTCTCAGGAGATTAGAAAGAAAATTATAGACAAGCATGTTAAAGGTAAAGGTTATAAGACCATCTCCAAGCAGCTTGATGTTCCTGTAACTACAGTTGCACATATTATTCAGAAATTTAAGATCCATGGGACTGTAGCCAACCTCCCTGGACGTGGCCGCAGGAGGAAAATTGATAACAAATCAAAGAGACGAATAATATGAATGGTAACAAAAGAGCCCAGGAAAACTTCTAAAGAGATTAAAGGTAAACTTCAAGCTCAAGGAACATCAGTGTCAGATCGCACCATCCGTCGTTGTTTGATCTAAAGTGGACTTCATGGGAGACGACCAAGGAGTACACCATTGTTGAAAAAAAATCATAAAAAAGCCAGACTGGAATTTGCCAAACTACATGTTCACAAGTCACAAAGCTTTTAGGAGAATGCCCTATGGACAGATGAGACAAAAATGGAAGTTTTTGGCAAGGCACATCAGATCTATGTTCACAGATGGAAAAATGAAGCATATCAAGATAAGAACACTGTCCCTACTGTGAAACACGGAGGAGTCTCTTTTATGTTTTGGGGCTGGTCTGCCGCATCTGGCACAGGGTGTCTTGAATCTGTGCAGGGTACAATGAAATCTCAAGACTATCAAGGGATTCTAGAGAGAAATGTGCTGCCCAGTGTCAGAAAGCGTGGTCTCAGTCGCAGGTCATGGGTCTTGCAACAGTATTATGACCCAAAACACACAGCTAAAAACACCCAACAATGGCTAAGAGGAAAACATTGGACTATTCTGAAGTGGCTTCTATGAGCCCTGACCTAAATCCTATTGAGCATCTTTGGAAAGAGCTGAAACATGCCGTCTGGAAAAGGCAACCTTCAACCATGAGACAACTGGAGCAGTTTGCTCATGAGGAGTGGCCAAAATACCTGTGGAGAGGTGCAGAAGTCTCATTGACAGTTACAGGAGTCGTTTGATTGCAGTGATTGCCTCAAAAGGTTGTTCAGCAAAATATAAAGTTAAGAAGAACCATCATTTCTGTCCAGGCCTGTTTTATCAGTTTATTTTTTTTTTTTTTATTCTGTGGAAGCAGAAAAGCAATGTCTGACTTTCATTTGTTCATTTTCATAGATTTTTAATTTATTATTACTTTTGTCAGATTCAAGTTATTTCTGTGACCATTGTGGGTTTTTCTTTCATTAAACGAGGGGTACCAACAGTTTTGACCACGTGTGTAGTGTAAGTGTACATGTGTGTCACCCTGGCCTGGATGCCACAAGTGTAATTAAAGCTGTGTCTGAGAGCAGGGGGGAGGTTCTCTAGTCAGGGGAACATTAGCATGCAATGCCTCCTGTCTCAGGCCAGTAGGGGGAGCAGGCTGCCCCTATAAAAGCTGGTGCTGAGGTCAGGGTTAGAGAAAACCCAGATGACCTGTCTCAGGACTGAGACGTGTCTCAGCAGAGCAGGGACAGACAGTTGCACTGCACCTAAGAGGAAGTGTGGCAGGAGGAGAGCCACAAGCCAGAGACAAGAGGCGAAGAGAGCCTGTCTTGGCAGATAACAGACTTAATCTACCAGAGTTTGGTGTCTGAGGCTGGAAGGATTCCACATCCCCCAGCAGAGAACCAGTCCGCAAGGGACTGTATATTCCTTGGCCTAAGAAGCCTGGAGGCCCTGCCACAACAGAAGGGACCAGTAAAGCCATACAAGGCTGGGAGCAGAAAGGAACCCACGTCGCAGGCCATACAGGCGAGAAAACATGGAAAGCTCGGAAACGTGGGCTGTTACCCTATCAGGAGGAGATAGCCAGAAGGAGCGCAGAAAGCACGGTAGGCCTACACCCTCACCCTGACCAGGGCCAATTTCCCCGTTGCTCTCAGACATCCAGGTCCCCTCCTAGCCGGGACTGTTTGTGGGTCAGTTTACCTGTTTAGTAAAGACCCTAGACTGCAACCTGTTGTCTGTGTGCTCCTTGCTCCTCCAGCACTATCAGCACTGGGACTCCCACTACCATCACTCCCAACATCCATTATACTGCCCTGGGGCCGCACTCTTCCCGTGGAGAGTCACACTACCCTAGCTGCACACCTCATCAGCCCCAGCGGTCTGCATGCAGCGGCGGTTCCTAATAACCGCAATCCATGGGTGGCGTAGTCGGACATTATCAGCAGAACATAGCAGACTACCATTGGCCTGACCACCCTGAGCCACGGAACCGGGTCGCCACTACTACCCCCATCATCTCCCTATTGCCCGGATCCGAGTGCCGCACGGCCCAGGGGGCGAGTCAGCTTTGGCGTAGTCGGCAGGATTTCGTGCCCGCAACCACCGGGTACTGCGTGCCTGAAAAAGACTTTTGTAACTTACCTGTGGCAAAGTTTCCCGCCGTCCGGAGTCTTTTCCCGCCATCCGGAGCCGATTCCCGCCATCGGACGCCATCTTGGACCGTTTCCCGCCGTCTTCTGCCGCCTTCCCGCCATCCGCAGCTGCTTCCCGCCATCGGACGCCATCTTCAGGACGCCGCGCGGGAAGAAGAGGGGCGTGGACGTCAAAACCGCGCGAGATCCGAAGCTCCGCCTCACGCACCGACGCTGCGCAAGGTCCTGGAAGGGAGAGAGAGCGACGCTGACGTCATCAGGACGCGACGCCAGGTCCTCGTCCATAGCAGCAGCAGCGGAGCCGCGGCCTACAGAAGAGGATCGTCGGAAGGTAGGCCACGCGTAACTAGCGGGGGAGGAAGATGACGGACACAGAGGCGCCCACTACCACCAACGCAACTGCAGCAGCGGTGATGCCCTTTTCCTTGCCCTACATCCCTGGAGCGGCCTGGCTGCCCAAATACTCAGGGGAGCCCCATGCCCTAACTGACTTCAAGGAAAGGCTATACAGTTTGTTCCACGTTTACCCCCTGACAGAGGAACAGAAGGTCAGCATATTAACAGGGCAGTTAACTGGCGCAGCCCAGCGGGAGGTAAAATCATGGCCCACTGAGGAGAAAAGGACTGTGAAGGGTATTCTGGCCCGGCTGCGGGGTACCTTTGACACACGTACCTCCGCTGAGATTAAAATGAGGTTCTATGGATGTAAGCAGCGGGCACAGGACAGCATCAGAGACTATGCCCTAAATCTGCAGGAAGCCTTGAGGGCTATTCAACAAACTGACCCTGGCAGTGTGCAGGAAACGGATAAGCTGCTAACAGAACAATTCATAGAAGGTCTGCTGTCTAGCGCCCACAGGGCCCAACTGCGCCTCATGTTCTTTCAGAACCTCGACCTTACCTTTGCCCAATTTAAGGACAGGGCCATAAGGGTGCTCCGTGAATCTGCAACCAGTGGCGCTATAAACCCCCGGCGCCCTGCTATCACTTACCACCAGGAGGCGGCGCCCTCCTCTATGGACTCCGTGGAGGCTGATGCACAGGCCCTGAACCAAGCCCCGTCGAAAGATCTGCACCAACAAGTCCAGGAGCTGACCAGGAGCGTCGCGGCGTTGACCAGGACCGTCCAGGCGTTGCAAGTGGACCCGTCAAAACCCATCGAGCTGGCTTCAAGTCCGGAGGATGTCCCATGGCGTCGACAGAGGAGGATCCCGTCGTTCCGAGGGAGGCCCACAGACCGCTACGCAGAGGATGGACAGCCCATTTGCTGTCGATGCAACCAGCCCGGACACATTTCCAGGTACTGTAATTTAAACGGGTCCAACCTGGGGCAGAGGGCCAACCCCCAGGCATAAGATCACCAGGCCCTTACAATTGGCGTAATAAGTACGTTGGGGGGCGCCCGGTTTTACCCGTGGTGCTGGACGGTATCCCCATGAGCGCCTTGCTGGATACTGGGTCACAAGTAACCACTATCCCTTATGTACTTTTTAAGCAGTATTGGACTAATGCTGATATCACACGGTATCCAGACGGTAACTTGAGCATCATCGCCAGTAATGGCTTACCCGTGCCGCAGATGGGGTTCAAGGAGATGACCATTAAGATTGGTAAAGTTGAACTACCGGCACAGGGAGTGATTATTGTGGACATTGACCGTCGTGAAAGTCACCCTAAAATAACTGTGGGTACTAATGTAATTGAAAATTGTCTTTCAGAGGTAATTGTAATCTTACAACAGGTGGCGGTGAATGCTAGTTCCAGCCAACAGAGAGTCCTCAACAAGGAGATAAAAGCCCTGATGAGACGGCAGCAGGTAGAACTGTCTGGTGGTGAGATCGGTAGCGTAAGACTGAGTGACCCATTCCCCATTTCCATGCCTCCCAAAAGTGAAATGATGATCTGGTGTCGGACTGCAATCGGGTTGAGAGGTAGAGACTACCAAGCCATGGTAGAACCCGTGTACTCAGACAGCAGGCCCACCATTTTGACAGCCCGGGGGGTGGTTGATGTCCGTCATGGGAGGGTGCCCGTCCGCATTCTCAACATTGGGGAGAGGGAGGTACACTTACCCAGGTACGCTACACTCGCCAAGCTGTTTGTGGTCGAACACAAAGCTATCAGGGCCGTGGAACCCTTGCCTCCATCTCCTCAGGCGGAGGGTAATGGCTCCCAGAAACAAAAGGAGGACTGGTGCCAGAAACTCCACGTGGGTGCTGACTCCACTCCCCTGCACCAAAAACAAGGAGTCTACCGGGTGGTACAGGAGTACGAGAGAGTCTTTAGTAAGTACCCGCTAGACTTCGGCAGAGTAAAGGGGATAGAACACCACATCCCCACAGGGAGCCACCCACCGATAAAAGAGAGGCACAGACCTGTACCCCCTGCACATTATCAGAACGCAAGGGGCATGCTAAGAGAGATGAAAGAAGCTGGGGTTATTAGAGACAGCTGTAGCCCCTGGGCAGCCCCCTTGGTTCTGGTCAAAAAGAAAGACGGCACCATGAGAATGTGCGTCGACTATAGACAAATCAACCGTATCACTCACAAAGACGCATATCCGCTGCCTAGAATAGAGGAGTCTTTAGCCGCACTAAAATCAGCTAACTTCTTTTCTACTTTGGACCTTACTAGCGGGTACTGGCAGGTTCCTGTGGCAGAGGCTGACAAGGAGAAGACCGCCTTCACCACCCCGATGGGACTGAGCGAATTCAACTGCATGCCTTTCGGGCTCTGCAACGCACCAGGGACCTTCCAGCGGCTGATGGAATGCTGTCTAGGGCACCGAAACTTCGAGACGGTCCTCCTTTACCTGGACGACGTGATCGTCTATTCGAAGACCTACGAGGACCATCTGAAGCACCTGGCCGAGGTGTTCGAAGCCCTGGCAGGCTATGGCCTGAAGGTGAAACCATCGAAGTGTCACCTGCTGAAACCAAAGGTCCAGTACCTAGGGCACGTGGTAAGCGCGGAAGGAGTGGCCCCCGACCCTGACAAGGTCGCGGCAATCAAGAGCTGGCCAAGCCCCTCGAACATCAAAGAGGTGAGACAGTTTCTCGGGTTGGTAGGCTACTACCGAAGATTCATCCCCGGGTTCACCAAGATGGCAGCTCCTATGCAGGACCTCCTGATCGGACAGTCTAAGTCCAGGAGGCAAAAGCCGCCCTTCAAGTGGGATAAACCGGAAGAGGAGTCCTTCCGCCAGCTAAAGATGGCCCTCACAGGGGATGAGATCCTGGCCTACCCTGATTATGGCCAGCCTTTCATTCTCCACACAGATGCCAGTAATGTGGGACTGGGAGCCGTATTGTCCCAAAACCAACAGGGCAGAGAACGGGTGATCGCATACGCCAGCCGGAAGCTGAGGCCCACCGAGAGGAACCCGGAGAATTACAGCTCCTTCAAGCTAGAATTCTTGGCGGTGGTGTGGGCCGTGACGGAACGCTTCAAGCATTACCTGGCCTCCGCAAAGTTCACCATGTACACGGACAACAACCCGTTGACACACCTGGACAATGCAAGACTGGGTGCCCTGGAACAGCGGTGGATGGCCCGTCTCTCCAACTATGACTTCGTGATCAATTACCGGGCAGGCAAAACCAACTCCAACGCGGACGCCCTATCAAGGATGCCTCACTTACCTGAAGGTGACGAAGACCCAGAAGAGCTGGAGGAGGTAGAACTCCCCGCGTTTCACCGGTATGGAGCCGCTCAACACTCTCACCGCGTGAAGGAGGAGGATCTAACAACTGTGATGATGAATCCCCTACCTCACCACAGCTGGGCCGAGACCCAAGATAGTGACCCTGCAGTCCGCCTGGTGAAAGATCTGCTGACCCGGGAAGACGCCCGCTTAGATCCAGATGCCCCAGAGGAAGCCAAGCAGCTATGGAAGGAGAAGAGCAAGCTGTTCCTCTACGAAGGCAAGTTGTGCAGAAGGATTGTCAACCACCGGACGCACGAGCTGACCTGGCAAGTCGTGGTCCCAAGGAGGGATGCAGCTATGGTCCTGGGGGCTTACCATGACAGAGCGGGACACTTCGGTTGGAAGAAACTGGAGTTCCTACTAAGAGGAAGATTCTTTTGGGTCGGCATGAGAGGAGCTGTAGAAAAATGGTGCAGAGACTGTGGCCCTTGTCACCTAAGGAGGAAGGACCGTGCCAGCCAGAAGACACCCTTGAGGCCCATCATCACCACGCAGCCTCTTGAGCTGGTAGCTCTGGACCATGTCAAATTGGCTCCCAGCCGGTCAGGATACATCTATGCCCTGACAATCGTGGACCACTATTCCCGTTTTCTAGTGGTGGTCCCGGTAAAGGACTTGACAGCCCAAACAGCGGCCAGAGCCTTCCAGCAATATTTCTGCCGTCCACACGGGTATCCGGAACAGGTCCTGACAGACCAGGGTCCAGCGTTCGAGGCTGAAATCTTCCAGGAGTTCTGCAACCTCTATGGCTGTAAGAAGATTCGTACAACGCCTTACCACCCCCAAACCAACGGGATGTGTGAGAAGATGAACAATATAGTCATTGATCTCCTGAAGACGTTGCCCCTGGAGGAACGCAGCCTGTGGCCAGAAAAACTGCCGGACCTGATAGACCTATACAACAATATCCTGGTGAATGCTACAAACTGCACCCCGGCTTACCTGATGCGAGCTAGACCAGGAAAGCTGCCCGTAGACCTGGAGATGGGAGTCCTAATACCTGAGGACACCTCCCCGGATGCGGACTGGGATACGGAAAGGCAACTGCAGTACAAGAAGGTACAGGAGAGTGTGGAGAAGAGCCTGGCCCAGGTGAGAGAGAAGCAAGAAAGACTCTTCAATCAACACGCCCCTGCTAGTCCCCTAGAACCTGGTGAGCAAGTCCTAAAGCGAAAAAGAAGGCTACATAAGTTGGACGACCAGTGGGAAAGGGAACCCTACACCGTACTGCAGTCTGACCACGACAACCCAAAGGTGTGCGTAATCACCAAGGACGGAGGAGAAACCACTAGTGTCGTCTCCAGAGACCATCTCAAAAGGTGCCCCGAGCAACTCCGTAGTGCAGAAGAGGATCAGAGTGACCTTGAACCCGCAGAGGACAAGGAAGAAATGATCAGCACCGTTCTCGGAGAGTTTCCTCAGTCCTGGACTCGCATAAATGATGCCATAGTGGTACTTGTCCTGCATTTCCTGCAACCGGCACAGCAACAACCAACACCAGAGCCGGAAGGTGAAGAGGAGCAAGCAGTTCCAGAGGCAGAAGAGCCTGTACCAGCAGCCCAGGAGAGTCAACCCTCTGCTGACAGTGAGCCTGCCATGCCTGCGGTATGCCAAAGGACCCGCAGACAGCTGCCTGCCCTACCTGTACACCCAGCTGGTAGCTGCACCCCTAACGCTAGTGGGGAAAGCCAAGTCAGTCCACCACCAGACAGTGGGCTACGTAGGTCAACCAGGAGCACAAAGGGACAGATACCCGCTCGCTGGAGAATATAGTGTACTAAAATTGTAAATAACCCTGTTGCCAAATGTTGAATTGTTTGCAAAGTTACATGCATGTTTGGTAATACTCTGTTTCAGTTTCTTGCAGCTACCGTAAGGACTCACAGGTTATGGACTTTTTATAACCGGGACCTTGTATGGACTGCGTTCAGAGCCTAACCCAGGAATGAACTAAGACTGTGAAGGACTTGGGGTAGGACAGACCCCCACCTGGTTAAGGTTCCCCGTTGTGCTGGTGATATGGACACCCGGTCACAGGCCACACTGTGACCTTAAGAACTCAATTTGTGCGTCGTCTGTCTATTAATGTTTTATTGTTTTGCATATTGTCTTTGTTTACTGTTTAGTCCCGGAGTACTAAATTTCACTAGGGGGGAATGTGTCACCCTGGCCTGGATGCCACAAGTGTAATTAAAGCTGTGTCTGAGAGCAGGGGGGAGGTTCTCTAGTCAGGGGAACATTAGCATGCAATGCCTCCTGTCTCAGGCCAGTAGGGGGAGCAGGCTGCCCCTATAAAAGCTGGTGCTGGGGGCAGGGTTAGAGAGAACCCAGATGACCTGTCTCAGGACTGAGACGTGTCTCAGCAGAGCAGGGACAGACAGTTGCACTGCACCTAAGAGGAAGTGTGGCAGGAGGAGAGCCACAAGCCAGAGACAAGAGGCGAAGCAAGCCTGTCTTGGCAGATAACAGACTTAATCTACCAGACTTTGGTGTCTGAGGCTGGAAGGATTCCACATCCCCCAGCAGAGAACCAGTCCGCAAGGGACTGTATATTCCTTGGCCTAAGAAGCCTGGAGGCCCTGCCACAACAGAAGGGACCAGTAAAGCCATACAAGGCTGGGAGGAGAAAGGAACCCACGTCGCAGGCCATACAGGCGAGAAAACACGGAAAGCTCGGAAACGTGGGCTGTTACCCTATCAGGAGGAGATAGCCAGAAGGAGCGCAGAAAGCACGGTAGGCCTACACCCTCACCCTGACCAGGGCCAATTTCCCCGTTGCTCTCAGACATCCAGGTCCCCTCCTAGCCGGGACTGTTTGTGGGTCAGTTTACCTGTTTAGTAAAGACCCTGGACTGCAACCTGTTGTCTGTGTGCTCCTTGCTCCTCCAGCACTATCAGCACTGGGACTCCCACTACCATCACTCCCAACATCCATTATACTGCCCTGGGGCCGCACTCTTCCCGTGGAGAGTCACACTACCCTAGCTGCACACCTCATCAGCCCCAGCGGTCTGCATGCAGCGGCGGTTCCTAATAACCGCAATCCACGGGTGGCGTAGTCGGACATTATCAGCAGAACATAGCAGACTACCATTGGCCTGACCACCCTGAGCCACGGAACCGGGTCGCCACTACTACCCCCATCGTCTCCCTATTGCCCGGATCCGAGTGCCCCACGGCCCAGGGGGTGAGTCACATGTAATACACTGACTCACCAGTGACGTCTCTAGGTGAAGTCCTTCATCTTCGCTTTTCTTCTTCATCTGGCACAGACGGCCATCACTTCTTCCAGCCAGGAATCATCTCTGCAGAAAATAACACACAGTTATCAATAACTGATCTCTTCTAGGGAATATTCCCACTCCACCCCCCGACTTCTACACTACACCAGTTGAAGAAAAAAAGCGATATAGTGCCGCCCTGCACAGTAACAGGAGCCCGCTTTTGTCCTATCCCATGGAAAACAATTTCCTAAAAAGTAAATTATATTACAGAAGTAATAATGTCTCTAATTGGACTCTAAAATAATAATGTTCCTCACTGGCCACCATAAACTAATAAAGTATGTTCCTCAATCTGGCCCCAAACAGTAATTAAGTCCCTTGTTCAGCCTGGCACCCCCATATATCCATCCTGGCCCCCCCTTCCCTGCATATATCCATCCTGACACCCCCCATATATCCCTTCTGGCCCCCATATGTCCAGTGTGACCCCTCCATATATTTATCCTAGCCCACGTGTATCGAGCCTGCCCCCTCCCATATACCCATCCTAGTCCCCCATGTGGCCCTCCTGTTCCCCCCATATATCCATCCTGGCCTCCATGTGTCCAGCCTGCCCCCTCACATATCCATCCTGGCCTCCATGTTTCCAGCCTGCCCCCCCATATATCTGTCCTGGCCTCCATGTGTCCAGCCTGCCCCCTCCCATATATCTGTCCTAAAGCCCCATGTGTCAAGCCTGCCCCCCATATATCCATCCTGGCCTCCATGTGTCCAGCATGCCCCCCCTACATATCCTTCCTGGCCTCCATGTGTCCAGCCTGCCCCCCACAATATATCCATCCTGGCCTCCATGTTTCCAGCCTGCCCCCCATATATCCATCCTGGCCTCCATGTGTCCAGCCTCCCCCTCATATATCCTTCCTGCCCTTCCCCCCTGCATATATCCATCCTGACACCCCCCATATATCCATACTGGCCCCCATATGTCCAGCGTGGCCCCTCCATATATTTATCCTAGCCCACGTGTATCGAGCCTGCCCCTCCACATATCTATCCTAGCCCCCCATGTGTCCAGCCTGCCCCCCACATATCCATCCTGGCCATCATGTGTCCAGCCTGCCCCGCCCCCCATATATCCGGCCCCCCCATATATCCATCCCCCTCACATATCCATCCTGGCCTCCATGTGTCCAGCCTGCCCCACCATATAGCCATCCTGCCCACCCTTTCCCATGTGTCCAGCCAGGCTCCCCCTTATGTGTCCAGCCAGGCTCCCCCCCTTGTGTGTCCAGCCAGGGTTCCCCCTTGTGTGTCCAGCCAGGCTCTCACCCTTGTGTGTCCAGCCAGTGTTCCCCCTTGTGTGTCCAGCCAGGGTTCCCCCTTGTGTGTCCAGCCAGGGTTCCCTCTTGTGTGTCCAGTCAGGGCTTCCCCTTGTGTGTCCAGCCAGGGCTCCCCCTTGTGGGTCCAGCCAGGGTTCCCCCTTGTGTGTCCATCCAGCTCCCCCCTTGTGTGTCCAGCCAGGGCTCCCCCTTGTGTGTCCAGTCAGGGCTCCCCCTTGTGTGTCCAGCCAGGGCTCCCCCTTGTGTGTCCAGCCAGGGCTCCCCCTTGTGTGTCCAGCCAGGGTTCCCTCTTGTGTGTCCAGTCAGGGCTCCCCCTTGTGTGTCCAGTCAGGGCTCCCCCTTGTGTGTCCAGCCAGGGCTTCTCCTTGTGTGTCCAGCCAGGGCTCCCCCTTGTGTGTCCAGCCAGGGCTCCCCCTTGTGTGTCCAGCAAGGCCCCCCTTGTGTGTCCATCCGGGCCCCCCCTTGTGTGTCCAGCCAGGGTCCCCCCTTGTGTGTCTAGCCGGGCCCCCCCTTGTGTGTCCAGCCAGGGGCCCATCCCATTTTGCATCCACTCATATACACACAGACACACACACAGACACCTCTTACCTTCCTGCTCTCCCGTGCGGTGTCCTCCTTCTCCGGTGACGTCATACGCCGGCCGGGGAAGGGAGACGCGCAGCTTCAGCTGCTTCACTGGGACGTGTGTCGCGGCGGTTCAGGTAATGAACGCCGCGTACGCGCGTCCCTGCATACACTGTGCCAGCGCTTTTAAAGGGCCCGTGCCCCTTAAAACCACAGGTTTTTTTATTTTTTCATTCTCTTCTCCCCCTCTCCTCTGCAGAAGGGTACCCCGCCAGCCCAGTCCCACCCTGTTGATGACTTATCCTAAAATCGGTCATTAATATATAAGTCCTGGACAGTCCCGTTAAGCTTGTTTTACCTAGTTATAAAAGCCCTTTAAGTCCTCATTATAAGGTAAGGTATGAATGGATCTAATTAAATTCTCCAAAGAGAACTATTTATACATTTTATTCACTGTGAGCTTTCTACAAGATATTGCGGGCAGTATATAGCGAATATACGGACACAGAGCCATTCGCCGGCTCAGATTGCCAATAAGCACCTTGTAAATATGAGACCTTGACATCATAGGTTACTTGGCTTAATATGAAATTGTCCCTCATGTGTACCGCATTGTGGGCAGGGACTATATGTACATCACTGCAGAATATGTTGGCAATAAAAAGTCAACAGAAATGAATATCATGCAGATCCTCACCAGGACTCCAGCAGTGTCACCATCCTGCCACCATACAGCTATAGAAGGACAATAAACCTGCAGGGTTCTCCCCTCAGTTATTTTTCCTTTAATTTTATTATCTGTTTCTTACTCACAGTGAAAGAACAGTCATCAGATATTTTATTCTTCACTTTTTATTTTACAGTCTCAGCTCTGAAGAATAGAACGTCTTATGAATAAATGACAGCTCACTTATTACAGTGGTGGCCAAAAGTATTGGCACCCCTGCAATTCTATCAGATAATACTCAGTTTCTTCCTGAAAATGATTGCAATCACAAATTCTTTGGTATTATTATCTTCATTTAATTTGCTTGCAAGGAAAAAACACAAAAGAGAATGAAGCAAAAATCAAATCATTGATCATTTCACACAAAACTCCAAAAATGGGCCAGACAAAAGTATTGGCACCCTCAGCCTAATACTTGGTTGCACAACCTTTAGCCAAAATAACTGCGAACAGCCACTTCCGGTAACCATCAATGAGTTTCTTACAATGCTCTGCTGGAATTGTAGACCATTCTTCTTTGGAAAACTGCTCCAGGTCCCTGATATTTGAAGGGTGCCTTCTCCAAACTGCCATTTTGTGATCTCTCCACAGGTGTTCTATGGGATTCAGGTCTGGACTCATTGCTGGCCACCTTAGAAGTCTCCAGTGCTTTCTCTAAAACCATTTTATAGTGCTTTTGGAAGTGTGTTTTGGGTCATTGTCCTGCTGGAAGACCCATGACCTCTAAGGGCGACCCAGCTTTCTCACACTGGGCCCTACATTATGCTGCAAAATTTGTTGGTAGTCTTCAGACTTCATAATGCCATGCACACGGTCAAGCAGTCCAGTGCCAGAGGCAGCAAAGCAACCCCAAAACATCAGGGAACCTCCGCCATGTTTGACTGTAGGGACCATGTTCTTTTCTTTGAATGCCTCTTTTTTTTTCCTGTACACTCTATGTTGATGGTTTTTCCCAAAAAGCTCGACTTTTGTCTCATCTGACCAGAGAACATTCTTCCAAAACATAGTAACATAGTTTGTAAACATAGTTAGTAAAGCCGAATAAAGACTTGCGTCCATCAAGTTCGACCTGTTAGTTCTGTAATTGGTAAAGTTGATCCAGAGGAGGGCAAAAACCCCAAATGATTTGGCCAATCTTCACCTGAGGAAAAATTCCCTCCTGACTCTGAAACCAGCAGTCAGAATAAATCCCTGTATCAACTTACTATTTTATTTTATTTTTAAGTATATGCTGAAATCTGCCTGGTATCTAGAAATGCATCCAGTCCCCGCTTGAACTGGTGTAGTGAATCTGACATCACCGTCTCCTCACTCTGTGAAATCCATATTCTCACTGCTCTTACCGTAAAGAACGCCTCTAGTGACGCTTACCCAATCTGAGTATATTCCATTTATAACCACCCTCTGCCTTCTATCCCTTAGCCAGTTAGCTACCCACTTGCAGACATTTTCCCCCAGCCCCATCATTCTCATTTTGTATACCAACCTATTATGTGGCACGCTATCGAAAGCTTTTGAGAAGTCGAGATACACGACATCCACTGGTTCCCCCTGATCTACTCGAGAGCTAACCTCCTCGTAGAAGTCAATCAGGTTTGTTTGGCAGGAGCGATTCCTCATGAATCCATGTTGGTTCGGGATTAAAAGATTATTAGCATCAAGATGCTCCGTAATTGCCTCTTTAATGAAGCTTTCAAAAATTTTGCCCACAACGGACGTCAGACTCACCGGCCGATAGTTTCCGGCGTCACTTTTCGCTCCCTTTTTGAATATTGGCACTACATTCGCCTGTCGCCAATCAAGTGGCACAGACCCAGTCTCAACAGAGTCCTTAAATATAAGATATAACGGTCTGTCTATCACATTACTTAGTTCCCTTAGTACCCGTGGGTGTATGCCATCAGGTTCTGGTGATTTGTTTATTTTAATGTTACTGAGGCGTTTCTGTACCTCAACTTGGGTTAGATTTGTCATACTTAGTGGAGGATTAAGCTTGTCACTTCTCATTTCTCCTGTTAGTTTGATTTCCTTTGTGAAAGTTGTCGAAAAAAAAATTATTTAATAGATTAGCTTTATCCTCATCTTTCTCTATGATTTTGCCTTCCTCACTTTTTATTGGTCCAATATTATCCGATTTAATCCTTTTACTATTTATATACGTAAAGAACAGTTTGGGATTTGATCTACTTTCCCTAGCAATACGTCTCTCTGTTTCCTCCTTCGCTATTTTTATTTGTTTTTTACAGGTTCTCGTTTTTTCCTTGTAACACATTAGTGCCTCCTTACTGTTTTCCTGTTTTAATCTCTTGAATGCCTCTTTTTTGCTATTTAACGCCCCTTTTACGTTCTTGTTCAACCATATTGGTTTCCTCTTATTTCTGGCCCTTTTATTCCCATACGGTATATACCTCTCGCACTGAGTATTCAGAATTCTTTTGAAGGTTTCCCATTTACTATTCGTATTCCATTGATTAAGTACTTTGTCCCAGTCAATAAGTTGAAGGCTTTCTTTCAGCTGATCAAACTTCGCCCTCCTAAAGTTTAATGTTTTTGTTGTTCCCTTATTGATAACCCTACTGAAGGGCATTTTGAAGTCGATAATATTATGGTCGCTATTACCTAGGTGCCCCCCTATCTGTACCTCAGTTATTCTATCAGGCCTATTAGTCAATATTAAGTCCAACACGGCCTTCCCTCTCGTTGGTTCCTGCACTAGTTGGGAGAGATAATTATCCTTAATATTTGTCAAGAACCTTTTTCCTTTCTGAGATCTACAGGTTTCTGTTTCCCAGTCAATATCCGGGTAGTTGAAATCCCCCATTACAATCACTTCATTATGTTTTGCTACTTTGTCTATTTGTCCTAATAGCAGATTCTCATTCTCCTCTGTTATATTGGGTGGCTTATAGCAGACCCCCAGTAATATTTTATTATTATTTTTAGTTCCCTCTATCTCTACCCACATGGACTCGACCCCCTCTTCTCCCTCTCCTATATCTTCCCTTAGTCTGGGTTTTAGACATGACTTTACATATAAGCAGACTCCTCCGCCTTTCCCCTGTTTCTGGTCCCTTCTAAATAAACTATAATCTAATAAATTTACCGCCCAGTCGTAGCTATCGTCTAGCCAAGTCTCTGTTATACCTACGATGTCATACCTCTCCTCCCATATAAGCGCCCGCAGCTCATCCGCCTTATTGGTCAGGCTTCTTGCGTTGGTCAGCATGCAAGATAAAACTTTGGGGTTATTTAGCATCCTATTCTTCTCTAACGATCTAACTGTACTATCCCCACCCCCCTCTCCACCCTCATTATATTCACTTCTCCCCTTCCCCCTTGCTTGCCTCACATCCCACCTATTTCCTTGGTTTCCCCCCCCCGTCTCTAGTTTAAAAACTCCTCCAACCTATTAGCTATCTTCTTCCCCAGCACCGCTGCACCCTCCCCATTGAGGTGCAGCCCGTCCCTACGGTAGAGCCTGTATCCGACCGCGAAGTCGGCCCAGTTCTCCATGAACCCAAACCCTTCTGCCTTGCACCAACTCTTTAGCCACTTAGCTTCCTACCTAGGTCCCTGAAATCATTTTTAAGGACCCTCCATCTACCACTCACTTTGTCATTGGTGCCGATGTGGACCATGACCGCTGGGTCTTCGCCAGCCCCACCCAGTAACCTGTCAACCCGATCCGCGATGTGCCGGACTCGAGCGCCAGGGAGGCAGCACACCGTTCGGCGATCCCGGTCTTTGTGACAGATTGCCCTGTCTGTCCCCCTAATAATAGAGTCACCCACTACCAGAACCTGTCTTGCCTGCCCTACACTTCCCCCCTCCCCCTCATTACTGGAGCATACACTCCCCCGGCGGTCAGAGGATCTGTCATGCTCCAATAATGCCGGTTCTGAACCAGCCTTCCTATACTTCTTCCCTCTATCCCTCCTTACTGTTATCCAGCTCCCTGCCTGTTCAGCCTGCACTTCCCCTCTATGCTCCACCCCAAGTATTGACCCATTGAGTGTCTGCTCGGTGAGCAGCAAACTCCGTTCTATGTTGTCGATGCTCCTCAGTACCGCTATCTGAGCACTTAGATCCAGAATTTGGGCTTCCAAGTGCACGATATGCTCACATCTCTCGCAGCAGTATGGATCCTCGAGTGGGTGCTCACGGAATGCATACATTGCGCAAGATGTACACTGCACGGCTCCGTCCAACATGGACGTCATTCTAAATATGGGGATACAGTCAGTATATATATACAAGTACAAAACACAATTATTTATATATAGGTGTATGGACGGGGATCAATTAGGGATGTGCAAGTGTATCAATTAGATATTGACAGGGGATCAGTTAAGTATGGACGGGGGATCAATTAAGCATCAAGTATGGACGGGGGAATCAGCTAAGTAGGTCAGGTGGATTAATTAAGTAAAAAGTAAAGTAAAGAAAGAATGAAATACAGTCAGCAATTCAGTCCTAAGTCCTCCCTTCCAAACTCCCTGAATCCAAAGTCACTGAAAAACAAGTCACACACTTACTTTCGTTCGCACTTACGCTCCGGACACACGCAGCTCGTTCACACTCGCAAACTAAGAGATTTAAAGTGTTTTTTTTTTTTTTTCCTTTTCCAGCAATGTACCCTTCACCTCAATGCACTTCCAAAGGACTTTATGCCCAACCAGCTGCCCCTTATAAACCCTTAATTATGACCCCTTCCCCTTAATTAACCCCTTGTGAGTAAATCTACACCTCAGGATTTTAGTGCAATGTAGTTAACCTTTAAATACACAGGTAGTAAACTAAGAAACTAAAACTGTAGTGAGAAAATAGATTTTAAAAAGCCCAATAAATCTAAACAGGTAGAAAAGCACTCAGCAGATCACAATGCAGCACTCACCGCAATTCACACAGGTATTTTCTGCAGGATTCCCAATACCTCTTCACGCAATTCACACAGGTATTTTCTGCAGGATTCCCAATACCTCTTCACGCAATTCACACAGGTATTTTCTGCAGGATTCCCAATACCTCTTCACGCAATTCACACAGGTATTTTCTGCAGGATTCCCAATACCTCTTCACCTTCACCTCAATGCACTTCCAGTTCTAGGCTTTATCAGGTAAGTTTTGGCAAACTCCAGCCTGGCTTTTTTATGTCTCGGGGTAAGAAGTGGGGTCTTCCTGGGTATCCTACCATACAGTCCCTTTTCATTCAGACGCCGACGGATAGTACGGGTTGACACTGTTGTACCCTCAGACTGCAGGGCAGCTTGAACTTGTTTGGATGTTAGTCGAGGTTCTTTATCCACCATCCGCACAATCTTGCGCTGAAATCTCTCGTCAATTTTTCTTTTCCGTCCACATGTAGGGAGGTTAGCCACAGTGCCATGGGCTTTAAATTTCTTGATGACACTGCGCACGGAAGACACAGGAACATTCAGGTCTTTGGAGACGGACTTGTAGCCTTCAGATTGCTCATGCTTCCTCACAATTTGGTTTCACAAGTCCTCAGACAATTCTTTGGTCTTCTTTCTTTTCTCCATGCTCAATGTGGTATACACAAGGACACAGGACAGAGGTTGAGTCAACTTTAATCCATGTTAACTGGCTGCAAGTGTGATTTAGTTATTGCCAACACCTGTTAGGTGCCACAGGTAAGTTACAGGTGCTGTTAATTACACAAATTAGAGAAGCATCACATGATTTTTCAAACAGTGCCAATACTTTTGTCCATCCCCTTTTTTAGGTTTGATGTGGAATTATATCCAATTTGGCTTTAGGACAATTCTATTTGTGTTTTTTCATTGAAGACAAATTAAATGAAGATAATAATACCAAAGAATTTGTGATTGCAATCATTTTCAGGAAGAAACTGAGTATTATCTGACAGAATTGCCGGGGTGCCAATACTTTTGGCCACCACTGTATTTCATGCGGCAGAAGTTAGCCTCCAGCAATGGAAGAGGGAACCGAGAAAGTGTAGAAAATGCTCTATCATGGCCGCAGTGGTAAGAGACATTGGAAATGCACGATCAAACCTATCATATCATAGGATTATCTATCATCTATCTATCCTTATATTCTCTATTTCATATCTATCTATCCATCTATCTATCCATATATGTATCTATCTATCTTTCTATCTATCCATGTATGATGGATGGATAGATAGATGGATAGATGAATAAATAGATGGATAGATAGATGGATAGATAGATAAATAGATAGATAGATAGTGTAGGGATTTGTACTCACTGAGCCGCGTTGGAGGTAGGCACAGGTTCACACAGTGATGCAGTCCACGGGTTCAAACAAACTGGTGGCTTATTTTAGTGTCCATACACCAGTTAAGAAACAAAAGTTACAGCCTTTTCCTGGCACAAAAAGGAATAACAGAACAAAGCTCAAAATAACAAGTCCATGCAGCACAGATTCAGCCGTTTAAACAAGGTGCTTTTCTCTGCCTCCTGCAGAGTCTAAGAAGCACCTGCAAGGTCTGCTCACCTTGCCCAGCAAACACAGACAGACAGAGACAGGCGCAGCTGTCTTAAATTAGCCTTCCAAGACCGGACTGGAGGTAAGTGAGCAGCTGTTCCCCCCCAGCTCTTTCAGCTGCTCATAAAACCCGGCCCTGTAATCCGGACCCATTAAATTCCTCTCAGCACTATGTGTGCTGGAGCCTGCTTCTCCGGATCCTACATCACCGAAGCATGGCACTTCGAGGACACATACCTCCCGTCCACGATCTGTCCGGCAGCAACCTTACATACACCCCCCCTCTGTCCAAAGCCGTAGGGCTTGGCACCTTCTGTCACCATACAATAAATCCTTGACAAGGCAGCGGCATTCCCATGTTGTTTCCCAGGCCTATGCTCTACCTGGAAACTAAAATCTTGTAGAGCCAGGAACCACCTAGTCACTCTGGCATTGTTTCCCTTCTTTTCTCGCATCCACCTCAATGGGGCATGGTCTGACACTAACCTGAACCTTCTACCTAATAGGTAATACCTCAGAGTGTCTAACGCCCACTTAATGGCCAAACATTCTTTTTCTACAATGGAGTAGTCCTTCTCACAAGCGGAGAGCTTCAGACTGAGGTATTTTACAGGGTGTTCTTCTCCGTTAATCTCCTGGGACAAGACTGCTCCCAGCCCGACATCCGATGCATCCATCTGGACCACAAACTCCTTGGAGAAGCTGGGTGCCACCAAGACTGGTTGTTTACAGAGGACCAGTTTCAATTCCTGGCAGGTCGCTTCTGCTTCCGGGGACCACTTGGCCATAGCTGACTTCATCCCTTTCAGAAGATCCATCAGTGGGGCTGCTATCAGGGCAAAGTTAGGGACAAATCTTCGATAGTAGCCCACAATGCCTAGAAACGCCCTGACCTGCTTCTTCGAGAGGGGCTGTGGCCAGTTCAAGATCGCCTCAACCTTATTTATTTGTGGTTTTATTTCCCCTCTACCAACCACGTACCCTAGGTACTTGGCTTCCTCCATCCCCATGGCACATTTCTTCGGGTTGATAGTAAAGCCCGCCTTCCTTAGGGCATCAAGTATGGCTTGAACTTTGTCCAGATGACTTTCCCAGTCCTGGCTAAATATGACGATAGCATCTAGGTAGGCCGCTGCATACTGTTTGTGGGGTGCTAAGATCCGGTCCATGGCTCTCTGGAAGGTGGCCGGAGCTCCCTTCAACCCAAACGGCATCCTGACGTATTGGCGTCGAGAAGGCTGTCTTCTCCTTAGCCTCTTTGGACAGGGGAATTTGCCAATATCCTTTGGTGAGGTCCAGAGTGGTGATGTACCGAGCCCGTCCTAGCCTTTCGATAAGCTCATCTACCCTAGGCATTGGGTAGGCGTCGAACTTTGAGACCTCCTTCAGCTTCCTATAGTCGTTGCAAAACCGCCATTCCCCATCTGGTTTCGGCACTAAGACTATAGGACTGGACCATCCACTTTTGGACTCTTCAATGACTCCCAGGTTTAGCATCCGCCTTACTTCTTTAGAGATCACCTCTCTGCGGGCTTCGGGGATCCGGTATGGTTTTAGATTGACGCGAACATGAGGCTCTGTGAGAACCTCATGCTCTATGACCTGAGTGAGTCCTGGCAACTCCGAAAACATGTCTTTATTTCGCTGTAACAACTCTTTGCACTGTTGCTTTTGGGCATGTGACAGTGACTCTGCCACCTTGACCTCTTTCACATCGGCCTCAGCCTCAGCCACTAAACAGGGAGCTTCCGCAGGCTCTCTATCTTGCCATGGCTTAATCAAGTTAACATGGTAAATTTGGTAGGGCTTCCTCTTCCCTGGTTGGTGGATCTTAAAGTTGACTTCCCCCACTTTCTCTACCACCTCATAGGGGCCCTGCCACTTGGCCATGAACTTGCTCTCCACTGTGGGACTAGCACAAGCACTTGATCTCCTGGGTTGAACGATCTCACCCTGGCCGACCTATTATACACCCTGGACTGTGCCTCTTGTGCCTTGAGGAGGTGCTCCCTCACAATGGGCATCACATGGGCAATCCTCTCTTGCATCTGGGCAACGTGCTCCACCACTCTCCTATAGGGAGTGGTCTCAGCTTCCCAGGACTCTTTCTCCACCTCCAGGAGTCCTGAGGGTGTCGTCCATAGAGTGGTTCAAACGGGGAGAAACCTGTGGAAGCTTTGGGAACTTCCCTCATGGCGAACAACATATAGTCCCAGTCTCGGCCATCCTTTTCCACTGCTTTCCTCAACATTGCTTTCAAGGTTTTGTTAAACCTCTCTACCAGTCCGTCCGTCTGGGGAGAGTACACGGAGGTTCTCAGTTGTGCAATCTGCAGTGTCTTGCACAATTCCCTCATGACCTTCGACATAAATGGAGTTCCTTGGTCTGTTAGGATCTCGTTAGGCAACCCGGTTCTTGAAAACATGTGGACTAACTCCCGGGCTATACACCTGGTGGAGGAGTTTCGTAGTGGTACGGCCTCCAGATACCATGTAGCATAATCTAATACCACCAGGATATACTGATGCCCTTGGGCGGACTTGACCACAGGCCCCACTAGATCCATTGCTATGCGTTCGAATGGAACCTCGATGACTGGTAGTGGCACTAGGGGACTGCGGAAGTGGGCCACTGGGGAGGTTATCTGGCATGTGGGGCAGGAACGACAATAACTCTATATTTCTCTATAGCAACCTGGCCAGTAGAATCTTTGGAGGATCCGTTCTTGAATCTTGTCTGCACCCAGGTGACCACCCAACACATGAGAATGAGCCATGTCTAACACCCTGCGTCTATAGGGCCCTGGCACCAGCAACTGTTCTATTACCTCACCCCTTGGCTTGGTTATTCTGTACAGCAAATCCCCATTCACAGCAAAATGAGGGAACCGAGTGTCAGCCCCCGGTTCCTGAGGCACCCCATTTAACACAGTAACATTTTCAAAGGCCCCTTTCAGAGTTAAATCCCTGAGTTGGGCAGTTCCAAAGTTTCCCTCGGACACCTCCAGCTCAGGGATATTGGACTCAGGGGATGCTACTTCATCCTCATTGCCCACCAGCACACACATGGGAAACTCATCTACTATGTTCTGCGGGTAAGTTTCCTTAGGGGCGATCTGGCTGTCGTCCAAGCAACCAGGTGTCCCCGCTTTCCCCCACATTTCCCAGAATAATGCAAAGTAACGTCCAATTATTATGGGATGCAATAGGTCCTTAACGACCGCCACTTCATGAGATGTGGTGCCACAGTCTGTGTTTACATCCACCTGGGCCACAGGATAGTTCTTAGCGTCCCCATGGATACACCGGACATCCACCACCTTCCCAGAAACCAGCCGATGAGGGAGTGTGGCCCTTATCAGGGTCACCAAACTTCCTGAGACCAATAGTCCAGAGACTTGTGCCCCGTTAACTGACACTGAGCATGCCTGAGGGCCCTCGCCATGTTGACGAACCGCGCTGCAGGCGGGGTAGGCAAAATAAGAGCAACGCCGGCCCATGTTACAGTCCATTGGTTCAGAGGTTATGGGACACCGGGAGGCAATATGGCCAGGGGTATGACATCTCCAACACACTATATTATGGGGTGGGACCTTGGGCAGCAACTCAGACCCCTCCTGAACTCTAGGATGCCCCCCAGGTGTGGCGCTAGCTCGCTTCTTTTGGGTGTCCGCCACCTTTTGGGAACCCCAGTATTGAGAGGCTACGACCCCTTGTTTTCCCAACGGACTCTCAACCGCCTGGTATCTTTCCACCAACCCCACCAAGTCATCAGCATTATAGGGATCTCCCTGGGCAACCCAGGATTTTACCGACTTCGGGAGAGAGTGTATAAACCTGTCTATAACGACCTCTATCTCATATCATAGGACTATCTATCATCTATCTATTATCTATATGACGCGCCCCCTGGGCCATGGGGCACCCGGGACCGGACTTCAGGGCAATGCTGGGAGTAGTAGTGGCGACCCGGTCCCGTGGCTCAGGGTGGCCAGACCAATATTGTGGCAGTCTCTGTATCAGTATAATGCAATGTCCGACTACGCCACCCGTGGATTGCGGTCAATAAGAACCGCCGCTGCTGAGCAGACCTCTGAGGCTGATGTTGTGAGGGCAGCAGAGTATAGTATAACTCCCCACGGGAGGAGTATAGCCTCAGGCTAGTGAGTGTGGATGATAGGAGTGATGGTGCACGAGCGCAGCAGGAACGACTCAGAGGCTTTGCAGTGCAGTTCAGGGTCTTTACTGATGGTGATAAGGCAGACCCTCCCGGGAGTACTGGCTAGCATAAGAGGCCTGGTCAGTCTGTGAGCAAACTGGAGTTCCCCTGGCCAGGTGGAGTTGTAGGCCTCCCCGACTATCTGCACTCTTCCTGGCTACCTTGCTGTAAGCGAGTGGAAGTAGCCCACGTCCCTGAGTGTTCCGTGTGGTGCTCACCTGTATGGCTGGTGACTTGGGGCCTTCTGATAGCCCCCGCTCCTCGATTGCAGTGCTGGTCCCTTGCTCGTGACTGAGCCTCCGGGCTTCTATGGCCAGAGGACTTGAAATCCCCTGCCGGCGGGTTTCTGCTGCTGGGTATATATAAGTCCCCGCAACCTCGGACTCCTGTGTCCGGTTCTCAGAGTCTTCTGCCAGGACGAACTCCGCTTAGCTCAAGTCCCTTTTCTTCAGCTCCTGCTCCTACAGAGCTCCTCGCTGTTACTTTCCCTGTGTCTGGAACTAACTCCAGGCTCTGACTTCACTAACCCCGCCCCAGATCCAGTTTATATAGGGCAGGTTCCTCCCCTATCTGGTCTGGGACAGGAGGTGTTGCATGTTTAAGGGCTCCGAACCAGGAAACCTCCCACTTGCTCTCAGACATAATATTTCTATTACAGTGGTAACCAGACCCTGGGGTGCCACATATCCATCTATCTATCTCATATCTATCTATCTATCAATCTCATATCTATCTATCTTCTCCACTTTTTATCTGGTCTCAGGTATGACTTTCATATTACCCACGACTGTTACTTGCCACAGGTGAGTTTTAACGAGCATCACATGCTTGAAGCAAAGTTGTTTTTCCACAATTTTGGAAAAGTGCCAACAATTTTGTCCGGCCCATTTTTGGAGTTTTGTGTGAAATTATGTCCAATTTGCCTTTTTTTCCCATTTTTTGTGCTGTTTCAATACACACAAAGGAAATAAATATTATAACAAATGTATAACAAAACGTGTAATTGTAATAATTTTCTGGGAGAAATACTTCACTTTCTGGAACAATCTCAAGGTTGCTAAACACTTCCAGCCATGACTGTGTGTATATATGGGCCCTCAATAAACCATCCCTCTCAACGAAAAGGCCACAGCAAGGGTCAGGAATCGGTGGCCTTCCCTCTCCGAATCTTAGGGAGAGACGGTTGTGCTTCCAGCATCCACCTAGGCTGCCACCCCAGTGGAACTAATAGCAGGGTTGCCAACTGTCCAGAAATTCTTGGACAGTCCATAAAAATAGGGCACTTTTTTCCCTGTCCGTAAAAAAAAATGTGATGCGTCCATAATCTTTCTGAAGCTGGAGAGACTTGTTCAGATGGAGGGAGATGTAGGGGCATCATATTGTGTATAGGGAGATGTAGGGGCATCATATTGTGTATAGGTATCATATTGTGTATCTGCATGTGTGGGGACATCATACGGTGTATATGGAGCTGTGAGCACATCATACTGTATTTAGGGAACAATGAGGGAATCATACTGTATACAAGGAGCTGTGGAAACATAATGCTGTGTAAAGGGTCTGTGGGGTCATCATCTAATATACAGTACAGACCAAAAGTTTGGACACACCTTCTCATTTAAAGATTTTTCTGTATTTTCATGACTATGAAAATTGTACATTCACACTGAAGGCATCAAAACTATGAATTAACACATGTGAAATTATATACTTAACAAAAAAAGTGTGAAACAACTGAAAATATGTCTTATATTCTAGGTTCTTCAAAGTAGCCACCTTTTGCTTTGATGACTGCTTTGCACACTCTTGGCATTCTCTTGATGAGCTTCAAGAGGTAGTCACCGGAAATGGTTTTCACTTCACAGGTGTGCCCTGTCAGGTTTAATAAGTGGGAGTTCTTGCCTTATAAATGGGGTTCGGATCATCAGCTGTGTTGTGCAGAAGTCTGGTGGATACACAGCTGATAGTCCTACTAAATAGACTGTTAGAATTTGTATTATGGCAAGAAAAAAGCAGCTAAGTAAAGAAAAATGAGTGGCCATCATTACTTTAAGAAATGAAGGTCAGTCAATGCAAAAAATTGGTAAAACTTTGAAAGTGTCCCCAAGTGCAGATGCAAAAACCATCAAGCGCTGCAAGAAACTGGCTCACATGAGGACTGCCCCAGGAAAGGAAGACCAAGAGTCACCTCTGCTTCTGAGGATAAGTTTATCCGAGTCACCAGCCTCAGAAATCGCAGGTTAACAGCAGCTCAGATTAGAGACCAGGTCAATGCCACACAGAGTTCTAGCAGCAGACACATCTCTTCAACAACTGTTAAGAGGAGACTTTGTGCAGCAGGCCTTCATGGTAAAATAGCTGCTAGGAAACCACTGCTAAGGACAGGCAACAAGCAGAAGAGACTTATTTGGGCTAAAGAACACAAGGAATGGACATTAGACCAGTGGAAATCTGTGCTTTGGTCTGATGAGTCTAAATTTGAGATCTTTGGTTCCAACCACCGTGTCTTTGTGCGATGCAGAAAAGGTGAACGGATGGACTCTACATGTCTGGTTCCCACCGAGAAGCATGGAGGAGGAGGTGTGATGGTGTGGGGGTGCTTTGCTGGTGACACTGTTGGGGATTTATTCAAAATTGAAGGCATACTGAACCAGCATGGCTACAACAGCATCTTGCAGCAGCATGCTATTCCATCCGGTTTGCGTTTAGTTGGACCATCATTTATTTTTCAACAGGACAATGACCCCAAACACACCTCCAGGCTGTGTAAGGGCTATTTGACCAAGAAGGAGAATGATGGGGTGCTACGCCAGATGACCTGGCCTCCACAGTCACCAGACCTGAACCCAATCGAGATGATTTGGGGTGAGCTGGACCGCAGAGTGAAGGCAAAAGGGCCAACAAGTGCTAAGCATCTCTGGGAACTCCTTCAAGATTGTTGGAAGACCATTTCCATTGACTACCTCTTGAAGCTCATCAAGAGAATGCCAAGAGTGTGCAAAGCAGTCATCAAAGCAAAAGGTGGCTACGTTGAAGAACCTAGAATATAAGACATATTTTCAGTTGTTTCACACTTTTTTGTTAAGTATATAATTCCACATGTGTTAATTCATAGTTTTGATGCCTTCAGTGTGAATGTACAATTTTCATAGTCATGAAAATACAGAAAAATCTTGAAATGAGAAGGTGTGTCCAAACTTTTGGTCTGTACTGTATATAATCGTCTTATCCCGTCTGTCTGTCTGTCCTTCTGTCCAGGAAATCCTGCGTCGCTGATTGGTCCAGCCGCGGCCAATCAGCGACGCGGGATTTCAGAAAAAGATGGCGGCCGTTAGCAGCTCATCTGCCGCACGGAGGTCAGCGGCGATGCAGCCGGGAGATGACCGGCGCTAGCCGCTCATCTCCCGGCTGCTCGCAGCAGAAGTACCGCGACCGGCGGCGCCGCTGATCTCCCGACGGCAAGTGTGAAGCGAGGACCGGGGAGCGGCGCCGCCAGTCGGGATACTTCGGCTGTGAGCAGCCGGCCATCTCCCGGTTCCTTGCAGCGGAAGTACCCGCACAGGTAGCGTCGCTGCCCGGTTCTCAGTAATACGATTCGCTGATTGGTCGGAATCAGTGATATTGGCGCCGCGACCAATCAGCGATACTGGCGCCAAATTTAAACACCGCTCTGCTGATTGGTCGTGGCCGGCGGCCGCGACCAATCAGCGATTTTGGCGCCACATTTAAACACCACTCTGTTGATTGCGCCTGGTCGGCCGCATACAGATTCTAGAATACCCGATGCGTTAGAATCGGGCCACCATCTAGTACTGTATATAAAGAGCTGTGGGAGCCATCACACTATATATAGAGACCTGTGAAAAGCTTATGTGTTGATCCAGAGGAAGTAAAAAAAAACCATGAGGCAGATGCTGCTTGCCCAAAATTAGGGGAAAAATTCCTTCCCGACTCCACATATGGCAATCAGACTAGTTGCTTGGATCAACGTCCCATAATAAAATCTAGTATGAATAACCTGTAATGTTATTCAAGAAAGTCACACAGGACCTCCTTGAACTTTTTTTAGAGAATTAAGTATTACAAGGTCATGTGGTAGAGAGTTCCATACCTCACACAATAAAACATTGCCATCTAACTTCCTTTAGACAAAGCGAATTAGGAGCTTGATGCTAGAGTAGTTGAATTAAAACTGAAAAAAATTATTAACACAGCAAAAAAGAGGAACAGTATTTATTCTCCAGCCCAGGTCTCAAAACTAATGCACTAATCAGGATGAAGCAAACCATATAATAAAGGCAGGGGCAGCACAGGTGCAAAATACTGATGAGACAACCAACTCATAACCTACCAATTCTTGGAGGGGGTCATTGCTTAGTATTAAAACTGCACACAAAAAAATGGCTTGTATAGGTCACTAGTCACACACAGATTGTTAGGGGAATGGTTGCAAACAACTTTATTAAATAATGGAAAGCAAACGAACCCGGGGTCCGTGATGCAGCCTGGAGGACTGTGGACGAACACCTTCCGGGTAAGAAGGTAAAACAACCAACTGAAATAACAATCCCCCCCGTGTTACTGCACACCGGAACGGGAATGGGGATTCGCACTATCTCCATTAACTGCACGAGAGATGTGCGACAAATAATGGAGCCGTAGCCCTGTTAACTGCACAGAGGCTACGCAGCAGGCGCTCGGATGCGTGTGTGATTCACGCCGGCTTATACGTGCTCCCAGCCGGCTTGCTACCGGACTGAGGAGTATCTCTCCACGTGGCTAACAGGCGGTGCCGGGAATACGGAGTCCGCAGTCTGTTCGGGGTGTATAGCGACCCCCTTGTTGGAGCCAGAGTGTCAGACGAAGCTACCTGCCTCCCTCCATCTAAGGCTGTCTATCCCCTGCTAAACCTGCCTGTCAGAAGCTATAACAGCAAAAGCACACGTGGAGCCGAAACGACCAAGCGTCCACACAATAACACCAACTCAGCTCAATGATCAGAGTGCGCCGCCATGTTTGTGGGCGTGCTATTTAAATATTAAGCCCTGCCCATCGTCACATTATTGGTGACGTCACCCGCGACCAATCAGGCGGTGCCAGGTCACCGGATCAGCTGACTCCCAAACCACCAATCACGGTCCGCCATGTCACGGGCATGCTCAGTGCAGTGTATCCTGGACTTAGGCTGTAACAGCCCTGTTTCCCTCCGCAACCTATCCTTCATGTTGCTAGGAACAAAGACCCGAGAGACAACTTGTACATCTCGTGCACCAGCTAGGCGTTGGGACTGACGATGATGCTGAGAAGCATCTGGACCGGAATGGGAGACCACAGAATCCACTGATGATTCTGAACCCATTTCGGATCCAGAAAACACCTGACGCCTAACACAGATAGTGCTCAATATAGGGCTTACAGCCTATTAGTGACCCTCATACTGTTAGATTAGGTGGGCTGCAAAGCACTATCTAAGTGCACCCCATGAGGACAGACCCCCTAGTTTACAAATCCAGCATTGATGGGCTTGTCTGAACCCTGAATAAAAATAACATGCAAAATCTATATATGAGGTTCTGATAAATATTTTGGCGCTGGTCACGCACAGTGTCTGGTTTACAGCCTATTAGTGACGCCCATACTATTAGATTAGGCAGGCTATGCTCCCCTCATACACCTTACCACGGTGTGTAGTGTGACATGGAGCTAAACCCCCTGTCTTCTTAAGAATAAGGCTGCGAAAACCTTCTCTTTATTGATAGTAGAGAAACCTCCATACAGTAGATGCGGAAAACATACGATGAACCCCAGTATTGTACCACATAGATAGGGCTCTTACCGGCTAAGCTTGGAGCAGGCTGTGTGCACAGAGCCCAAGATACAAAACTGTAGGGATGTGGACTGTCTTACCCTGTTCCTGCCCCTGAAGACAACAAACACGTCATGTGAATACTGTCTTGCGGTTTTATATCTAAAAGTGTGATGAAAGCCGGCCGGTGGGTGCAGCTCTCTGGCGCCCCCTTACCTCTCAGGTCAGTCAAGGTACTGCACCTAGAGAAAGTAGTGCCAGGAAGCTGCAACCAGCGCAGGGAACACGGTAGTGTGTTATCCCTTCAACGTCACTAAACCGTAACGTCACTACACAGCACAACTCGCTAGCGCCCTCTTAGCCTCAGGTCAGTCAAGGAACTGCACCTAGGATAAGCGGTCGCCAGGGAGACTGTCCTGTAACCTACTGGGTATCGGGGCCCTCTGTAGTGAGGGCGGTATATATATCTTCCTTGGCCGCGCCAGGAATATATATATCTGAACCTCCGACCGTCACTACCAGCCTTCCCCAATCCCCAGTTGGTATGCTGCCACCAGTCCCTATTTTAGATATACGCCCAGTCCGTGAATGGGCCTATATCGGGTCAGGAACCAACCCTGGGTAGCGTTTTTGGGCTTGAGCCGAGCTCACACGGACGTGCGTTCGTTATGCAGAATAAAAGGCAGGCCCACAATTACTTGAGGTAATTGATTATAATAATACACTAGATACACGATATACAACTAAATATACACAGGTATAAGGTCAGGCTAAACTATACAACAATGGAATACAACACACAGAATCACCACAGCATATCAGTTACCGGTTTCTTGATTTTCTTGTGACGCAGGGAGAGGATTCTGCGGTCGCAGGCACGGTTCTTTGTTACAGGCTGAGGCCTACCACCGCATGGTCAAACTGCTCCTCCCCTTGGTGGCCTCAGCTGGTGCTCAGATATTCAGCACCCCACTCTTGGGTCAAGACTGACTTGTCTCTTGTCTGTCCTGCTATCTTACCTGCCCCGTCCCGCCCACTGCTGGTGAGGTCAGCTGGCTCAGTCTCCACCCTCAGGTCTAACTTCGATCAGAAGCCCAAATTCTATGGAACCCAATAACTTCTTCTGGGATGGTCTCATGATACCCCCAGGGGTTCCCATGGATTCGGGCCGCCGTAACCGACCTTTTGATATCAATTATGATACCATACGGTCCTCAGGAATGGCTCCGCGCTATATCTTGGCTTCCAGAGCACGTACAAACGTCTACCGCGGAGGCTTGTGTGCGCAATGGCTCCGGGACGCCGTGATATTTTTTTATTGGCCCATCCCACGCAACATGCGTGTGTGACACCCCAGGGGTCTGGTTGTCACAGTGATAGAGATATTACGTCTGAGAGCAGGTGGGAGGTCCTTTGGTCAGGGATCCTGTGCATGCCACACCTCCTGCCCAGCCTTGGGAGGGGAAGAACTTCCCCTGTATAAACCCGGGGCTGAGGCAGAGTGATTGAGTCCAGGAAGAGTAGAGACAAGAGCAGCATAGGAAGCAGCAGAGTCACAAGGAGTCAGGGGCTGGCAGCTAAAGAGCTCGCCCTGACTAAGAAGATTCTTTACCGGACCCGGAGTCCGAGGCTGTGGGGACTAACTTCTACCCAGCAGCAGAATCCGTCAGGCAGGGGATTTCAGGTCCCCTGGCCCAGAAGCCCGAAGGCCCGGTCACACGCGTGGGACCAGCACCGCCATCGTGGAGCGGAAGCCATTAGAAGGCCCCGAGTCACCGGCCATACGGGTGAGCACCACACGGTACACTCAGGGACGTGGGCTACTTACATCAGCTTCTAGCAAGGTAGCCAGAAGAGTACAGTCAGCTTGGGAGGCCTACAACTACGCCTGGCCAGGGGAGATCCCATCTGCTCAAGGACTGACCAGGCCCCGTTCGCTAGCAAGTACTCCGGGAGGGTCTATCGTTGTTACCAGTAAAGACCCTGAACGCTACCATACCGTCTCTGAGTGGTTCCTGCTACCCCCATCATCCACGTCGGCTGCCCTGAGGCCATACCCCTCCCGTTGGGGGTTATACTATCACGTTGCACCATCCTTCCACCGGCCTCAGCGGTCTGCCCTGCAGCAGCAGCCCCCTGGCTGCATTCAACGGGTGGCGTAGTCATCAACCATTTTCTACCGCTAACAGACTGCCGTCCAGTTTGACTCCCTGGGCACGGACCGGGTCACCGCCACGAGACTACAACCCTAAACAGATCCGGCTCCGGGTAAGCTCCCGCGTGCGCAACGCAGCGCGACACAGGCCCAGGGGCGCGTCAACTTTGGCGTAGTCGGCAGGATCACGTGCCCGCAACCACCGGGTACTGCGTGCCTGAAAAGCAAAGACTGTTCAAACTTACCAGTGGTGAAGATTCCCGCCATCGGTGAAGATTCCCGCCATCCGGCGCCATCTTCAGCCTTCTTCCCGCCATCGGTGAAGTTTCCCGCCATCCGGCGCCATCTTCAGCCTTCTTCCCGCCATTGGACGCCATCTTGAGGACGCCGCGCGGGAAGAAGAGGGGCGTGGACTCCGAAAGCGCGCGAGAACTGAAGCCCCGCCTCACGTCCGGACGTTGCGTAAGGTCCTGGAAGGAGCCCAGCAGACGCCGACGTCACAGGAGCGCGACGGAAGGTCCTCAACCCTGACGATCCACTGCGGAGCCGCGGCCTACGGAAGAGGATCATCGCAAGGTAGGCCACGGTCCACTAGGGGGGAGGAAGATGTCGGATACGGAGGAGAGCTTCACTACCTCGACCCCCGCCAGCGCCACCGCTGCTGCAGTTATGCCCTTCACCATGCCATATATCCCGGGAGCAGCTTGGCTACCCCAGTACTCAGGGGAGTCACATACCCTGCATGACTTTAGAGAAAAGCTGGATAGCCTCTTCCAGGTGTACCCCCTCACAGAAGAGCAAAAAGTGAGCATCCTGGTGGCCCAACTAACCGGGGCAGCCAAAAGGGAAGTAAAATCCTGGCCACCTGGGAGGAAGACTGTCGCAGGGATACTAACCCGGCTGAAGGACACCTTTGATACCCGCACCTCAGCCGAGATTAAGCTTAGATTCTACGGGTGCAAGCAGCGAGCGCATGAGAGTATAAGGGACTATGCACTAAACCTACAAGAGGCCCTGAGGGCCATAAAGCAGACCGACCCTGATGGGGTGGGAAACGAGGACAGGCTGTTGACTGAACAATTTATAGAGGGTTTATATTGCAATGCCCACCGAACCCAGTTGCGGGCAATGGCCTTACAGGATCCCCATCTGGACTTTGCACAGTTCAAGGATAGAGCTATCCGGGTGCTCCGAGAACCAGCACCGGGTGGCGTTGTGACCCACAGGCGCCCAGCTATTACTTACCACCAGGAGGCGGCGCCCTTGTCGGCAGGGCCTGTGGGAGCTGATGCGCAGGCTTTGGACAATGACCCGGCTCCAGACCTACACCATCAGGTCCAAGAGCTAGTTAAGAGCGTTGCTGCGCTAACCCGAACTGTGCAGTCTTTACAGGTTTCCACTCCAGGGAAGATCCAGCTGGCATCCGGACCGGAGGACATCCCGTGGCGTCGACCAAGGAGGACCCCACCGGCCAGAGGAAGACCCAGTGACCGATACAGCGAGGACGGACGACCCATCTGCCGCCGCTGCAATCAACCCGGACATATGGAAAGGTACTGTTCTTTAAACGGGCACAACCTGGGGTAGAGGGCCAACCCCCAGGAAAAAGATCACCAGGCCCATCGAACTGGCGCGACAGATATGTGGGAGGACGTCCAGTCTTGCCTGTGGTACTGGATGGCATTCCCATGAGTGCCCTACTGGACACCGGGTCACAGGTCACCACCATCCCGTACGTGCTCTTCAAGCAGTACTGGAATGACTCGGATATTACCCGCTACCCTGACGACGACTTGAGTATCATCGCCAGCAATGGTCAGCCCGTGCCACAGATCGGATTTAAAGAGGTGACCATCAAAATTGGTAGAGTCGAACTGGCCGCACAGGGACTGATCATTGTAGACATTGACAAACATGAGAGTCACCCAAAGATAACTCTAGGAACTAATGTAATTGAAAATTGTCTTGCAGAGGTGATTTTCCTTTTACAGCAGGTTGCCAAGAATGCCAGCTCCGGCGAGCAGCGGGTGCTCCAGAAAGAGATCCGGGCACTGATGCAACGGCAACAAGTAGAACTCTCCGGCGGTGAGATTGGTAGCGTAAGAATGTGTGACCCTTTTCCTATTGCCATGCCCCCAAAAAGTGAAATGATGATTTGGTGCCGGGCAGCTATTGGTCTGAGAGGTAGAGATTACCAGGCAATGGTAGAACCAGTTTACTCAGATAGTAGGCCCACCATTTTGACAGCACGGGGGGTGGTCAATGTACGCCATGGGAGGGTGCCCGTTCGCATAATAAATATCGGGGAGAGGGAAGTGTACCTGCCCCGGTATGCCACGCTAGCCAAATTATATACCACTAATCAAAATTCTATACAATTTGTGGAACCCTTGCCTCCATCTCACCCGGAGGAAGGTAACGGCTCTAAGAAAGACATGGAGGACTGGTGTCAGCAACTACATCTGGGTACTGACTCCACTCCCTCACACCAGAAACAAGGAGTCTATCGGGTGGTTCAAGAGTATGAGAGAGTGTTTAGTAAACACCCGTTAGACTTCGGGCGAGTCAAGGGGGTAGAACACCGCATCCCCACGGGAGATCATCCTCCCATAAAAGAGAGGTATCGACCCGTACCCCCTGCACATTACCAACACGCCAAGGGGATGCTTAGAGACATGAAGGAGGCTGGGGTAATCCGGGATAGCTGTAGCCCCTGGGCAGCCCCACTAGTTTTAGTCAAAAAGAAAGACAACACCATGAGGATGTGTGTAGATTACCGGAAAATCAACCGTATCACACACAAGGATGCGTACCCCTTACCAAGGATAGAGGAGTCATTGGCTGCTTTAAGATCTGCTAACTTCTTCTCTACCTTGGATCTCACTAGCGGGTACTGGCAGGTTCCTGTAGCAGAGGCAGACCGGGAGAAGACTGCATTCACCACCCCGATGGGACTTAGTGAGTTCACCTGCATGCCGTTCGGACTCTGCAACGCCCCAGGAACCTTCCAACGATTAATGGAGTGCTGTCTGGGCCACAGAAACTTCGAGACGGTCCTGTTGTACCTGGACGATGTCATCGTATACTCCAAAACTTACGAGGACCACCTGAAACACCTGGCGGAGGTGTTCGAAGCTCTGGCGAGTTATGGCCTAAAGGTGAAACCCTCCAAGTGTCACCTCCTGAAACCAAAGGTGCAATACCTGGGACACGTGGTGAGCGCTGACGGAGTGGCTCCCGACCCCGATAAGATCACCGCAATTAAGGGATGGCCAAGCCCCTCCAGCGTAAAAGAAGTGCGGCAGTTCCTAGGGTTGGTAGGCTACTACCGAAGGTTTATTCCCGGTTTCACCAAAAAGGCAGCGCCTATGCAGGACCTCCTGATAGGCCAGTCCCGGAAGGCCAAGAACCAGAAGCCGCCCTTCAAATGGGAAGAGCTAGAAGAAGAGTCCTTCCGCCAGCTGAAGATGGCCCTCACGGGGGATGAAATCTTGGCGTACCCAGACTATAGCCAGCCCTTCATCCTCTACACCGACGCCAGTAACATCGGGCTAGGAGCCGTACTATCCCAGATTCAGCAGGGGAGAGAACGAGTGATCTCCTATGCCAGCCGAAAACTGCGACCCACCGAAAGGAACCCCGAGAATTACAGCTCATTTAAGCTAGAGTTCCTGGCCGTGGTATGGGCAGTCACCGAGCGCTTTAGGCATTACCTCGCTTCTTCCCGGTTCACCGTATACACGGATAACAACCCGTTGATACACCTGGACACGGCAAGACTCGGTGCCCTGGAGCAGAGGTGGATGGCCCGTCTGTCCAACTACGAGTTTACAATTAAATACCGGGCAGGGCGCTCCAATACCAACGCCGACGCCCTGTCCAGGATGCCCAACCTGCCGGACGGAGGAGAAGATCCGGAGGGACTGGAAGAAGTTGAACTCCCTGCGTTCCACCGTCATGGGACTATCCAGTATTCCCACCGGGTAAGGAGTAAGCAGGCTGCTACGTTGAACCCCTTACCTCACTACAACTGGGCGGAAACGCAAGACAGCGACCCTGCCGTCCGACTGGTGAAGGAGATGCTGACTCGCCCGGAGGCTAGTCTGGAATCAGACGCTCCAGAGGAAGCCAAACAACTATGGGCAGAGAAGAGTCGACTGTTCCTTTACAAGGGGAAGTTGTGCCGCAGAATGGTTAACTCCAGGACGCATGAACTACTCTGGCAAGTAGTGGTGCCACGAAGAGACGCAGCCATGGTGATGGAGGCATACCACGACGGAGCTGGACACTTCGGGTGGAAAAAGCTGGAGTTCCTGCTGCGCGAGCGGTTCCACTGGGTAGGCATGAGGGGAACCATCGAGAAGTGGTGCAGAGACTGTGGCCCGTGCAATCTGAGAAGGAAGGACCGGGCCAGCCAGAAGACTCCCCTGCAGTCCATCGTCACCCGGCAACCGTTGGAACTGGTGGCCTTGGATCATGTAAAACTGACCCCCAGCAGAAGTGGCTACGTCTACGCGTTAACCATCGTGGATCATTACTCCCGGTTTCTGGTTGTCGTCCCCGTCAAGGACTTAACGGCTCGAACAGCAGCTAGAGCCTTCCAGCAGCACTTTTGCCGCCCACACGGGTACCCGGACCAAGTGCTGACGGACCAGGGACCTGCCTTTGAAGCGGAGGTCTTCCAGGAATTCTGTAATCTGTATGGCTGCCGGAAGATAAGGACGACACCCTACCATCCGCAAACTAATGGACTTTGTGAAAAAATGAACCAGGTGGTAATGGATCTTCTAAAAACGTTGCCCCTGGAAGAACGCAGTCTGTGGCCTGAGAAGTTGCCCGATCTGGTGGACCTATACAACCACATCCCGGTAGGTTCCACCAACTGTACCCCGGCTTACCTAATGAGGGCAAGACCTGGTAAGTTACCTGTTGACCTGGAAATGGGAGTCCTGACGCCCGAGGACACTTCACCAGAAACAGACTGGGACACAGAGAGGCAGCAGCAGTACCGGAAAGTACAGGAGAGCGTGGAGCGAAGTCTTTGTCAGGCTAGGGAAAGACAAGAGAAGACTTACAACCAGTATGCTCCCGCTGTTCCCCTGGTACCCGGAGAGCAGGTCTTGAAGAGGAAGAGACGGCTCCACAAGTTGGACGACCAGTGGGAGAAGGACCCGTACACCGTACTGCCCTCAAGCCACGAGAACCCGAAGGTCTGTACCATCAGTAAAGACGGAGGGGAAACCACAGCCATTGTATCCCGGGACCACCTGAAGAAGTGCCCCGAACAACTGAGGAACCCTGAGGAGGAACAGGAAGACCATCGACCCGTGGAAGAAAGGGAAGATATGGTTAGTACCGTGCTCGGGGACTTCCCTCGGTCTTGGACTCAAGTCAATGGTGCAGTTGTGGTACCCATACTCACCTTCCTCCAACCATCATCCCAAGAACCTACGGAGCAACGGGTAGAGCTGGAAGAGCAGCCGGTCCAGGAGGCAGAAGACTCCACCCAAGCGGAACGGGAGAATCCACCCTCTGCTTATAGTGAGCCTGCCGTACCCCTAGTGAGACAAAGAGCCGGTAGACAGCTGCCCAGTTTACCCTTGACAGCTCCTACACCCTGTAGTTCAGGGCCAGACAGTCAGCTCCGTAGGTCCACTAGGGCCACTAGAGGCCAGTTACCCGCACGTTGGAGGATCTAAATGTTTAAGTTGTTTTACAATGTTTACCTGTTTATTGTTGCTTGTGTGTAATTTTGTGTTTCTAGTTGTTTTTAGGAGTCTTCGGTGGATTTACCGGGAATCCTTTGTATATAGTTGGAGCGTAACCCAGGATGGACTAGAGACTGTTAAGGACTCGGGGTAGGACAGACCCCTACCTGGTTACGTCTCCCTGTGTTGGTGAAATGGACACCTTTGCTTTTCTTCAAAGACTGCACCCGGTTGCGGACATCCGTGACCATCTTATTGTGTTTCCTTATTGTATTTTATTGTTCTTTGATATACCTTGTTATATTTTTCTAAAAAAATGTTTAGTCCCGGAGTACTAAATTTCACTAGGGGGGAGTGTGACACCCCAGGGGTCTGGTTGTCACAGTGATAGAGATATTACGTCTGAGAGCAGGTGGGAGGTCCTTTGGTCAGGGATCCTGTGCATGCCACACCTCCTGCCCAGCCTTGGGAGGGGAAGAACTTCCCCTGTATAAACCCGGGGCTGAGGCAGAGTGATTGAGTCCAGGAAGAGTAGAGACAAGAGCAGCATAGGAAGCAGCAGAGTCACAAGGAGTCAGGGGCTGGCAGCTAAAGAGCTCGCCCTGACTAAGAAGATTCTTTACCGGACCCGGAGTCCGAGGCTGTGGGGACTAACTTCTACCCAGCAGCAGAATCCGTCAGGCAGGGGATTTCAGGTCCCCTGGCCCAGAAGCCCGAAGGCCCGGTCACACGCGTGGGACCAGCACCGCCATCGTGGAGCGGAAGCCATTAGAAGGCCCCGAGTCACCGGCCATACGGGTGAGCACCACACGGTACACTCAGGGACGTGGGCTACTTACATCAGCTTCTAGCAAGGTAGCCAGAAGAGTACAGTCAGCTTGGGAGGCCTACAACTACGCCTGGCCAGGGGAGATCCCATCTGCTCAAGGACTGACCAGGCCCCGTTCGCTAGCAAGTACTCCGGGAGGGTCTATCGTTGTTACCAGTAAAGACCCTGAACGCTACCATACCGTCTCTGAGTGGTTCCTGCTACCCCCATCATCCACGTCGGCTGCCCTGAGGCCATACCCCTCCCGTTGGGGGTTATACTATCACGTTGCACCATCCTTCCACCGGCCTCAGCGGTCTGCCCTGCAGCAGCAGCCCCCTGGCTGCATTCAACGGGTGGCGTAGTCATCAACCATTTTCTACCGCTAACAGACTGCCGTCCAGTTTGACTCCCTGGGCACGGACCGGGTCACCGCCACGAGACTACAACCCTAAACAGATCCGGCTCCGGGTAAGCTCCCGCGTGCGCAACGCAGCGCGACACAGGCCCAGGGGCGCGTCACGTGTACTATTCATGTTTCTATATCTTATGCCTCCATGCTTGTGACAGACAAAGAAACTAGTCCTATGGGACAAATGGTCAGGTACAGATAGACGAAGCACCCCCCCCTGCTGGCTGTGTTTCCTCTCGAAGTCTTTGAAGCTCCTAGCATTCAAGTGTTAAGTAGGCTTCTTATCTTACAGGAGCCTGGATGGGGGGAAACTATCTAGTTGACGTTTTAACAGAAGGTCCCAAGGGTGGGGGCTGCTGAAGTGTGGCCATCCCTGGATATGATTTATCATTACCAAGATGGCGGCTACAGGTTCATCACACCTCCCCCTATACGAGGGCGCAAGGGGGTAGCACATTCCTGTGTTCCCCCGTGCGTCCTTCTGCACCCTCCCCTTGCCGGGATAACCCGTCAGCGTTACCGTGGTCACGGCCTCTTCTGTGGCGAATGGAGAAGTGGTACTGCTGGAGAGCGAGGCTCCAGCGTAGCAACCTGCCATTCGACCCAGAGACCGTGTGTAACCAGCTGAGGGGGTTGTGGTCCGTCTCCACGGTGAAATGGCTCCCGTACAAGTAGGGCTGCAGACGCTGCAGGGCCCATACAATTGCCAGGCATTCTTTTTCCACCGTGGAGTAAGCCACCTCCCGGGGCAGTAGCTTCCTGCTCAGGTACAAGACAGGATGTTCCTGGCCTGTCGTGTTGACCTGACTTAGCACAGCACCGAGGCCAAAGTCACTGGCGTCGGTCTGTACCACAAACGGCCGGTCGAAGTCGGCAGCTTGCAGTACAGGGGAGCTACTTAGGGCGGCCTTGAGTGCCCCGAAAGCTGTCTCGCAGGCGACTGTCCAGTCGACTGCGACGGGCAGCTTCTTCTTGGTGAGGTCCGTCAGGGGCTTGGCCAGGGTGCTATAGTGTGGGACGAACCTCCTATAGTACCCGGCGGTCCCCAAGAAGGACATCACCTGCTTTTTGGTCCTAGGAGTGGGCCAGGATGCGATGGCATCCACTTTCCCCGGTTCTGGCTTCAGAACCCCCCCGCCTACCCGGTGACCCAGGTAGAGGACCTCACTCATGCCCAGCTGGCACTTTTCCGGCTTGATGGTCAAGCCTGCCCGGTGGATCCGACCGAGCACCTGCCGCAGGTGCTCTAGGTGATCCTCCCAAGTGGGACTGAAGACTGCAATATCGTCCAAGTACGCAGCCGCGTACCCTTCAAGTCCCTCAAGCAGCGTATTGACCATTCGCTGAAAAGTGGCAGGGGCATTCTTCATGCCGAATGGCATCACTGTGGACTCGTACAGTCCAAAAGGGGTGATAAAGGCAGAGCGTTCCCTTGCCGCGGGGGTCAGAGGAATCTGCCAGTACCCCCGGCTCAGATCCATGATGGTCAGGTACTTAGCCCCGGCCATCCGATCGAGCAGGTCATCGATGCGTGGTATGGGGAACGCATCGGTGGCCGTTACAGCGTTGAGCCCCCGGTAGTCCACGCGGAACCGTGTAGTTCGGTCCTTCTTTGGTACGAGGACTACAGGCGAGGCCCACGCGCTGCTGGATGCCTGGATCACCCCCAGCTTCAGCATCTCGTCTATCTCTTGGCGCATGTTTCCCTGCACCTCGAAAGAGACCCGATATGCTGAACGCCGGATCGGTGGGTGATCGCCAGTGTCCACGTCGTGGACAGCCATCTCAGTCCTTCCGGGCAGGCTGCTGAACAGCCCCCGGAAGGGGTGCAGGGTGGTCCCCAGCTGGGACCGTTGGTCCTCCGTGAGCTGGTGGCCAACCCCCACATCCTCGATGGACCCACCCGCCTTGGCTTGGGTGAGCAGATCCAGGAGGGTTTCTACCTCTCCTTCCTCGGGAAGGTTGCACACTGGGTGGGCAGTCGCTTCCCGCTCATGATGAGCCTTCATCATGTTCACGTGGAAGGCCTTCCTCCTTCCACGGGCGTGATCCAGGGTGACCAGATAGGTGACGGCATTGAGTTTCTGGTGCACGAAGTAGGGACCTTCCCAGGCTGCCTGAAGCTTGTTCTGTGGTACGGGGACCAGTACCCACACCTTTTGACCCACCTGGTAGGTCCTCTCACAAGCATTCTGGTCGTACCACCGCTTCTGGTCGGCCTGGGCCTGGGCCATATTGTCCTGCACCAGCTTTGCCAAGGCCATCATCCTGTCCCGGTGGCGCACGACATACTCGATGACCGACACCTCGGGGGTGGCCAAATCCCCTTCCCATGCTTCCTTCACCAGAGCCAGGGGGCCCCGTACCCGTCGCCCGTACAGGAGCTCAAAGGGGGAGAACCCCGTTGAGGCCTGCGGAACCTCCCGGTAAGCAAATAGGAGGTGTGGGAGGTAACGCTCCCAGTCTCTCCCGTGGGAGTCGACCAACATCTTAAGCATCTGCTTTAAGGTGCCATTGAACCGCTCACACAGGCCATTAGTCTGTGGGTGATACGGGCTGGCCACCAGATGTTGCACCTGCATTTGCTTACAGAGGGACTCCATCAGCCGCGACATGAACTGGGTCCCTCGGTCGGTGAGCATTTCTTGGGGGAAACCCACTCTGGAGAAGATCTCCAGTAAGGCGGTAGCCACCTTGTCGGCCCGAATGGACGACAAAGCTACCGCTTCCGGGTACCGGGTGGCATAGTCCACTACCGTGAGTATGAAGCATTTCCCGGAGTGGCTGGGAGTGGACAGAGGTCCAATAAGATCCACAGCGACCCTCGAGAAAGGCTCTTCGATGATTGGCAGAGTTACCAGTGGGGCTTTGGGGCGCGGCCCCGCCTTCCCCACCCTCTGACAGGTGTCACACGAACGGCAGTAGGCACCCACCGCGGCTCCCATCCCAGGCCAGTAGAAATGCTGAGCTATCCTGGCCTTGGTTTTAGCGATCCCTAGGTGTCCGGCCATCGGAATCTCGCGTGCGATCCGCAACAATTCCGCCCTGAACGGATAGGGTACCACTAACTGTCGGTCCCTGGGCCACGCCTCCGGTGAACCCTGCTGGACCGTTACCCGGTACAGCCGTCCCTGGTCCCAGACCACACGCTCGCAGTCTGACTCCATGGGAGGCTGTGCCGCCTGTTCCTTGAGAGCTTTCAGGCTGTCGTCTGCTTCCAACGCAGCCTGAAATTCCTGACTTGATGTGGCCAGAATCGACGAAACTGCCACATCCTCTGTCAGCCCCTCCGGGCATGTCACCTGGCCGCTGTCTGACCCGGCAGACACTTGGTCAGAAGTGGGGAAGCCGTCGGACCTCTGCAAGGCTCCTTGGGCTCCGGCGCTCCCACTCCTGGTGACAGCGGCTATGACCGCTGTGACCGTGGGTAGTGCCTGCTTCCCCTCTGTTTCTGACCAAGCCGCCCGATCAGGCAGGCTTCCTAGGCCTTTGGACATCTCGGATGTGGGGAACTCCTGCCCTGGGGTCTTACCTGGCGGCTCCTCTCTTGGGACACCCCCACCTCCCATGGCCTGTTCCTCCCCCTGCAGTGGGCCTATACTCAGCAGCCTGGATACCCCTGGGAGCCCTACACTGCCGGTAGCTGCCCCCCTCTCCATCCCTGAGCTTCCCTCTACAGAATCCTGCCCGCCCCCTCCCTCACCGGAGGACAAGAGGTCACGGCACGCCGGCTGAGCACCTCTGCGGGCATCCCCACACTCCCCACCTGCTTTCACTAACCCTGTTTGTGTTGTGTCTGTGCAGGTGTTACCCTCAGGTTTCACTCCCTCCTCCTCAGCAGGACACACACTACATACAACATGGTTGGCATTAGCAGCAGACAAATCAATACACTCTTGGGGGGCCGAACTTGGGGGTTCAGAGGGTACATACTGCGATACTAGACGCCCCAAGTCGGTCCCTAATAAAACATTTGCGGGAATATTTGGCGTTACTCCCACCTCCCGCATCCCCCTTCCGGCACCCCAGTCCAAATACACCATGGCAACGGGAAGTGCCGGCTCCACGCCTCCAACCCCGGAGACGGAAAGAGTCTTTCCTGGTACCAAGTCCTGGGGGGACACCACCTCAGGCCGTACCAGTGTTCGTTCAGCGCCCGTGTCCCGCAGTCCCATGACCGCAGAACGGCCTATGGTGACGGGTTGGATGTTGTCCAGGGACCTACCACCACCCCCTCCCACACACAAAACATTGGGCGCTCTCTGGGACTGGGATGGGGTCTTTTGGCGCTGGGGACACTCAGCCCTAAAGTGTCCTGGTTTGTTGCATAGATGACAACGTCTTACGTCTGGTCCTTGCCTGGAGAGGGCAACAGGGGGATACACCCCTTGTGTTCTAGGGGCCGGGGAAACAGGGGCATGACTGGGCTTACCCCCTCTCCAGGTGCTGCTGGCAGACTTCTTCAGCTCAGGCGCCCTGTTATTGGCATACTCGTCTGCCAGGGCGGCTGTAGCAGAAGCCCCTGTTGGTTTTCGGTCACGGAGGAACTGTCGGAGGTCCTCTGGGCAGTTCCACAAGAACTGCTCCGTGACGAACAGTTCCTGGACCTCCTGGCGGGTAGTAAGCGCTAGACCCGAGGTCCAGTGCTCTGCGGCTCTCAACAGCGCCCGCATATGATCGGTCCAGGTGTCCTTGGGGCCACGCAGCAGGCTCCGGAACTTCTGGCGGTACGACTCGGGAGTGAGGTTGTACTGCCGGATCAGGGCCCGCTTGATGCAGTCGTAGTTCTGTACCTCCCCGGCAGGTAAGTCCCCCAAGGCATCCAGGGACTTACCCCTCAAACGGGGGGTCAGGTATCTGGCCCACTGATCCCGGGCCAGATGGTGCTGAAGACAGGTCCGTTCAAATGCCACCAGAAAGGAGTCCAGGTCCCCATCCTTCTCCAGTAGAGGGAAGTCCTCAGCTCGGACTTTGGACGACTTGGTCTCCTGATGGGTTGGTTGCTCTAGCGGAAGCCCCCGCTGGGCCAGGTCCAGTTGGTGCTGGCGCTCCGCAGCTCGCTCTGCACGCTCCGCAGCCTCCCGGCGCTCTGCAGCTTCACGCTCCGCAGCCTCCCGGCGCTCTGCAGCCCGCTCTGCACGCTCCGCAGCCTCCCGGCGCTCCGCAGCTTCGCGCTCCTCCTCCGCTGCCTTCTCTGATGCTGCCAGGAGGGTTTTGTAGACGGCATCGCCATGAGACTGGAGACTTGCCATAGCCGCTTGTAAAAGGGCTTGTGATCTGGACAGGCTGGGCTTGGTAGGTGGTGGGCAGCCCACTGCGGGACCGTATACTGGGGACTGGCTCCCTGAGGTGCCCGGGCTGGACTCCTCCTCGCCATGAGTAACAATGTCCTCCCCTCCTGCCACACGGACCGTAGCATTAGCCTCCTGCAGGGTCTTGCTCCTGGTGCCGTCTGCCATCTTGGTAACCGACACCGCTGCAACCCTGAGTTTGCACACACCTTGTTATACTTTTAGCCTGACCGTCTAACGTTGGGCTGACCTTAAGACTCCAGCAGTGGAAGTTACCACTGGCAGTCTTTAGTGCCTGGGAGTAGGGGTCCCACAACACTATTATTCTGCAATCCCACCGCTCTGCCACCAATGTGATGAAAGCCGGCCGGTGGGTGCAGCTCTCTGGCGCCCCCTTACCTCTCAGGTCAGTCAAGGTACTGCACCTAGAGAAAGTAGTGCCAGGAAGCTGCAACCAGCGCAGGGAACACGGTAGTGTGTTATCCCTTCAACGTCACTAAACCGTAACGTCACTACACAGCACAACTCGCTAGCGCCCTCTTAGCCTCAGGTCAGTCAAGGAACTGCACCTAGGATAAGCGGTCGCCAGGGAGACTGTCCTGTAACCTACTGGGTATCGGGGCCCTCTGTAGTGAGGGCGGTATATATATCTTCCTTGGCCGCGCCAGGAATATATATATCTGAACCTCCGACCGTCACTACCAGCCTTCCCCAATCCCCAGTTGGTATGCTGCCACCAGTCCCTATTTTAGATATACGCCCAGTCCGTGAATGGGCCTATATCGGGTCAGGAACCAACCCTGGGTAGCGTTTTTGGGCTTGAGCCGAGCTCACACGGACGTGCGTTCGTTATGCAGAATAAAAGGCAGGCCCACAATTACTTGAGGTAATTGATTATAATAATACACTAGATACACGATATACAACTAAATATACACAGGTATAAGGTCAGGCTAAACTATACAACAATGGAATACAACACACAGAATCACCACAGCATATCAGTTACCGGTTTCTTGATTTTCTTGTGACGCAGGGAGAGGATTCTGCGGTCGCAGGCACGGTTCTTTGTTACAGGCTGAGGCCTACCACCGCATGGTCAAACTGCTCCTCCCCTTGGTGGCCTCAGCTGGTGCTCAGATGTTCAGCACCCCACTCTTGGGTCAAGACTGACTTGTCTCTTGTCTGTCCTGCTATCTTACCTGCCCCGTCCCGCCCACTGCTGGTGAGGTCAGCTGGCTCAGTCTCCACCCTCAGGTCTAACTTCGATCAGAAGCCCAAATTCTATGGAACCCAATAACTTCTTCTGGGATGGTCTCATGATACCCCCAGGGGTTCCCATGGATTCGGGCCGCCGTAACCGACCTTTTGATATCAATTATGATACCATACGGTCCTCAGGAATGGCTCCGCGCTATATCTTGGCTTCCAGAGCACGTACAAACGTCTACCGCGGAGGCTTGTGTGCGCAATGGCTCCGGGACGCCGTGATATTTTTTTATTGGCCCATCCCACGCAACATGCGTGTACTATTCATGTTTCTATATCTTATGCCTCCATGCTTGTGACAGACAAAGAAACTAGTCCTATGGGACAAATGGTCAGGTACAGATAGACGAAGCACCCCCCCCTGCTGGCTGTGTTTCCTCTCGAAGTCTTTGAAGCTCCTAGCATTCAAGTGTTAAGTAGGCTTCTTATCTTACAGGAGCCTGGATGGGGGGAAACTATCTAGTTGACGTTTTAACAGAAGGTCCCAAGGGTGGGGGCTGCTGAAGTGTGGCCATCCCTGGATATGATTTATCATTACCAAGATGGCGGCTACAGGTTCATCACAAAAAGTGATATGTGTCTTATGTAATGTATAATGGTGATGTAACAGCATGTGAAGTGTTAATGCATAATGTGAGTATAGCATAAGATAAGCTTAGGATACCATAAGACATAAGTATAACATAAACCCTAAAATACAAATTTTATTAAATCTCTTTAAAATCGGGACATGCGGCATAAAGATGATACGCATCAGTATTGCACTTTATCAAGATAAGTTCCTTTTATTGTTTAGTCTTGTGATCATTTATGTCATTGATACCTCTATGGGTGATTAATTCCAGGGCTGGCTAGGGTTATCCAGGGATAGCCGCCGTGGAGCGGGGGCGCCACAGTGTCAACATTAACTAGGGTGTCACCCTCCACTATAAGGCAGGTAATCAGCATCTAGGGTGTTGAACAGGGCTGATTGTAGCCTTTGTTTGGATGCCCGAATGTATCCTTTGGCTTGGAGGTCCAAAGATATTAGGAACGTTCTTGGGTGTTTTTATAAATTTGCACATTGTCACTTTATTCACTGTTGTCACTTTAATCATTTAGTACACACTGAGGATTGATTGTTTGATGTGATATCTGTACCAGTTTCTGGTAGACTGTTAGATCTTTGGTCTATGTAAGTGTGGCACCCCAGGGGTCTGGTTTCCACAGTAACAGCAATGTTATGTCTGAGAGCAGGTGGGAGGTCTCTTGGTCAGGAATCCTATGCATGCCACACCTCCTGCCCAGTCCTGGGAGGGGAAGGACTTCCCCTATATAAACCTGGGGCTGAGGCAGGGTTAGAGAGTTCAAAGGGAGAGTTCAGCCAGGAGGGCTGACAGGGAGCTGTGGCTCCGGCTGGGCCTAGCTCCTGGGCCATGCCAGAAGTAGAGACAGAGAAGAGAAGCAGCTATGGGAAGAAACAACAGGAGCTCTGTGGGAGCAGTGCTACAAGGAGTCAGGGGCTGGCAGCTGCAGAGCTCGCCCTGACTGAGAAGCTATCACCGGACCCGGAGTCCGAGGCTGTGGGGACTAACTCCTATCCAGCAGCAGAAACCGACCGGCAGGGGATTGCAGGTCCTCTGGCCCAGAAACCCGAAGGCACGGTCACACGCGTGGGACCAGCACCGCCGTCGTGGAGCGGAAGCTACTAGAAGGCCCCGAGTCACCGGCCATACGGGTGAGCACCACACGGTACACTCAGGGACGTGGGCTACTTATACCCGCCTCTAGCAAGGTAGCCAGAAGAGTAACGTTAGTTTGGGAGGCCTACAACTCCGCCTGGCCAGGGGAGATCCCATCTGCTCAAGGACTGACCAGGCCCCAATCGCTAGCCAGTACTCCGGGAGGGTCTGTCTTTGTCACCAGTAAAGACCCTGAACTACACCGTACCGTCTCCGAGTGGTTCCTGCTACCCCCATCATCCACGTCGGCTGCCCTGAGGCCATACCCCTCCCGTTGGGGGTTATACTATCACGCTGCACAATCCTACCACCGGCCTCAGCGGTCTGCCCTGCAGCAGCAGCTCCTTAGCTGCACTCAACGGGTGGCGTAGTCGTCCAACATCTACCGCTAATACAGCGCCACTTAGTCTGACTCCCTGGGCACGGACCGGGTCACCGCCACGAGACTACAACCCTCACCAGATCCGGCTCCGGGTAAGCTCCCGCGTGCGCAACGCTGCGCGACACAGGCCCAGGGGCGCGTCAACTTTTGGCGTAGTCGGCAGGATCTCGTGCCCGCAACCACCGGGTACTGCGTGCCTGAAAAAGACTGTTCAAACTTACCAGTGGTGAAGATTCCCGCCATCCGGCGCCATCTTCGGCCTTCTTCCCACCCTCCGTGGAGGTTTCCCGCCATTGGACGCCATCTTGAGGACGCCGCGCGGGAAGAAGAGGGGCGTGGACTCCGAAAGCGCGCGAGAACTGAAGCCCCGCCTCACGTCCGGACGTTGCGTAAGGTCCTGGAAGGAGCCCAGCAGACGCCGACGTCACAGGAGCGCGACGGAAGGTCCTCAACCCTGACGATCCACTGCGGAGCCGCGGCCTACGGAAGAGGATCATCGCAAGGTAGGCCACGGTCCACTAGGGGGGAGAAGGATGTCGGATACGGAGGAGAGCTTCACCGCTCCAACCCCCGCCAGCGCCACCGCTGTTGCGGTCATGCCTTTCACCATGCCCTATATCCCGGGGGCAGCCTGGCTACCCCAGTACTCAGGGGAGTCACATACCCTGCAGGACTTTAGAGAAAAGCTGGATAGCCTCTTCCAGGTGTACCCCCTCACAGAAGAGCAAAAAGTGAGCATCCTGGTGGCCCAATTAACCGGGGCAGCCCAAAGGGAGGTAAAGTCCTGGCCACCTGGGAGGAGGACTGTCGCAGAGATACTAGCCCGGCTAACCAAGGAGGGGCTGCAGTGCTACCAATACGAGGAAAGCCAAGAGGACCCGGACGGGTCTGAGGACTACCCTCAGGAGGGAGCACAAAGAGGACACCGCTACTGAAGGGAAGTAGCATAAACAAAGAACTGTATATCGTTACCCGTCAGGGTATGAGAACTGATGCTAATTAAAATATGGTCCCCGTTGGGATTAGTGAATTGTTCCCCGTGTGTCCCTATCCCTTACCAGGCTGAGGACTGTGAGCAGCCATCCCCTATCCCTTACCAGGCTGAGGACTGTGAGCAGCCAATCCTTATCCCCACTGGCCGAGGACTGAGAGCGGCCATATCTTGTAAATAATTATGTGTCTCTAGTAATTTATAGGAGTCTTTGGTGGATTTACCGGGAATCCTGTGTACATAGTTGGAGCGTAACCTAGGGATGGACTAAAGACTGTTAAGGACTCGGGGCAGGACAGACCCCTACCTGGTTACGTCTCCCTGTTTTGGTGAAATGGACACCTTGCTTTTCTTCAAAGACTGCACCCGGTTGCGGACACGCCGTGACCATCTTTATGTGTTTTTCTTGTTGTATTATTATTGTTTATACCTTATTATGTTTTTCAAAAAAAAAATTGTTTAGTCCCGGAGTACTAAATTTCACTAGGGGGGAATGTGGCACCCCAGGGGTCTGGTTTCCACAGTAACAGCAATGTTATGTCTGAGAGCAGGTGGGAGGTCTCTTGGTCAGGAATCCTATGCATGCCACACCTCCTGCCCAGTCCTGGGAGGGGAAGGACTTCCCCTATATAAACCTGGGGCTGAGGCAGGGTTAGAGAGTTCAAAGGGAGAGTTCAGCCAGGAGGGCTGACAGGGAGCTGTGGCTCCGGCTGGGCCCAGCTCCTGGGCCATGCCAAAAGTAGAGACATAGAAGAGAAGCAGCTATGGGAAGAAACAACAGGAGCTCTGTGGGAGCAGTGCTACAAGGAGTCAGGGGCTGGCAGCTGCAGAGCTCGCCCTGACTGAGAAGCTATCACCGGACCCGGAGTCCGAGGCTGTGGGGACTAACTCCTATCCAGCAGCAGAAACCGACCGGCAGGGGATTGCAGGTCCTCTGGCCCAGAAACCCGAAGGCACGGTCACACGCGTGGGACCAGCACCGCCGTCGTGGAGCGGAAGCTACTAGAAGGCCCCGAGTCACCGGCCATACGGGTGAGCACCACACGGTACACTCAGGGACGTGGGCTACTTATACCCGCCTCTAGCAAGGTAGCCAGAAGAGTAACGTTAGTTTGGGAGGCCTACAACTCCGCCTGGCCAGGGGAGATCCCATCTGCTCAAGGACTGACCAGGCCCCAATCGCTAGCCAGTACTCCGGGAGGGTCTGTCTTTGTCACCAGTAAAGACCCTGAACTACACCGTACCGTCTCCGAGTGGTTCCTGCTACCCCCATCATCCACGTCGGCTGCCCTGAGGCCATACCCCTCCCGTTGGGGGTTATACTATCACGCTGCACAATCCTACCACCGGCCTCAGCGGTCTGCCCTGCAGCAGCAGCTCCTTAGCTGCACTCAACGGGTGGCGTAGTCGTCCAACATCTACCGCTAATACAGCGCCACTTAGTCTGACTCCCTGGGCACGGACCGGGTCACCGCCACGAGACTACAACCCTCACCAGATCCGGCTCCGGGTAAGCTCCCGCGTGCGCAACGCTGCGCGACACAGGCCCAGGGGCGCGTCATAAGTACGAATAAGGGACTTTTAGGGTCTAGGGGCAGCTGCCGTTCAGCAAGGGTGCCATTGTCATCTATATGTAGGATGCCCATCTCCGTTGACATGCAGGTTCAGGCTAGGGTATCTATAGGGTGAGTTTTATTGAAGTACAGTGGGTACGGAAAGCATTCAGACCCCTTTAAATTTTTCACTCTTTGTTTCATTGCAGCCATTTGGTAAATTCTAAAAAGTTCATTTTTTTCTCATTAAAGTACACTCTGCACCCCATCTTGACTGAAAAAAACAGAAATGTAGAAATTTTTGCAAATTTATTAAAAAAGGAAAACTGAAATATCACATGGTCATAAGTATTCAGACCCTTTGCTCATATTTAAGTCACATGTGTAACGGGTCTGGGAGGCGGAACCTCTGGGCTACTATACAAGGGGGTGGTCCTTGTAAGGGAGCGGGTGGCGACCAGGCAGGCAATCACAGCAGGTGACCGGGACAGTCTCTGGGTGTACGGGCAGGAGGTCACGGCAAGTGATCGAGGCAGTCTCTGGAAGAACGGGCTGGAGGTCACGGCAAGTGACCGGGCAGTCTCTGGAAGAACGGGCTGGAGGTCACGGCAAGTGACCGGGGCAGTCTCTAAGTAAAGGGTAGGTACGACCTGTGATGGCTGAACCTCCAGGTAGGCTAGCAAGGCAGATGGAGGATGTGTGCTCCCAGGTGAGCAAGCGAGAGTCTCTGGAATAGCAGGTGGTCACAGCACGTGACGGCGGAGCCTCCAGGTAGGCAAGCAGGCAGGTAGCGGAGAAGCGCTCCCAGGTGAGCGGGCAAGAGTCTCTGGAATAGCTGGTGGTCACAGCACGTGACAGCGGAGCCTCCGGGCTGGCAAGCAGGCAGGTAGCGGAGAAGCGCTCCCAGGTGAGCGGGCAAGAGTCTGGAATAGCTGGTGGTCACAGCACGTGACAGCGGAGCCTCCGGGTTGGCAAGCAGGCAGGTAGTGGAGAAGCGCTCCCAGGTGAGCGGGCAAGTGTCTGGAATAGCTGGTGGTCACAGCACGTGACAGCGGAGCCTCCGGGCAGGCAAGCAGGCAGGTAGCGGAGAAGCGCTCCCAGGTGAGCGGGCAAGCTGGTCCATAGACAGACTGACCGGAGTTGTAAGGCAGACCGTCGGACCTCAGGCAAGCAGGCAGGTAGCTGATGTGCACTCCCAGGTGAGCGGGCAAGTTGGTCCTTAGACAGACTGACCGGAGTTGTAAGGCAGACCGTCGGACCTCAGGCAGGCAGGCAGGTAACAGGAAATCAGGCAGGATTAGGACAGCAAGCTGGCAGGAATCTGGCAGGTAACTGGCAGGTAACTGGCAACGGGACCTGAGGGCTGAAGCAGAGTAGAACGGTGCAACAACATTGATCGGGCACCTCCATTTTGGAGGAGGTGCCTTATATATGGTAAAGTCCTCCGGCCATTGGCCGGGGACTCCTTAGGACGGCGCGCGCGGCCCCTTTAAGAGGGAGGGAGGGCGCGCGCGCGCGCCCTAAGCACAGTGGCCGGGAAGGAGCGCGCGCTGCCAGCAGAGCGGGAGAGGGACGCCGGGCACGGAGCAGAGCGGTGAGGGGAACAGCGTCCCTGCCTAGCAGAGGGCAGGGACGCCGGCACTACAGTACCCCCCCCTTTAGGCCCCCCCTTTTTTAGGCCAGATAGAAATTTAGCTAGGATGAGAGGGGCATGGATGTTCTCCCGGGGCTCCCACGTTCTCTCCTCAGGACCAAACCCCTTCCAATCTACCAAAAAAAAGGTCTTTCCTCTTACCCTTTTGGTGGCAAGAATGTTCTCTACCTCAAACTCGTCCTCAGCAGAAACCGGAGCAGGAGGCGCACCTGTAGACTTGGAAAAAGAGTTAAGCACCACGGGTTTGAGGAGAGATACATGGAAGGAGTTAGGGATCCGTAAGTTGGCCGGGAGTTTCAATTTATAGGCCACCGGGTTGATCTGACTGATGACCTCCAGAGGACCGATGAACCGAGGCCCTAACTTGTAAGAAGGTATCTTGAGTCGAACATATTTAGATGAGAGCCAGACTTTATCTCCTGGACGAAATTGTGGAGGATCCAGGCGTTTTTTGTCAGCGTGTCTTTTCATACGCTCGGATGACAGAAGGAGTGCGGACCGGGTACTCTCCCATATGGAGGAAAATTTGCTAACGAGAGATTCCGCAGCCGGGTTGTCCACAGAGGTGGAGACAGGAAAAGGAATCCGAGGATGCTGACCAAAGACTACAAAAAACGGGGATTTGGAGGAGGATTCGCTCTCGTGATTATTATAAGAGAACTCGGCCCATGGTAGGAGATCCACCCAGTCAGAATGGTGGGCATTAACGAAGTGCCGGAGGTAACTGGTCAGGTTCTGATTGATCCGCTCCACTTGACCATTGGACTGTGGGTGGTAAGCGGAAGAGAAGTCCAGGGTGACGTCTAGTAGTTTACAAGTGGCTCTCCAGAAACGTGAGGTGAACTGTACCCCACGATCCGACACGATGTGGAGGGGCAGGCCATGAAGACGGAAGATGTGGCGGATAAAGTCTTTAGCCAGCTCGGGTGCAGACGGAAGGCCTGGCAGGGGAATAAAGTGAGCCATCTTGGAAAAGCGGTCAGCGACCACCCAAATGACCGTACAACCGGCAGAGACGGGGAGATCAGTTATAAAGTCCATTGCTATATGCTGCCAGGGGGCAGCAGGTACAGGAAGCGGAAGGAGGCGTCCGGCTGGCAGATGTCTCGGGACTTTGTTGCGGGCGCAGGACACACAGGCAGAAACAAAGTCTATTATGTCCTTGTGCAGGGTAGGCCACCAATAGTGCCGGGCAATAAGCTGGAGGGTCTTTTTCTGACCGGCGTGGCCAGCTAGTTTAGACGAATGGCCCCAGTGTAGGATCTTCTCCCGATCAGGTACTGAAACAAACGTCTTACCGGGAGGGAGACGATTTAGACTCACAGGAGCCACCTGCATTACTCTGGCGGGATCGATGATATGTTTAGGTTCTTCCTCGAGATCGGACACCAGAAAGGATCGGGACAAGGCGTCTGCTTTGACGTTTTTGTCAGCCGGGCGAAAATGAAGAACAAAATCAAAGCGAGCAAAAAACAAGGACCACCGGGCTTGGCGCGGGTTAAGTCTCTGGGCATGCTGGAGGTAAGCCAAGTTCTTGTGGTCAGTGTAAATTATTACCGGATGAAGAGCCCCCTCGAGTAGGTAACGCCACTCCTCCAACGCCAGCTTGATGGCCAATAACTCTCGGTCTCCTATGGAATAGTTGCGCTCAGAAGAGGAGAAGAGTTTGGAGAAGAAGCCACAAGTTACCATTCTCCCGGAAGATGATTTTTGAGTAAGTACCGCTCCGGCTCCAGAGGAGGAGGCGTCAACTTCCAGGAAGAACTGCTTGTTGCCGTCCGGGCGATGCAGCACCGGGGCGGAAGAGAAGGCCTGTTTTAGGGAAAGAAAGGCCTCCTCTGCTTCGGGCGGCCACTCTTTGGGATTAGTACCCTTACGGGTGAGCGCGGAAATTGGGGCAGTCCGGGAAGAGAAGTGCGGGATGAAGAGGCGGTAATAGTTGGCGAAGCCCAGGAACCGTTGAATAGCCTTCAACCCCTCTGGTCGGGGCCATTTCTCGATGGCAGACAGTTTCTCAGGATCCATTTGTAGGCCAGTCTGAGAGATAATGTAGCCCAGAAACGGAAGCGAGGTCTGCTCAAAGAGGCACTTCTCATATTTAGCGTAGAGATGGTTCTGCCTGAGCCTGAGCAGGACCTGACGAACATCCCTCCGGTGAGTCTGGAGATCCGGAGAGAAGACCAAGATGTCGTCCAGGTACACCACTACGCAGGAGTAGAGAAGGTCCCGGAAGATGTCATTGACCAACTCTTGAAAGACGGCAGGAGCGTTACAGAGGCCAAAGGGCATTACCAGATATTCATAGTGGCCGTCCCGGGTGTTGAATGCCGTCTTCCATTCATCCCCCTGACGGATACGAACCAGGTTGTACGCCCCACGGAGATCCAGTTTGGTGAAGATTCTAGCCCCCCTCAGACGATCAAATAACTCCGGAATGAGCGGAAGGGGGTACTTATTCTTCACCGTGATCTGGTTAAGGCCTCTATAGTCTATACAGGGACGGAGAGAGCCGTCCTTCTTTTTGACGAAAAAGAAGCCTGCTCCCGCCGGGGAGGTAGATTTCCGGATGAATCCCCTGGCCAGATTCTCCTCAATATATTCGGACATCGACCGGGTCTCAGCAGCGGATAATGGATAAATACGCCCACGGGGAGAAGTACCAGGTAACAGGTCGATAGGGCAGTCGTATGGTCTATGAGGGGGTAGTGTCTCTGCCTCCTTTTTATTAAAGACATCAGCATAAGACCAATAAGGAATCGGAAGTCCAGGTAGATTAGCTGGGGTAGGAGAAGGACGGACGGGATGAACGGGAACCAGACAGGTCTTATGGCAGCCCTGTCCCCAGCGAAGGACTTCTCCGGTCTGCCAGTCAAGAACGGGTGCATGTTTCTGGAGCCAAGGTAGGCCTAGCAAGAGGGCGTGAGAGAGTCCAGGCAGAACATGGAAGGAGATACTTTCAGAATGCAGCATTCCCACCTGCAGAGTAATGGATTCGGTGATGAGTTGGATGGGGCGTGGTAAGAGCCCCCCATCCACGGCAGCAACAGACAAGGGTACAGCCAGAGGTTTGGTGGGGAGACGGTATTTCTCTACCAGGGACTGTGAAATAAGATTCCCGGCTGCTCCAGAGTCCAGTTGGGCTAGTTCGAAATAACGGTTCTCCCCGTAGACGATTGAAACTGACAACAGCAGGGATGGAGAGGATTTATTCTTGTCTAGGTGGACCTCTCTGAGCGAACCTAGACACAGGCGTTTCCCGACCTCTCCGGGCAGGCACGGATCCGGTGCTCCTTACTGCCACAGTAGAAGCAGGTCCCCTCGGCACGGCGTAAGTCCTGACGGGTCTTGACCATCTTGGTCTGGTCGACCTGCATAGGCTCAGGAGGGTGTACCTGGTTAGAGACAGAAGGAGTGACGGGTTTCTGAAAAGTAGGAGCTAGACGTGGTAACCTCCTCTCACGGGTGACCTCTCTGGCACGCTCCTGGAACCGTAGGTCAATCCGGGTGGCAAGAGTTATTAAGTCATCGAGAGTGGTAGGAATGTCCCGACCGGCAAGTTCATCTTTAATACGGCCGGACAGACCCTCCCAGAAGACGGAAACCAGAGCGTCGTTATCCCAGGCCAGCTCCGAGGCAAGGGTACGGAACCGTATGGCATATTGGCCCACGGTGAGACTTTCCTGACGGAGGCGTAGCAGCGATGATGCGGATGAGGTCTTCCGTCCGGGTTCGTCGAAGACTTTCCGGAAAGCCGTGAGAAAAGCAGGCAAGTTGGACACCAGGGGGTCTCCTCTCTCCCATAGAGGATTTAGCCAGGCCAGGGCCTCCCCGGTGAGATGGGACATGATGAATGCAATTTTGGCTCGGTCGGAGTTAAACTGGTGGGACAATAGTTCAAAGTGCAGGGTGCACTGATTTATGAAGCCCCGAGCCTGGGCTGAGTCGCCTCCGAAGCGAGGAGGTGCAGAAAGCCGAGGTCCGGGGTAGGATATCATGGTGTTAGTGGACAGCGGAGCTGCCGGATTGCGAGACATGGCACTGGCGGAGGTTGTTGGTGGAGCAGTCAGAGTGTCCAGGCGAGTATTGACATTCCGCAGGTGACCCAGGATGGACTCCTGTTGGGACCTTTGACGGGACAGTTCATGACACAGGTCCGAGAGCGAGGGAGCTTGGGTGCCACCGGGTTCCATGGCCCGAGCAAACTGTAACGGGTCTGGGAGGCGGAACCTCTGGGCTACTATACAAGGGGGCGGTCCTTGTAAGGGAGCGGGTGGCGACTAGGCAGGCAATCACAGCAGGTGACCGGGACAGTCTCTGGGTGTACGGGCAGGAGGTCACGGCAAGTGATCGAGGCAGTCTCTGGAAGAACGGGCTGGAGGTCACGGCAAGTGACCGGGCAGTCTCTGGAAGAACGGGCTGGAGGTCACGGCAAGTGACCGGGGCAGTCTCTAGGTAAAGGGTAGGTACGACCTGTGATGGCTGAACCTCCAGGTAGGCTAGCAAGGCAGATGGAGGATGTGTGCTCCCAGGTGAGCAAGCGAGAGTCTCTGGAATAGCAGGTGGTCACAGCACGTGACGGCGGAGCCTCCAGGTAGGCAAGCAGGCAGGTAGCGGAGAAGCGCTCCCAGGTGAGCGGGCAAGAGTCTCTGGAATAGCTGGTGGTCACAGCACATGACAGGGGAGCCTCCGGGCTGGCAAGCAGTCAGGTAGCGGAGAAGCGCTCCCAGGTGAGCGGGCAAGAGTCTGGAATAGCTGGTGGTCACAGCACGTGACAGCGGAGCCTCCGGGCTGGCAAGCAGGCAGGTAGCGGAGAAGCGCTCCCAGGTGAGCGAGCAAGAGTCTGGAATAGCTGGTGGTCACAGCACGTGACAGCGGAGCCTCCGGGCAGGCAAGCAGGCAGGTAGCGGAGAAGCGCTCCCAGGTGAGCGAGCAAGAGTCTGGAATAGCTGGTGGTCACAGCACGTGACAGCGGAGCCTCCGAGCAGGCAAGCAGGCAGGTAGCGGAGAAGCGCTCCCAGGTGAGCGGGCAAGCTGGTCCATAGACAGACTGACCGGAGTTGTAAGGCAGACCGTCGGACCTCAGGCAAGCAGGCAGGTAGCTGATGTGCGCTCCCAGGTGAGCGGGCAAGTTGGTCCTTAGACAGACTGACCGGAGTTGTAAGGCAGACCGTCGGACCTCAGGCAGGCAGGCAGGTAACAGGAAATCAGGCAGGATTAGGACAGCAAGCTGGCAGGAATCTGGCAGGTAACTGGCAACGGGACCTGAGGGCTGAAGCAGAGTAGAACGGTGCAACAACATTGCTCGGGCACCTCCATTTTGGAGGAGGTGCCTTATATATGGTAAAGTCCTCCGGCCATTGGCCGGGGACTCCTTAGGACGGCGCGCGCGGCCCCTTTAAGAGGGAGGGAGGGCGCGCGCGCGCGCCCTAAGCACAGTGGCCGGGAAGGAGCGCGCGCTGCCAGCAGAGCGGGAGAGGGACGCCGGGCACGGAGCAGAGCGGTGAGGGGAACAGCGTCCCTGCCTAGCAGAGGGCAGGGACGCCGGCACTACAACATGCTGTCCATTTCCTTGTGATCCTCCTTGAGATGGTTCTACTCTTTCATTGGAGTCCAGCTGTGTTTAATTAAACTGATAGGACTTGATTTGGAAAGGCACACACCTGTCTATATAAGACCTCACAGCTCACAGTGCATGTCAGACCAAATGACCAGTATTGAGTAGAAGCCCCCTTTTGAGCTAGTGCATCCATGAGTCTTCTTGGGAATGATGCAACAAGTTTTTCACACCTGGATTTGGGGTTCCTCTGCCATTCTTCCTTGCAGATCCTCTCCAGTTCTGTCAGGTTGGATGGTGAACGTTGGTGGACAGCCATTTTCAGGTCTCTCCAGAGATGTTCAATTGGGTTTAGGTCAGGGCTCTGGCTGGGCCAGTCTAGAATGGTCACAGAGTTGTTCTGAAGCCACTCCTTTGTTATTTTAACTGTGTGCTTAGGGTCATTGTCTTGTTGGAAGGTGAACCTTCGGCCAAGTCTGAGGTCCAGAGCACTCTGGAAGAGGTTTTCATCCAGGATATCTGTGTACTTGGCCGCATTCATGTTTCTTTCAATTCCAACCAGTCGTCCTGTCCCTGCAGCTGAAAAACACCCCCATGATGCTGCCACCACCATGTTTCACTGTTGGGATTGTATTGGGCAGGTGATGAGCAGTGCCTGGTTTTTTCCACACATACCCCTTAGAATTATCACCAAAAAGTTCTATCTTAGTCTCATCAGACCAAAGAATCTTATTTCTCATAGACTGGGAGTCCTTCATGTGTTTTTAAGCAAACTCTGTGCAGGCTTTCATATGTCTTGCACTGAGGAGAGGCTTCCGTTGGGCCACTCTGCCATAAAGGCTCGACTTGTGGAGGGCTGCAGTGATAGTTGACTTTATGCAACTTTCTCCCATCTCCCTACTGCATCTTTGGAGCTGAGCCACAGTGATCTTGGGGTTCATCTTTACCTCTCTCACCAAGGCTCTTCTCCCACGATTGCTCAGTTTAGCTGGACGGCCAGGTCTAGGAAGACTTCTGGTGGTCCCAAACTTCTTCCACTTAAGGATTATGGAGGCCAATGTGTTCTTAGGACCCTTGACTAATGCAGAAATTCTTTTGTAAACTTGGCCAGATCTGTGCCTTGCCACAATTCTGTCTCTAAGCTCCTTGGGCAGTGTCAGGATGCCAGGTTTAATTTTACTTTGCCAGTAGTTTTTCCCTTAGCCAAGATGGCTTCCATTGCCTCACTGGCGTCATGTGTTTCCTGCCTGTGGACCTACTTAAACTGCATGTGTTGCAATCATGCCTTGCCTGAGTATTGTGTGCTTTTAGCTTTCTACTCACCTGTGCTAGCCCTCTGAATAGAGTCTTGCTGACCTTGTGTTTACTCCTAGTCATCCGCTGAAAGGATTGCTGCCTGAATCCTCTGCTAAGGGGACTTCTGCTGAAAGGAACCACTGGCTGTTGTTCACTCACGCTGGGATCTCTGAACTTTTGTCTTCCTGAAGAAAACTTCTCCTGGATCTCTACACCTCTGGTATAGTCACCATCTTGCTCTGTGTTTAAATACCCGGCTCCAGCTCTGCTTAAGACATCGCTGTTTCCTCCGCTGCACCTCCTGCATTCTTCAATATCCAGATCCATATTCCAGTTTGTCTTCTCTTCTGCACTACGTGAGTCCACAATCAACTGAGGAATACCTACGTCTGCTTACTATCCTTATTTCTGTTTGCATATTACTGTACCTAAGTAAACTTGGACTATCGTTAACGTTTACATACCCTAATAGTAATGAAGGCCGTGCCTTACAGATTAGGTTCTAAGAAGTATTGTTTGGAATGAACTTACCTTCATAAACTGTTTGCTGTGATCTTTTGCACTTGAGTTTAAAATAGACTTTCACACTACTCTTGTCTCAGTCTCTGCTTTTGGCCCACGCCATTGGACTTCAGGGTATCTACTAACATCGTAACAGGCAGTTCCTTTGAGCTCATGATTCTCATTTGGTCTGACATGCACTGTGAGCTGTGAGGTCTTATATAGACAGGTGTGTGCCTTTCCAAATCAAGTCCTATCAGTTTAATTAAACACAGCTGGACTCCAATGAAAGAGTAGAACCATCTCAAGGAGGATCACAAGAAATGGACAGCATGTGACTTAAATATGAGCAAAGGGTCTGAATACTTATGACCATGTGATATTTCAGTTTTCCTTTTTTAATAAATTTGCAAAAATTTCTACATTTCTGTTTTTTTTTCAGTCAAGATGGGGTGCACAGTGTACTTTAATGAGAAGAAAAAAAGAACTTTTTAGAATTTACCAAATGGCTGCAATGAAACAAAGAGTGAAAGATGTAAAGGGGTCTGAATGCTTTCCGTACCCACTGTATATAGTACTCAATGTTCCAGGCAGTGGGAGGCATTACTGGGATCCAGAGCAGTCGCTCCAGTCACGTCCAGAGCCTAAGGTCTGGCATAGGAGCTGCCGGACACTTTGTGTGCTCTGAAGTACAAAGGAAGATGGACAGGGACCTGCATAGATGGAAGTTGAAGGCCAGTCCCGGGTGCACTGCAGAGGTGGACGAGAAATACAGGATGAGCTAGCAACAGGGCTGAAGAGGAGTTATGCTAAGAAGGAGGATAATGTGAATTGCTGTGCCTTATCCCATCTGTACCCACCTGATGAACTTGAACTGTCAAGTATATGTTTGACTGTTACAAAGAACTTCGTGTTCCCTAAATTGTGAGCGGCGGCTTCTGAGGACAGAAGCCTGAAGGCAGTGGAGGCCTGCGGCCTACAAGAGAGTGTGCTGCACCCCACACCCTAGAGCACACTGGGACTGGGACACCCATTGTCTGTAAAGTGCCAGAGCGAAATCAGACCGACGTTCAGTCACGACTACCGCTCTGTGCCACTTTACAAGATGAGTGATAAGGGAACTTCTCCATCAGAAGAGACGAGGAAATAATGGTCGCTGCCCAAACTGTGACAAGAACAGGACCACAATGCAACAAGAACTGTCTCACAATGCTCTTGGAACTTTCCCATAATGCATTGCAAATTGAAACTAGAGCAAATACATTAAATCACTAGCAGACAGTGCCGTTATCAAACAATAAAAAAGAGACAGGATTCAAATGCAAGCAACATAATGTCAGAACTGATATACACATAAAGTGACTAGATTCCCTGGATAGCTAAATTCGCTGCTGAGGCAAGAACACGGGCTGCCCAGCACTATTTAAGTGCACCCCATGAAGATAGACACTCTAATTTACAAGGCCATAACATATAGGTGCATCTCACAAAATTAGAATATCATCAAAAAGTAAATTTATTTCAGTTCTTCAATGCAAAAAGTGAACCTCATATATTATATAGAGTCATTACAAACACAGTGATCTATTTCAAGTGTTTATTTCTGTTAATGTTGATGATTATGGCTTATAGCCAATGAAAACACAAAAGTCATTAACTCAGTAAATTAAAATAATTAACAAAAAACACCTGCAAAGACTTCCTAAGCATTTAAAAAGGTCCCTTAGTCTGTTTTAGTAGGCTCCACAATCATGACAATCATGGTGAAGACTGCTGACTTGACAGATGTCCAGAGTTCCAATTTTCATTTGAAATCAAGGTCCCAGAGTCTGGAAGAAGAGTGGAGAGGCCACAATCCAAGCTGCTTGAGGTCTAGTGTGAAGTTTCCACAATCAGTGATGGTTTGGGGGGCCGTGTCATCTGCTGGTGTAGGTCCACTGTGTTTTTTCAACACCAAAGTCAGCGCAGCCGTCTACCAGGAAATTTTAGAGCACTTCATGCTTCCCTCTGCCACAGTATCAAGCTACCAGGGGGGCAAAGGGGGCGGTGGCCCCGGGCCCCTCGCTCTTAGGGGGCCCATCCAGGGCTACGCCAGTGTAACTGTATCTAGCATGCCCCTGGTGCCAGCATCGGGCCCCACTGCCCGCCACCGCCGCAAGTTTACTGATGAGAGAGGGAGCGCGTATCTCTCTCCCATTAGTCCCTTCTGTGACTGACGTCTCTGACATCATCACTTGGCGCCCAGCCCGCTGTGCTGAAGATGTGTGCGTGCTGGGTGCTCTGAGCAGCGAGGGAACCAGGAGGAGAGATGAGTACTGTTTATTTATTTTTTGCCGGGTGGGGGGCGGCATTATATTACAGACTCTGCCTATGGGAAGGGGGAGGTGCATTATACTACAGACTCTGCCTATGGGGGAGCATTATCCTAAAGACTCTGCCCACAGAGAGGGGGGGCATTATACTAAAGACTCTGCCTATGGGGAGGGGGGGCATTATACTACAGACTGTCTATGGGGAGGGGGGGAGCATTATACTAAAGCCTCTGTCTATGGGGGGGCATTCTACTACAGACTCTGCCTATGGGGGGCATTATACTACAGACTCTGTTTATGAGCAGGGGAGAGCAGTAGACTACAGACTCTGCCTATGGGGGGACATTGTACTACAGACTCTGCCTATAAGAGGGGGAGCATTATACTACAGACTCTGCCTATGGGGGGTGCATTTTACTACAGACTCTGCCTATAGGTGGGGCATTATACTACAGACGCTGCCTATGAGATGGGGGGGGCATTATATCACAGACTCTGCCTATGAGGAGGGGGGGCACATTATACTACAGACTCTGCCTATGAGATGGGGGGGCATTATACTAAAGATTCTGCCTATGAGGAGGGGGGGATTATACTACAGACTCTGACTATGAGGAGGGGGGAGCATTATACTACAGACTCTGCCTATGGGGGGGCATTATACTACAGACTCTGCCTATAAGGAGGGGGGGAGCATTATACTACAGACTCTGCCTATGGGGGGGACATTGTACTACAGACTCTGCCTATAAGAGGGGGAGCATTATACTACAGACTCTGCCTATGGGGGGTGCATTTTACTACAGACTCTGCCTATAGGTGGGGCATTATACTACAGGCGCTGCCTATGAGATGGGGGGGCATTATACCACAGACTCTGCCTATGAGGAGGGGGGGCACATTACACTACAGACTCTGCCTATGAGATGGGGGGGGGGCATTATACTACAGATTCTGCCTATGAGGAGGGGGGGGCATTATACTACAGACTCTGCCTATGAGGAGGGGGGAGCATTATACTACAGACTCTGCCTATGGGGGGGCATTATACTGCAGACTCTGCCTATGGGGGGGCATTATACCACAGACTCTGCCTATGAGGAGGGGGGGAGCATTATACTACAGACTCTGCCTATGGGGGGGAGCTTTATACTACAGACTCTGTCAATGGGGGGAGCATTTTACTACAGACTCTGCCTATAGGGGCGCATTATACTATACGAAGGACTATGGGGAGTGCATTATACTATATTGAGGACTATCTGGTGCATTATACTATATGTAGGCTATTTATACAGTGTGGGAGATAATGTGGGTTCTTTGAACAGCGTGGGGGCCATCATACAGTGTGGGAGATAATGTGGGGTCTTTGTATAGTGTGGAGGCCATCATACAGTGTTGGAGCCATCAGCTTGGGGGCTACTAAGGGGTCAGTATACTTTGTGGGGGTACTATACAGTGAGGGGGAATTATATCGTGAATAGGAGAACATCATACTGGTTAGAGCGGAGCTCTACATGGGGGGAGACTCAGGACATTATTAAATCTTAGGTGGGCACTTATTGTTATAGGGGAACTCAGGTTATCGTGACTGTCGAAGGGGCACTATTACTTTCTAGGGGGCACAATGTGGGCACTGTTTTCTAGGACACTTGCACACGGCATTACTTTATTTTAGAGGTTTGTTTTACCATCTAGAGGGCACACAGTAGGTGCAGTAATAGGGACACATTTTGCAGCAGAGGCTCAGTATTGGGGTATCAGCAGGATGAGAAGTTTGTGCAGGTTGGGGATAGATGTGGTCAGTGCCTGAAATGTAAGGAGTCAAATGTGTCTTTGTTGTGATCTCTGCATACCTGAGACTCTGAGCCCTGGCTGGAGAAGTTGTCGTGTCGGTCTGGGCCAGATGGAAAAGACGGGAAAAGTGAACAATTTAATCAGAAAGAACGTCAGCTGTAAGGTACTATATATAACTGAGCTGTGATCTCTTATATGTTCTGCAGGACTGGCATCTATCAATATATGTCACCATATGGCGGTAATATCAGTGCTGGTCTTTGTATAGAGATTATTTTTAGTAACAGCGCGGTCATCTGCTGAGGTTTTCCTACATCAACTATCTGGGTGCGCCGCTATAGTTGGAATCAGGGTTACCTGGTTAGAGGCCCACTCAGAAGTTTCGGCCCCCTGAACCAAAACCTTAGCTACGCCAAGCTTTTTGGAGATGGAAATTTCATTCTCCAGCAGGACTTGGCCCCTGTCCACACTGACAAAAGTACTAATACCTGGTTTAAAACAACAGTATCACTGTGCTTGATTGGCAGCAAACTCACCTGACCTTAACCCCATAAAGAATCTATGGGGTATTGTCAAGAGGAAAATGAGAGACACCAGACCCAACAATGCAGACGAGCTGAAGGCTTCTATCAAAGCCACCTGGGCTTCCATAACCCCTCAGCAGTGTCACAGGCTGATCGCCTCCATGCCACATTGCCGCATTGATGCAGTAATTGATGTAAAAGGATCCCCGACCAAGTATTGAGGGCATTTATTGAACATACATTTCAGTAGGATAACATTTTGGATTTTGAAAACATTTTTCAAGCTGTTGTTATAAGGTATTCTAATTAATTGAAATAATGACTTTTGAGTTTTCATTGGCTGTAAGCCATAATCATCAATATTAACAGAAATAAACACGTGAAATAGATCACTCTGTGTGTAATGGCTCTATATAATATATGAGTTTCACGTTTTGTATTGAAGAACTGAAATAAATTAACTTTTCTGGTGATATTCTAATTTTGTGAGATGCACCTGTAGATGGGCTTGGCTGCACCCTGAATAAAAATAGCATGTAAAAAATATATATGATATATATGAGGTATTGGTCGATATTTTGGCCAAAATATACAAGCTCGCAACCTGCTCAAGGGTCCTCATACTTGCGAGTCCCTACACTAACATTAAAAGCAAAGTCACAAAAACAAGGAATTAAAGTTCCCACCAAAATTCAAGAATTAACACAGCAAATACAGCAACAATAATTACAAGGATGCAGCAAACCCATATAATGAAGAAGTCAGCAACACAGGTGCAAAATATTGATGAGACAACCACTCACAACCTACCAATTCATGGAGGGGGTGATTGCTTAGTATTAAAACTGCACACAAATAAGCCTTGTATAGGGCACTGGTCACACATAGGTAGTGCACAATGTCTGGCTTACAGCCTATTAGTGAAGCCCAAACTATTAGATTAGGCGGGCTGTCCAGCACTTTTTAAGTGCACCCCATGAAGACAGACACCCTAGTTTACAAGGCCAACATTGATGGGTCTGGCTGCACCCTGAATAAAAATAACGTGCAAAAAATATATATGATATATATGAGGTATTAGTAAATATTTTGGCCAAAATACACAAGCTCGCAACCCGCGTCAAGGGTCCTCATACTTGCGAGTCCCTACACTAACATTAAAAGCAAAGACAAATTTAAATTCCCACCAAAATTCAAGAATTAACACAGGAAAAAAGGGCAACAGTGTTTACCTGCCTAGGTCTCAGTACTAATCATACCATATAATAACGATGACAGCAATACAGGTGCAAAATACTGATGCGACAACCACTCACATATTACCAATTAATGGAGGGGGGTGATTACATAGTATTAAAACTGCACACAAAATTATATGGGATTGCTACATCCTAATAGTGCATTAGTTCTGAGATCTGGGCAGGTAAATGCTATATTAATAATTGATTTTTTGAGGAAAGTTAAATTCTCTTTTGTTGGCTTTACTTTTAATCTAACTGAAATACACATAAGCTTTTTTCCTAAACATTAGGATCTGTGTAGAGCCATCAGCTCAAAAAGGCTTCCTTTGACAGACTTGGCATAAGCAGGTCAAAAGGAACCCTGATCTTTACCATTACACCCCTTTAGAGGAATGGAGACTTACCACATGCTCAGGGTTGCATCTACAGAGTAGCTGCTGGCCAGAGGAGCGAGCTTGAGGCTATAACTCTAACTAAAGCTTTTTTATTACTAAATGATGGGTTTTGTCTAAGGCCATTGGCTCAAAAAGGCTTCCTCGGACAGACTTGGCGCAAGCTACTCCATTCTGCAGATCCCAAGGGAACCCTGGCCTTTACCATTACACCCCTGTACAGGGATAGATACTTACCATAGGCCCAGGGTTGCATCTACAGAGTAGCTGCTGGCCGGAGGAGCGAGCTTGAGGCTATAGTGGTTGATTCAACTCTAACTAAAGCTTTTTTTTCCTAAATACTGGGATCTGTTTAAGGCTGTTGGCTCAAACAGACTTCCTCGGACAGACTTGGCGCAAGCTACTCCATTCTGCAGATCCCAAGGGAACCCTGGTTTTTACCATTACACCCCTGTACAGGGATAGATACTTACCATAGGCCCAGGGTTGCATCTACAGAGTAGCTGCTGGCCGGAGGAGTGCGCTTGAGGCTTGAGTAGTTGAGTCAATCCTAACTAAAGAAAAACCTATCTAATGACACTTTCTTGTTAGGACCTGTCTGAGGCCTATGGCTCAAAAAAGCTTCTTTGGAAAAACTTGGCAAAAGCCAGTCTATCCTACAGGTTCCAAAGGAACTCTGACCTTCACTCTTACATCCCTGTACAGTGATAAAGACTTATTACAGGGCCTTGATTGCATCTACATAGTAGATGCTGACTGGAGGGGCAAACTTAAGGTTAGAATGGTTCAGCCAACCCTAACTATTGCTACTTTCTTAAATGTTAGGATATTTCTGAGGCCGTTGGCTCAAACAGGCTTCCTTGGACAGACTTGGCGCAAAACACACCATTTCTGATGTTTCCAAATGAACCCTGGGCTTCACCCTTGAACCTCTATACAGGGACCGTTTCATAGTTTTAAGGTTGAAAGACACAAGTCCATCAAGTTCAACCTAAAAGCTAATGTGTTGATACAGAGGAAGGCAAAAACCCCATGAGGCAGATGCTAATTGCCCCATATTAGGGGAAAAATTCCTTCCCGACTCCACATATGGCAATCAGACTAGTTCCCTGGATCAACGTCCCATAACAAAATCTAGTACGGATAACCTGCAATTTTATATTATTCAAGAAAGGCACACACATGCCCTCCTTGAATTTTTTTTAGAAAATTAAGTATTTCAATTTCATGTGGTAGAGAGTTTCATAACCTCATTGCTCACACAATAAAAATTTGCCAACTAACTTCCTTTAGACAAAGTGAATTAGGATCTTTATGCTAGAGTAATTGAATTAACTCTAACTGAAATAGATTAATGCTTTTTTCCTAAATGTTGAAATTTGTTTAAATCCATCAGCTCAAAAAGGCTTTCTCGGACAGACTTGGCGCAAGCTACTCCATTCTGCAGATCCCAAGGGAACCCTGGCCTTTACCATTACACCCCTGTACAGGGATAGATACTTACCATAGGCCCAGGGCTGCATCTACAGAGTAGCTGCTGGCCGGAGGAGCGAGCTTGAGGCTATAGTGGTTGATTCAACTCTAACTAAAGCTTTTTTTTCCTAAATACTGGGATCTGTTTAAGGCTGTTGGCTCAAACAGACTTCCTCGGATAGACTTGGCGCAAGCTACTCCATTCTGCAGATCCCAAGGGAACCCTGGTTTTTACCATTACACACCTGTACAGGGATAGATACTTACCATAGGCCCAGGGTTGCATCTACAGAGTAGCTGCTGGCCGGAGGAGTGCGCTTGAGGCTTGAGTAGTTGAATCAATCCTAACTAAAGAAAAACCTATCTAATGCCACTTTCTTGTTAGGACCTGTCTGAGGCCTATGGCTCAAAAAAGCTTCTTTGGAAAGACTTGGCAAAAGCCAGTCTATCCTACAGGTTCCAAAGGAACTCTGGCCTTCACTCTTACAGCCATGTACAGTGATAAAGACTTATTACAGGGCCTTGATTGCATCTACATAGTAGATGCTGACTGGAGGGGCAAACTTAAAGTTAGAATGGTTCAGCCAACCCTAACTATTGCTACTTTCTTAAATGTTAGGATATTTCTGAGGCCATTGGCTCAAACAGGCTTCCTTGGACAGACTTGGCGCAAGACACACCATTTCTGATGTTTCCAAATGAACCCTGGGCTTCACCCTTGAACCTCTATACAGGGACCGTTTCATAGTTTTAAGGTTGAAAGACACAAGTCTGTCAAGTTCAACCTAAAAGCTAATGTGTTGATCCAGAGGAAGGCAAAAACCCCATGAGGCAGATGCTAATTGCCCCATATTAGGGGAAAAATTCCTTCCCGACTCCACATATGGCAATCAGACTAGTTCCCTGGATCAACGTCCCATAACAAAATCTAGTACGGATAACCTGCAATTTTATATTATTTAAGAAAGGCACACACATGCCCTCCTTGAATTTTTTTTAGAAAATTAAGTATTTCAATTTCATGTGGTAGAGAGTTTCATAACCTCATTGCTCACACAATAAAAATTTGCCAACTAACTTCCTTTAGACAAAGTGAATTAGGATCTTTATGCTAGAGTAATTGAATTAACTCTAACTGAAATAGATTAATGCTTTTTTCCTAAATGTTGAAATTTGTTTAAATCCATCAGCTCAAAAAGGCTTTCTCGGACAGACTTGGCGCAAGCTACTCCATTCTGCAGATCCCAAGGGAACCCTGGCCTTTACCATTACACCCCTGTACAGGGATAGATACTTACCATAGGCCCAGGGTTGCATCTACAGAGTAGCTGCTGGCCGGAGGAGCGAGCTTGAGGCTATAGTGGTTGATTCAACTCTAACTAAAGCTTTTTTTTCCTAAATACTGGGATCTGTTTAAGGCTGTTGGCTCAAACAGACTTCCTCGGACAGACTTGGCGCAAGCTACTCCATTCTGCAGATCCCAAGGGAACCCTGGTTTTTACCATTACACCCCTGTACAGGGATAGATACTTACCATAGGCCCAGGGTTGCATCTACAGAGTAGCTGCTGGCCGGAGGAGTGCGCTTGAGGCTTGAGTAGTTGAGTCAATCCTAACTAAAGAAAAACCTATCTAATGACACTTTCTTGTTAGGACCTGTCTGAGGCCTATGGCTCAAAAAAGCTTCTTTGGAAAAACTTGGCAAAAGCCAGTCTATCCTACAGGTTCCAAAGGAACTCTGACCTTCACTCTTACATCCCTGTACAGTGATAAAGACTTATTACAGGGCCTTGATTGCATCTACATAGTAGATGCTGACTGGAGGGGCAAACTTAAGGTTAGAATGGTTCAGCCAACCCTAACTATTGCTACTTTCTTAAATGTTAGGATATTTCTGAGGCCGTTGGCTCAAACAGGCTTCCTTGGACAGACTTGGCGCAAAACACACCATTTCTGATGTTTCCAAATGAACCCTGGGCTTCACCCTTGAACCTCTATACAGGGACCGTTTCATAGTTTTAAGGTTGAAAGACACAAGTCCATCAAGTTCAACCTAAAAGCTAATGTGTTGATCCAGAGGAAGGCAAAAACCCCATGAGGCAGATGCTAATTGCCCCATATTAGGGGAAAAATTCCTTCCCGACTCCACATATGGCAATCAGACTAGTTCCCTGGATCAACGTCCCATAACAAAATCTAGTACGGATAACCTGCAATTTTATATTATTCAAGAAAGGCACACACATGCCCTCCTTGAATTTTCTTTAGAAAATTAAGTATTTCAATTTCATGTGGTAGAGAGTTTCATAACCTCATTGCTCACACAATAAAAATTTGCCAACTAACTTCCTTTAGACAAAGTGAATTAGGATCTTTATGCTAGAGTAATTGAATTAACTCTAACTGAAATAGATTAATGCTTTTTTCCTAAATGTTGAAATTTGTTTAAATCCATCAGCTCAAAAAGGCTTTCTCGGACAGACTTGGCGCAAGCTACTCCATTCTGCAGATCCCAAGGGAACCCTGGCCTTTACCATTACACCCCTGTACAGGGATAGATACTTACCATAGGCCCAGGGCTGCATCTACAGAGTAGCTGCTGGCCGGAGGAGCGAGCTTGAGGCTATAGTGGTTGATTCAACTCTAACTAAAGCTTTTTTTTCCTAAATACTGGGATCTGTTTAAGGCTGTTGGCTCAAACAGACTTCCTCGGACAGACTTGGCGCAAGCTACTCCATTCTGCAGATCCCAAGGGAACCCTGGTTTTTACCATTACACACCTGTACAGGGATAGATACTTACCATAGGCCCAGGGTTGCATCTACAGAGTAGCTGCTGGCCGGAGGAGTGCGCTTGAGGCTTGAGTAGTTGAATCAATCCTAACTAAAGAAAAACCTATCTAATGCCACTTTCTTGTTAGGACCTGTCTGAGGCCTATGGCTCAAAAAAGCTTCTTTGGAAAGACTTGGCAAAAGCCAGTCTATCCTACAGGTTCCAAAGGAACTCTGGCCTTCACTCTTACAGCCATGTACAGTGATAAAGACTTATTACAGGGCCTTGATTGCATCTACATAGTAGATGCTGACTGGAGGGGCAAACTTAAAGTTAGAATGGTTCAGCCAACCCTAACTATTGCTACTTTCTTAAATGTTAGGATATTTCTGAGGCCATTGGCTCAAACAGGCTTCCTTGGACAGACTTGGCGCAAGACACACCATTTCTGATGTTTGCAATTGAACCCTGGGCTTCACCCTTGAACCTCTATACAGGGACCATTTCATAGTTTTAAGGTTGAAAGACACAAGTCTGTCAAGTTCAACCTAAAAGCTAATGTGTTGATCCAGAGGAAGGCAAAAACCCCATGAGGCAGATGCTAATTGCCCCATATTAGGGGAAAAATTCCTTCCCGACTCCACATATGGCAATCAGACTAGTTCCCTGGATCAACGTCCCATAACAAAATCTAGTACGGATAACCTGCAATTTTATATTATTTAAGAAAGGCACACACATGCCCTCCTTGAATTTTTTTTAGAAAATTAAGTATTTCAATTTCATGTGGTAGAGAGTTTCATAACCTCATTGCTCACACAATAAAAATTTGCCAACTAACTTCCTTTAGACAAAGTGAATTAGGATCTTTATGCTAGAGTAATTGAATTAACTCTAACTGAAATAGATTAATGCTTTTTTCCTAAATGTTGAAATTTGTTTAAATCCATCAGCTCAAAAAGGCTTTCTCGGACAGACTTGGCGCAAGCTACTCCATTCTGCAGATCCCAAGGGAACCCTGGCCTTTACCATTACACCCCTGTACAGGGATAGATACTTACCTTAGGCCCAGGGCTGCATCTACAGAGTAGCTGCTGGCCGGAGGAGCGAGCTTGAGGCTATAGTGGTTGATTCAACTCTAACTAAAGCTTTTTTTTCCTAAATACTGGGATCTGTTTAAGGCTGTTGGCTCAAACAGACTTCCTCGGACAGACTTGGCGCAAGCTACTCCATTCTGCAGATCCCAAGGGAACCCTGGTTTTTACCATTACACCCCTGTACAGGGATAGATACTTACCATAGGCCCAGGGTTGCATCTACAGAGTAGCTGCTGGCCGGAGGAGTGCGCTTGAGGCTTGAGTAGTTGAATCAATCCTAACTAAAGGAAAACCTATCTAATGCCACTTTCTTGTTAGGACCTGTCTGAGGCCTATGGCTCAAAAAAGCTTCTTTGGAAAGACTTGGCAAAAGCCAGTCTATCCTACAGGTTCCAAAGGAACTCTGGCCTTCACTCTTACAGCCCTGTACAGCGATAAAGACTTATTACAGGGCCTTGATTGCATCTACATAGTAGATGCTGACTGGAGGGGCAAACTTAAGGCTAGAATGGTTCAGCCAACCCTAACTATTGCTACTTTCTTCAATGTTAAGATATTTCTGAGGCCGTTGGCTCAAACAGGCTTCCTTGGACAGACTGGGCGCAAAACACACCATTTCTGATGTTTCCAAATGAACCCTGGGCTTCACCCTTGAACCTCTATACAGGGACCGTTTCATAGTTTTAAGGTTGAAAGACACAAGTCCATCAAGTTCAACCTAAAAGCTAATGTGTTGATCCAGAGGAAGGCAAAAACCCCATGAGGCAGATGCTAATTGCCCCATATTAGGGGAAAAATTCCTTCCCGACTCCACATATGGCAATCAGACTAGTTCTCTGGATCAACGTCCCATAACAAAATCTAGTACGGATAACCTGCAATTTTATATTATTCAAGAAAGGCACACACATGCCCTCCTTGAATTTTTTTTAGAAAATTAAGTATTTCAATTTCATGTGGTAGAGAGTTTCATAACCTCATTGCTCACACAATAAAAATTTGCCAACTAACTTCCTTTAGACAAAGTGAATTAGGATCTTTATGCTAGAGTAATTGAATTAACTCTAACTGAAATAGATTAATGCTTTTTTCCTAAATGTTGAAATTTGTTTAAATCCATCAGCTCAAAAAGGCTTTCTCGGACAGACTTGGCGCAAGCTACTCCATTCTGCAGATCCCAAGGGAACCCTGGCCTTTACCATTACACCCCTGTACAGGGATAGATACTTACCATAGGCCCAGGGCTGCATCTACAGAGTAGCTGCTGGCCGGAGGAGCGAGCTTGAGGCTATAGTGGTTGATTCAACTCTAACTAAAGCTTTTTTTTCCTAAATACTGGGATCTGTTTAAGGCTGTTGGCTCAAACAGACTTCCTCGGACAGACTTGGCGCAAGCTACTCCATTCTGCAGATCCCAAGGGAACCCTGTTTTTTACCATTACACCCCTGTACAGGGATAGATACTTACCATAGGCCCAGGGTTGCATCTACAGAGTAGCTGCTGGCCGGAGGAGTGCGCTTGGGGCTTGAGTAGTTGAATCAATCCTAACTAAAGAAAAACCTATCTAATGCCACTTTCTTGTTAGGACCTGTCTGAGGCCTATGGCTCAAAAAAGCTTCTTTGGAAAGACTTGGCAAAAGCCAGTCTATCCTACAGGTTCCAAAGGAACTCTGGCCTTCACTCTTTCAGCTCTGTACAGCGATAAAGACTTATTGCAGGGCCTTGATTGCATCTACATAGTAGATACTGACTGGAGGGGCAAACTTAAGGCTAGAATGGTTCAGCCAACCCTAACTATTGCTACTTTCTTAAATGTTAGGATATTTCTGAGGCCGTTGGCTCAAACAGGCTTCCTTGGACAGACTGGGCGCAAAACACACCATTTCTGATGTTTCCAAATGAACCCTGGGCTTCACCCTTGAACCTCAATACAAGGACAGTTTCATAGTTTAAAGTTTGAAAGACACAAGTCCATCAAGTTCAACCTAAAAGCTAATGTGTTGATCCAGAGGAAGGCAAAAACCCCATGAGGCAGATGCTAATTGCCCCATATTAGAGGAAAAATTCCTTCCCGACTCCACATATGGCAATCAGACTAGTTCCCTGGATCAACGTCTCATAACAAAATCTAGTACGGATAACCTGCAATTTTATATTATTCAAGAAAGGCACACATATGCCCTCCTTGAATTTTTTTTAGAAAATTAAGTATTTCAATTTCATGTGGTAGAGAGTTCCATAACCTCATTGCTCACACAATAAAAATTTGCCAACTAACTTCCTTTAGACAAAGTGAATTAGGATCTTTATGCTAGAGTAATTGAATTAATTCTAACTGAAATAGATTAATGCTTTTTTCCTAAATGTTGAAATTTGTTTAAATCCATCAGCTCAAAAAGGCTTTCTCGGACAGACTTGGCGCAAGCTACTCCATTCTGCAGATCCCAAGAGAACCCTGGCCTTTACCATTACACGCCTGTACATGGATAGATACTTACCATAGGCCCAGGGCTGCATCTACAGAGTAGCTGCTGGCCGGAGGAGCGAGCTTGAGGCTATAGTGGTTGATTCAACTCTAACTGAAGCTTTTTTTTTTCCTAAATACTGGGATCTGTTTAAGGCTGTTGGCTCAAACAGACTTCCTCGGACAGACTTGGCGCAAGCTACTCCATTCTGCAGATCCCAAGGGAACCCAGGTTTTTACCATTACACCCCTGTACAGGGATAGATACTTACCATAGGCCCAGGGTTGCATCTACAGAGTAGCTGCTGGCCGGAGGAGTGCGCTTGAGGCTTGAGTAGTTAAATCAATCCTAACTAAAGAAAAACCTATCTAATGCCACTTTCTTGTTAGGACCTGTCTGAGGCCTATGGCTCAAAAAAGCTTCTTTGGAAAGACTTGGCAAAAGCCAGTCTATCCTACAGGTTCCAAAGGAACTCTGGCCTTCACTCTTACAGCCCTGTACAGCGATAAAGACTTATTACATGGCCTTGATTGCATCTACATAGTAGATGCTGACTGGAGGGGCAAACTTAAGGCTAGAATGGTTCAGCCACCCTAACTATTGCTACTTTCTGAAATGTTAGGATATTTCTGAGGCCGTTGGCTCAAACAGGCTTCCTTGAACAGACTGGGCGCAAAACACACCATTTCTGATGGTTCCAAATGAACCCTGGGCTTCACCCTTGAACCTCAATACAGGGACAGTTTCATAGTTTTAAGGTTGAAAGACACAAGTCCATCAAGTTCAACCTAAAAGCTAATGTGTTGATCCAGAGGAAGGCAAAAACCCCACGAGGCAGATGCTAATTGCCCCATTTTAGGGGAAAAATTCCTTCCCGACTCCACATATGGCAGTCAGACTAGTTCCCTGGATCAACGTAACATAACAAAATCTATTACCACTAACCTGAAATGTTATATTATTCAAGGAACATTTTTCATCAAGCAGTTTTCACCGAAAATGTGTTGCACAACTGTTTGAATCTCAGTAAATTCCTGCGCAACTTACATTTAAATACTCTGACCTTTTTACACCCACTCTTTTAACTTCTTAAATAGTGAACAGAGCTTATCTGGACCGCTTGTGGCTTAGCTTTACCTGAAAACTTATTACAAATTAGGCTGGAAAAGTGGTGTAAAATAGGACTGAAATTGACTCCATCTTTTGACTGGAGTACATTTCTTGAGGTGTAGTACGTCAGCTTTAAGGGGATATTTCAATAAATGAATGACCCTGGCTGCAGGTATAAAGAATCAAACTGTGCTGTCCTGACCCATTCCTGGGATTGTGTATGGCACTGACATCACCTCAATACTGCCGCAGCCAACAAATGTAATCAGACGGACTGCCCAGCTGAGCGCACTGAGCTGCTGCAGCACTGAGATGGTGGAACCTCTTTTTTTTAATTAAATGACCTGCAGCTAGGGACATTCATTTATTGAAAGGGAACAACCCCTTTAAGGATGAGTCAAGTTCATTAAGAGGTTTAGTCTTTTTAATGAATTTGGTGCACGTTCCTCCAATAGGCGCTTCATGAATGCTGGTATAGAAATCCACCAGCCTTGATGAATCGGCCACCATAGGTGTACATGGCATGAGCATATACAGAACAGTTGTGTAGTATACGTTACCAGGCCCTCATGATGCTCTTGGTCCTGGATGGCCTTCCACAGTCTGCTTTCTTGCTTCATCATCTTGAAGGGCTCCACTTTCTTTTCTTCTGGCTGGCATGGTGCGGCTCTATCATCCTGCTCCTTTAACACGAAGGGACGAATGACTGTAAATCTGCCAGGAGCGTTTTTTTATCCCCTTAGATCATTGTGACACCACAAAGTGATGACATAGACAAGTGGGTGAGGCGCCTTTATTCAGTCATCGGGTGTGGTCAGAAGAAATTAGCATATTCCGTGATGTTACTACAATGAGAACAGACATGAACATTCTATTCGGAACCCGACCGCCATTATCAGCGGAACCTTCACTGCTGTCAGATTGGCACTAAAAACAAAAAGAGACCGCGGTGAACCTGGACAGTAACAATCTACAGGGACAGTGACTGCTAAGCGGACTTCATGTCAGATGTTATGCAGTTTTGTCAGAAAAAAAAACAATAAAATATATAAAAGACAGGCTCCAATAAACCTTAAACACTGGGCTGTAGTCACAGATTCTCCTTCCACCTGCAGCACATTGCTCCCCTGCCTAACCCTCCCCGTCCTGCAGCATGTTTCTCACCGCTTAATTCTCCCACTCCTGCAGCACATCACTCCCCTGTCTAAACCTCCCCCTCTTGCGGCACATTGCTCCCGTCTAATCCTCCCCTCCTTGCAGCACATTGTGCCCTTTCTAAATCTCCCCCTTCCTGCACCACATCACCCACTGCCAAATCCCCTCTTGCACCACATCGCCCACTGCCAAATCCTGCACTTCCTGCAGCATATCGCTCCCTGCCTAATCCTCTCCTATTGCATTACATCACTCCCCTGCATAAGCCACCTCTTCCTGCAGCACATCGCTTCCCTGCCTAAGCCTCCCCCTCCTGCATTACATCACTCCCCTGCCTAATCCTCCTCTTCCTGCAGCACAGCGCTCCCTGCCTAATCCTCCTCTTCCTGCAGCACATCGCTTCCCTGCCTAAGCCTCCCCCTCCTGCCTTACATCACTCCCCTGCCTAATCCTCCTCTTCCTGCAGCATATCGCTCCCTGCCTAATCCTCTCCTATTGCATTACATCACTCCCCTGCATAAGCCACCTCTTCCTGCAGCACATCGCTTCCCTGCCTAAGCCTCCCCCTCCTGCATTACATCACTCCCCTGCCTAATCCTCCTCTTCCTGCAGCACAGCGCTCCCTGCCTAATCCTCCTCTTCCTGCAGCACATCGCTTCCCTGCCTAAGCCTCCCCCTCCTGCCTTACATCACTCCCCTGCCTAATCCTCCTCTTCCTGCAGCACAGCGCTCCCTGCCTAATCCTCCTCTTCCTGCAGCACATCGCTCCCCTGACCCCCTCTTACGTGACATCTTTTCTATCAGTTACATTTGTGAAGTAACTGCTGTCTCCTGTGAGCAGTGGAGAGCGAAGCTGAGAGCCAGGAGGCTCTGCCCCTCTGCCCCTTCTTGCCACATCATCATCCATCTACATCAGGGCTGTCAAACTCAAATATATAGAGGGCCAAAAGGAAGAGTTTAACTCAGAAAAATAAGTCAACACTTTATCAGATGTTTCTGTGAAAACTTGAGTACAACAAATAAGATTTTGTTATTTTCCCTCAGTTATAAAAAAAATAGTTATGAGAAAAGTGTGACAAAAAGGAGTCATAAAATGCACCAAAATGAAATATCACAATTTATGGCTCAAATTGAGGTGAAGCAAGGAAGAGGTTGAGCTTAGCTAATGAGATGCATCAAACATACAGGTGCTTCTCACAAAATTAGAATATCATCAAAAAGTTAATTTATTTCAGTTCTTCAATCCAAAAAGTGAAACTCATATATTATACAGAGTCATTACAGAGTGATCTATTTCAAGTGTTTATTTCTGTTAATGTTGATAATGATGGCTTACAGCCAATGAAAACACAAAGTCATTATCTCAGTAAATTAGAATAATTAACAAAAATCACCTGCAAAGGCTTCTTACGCATTTAAAAAGGTCCCTTTGTCTGTTTCAGTAGGCTCCACAATCATGGGGAAGACTGCTGACTTGACAGATGTCCAGAAGGCAGTCATTGACACACTCCACAAGGAGTGTAAACCACAAAAGGTCATTGCTAAAGAAGCTGGCTGTTAACAGAGTGCTGTATCCAAGCATATTTATGGAAAGTTGAGTGGAAAGAAAAAGTGTGGTAGGAAGAGGTGCACAAGCAACCGGGATAACCGCAGCCTTGAAAAGATTGTTAAGGAAAGGCCATTCAAACATTTGGGGAAGATTCACAAGGAGTGGACTGCTGCTGGAGTCATTGCTTCAAGAGCCATCACACACAGACGTATCTGTAGCACCCTGAGGATTCGGCTGCTACAGGGGTATTGCACCTCAACCCAGAGGTGTGATATTCCACTCCCGGGTAAGGATGGAGTGTGGACCTGAGCTCGGTAGGCTGCATGCACTACACACATCCCATTTCCGAGGAGCAGACCGACGGTACTCCCACTTAGAAATGTGCAGGTACGACCGAGTCTGTTCCTGGCTGGAGTGGGAGGGGGGTGGAACATCCCAAGTAGTGTAGGGGCAGATAGGGGGAGCAGCCTGGGTAAAGATAGGAGCTCATTGGGTGCTGGTCGCCTGAGCTCACACATAGAGGGTGTATATAAGGTGGGCACCATCAGAGATCAGGGTCAGTCAGTCTGCCAGCCTTTTGCAGAGAGAAGTCAGAGGAGGAAGAGGAGCAGAGAAGCCCCAGAGAGAGAGAGAGAGTGGAGCAGAGAAGGAAAGACCCAGAGGAGACAAAGAGAGGACTCTGAGAACCCAAATTCAATCCCCGGGTGAAGAGTCGGCAATAGGGTACCGGATCCCAAACTGGTGGGGGCAAAAGCACACCCTAGCCAGAGACCGGAGGCCGTGGGCAGCGTCTGCCACGGCCACTCACCACATCCACCCCGAAGGCATACCACGTGGAGGGTCAGGGAACCCAAGGCCAAGGGTCTCCCAACAGAAGGCCCGAGGGAGCTGGACCTAGGTGGATCACTAGTGGGGACGGCCAGAGGAAAGGACAGAAGGAGAGCTCAGGGTCACGCTCCGGACTTGTTTGGGGGTTTGCTGAATCCAGGACCTGGTGGACGCAGCACGGCTCGGGTGGTCACTTGAAGCTGGAGTGACCGGAACATCAGCAGTGAGTAAATACCCTAAACTGCACAACCCGACTCTGTCTTCACTTAACATCTATGCTGCACCACCACAACCCCCATCCTCTGCACCTGACCCCCTGAGGCTATACCCCACCCGTTGGGGGTTATACTACCAAAAGCTGCACCAACACCATCAGCCTCAGCGGACCCTGCTGCAGCGGCGGCCATAGTGACCGCAATACAACGGGTGGCGTAGTCGACATTAAGAACTTTATAACATCTGTAGGACTGCCACATACTCTGAGCTTGACACCCTGGGCACGGACCGGGTCACAGCCACTCGGAAGACTACAACTCCCATCTGATCCGGCTCCGGATATTCCCCTAAAGAATATGGCCCAGGGGGCGCGTCAACTTTGGCGTAGTCGGCAGGATTACGTGCCCGCAACACTCGGGTACTGCGTGCCTGAAGAAAAGAACGAGTTTACCTCAAAAAGAAGTCTCCTGCCGGTTCCGGAGGGTCCCCGCCATCGGACTCCATCACAGGTCGATTCCCGCCGGTTGTCCGCCATTAACAGCTTTTTCCCGCCATTTGCAGAGTTTCCCGCCACTGGGAGACGATTCCCGCCATTTCCAAAGGTTTCCCGCCTTGTCAGAGCGGACGCCATTATGGGCGTGCCAGAGGGTGGTAAGAGGCCACCTCCCATCGTGGGCCAGGACCGAAAATGGCGCCAAAAGTGGAAACCGCCCCCACCAACAGAGACTGTGATGCTAGAGGTGTCTGTCAGCGTGAAAGAACTGCCCCTGGAGCTGACAATCACCAAGTGGCCCCGGGACCGCCCTCGAAGTGGGAGGACTGAGAAGAAGAGAGCAAAGATGGGTGTCGCCTGGAGCAGTCTGGAGCGAGCGCACCCGGAGGCAAGAAGCCTGGAGAAGAGTATCGGAGGAGCTTACCCGGAGATGGCGAGAAAGCAGAGCAGCACCGGCCCGTTGGCCAGGAGCCTGCTAGAAACAGAGGAGGGAGAGCAGAGCAGCACCGGCCCGCTGGCCAGGAGCCTGCTGGAAACAACAGAAGGAGAGCAGAGCAGCACCGACCCGTTGGTCAGGAGCCTGCTGGAAGCAACGACCCCACTAGGCCTAGTGGAGGTCCTAGCACAGCTCCCCCGAGACCGGGAGTGTGCGCAGACCGCTCTGGAGGGCCTCGCAAGGAGGATGGCCCGGGTGCAACGAGAGACGTTGGCGCAGTGGAGCCGAGAGATGGCCCAGCGGACCGAGACTCGTCAGCGGAGCACGCCACCCGAGACGAGGAGACGGACCGCCTCTGAGGATGGCGCGGGAGGACTGAAGGCCGGAGACGGCGCCGAGAAGGGAGCCGAACGAGGGGAGGCAGGTAAAGGGGACGTCTATACCCCAAACCGGGAAACCGCGTACCTGCCCCAGCTCCCCGTCGCAGAGCCCGAAGTCTATCCTGCCGTGCCCGTCGCTGCAACGTCACCGCCGCAGACTAGGCCTCAAACGGGAGCTGCGACCCCTGTGACGTCACACGCCTCGACCCCGAGCGTGACCAAGCAGGAAGTACCACCAGCCTGGTCGCAAGGCCTAGTACCCCCGGGCGCCGCAATACCAACAGCGCCCCCTACCTCCGCGGAGCCACCGGCCTGGTCGCAGGGCCAAGTAGCCCAGGGCGCCGCCGTCCTTACGGTGCCCTTCACCTTCCAGATACCCCAGGTCTGGCCGCAAGGCCCGGGCAACCCGGGCGCTAACACCACCACCGCGCCCATAAAACCTAGAGTGCCGCATCTGGGAGAAGATCTGTTCTGAAGCCAAAGGTAACCATAAAGAAAGAGCAGGAGGACGCCGTTGTTAAGTACAGCAGAGTACAAGCTGTATATAGTTGCCCGTCGGGGCACCGTGAACTGTAACTGTTGCTATCATAGTCCCCGTTGGGACCAGTGTGTGTGAACTGTTTACCCGTTTATCCCTTAAATCCCACTGACCGAGGACTGAGAGCGGTCATTCCTCCCTAATACCTGGCCGAGGACTGAGAGCGGCCATATCCTCTTGTAAATAGTTGCGCGTTCTAAAGCGCTCCCTACTGGTTTTATAGGAAAACCATTTTTCAAGAAAAGACTGTCGCACTGTACCCGGTCACACGTTGCACAGTGACCGGAGGAGGAGCCAGAGGCGACGAGAATGTTATTAATATGAAAAGTTTTATGATGATGCTGATATATATATGGTATTTTATATGTTTGTATTATGTTGTTTATGAAAAAAATTGTATGTTTTGGTGTTGTTTATGTCTTACAGCCCGAGGACGTGCTGTGATTTACCAGGGGGGAATGTAGCACCCTGAGGATTCGGCTGCTACAGGGGTATTGTACCTCAACCCAGAGGTGTGATATTCCACTCCCGGGTAAGGATGGAGTGTGGACCTGAGCTCGGTAGGCTGCATGCACTACACACATCCCATTTCCGAGGAGCAGACCGACGGTACTCCCACTTAGAAATGTGCAGGTACGACCGAGTCTGTTCCTGGCTGGAGTGGGAGGGGGGTGGAACATCCCAAGTAGTGTAGGGGCAGATAGGGGGAGCAGCCTGGGTAAAGATAGGAGCTCATTGGGTGCTGGTTGCCTGAGCTCACACATAGAGGGTGTATATAAGGTGGGCACCATCAGAGATCAGGGTCAGTCAGTCTGCCAGCCTTTTGCAGAGAGAAGTCAGAGGAGGAAGAGGAGCAGAGAAGCCCCAGAGAGAGAGAGAGAGTGGAGCAGAGAAGGAAAGACCCAGAGGAGACAAAGAGAGGACTCTGAGAACCCAAATTCAATCCCCGGGTGAAGAGTCGGCAATAGGGTACCGGATCCCAAACTGGTGGGGGCAAAAGCACACCCTAGCCAGAGACCGGAGGCCGTGGGCAGCGTCTGCCACGGCCACTCACCACATCCACCCCGAAGGCATACCACGTGGAGGGTCAGGGAACCCAAGGCCAAGGGTCTCCCAACAGAAGGCCCGAGGGAGCTGGACCTAGGTGGATCACTAGTGGGGACGGCCAGAGGAAAGGACAGAAGGAGAGCTCAGGGTCACGCTCCGGACTTGTTTGGGGGTTTGCTGAATCCAGGACCTGGTGGACGCAGCACGGCTCGGGTGGTCACTTGAAGCTGGAGTGACCGGAACATCAGCAGTGAGTAAATACCCTAAACTGCACAACCCGACTCTGTCTTCACTTAACATCTATGCTGCACCACCACAACCCCCATCCTCTGCACCTGACCCCCTGAGGCTATACCCCACCCGTTGGGGGTTATACTACCAAAAGCTGCACCAACACCATCAGCCTCAGCGGACCCTGCTGCAGCGGCGGCCATAGTGACCGCAATACAACGGGTGGCGTAGTCGACATTAAGAACTTTATAACATCTGTAGGACTGCCACATACTCTGAGCTTGACACCCTGGGCACGGACCGGGTCACAGCCACTCGGAAGACTACAACTCCCATCTGATCCGGCTCCGGATATTCCCCTAAAGAATATTGCCCAGGGGGCGCGTCATATCCAGGACATGGGCTACAAGTGTCACATTCCTTGTGTCGAGCCACTCATGACCAATAGACAACGCCAGAAGCATCTTACCTGGGCCAAGGAGAAAAACACCTGGACTGTTGCTCAGTGGTCCAAGGTGTTGTTTTCCGATGAAAGTAAATTTTGCATTTAATTTGGAAATCAAGGTCCCAGAGTCTGGAGGAAGAGTGGAGAGGCCACAATCCAAGCTGCTGGAGGTCTCGTGTGAAGTTTCCACAATCGGTGATGGTTTGGGGAGCCATGTCATCTGCTGGTGTAGGTCCACTGTGTTTTATCAAGACCAAAGTCAGCGCAGCCGTCTACCAGGACATTGTAGAGCACTTCATGCTTCCCTCTGCCGACAAGCTTTATGGAGATGGAAATGTCATTTTCCAGCAGGACTTGGCACCTGTCCACACGGCCAAAAGTACCAATACCTGGTTTACACAACAGTATCACTGTGCTTGATTGGCAGCAAACTCACCTGACCTTAACCCCATAGAGAATCTATTATAGAGAATCTATGGGGTATTGTCAAGAGAAAGATGAGAGACACCAGACCCAACAATGCAGACGAGCTGAAGGCTTCTATCAAAGCCACCTGGGCTTCCATAACCCCTCAGCAGTGTCACAGGCTGATCGCCTCCATGCCACATTGCCGCATTGATGCAGTAATTGATGCAAAAGGAGCCTGGCCAAGTATTGAGGGCATTTACTGAACATACATTTCAGTAGGACAACATTTCAGATTTTAAAAACATTTTTCAAGCTGGTGTTATAAAGTATTCTAATTTACTGAGATAATAGCATTAACAGAAATAAACACTTAAAATAGATCACTCTGTCTGTAATGACTCTATATAATATGAGTTTTACTTTTTGTATTGAAGAACTGAAATAAATTAACTTTTTGATGATATTCTAATTTTGTGAGAAGCACCTATAGTATGCTATATGCCCAATTTTAACAAATGTACTGCAATTTTTGCTGAATGTGTTCAGAAATGTACAGATGTGTAAGCAGACAAATGCAGAGACTTAGGCTATGTGCCCACGATGCACAAAAGCTCCGGATTTTTCCTGAGCGTTTCTGCATCTCCCTGGCAGAAAAAACGCATGCGGATTGTACATGCGGATTGTACATGCGGATTGTACATGCGGATTGTATATGCGGATTGTACATGCGGATTGTGCATGCGGATTGTACATGCGGATTGTACATGCGGATTGTACATGCGGATTGTATATGCGGATTGTATATGCGGATTGTACATGCGGATTGTACATGCGGATTGTATATGCGGATTGTACATGCGGATTGTACATGCGGATTGTACATGCGTTTTTCCTGCCAGGGACATGCAGAAGTGAAGCGTTCTTCACATGCATTTCCACATGCGGGTTGACAAGCGCTTTACAAGTGATTTTAGCATCACTTGGAAAGTGCTTGTCAATTTGGTCACACTATAGAAATCCATGAAAACGGCATGGATTTATATAGTGTGACCCCAAAGACTGGTTAAAAATAAAAAAATCTACTGTATAATTGTCTTATCCCGTCTGTCTGTCTGTCTGTTTGTCCGTCTGTCCTGGAAATCCCGCGTCGCTCATTGGTCCGGCAGCGGCCAATCAGCGCCGCGGGATTTCTGAAAAAAGATGGCGGCCGTTAGCGGCTCATCTGCGGGACGGAGCTCAGCGGCGATGCAGCCGGGAGATGAGCGCCGGCCGGTACCAGCAGAAGGACATCGACCGCCGGACCCATCTGCGGGACGGAGATGCAGCCGGGAGCCAAGATCGTGTAGCCAAGATCGGTGATTGGTCGCGGCCGATATTTAAATTTGGCGCCCAAATCGGTGATTGGTCGCGGGCAGCGTCCGCGACCAATCAGTACAGTAGTGTTTAACTTTTGCGGCAAGATCAGTGATTGGTCGCGGGCCAAGACCGCGACCAATCACTGATTTGTGCGGCACATTTAAATAGCGGCCGCGACCAATTGGATGTCAGCGCCGCTCAACGGTCCTCCCTTCACACCCTAGCCGCATGGATGTCAGCGCCGCTCCCCGGTCCTCCCTTCACACCCTAGCCGCATGGATGTCAGCGCCGCTCCCCGGTCCTCCCTTCACACCCTAGCCGCTGATGTCCCCACAGTATCTGCATGGTGTTACAAAGGTCCGGACATTTGTGTTAAAAATCGCTGATTGGTCGCCGACGCTATTTAAATGTGGCGCCAAAATCGGTGATTGGTCGCGCCCAGCGTCGGCGACCAATCAGCGATTTTTAACACAATTGTCCGGACCTTTGTAACATCATGCGGATACTGTGGGGACATCAGCGGCTAGGGTGTGAAGGGAGGACCGGGGAGCGGCGCTGACATCCAATTGGTCGCAGCCGCTATTTAAATGTGCCGCACAAATCGGTGATTGGTCGCGGTCTTGGCCCGCGACCAATCACTGATCTTGCCGCAAAAGTTAAACACTACTGTGCTGATTGGTCGCGGACGCTGCCCGCGACCAATCACCGATTTGGGCGCCAAATTTAAATATCGGCCGCGACCAATCACCGATCTTGGCTCCACATTTAAACACCGCTGTACTGATTGGTCGCGGACGCTATTTAAATGTGGCGCCAAAATCGGTGATTGGTCGCGCCAAGCGTCGGCGACCAATCAGCACAGCGGTGTTTAAATGTGGAGCCAAGATCGGTGATTGGTCGCGGCCGATATTTAAATTTGGCGCCCAAATCGGTGATTGGTCGCGGGCAGCGCCAGCGACCAATCACCGATTTTTAACACAAATGTCCGGACCTTTGTAACACCATGCGGATACTGTGGGGACATCAGCAGCTAGGGTGTCAAGGGAGGACCGGGGAGCGGCGCTGCGGGTCCGGATACTTCTGCTGCGAGCAGTCGCTCATCTCCCGGCTTCTCGCAGCGGAAGTAGCCGCACAGGCAGCGGCGCTCCCCGGTCCTCACTAATACGATTCCGCTCCCCGGTCCTCACCAATACGATTCACTGATTGGTCTCGCTCTCCACACGCGACCAATCAGTGATCTTGGCGCTAAAGTTAAACACCGCTCTGCTGATTGGTCGCGGCCGCTGCCCGTGACCAATCACCGATTTGGGCGCCACATTTAAATAGCGGCCGCGACCAATCACCGATCTTACCGCCACATTTAAACACTGCTGTGCTGATTGGTCGCGGACGCCAGACGCGACCAATCAGCGATTTTGGCGCCAAATTTAAACCCGCTCCGCTAGTTGGTCGCGGATGCCGGCCGCGACTAATCAGCATTACTGGCGCCAAATTTAAACACCGCTCTGCTGATTGATCGCGGTCGCTGGCCGAGATCAATCAGCAGTATTGGCGCCAAATTTAAACACCGCTCTGCTGATTAGTCGCGGTCGCCGTCCACGACCAATCAGCAATATTGGCGCAAAATTTAAACACCGCTCTGCTGATTGGTCGCGGTCGCCGTCCGCGACCAATCAGCAGTATTGGCGCCAAATTTAAACCCCGCTATGCTGATTGGTCGCGGTTGCCGGCCGCGACCAATCAGCAGTATTGGCGCCAAATTTAAACACCGCTCTGCTGATTGGTCGCGGGCGGCGATTGCGACCAATCAGCATTATTGGCGCCAAATTTAAACCCCGCTCTGCTGATTGGTCGAGACAGCCGGCCGCCACCAATCAGCAATTTTGGCGCCAAATTTAAACCCCGCTCTGCTGATTGGTCGCGGTTGCAGGCCGCGACTAATCAGTATTGTTGGCGCCAAATTGCCGGCCGCGACTAATCAGCATTATTGCCGCCAAATTTAAACACCGCTCTGCTGAATGGTCGTGGCCGTGACCAGTCACTACTATTGGCGCCAAATTTAAACACCGCTTTGCTGATTGGTCGCGACCGGCGGCTGCAACCAATCAGCATTATTGGCGCAAAATTTAAACCCCGCTCTGCTGATTGGTCACGTTCGCTGGCCGCGACCAATCAGCATTATTGGCGCAAAATTTAAACCCCGCCCTGCTGATTAGTCGCGACTGCCGGCCGTGACCAATCAGCGATATAGCCGCTAAATTTCAACACCGCTTTGCTGATTGGTCGCGGTTGTTGGCCGCGACCAATCAGCGATTTTGGCGCCAAATTTAAACACCGCTCTGCTGATTGCGCCCGGTCTGCCGCATACATATTCTAGAATACCCGATGCGTTAGAATCAGGCCACCATCTATAAATCTATACTTAACTTCCGATGGCCCCCGCAGTCTTGCTTCGCTCCGTCCTGGCTGCCGGCAGATCGCGGTACACTGAAGGACCTGCTGTCACATGACTATGACGTCAGCGCAGGTCCTTCAGTCCATCGCGAGCTGCCGGCATGGGAGGACGAGCGCAGCGGGGGCCGTCAGAAGGTAAATATAACATTTATTTTATATTTTATTCTTTTTTTTGACAGGTTCTATGGTACCCGGGTCCGGAGGAGAGTCTCCCATCCTCCACACGCGGGTACCATCCGCACATTGAACGCATGTATTCCGCATGTGCTTATCTAGTGAAGCGGAATCCATTTGTTCCAATGCAAGTCAATGGCGGCGAAAAAGCAGCGCTTACGCGAAATAATTGGTAGTGCTGCGTTTTTTTCCGCAATGATAATCCGCAGTGGAAATTTCCGCAGCATGTGCACAGCACATGCGGACTATCATTGGGGAACATGGCAGACCTTCTAACATGCGTTTTTAAGCGTTTCTGCAGCGTTTTTGCCATGCCGAAACGCTTAAAAAACGCATTGTGGGCACACAGCCTTAGGCCATGTGCCCACGCAGCGTTTTTGTAGCATTTTTGCGGCATTTTTACGGCCGCGAAAACGTTTGTAGAACAGTCTGCCATGCAAAGCCATGTGAATTCGGATGTGCTGTGCACATGATGCGCTAATTTGCGCGCCGAATTCGCATTACTTTGCAAAACGCAGCATGACCATTTCTACTGCGATTACGCTGAAGCTTATTCGCGATGCGTGTGGTATCTGGGAGGAAGACGAGACTACAACTCCTCTTCATCCCGGCTACCACGCGGTGAAAAAAAGAAATAAAAAAGTTAAAAACAAACAAAACCTGTATATTCACCTCTCCGGCGCCCCCGCTCTGCTCTCCGGTCTCCTCCGGTCTGCTGTCTGTACTGTCAGGACCTGCGGTGACGTCATTTAGTCAGGTGATGGTTGCATGACAGCTGACGTCGGCATCAGGTGATGGTCGCGTGACCATCAGCTGACTAAATGACGTCACCGCAGGTCCTGACCGTACACTGCAGGACGCTGAAGAGAGAAGACGCGGCCGGGAGCAGACCGGAGGAGACCGGAGAGCAGACCGGGGGCCGCCGGAGAGGTGAATATACCGTTGTTTTTTTTTATTTATTAACGTTTTCTTTTTTTTACTATAGATGCTGCATTTAAAGCATCTAAGTTGTTCACACATTATAGATCCATGTCGGTTGCATGGATTTATATTGTGTGATCAAGTTGTCAAGCACTTTTCCAAGTGATGCTCAAAATTGCTTGGAAAAGTGCTTGAAAAAACGCATGTGAAAACGCTTCTCTCTGGCAGAAAAAACGCATGTAAATCTGCATCAAATCTGCTAGGTGTGCACACAGCCTTATAGCTGGTTTTGCTCTGAGCTGAGATGTCCAGGCTGAATAATGCTCTGGGAGCAGAACCCATCAGCAGAATCTGTCTGTTTCCTGCCTTGTAGCAGTGGATCCCGGCTATTTAGCTCACAGAGCATTGTCTACACAAGATACAATTGTATCCAATTTTCAGCTGGGAACAGGACTATGGACAAGTTTTACAGCAACTGCATTTGTGATAGGAAATGTTGATCAATCTAGATTTTCTTCAGTGTTCTTATTCATTGCAGAAAATCTTAAAAAAGCCGAGGAATGTGGGCAACATGGTGGGTCAATGATTAACGCTGTGGGGCTGGGTTCATATAATAGCAAGGACAACATCTGCAAGGAGTTTGTATGTTCTCCCCGTGTTTGTATGGGTTTCCTCCGGGTTCTCCGGTTTCCTCCCACACTCCAAAGACATACTGATAGGGAATTCATATTGTGAGCCCCAATGGGGACAGTGATGATAATGTCTGTAAGGTGCTACGAAATCTAACGGCGCTATATAAGAGAGTAAAATAAATATATAACTAAATAAAATGAATGTATTAAAAGGCTAAGATTGCAAAGAGCTTGTAAAAACAAGAAACTTTGCAATTTCCTTCTTATTCAAAATCTTCTCTGTTCTCAAGAAGGAAAAGATTTTTAATTCTGCAGTGTACAGCTCATTGCTATGGTTACTGACCACCTGAGAAGTGGCTGGTCTCCTTGGCAAGAAGCGCTCACTTGCAGACTGGTGGACTTCAGCGCCCCTGTGCCTGTCCCATTCTGCAGAGGCAAAGCCGCCTCTGCCCGCAGAATGCAAGAGGGCACAATTCAGACAAGCGGCTCAGCCAAGCCACCGGCCAGAACTGTAAATCTTCAGCTTCTGATGAGAGGAACACAAGACCACCCCTTTAATAAAGGAGTAGAGCAGAACTCATACAGTGATTAGTGGGGGTCTGACACCTGAAATCCCCAGACATCAGCTACTTCTGCAAGATGATGTACACAGTGTTAAGAGCTGGAATAGCACAGCTCCGCACACTGTGCAATGGCTGGTTTCAGGTACTACAGCTCAGATCACAATCATTTCAATAGGAGCTGCAGTACCAAGATCGGCCACTACACAGTGTACAGCGCTGTGCTGTTTGGGCTCTCTACGCTGAGTATTTCCAGCTGCTGTCTTATTGGTGAGGGGGCCGTGTGTTGGAACCTCACTGATCTGATATTGATGACCAGGGTCGGACTGCGGTGTCTGGGGCCCACAGGGGAAATTAACTCTAGGGGCCCACCTACAGCAAGATGCAAATATCTGTTATCTGCTCTCGCTGTTATAGTGGAGCATTGACTGGCGGCTCCTGCACATCTACTGGGCGACACTCTAACTGGGATGGACATGTTTGCATTAAAGGGCTTCTTTGGTTAAAACTAGTGTTGAGCGAGTATGTTCTGTTAACCCTTTCGGCGAGTATGCTCGGGCCGAGCTCCGAGTATTTATAGCTGCTCGGTGATATGGTTGAATCGCTCCCGTGTGCATGATTTGCGACTGTTTGACGGTTTTAATACATGTGAGGAATGTGTAAGAAATAACCACCATAAATGAGGAGGGCACCATCTAATAAACGGGATCTACCTGCAGCATCTCATGAACTAACAAGTGGAAAATTATTTTTGGGAAAGAGGAGATGCTAACTAATAGTGATCACCAAAATGATAAAGAAAAAAATAAATAAATAGTGATCAATAGCAATATCAATCTATGAAAATATATCAATTTATTAAATACAAATGTTTCCTGACACATATACATGTAGTAACAAACTAACAAACATATAAAACACCATAAAATAGTGGAAAAACACCACTGTCTAAAGAGCCATCATTTTGGTGATCACTATTAGTTAGCAAATAATTTTCCGAATGTGTAAGAAATAGACATTCCTCACATGTATTAACCCCTTAAGCCGCGGAGCATTTTCCGTTTTTGCATTTTCGCTTTTTGCTCCACTTGTTCCCAGAGCCATAGCGTTTTTATTTTTTGGTCAATATGGCCATGTTAGGGCTTATTTTTTGCGGGACGAGTTGTACTTTTCAACGCCATTACTAGTTTTACCATGCCGTGTACGGGAAAACGGGAAAAAAATTCCAAGCGCCGTGAAATTCCAAAAAAAGTGCAATACCACTGAGGTTTTTTTTAATTTTTTTTTACCACGTTCACTGAATGCTAAAACTGACCTGCCATTATTATTCTCCAGGTCATTAAGAGTTCAAAGACACCAAACATGTATAGGTTCTTTTTTATTTAAGTGATGAAAAAAAATTCCAAAGTTTGGTAAAAAAAAAAAATGGTGCCATTTTCCGAGACCCGTAGCGTCTCCATTTTTCGGGATCTGGGACAGGGTGAGGGCTTATTTTTTGTGAACCGAGCTGAAGTTTTTATAGATGCTATTTTGGGGTAGATCCGATGTTTTGATCGCCCGTTATTGCATTTTATTGCAATTTTACGGCGACCAAAAAACGTAATTCTGTCGTTTAGAATTTTTTTCTCATTACGCCATTTACCGATCGCATTAATTCTTTTTTTATATTGATAGATAGGGCAATTCTAAATGTGGCGATACCAAATATGTGTATGTAGGTTTTTTTTTTATGATTTTATTTTGAATGAGGCGAAAGGGGGGTGATTTAAACTTTTATATTTTTTTATTTTTTTTCATATTTTTTAAAACTTTTTTTTTCACTTTTTGCTTGCTTCTGTAGTTTCCATAGGAGACTAGAAGCAGCAACTGTCCGATCGCCTCTGCTACATACAGGGGACGATCAGATCCCCTGTATGCAGCAGAAATGGTCCTGTGCTATGAGCGCCGACCACTAGGTGGCGCTCACAGCGACAGGATCATTACAACCACTGGTGTCTGCTGCAGACCCAGGGTTGTCATGACCACCCATCGGCGACCCACGATCATGTGACGGGGTTGCCGATGGGAGGGGTAAGTGACGCGCTTCCAGGAAGCGCGCATTAAATGCCGCTGTCAGAGATTGACAGCGGCATTTAATATGTTAACAGCCGCTGGTGGATCACGATTCCACCCGCGCCTGTTGCGGGCACATGTCAGCTGTAATAATCAGCTGACATGTGCTTGGTTCAGTGCGGGCTCAGCGCCGGAGCCCTCACTGAACTGGAGGATAACGACATGCGTGTACTAATACGTGACATGTCGTTAAGGGGTTAAAGCTGTCAAACAGTTGCAAATCATGCACACGGGAGCGATTCAACCATATCACCGAGCAGCTGTAAATACTCGGAGCTCGGGCCGAGCATACTCGGACAGAACATACTCGCTCAACACTAGTTAAAACAAGTTATCACCGATCCATGGGCTCTACAGGATAGGTGATCACTTATTGAGCATTTGTGTCCGAACATTGGAAAACGCACCTATCGGAAGAATGGGGAAGTTTTATCCCTGACAGAACACTTATCCCTATTTTAAAATGCTGCGGCAGGTGGGACGTCTGACCGCAGCTCTATTCATTCTCTTAGAGACTTGCAAAAAAGAGCAGCGCTCACAGCCACTGAGAGAATGAATGGATCAGTGGTCGCATCTCACATGCCGCTCCAGTCTAATGGGGAGAAAAGCTCCACATTCTGCCGGTGTGTGCAAGCAGTCAGACCCCCACCAATCAATATTATCAATGATCCTGTGGAGAGGTGATTACTTGTTTTCAACGGAGAACCCCTGTAAGTGCATCTCTGCCGCTCTTGTCCAAGTATTTAATCGCTAAGGCCACGGCCCTACTATCAGTATTCGGTCAGTGTCCAGTCAGTATTTTTTCTCAGGAGTGGGAGCCAAAACAGGTGATGAACAATCAGAGAAAAGGTATAATAGAAACAAGTCACCAATTCTGCATTAATCAACCATTCCTGGTTTCGGCAGCCACTCCTGAGAAAAATACTGACCAAATACTGATGGTGGGGCTGTGGCCTAATGGAAAAAAATCTTTTCCTAGTTAAGATCAGCGAGAATAAAATGACCGCCATACACAACACAGTCCACTATATCAACACCAATAATACCACATACAAAAGGGACAAATATCGCCACACCTTGACTAGATCACATATTACCACTACATAGTGACCGAATAATACCACATACAAGGAACAAATATGGCCAAACTATGACCAGACCATATATTACCACCCCAAGGTGACCAAATACTACAATACTGATCATGAATACAAAACCACAATACTAACAACACTGTTATTACCACCAGCAACATTATACACAGGAGCTCTGTATATAGTGTCAGTGTACAGGTAACACAGTGATCACCAGTGACATTATAGACAGGAGCTCTGTATATAGTGTATAGGTAATACAGTGATCACCAGTGACATACACAGGAGCTCTGTATATACTATATACACACGTGGTCAAAATTGTTGGTACCCCTCGTTTAATGAAAGAAAAACCCACAATGGTCACAGAAAAAACTTGAATCTGACAAAAGTAATAATAAATTAAAAATCGATGAAAATGAACAAATGAAAGACAGACATTGCTTTTCAACCCTGCTTCCACAGAATTTAAAAAAAAATTAAACTCTTGAAATAGGCCTGGACAGAAATGATGGTACCCCTGAAAATAATGTGACAAAAGGGACATGTTAAATCAAGTTGTGTCCACTAATTAGCATCACAGGTGTCGACAATCTTGTAATCAGTCAGTGGGCCTGTATATAGGGCTACAGATACTCACTGTGCTGTTTGGTGACATGGTGTGTACCACACTCAACATGGACCAAAGGAAGCAAAGGAAAGAGTTGTCTCAGGAGATTAGAAAGAAAATTATAGACAAGCATGTTAAAGGTAAAGGTTATAAGACCATCTCCAAGCAGCTTGATGTTCCTGTAACTACAGTTGCACATATTATTCAGAAATTTAAGATCCATGGGACTGTAGCCAACCTCCCTGGACGTGGCCGCAGGAGGAAAATTGATAACAAATCAAAGAGACGAATAATATGAATGGTAACAAAAGAGCCCAGGAAAACTTCTAAAGAGATTAAAGGTAAACTTCAAGCTCAAGGAACATCAGTGTCAGATCGCACCATCCGTCGTTGTTTGATCTAAAGTGGACTTCATGGGAGACGACCAAGGAGTACACCATTGTTGAAAAAAAATCATAAAAAAGCCAAACTGGAATTTGCCAAACTACATGTTCACAAGTCACAAAGCTTTTAGGAGAATGCCCTATGGACAGATGAGACAAAAATGGAAGTTTTTGGCAAGGCACATCAGATCTATGTTCACAGATGGAAAAATGAAGCATATCAAGATAAGAACACTGTCCCTACTGTGAAACACGGAGGAGTCTCTTTTATGTTTTGGGGCTGGTCTGCCGCATCTGGCACAGGGTGTCTTGAATCTGTGCAGGGTACAATGAAATCTCAAGACTATCAAGGGATTCTAGAGAGAAATGTGCTGCCCAGTGTCAGAAAGCGTGGTCTCAGTCGCAGGTCATGGGTCTTGCAACAGTATTATGACCCAAAACACACAGCTAAAAACACCCAACAATGGCTAAGAGGAAAACATTGGACTATTCTGAAGTGACCTTCTATGAGCCCTGACCTAAATCCTATTGAGCATCTTTGGAAAGAGCTGAAACATGCCGTCTGGAAAAGGCAACCTTCAACCATGAGACAACTGGAGCAGTTTGCTCATGAGGAGTGGCCAAAATACCTGTGGAGAGGTGCAGAAGTCTCATTGACAGTTACAGGAGTCGTTTGATTGCAGTGATTGCCTCAAAAGGTTGTTCAGCAAAATATAAAGTTAAGAAGAACCATCATTTCTGTCCAGGCCTGTTTTATCAGTTTATTTTTTTTTTTTTTATTCTGTGGAAGCAGAAAAGCAATGTCTGACTTTCATTTGTTCATTTTCATAGATTTTTAATTTATTATTACTTTTGTCAGATTCAAGTTATTTCTGTGACCATTGTGGGTTTTTCTTTCATTAAACGAGGGGTACCAACAGTTTTGACCACGTGTGTAGTGTAAGTGTACATGTGTGTCACCCTGGCCTGGATGCCACAAGTGTAATTAAAGCTGTGTCTGAGAGCAGGGGGGAGGTTCTCTAGTCAGGGGAACATTAGCATGCAATGCCTCCTGTCTCAGGCCAGTAGGGGGAGCAGGCTGCCCCTATAAAAGCTGGTGCTGAGGGCAGGGTTAGAGAGAACCCAGATGACCTGTCTCAGGACTGAGACGTGTCTCAGCAGAGCAGGGACAGACAGTTGCACTGCACCTAAGAGGAAGTGTGGCAGGAGGAGAGCCACAAGCCAGAGACAAGAGGCGAAGAGAGCCTGTCTTGGCAGATAACAGACTTAATCTACCAGAGTTTGGTGTCTGAGGCTGGAAGGATTCCACATCCCCCAGCAGAGAACCAGTCCGCAAGGGACTGTATATTCCTTGGCCTAAGAAGCCTGGAGGCCCTGCCACAACAGAAGGGACCAGTAAAGCCATACAAGGCTGGGAGGAGAAAGGAACCCACGTCGCAGGCCATACAGGCGAGAAAACATGGAAAGCTCGGAAACGTGGGCTGTTACCCTATCAGGAGGAGATAGCCAGAAGGAGCGCAGAAAGCACGGTAGGCCTACACCCTCACCCTGACCAGGGCCAATTTCCCCGTTGCTCTCAGACATCCAGGTCCCCTCCTAGCCGGGACTGTTTGTGGGTCAGTTTACCTGTTTAGTAAAGACCCTAGACTGCAACCTGTTGTCTGTGTGCTCCTTGCTCCTCCAGCACTATCAGCACTGGGACTCCCACTACCATCACTCCCAACATCCATTATACTGCCCTGGGGCCGCACTCTTCCCGTGGAGAGTCACACTACCCTAGCTGCACACCTCATCAGCCCCAGCGGTCTGCATGCAGCGGCGGTTCCTAATAACCGCAATCCATGGGTGGCGTAGTCGGACATTATCAGCAGAACATAGCAGACTACCATTGGCCTGACCACCCTGAGCCACGGAACCGGGTCGCCACTACTACCCCCATCGTCTCCCTATTGCCCGGATCCGAGTGCCGCACGGCCCAGGGGGCGAGTCAGCTTTGGCGTAGTCGGCAGGATTTCGTGCCCGCAACCACCGGGTACTGCGTGCCTGAAAAAGACTTTTGTAACTTACCTGTGGCAAAGTTTCCCGCCGTCCGGAGTCTTTTCCCGCCATCCGGAGCCGATTCCCGCCATCGGACGCCATCTTGGACCGTTTCCCGCCGTCTTCTGCCGCCTTCCCGCCATCCGCAGCTGCTTCCCGCCATCGGACGCCATCTTCAGGACGCCGCGCGGGAAGAAGAGGGGCGTGGACGTCAAAACCGCGCGAGATCCGAAGCTCCGCCTCACGCACCGACGCTGCGCAAGGTCCTGGAAGGGAGAGAGAGCGACGCTGACGTCATCAGGACGCGACGCCAGGTCCTCGTCCATAGCAGCAGCAGCGGAGCCGCGGCCTACAGAAGAGGATCGTCGGAAGGTAGGCCACGCGTAACTAGCGGGGGAGGAAGATGACGGACACAGAGGCGCCCACTACCACCAACGCAACTGCAGCAGCGGTGATGCCCTTTTCCTTGCCCTACATCCCTGGAGCGGCCTGGCTGCCCAAATACTCAGGGGAGCCCCATGCCCTAACTGACTTCAAGGAAAGGCTATACAGTTTGTTCCACGTTTACCCCCTGACAGAGGAACAGAAGGTCAGCATATTAACAGGGCAGTTAACTGGCGCAGCCCAGCGGGAGGTAAAATCATGGCCCACTGAGGAGAAAAGGACTGTGAAGGGTATTCTGGCCCGGCTGCGGGGTACCTTTGACACACGTACCTCCGCTGAGATTAAAATGAGGTTCTATGGATGTAAGCAGCGGGCACAGGACAGCATCAGAGACTATGCCCTAAATCTGCAGGAAGCCTTGAGGGCTATTCAACAAACTGACCCTGGCAGTGTGCAGGAAACGGATAAGCTGCTAACAGAACAATTCATAGAAGGTCTGCTGTCTAGCGCCCACAGGGCCCAACTGCGCCTCATGTTCTTTCAGAACCTCGACCTTACCTTTGCCCAATTTAAGGACAGGGCCATAAGGGTGCTCCGTGAATCTGCAACCAGTGGCGCTATAAACCCCCGGCGCCCTGCTATCACTTACCACCAGGAGGCGGCGCCCTCCTCTATGGACTCCGTGGAGGCTGATGCACAGGCCCTGAACCAAGCCCCGTCGAAAGATCTGCACCAACAAGTCCAGGAGCTGACCAGGAGCGTCGCGGCGTTGACCAGGACCGTCCAGGCGTTGCAAGTGGACCCGTCAAAACCCATCGAGCTGGCTTCAAGTCCGGAGGATGTCCCATGGCGTCGACAGAGGAGGATCCCGTCGTTCCGAGGGAGGCCCACAGACCGCTACGCAGAGGATGGACAGCCCATTTGCTGTCGATGCAACCAGCCCGGACACATTTCCAGGTACTGTAATTTAAACGGGTCCAACCTGGGGCAGAGGGCCAACCCCCAGGCATAAGATCACCAGGCCCTTACAATTGGCGTAATAAGTACGTTGGGGGGCGCCCGGTTTTACCCGTGGTGCTGGACGGTATCCCCATGAGCGCCTTGCTGGATACTGGGTCACAAGTAACCACTATCCCTTATGTACTTTTTAAGCAGTATTGGACTGATGCTGATATCACACGGTATCCAGACGGTAACTTGAGCATCATCGCCAGTAATGGCTTACCCGTGCCGCAGATGGGGTTCAAGGAGATGACCATTAAGATTGGTAAAGTTGAACTACCGGCACAGGGAGTGATTATTGTGGACATTGACCGTCGTGAAAGTCACCCTAAAATAACTGTGGGTACTAATGTAATTGAAAATTGTCTTTCAGAGGTAATTGTAATCTTACAACAGGTGGCGGTGAATGCTAGTTCCAGCCAACAGAGAGTCCTCAACAAGGAGATAAAAGCCCTGATGAGACGGCAGCAGGTAGAACTGTCTGGTGGTGAGATCGGTAGCGTAAGACTGAGTGACCCATTCCCCATTTCCATGCCTCCCAAAAGTGAAATGATGATCTGGTGTCGGACTGCAATCGGGTTGAGAGGTAGAGACTAACAAGCCATGGTAGAACCCGTGTACTCAGACAGCAGGCCCACCATTTTGACAGCCCGGGGGGTGGTTGATGTCCGTCATGGGAGGGTGCCCGTCCGCATTCTCAACATTGGGGAGAGGGAGGTACACTTACCCAGGTACGCTACACTCGCCAAGCTGTTTGTGGTCGAACACAAAGCTATCAGGACCGTGGAACCCTTGCCTCCATCTCCTCAGGCGGAGGGTAATGGCTCCCAGAAACAAAAGGAGGACTGGTGCCAGAAACTCCACGTGGGTGCTGACTCCACTCCCCTGCACCAAAAACAAGGAGTCTACCGGGTGGTACAGGAGTACGAGAGAGTCTTTAGTAAGCACCCGCTAGACTTCGACAGAGTAAAGGGGATAGAACACCACATCCCCACAGGGAGCCACCCACCGATAAAAGAGAGGCACAGACCTGTACCCCCTGCACATTATCAGAACGCAAGGGGCATGCTAAGAGAGATGAAAGAAGCTGGGGTTATTAGAGACAGCTGTAGCCCCTGGGCAGCCCCCTTGGTTCTGGTCAAAAAGAAAGACGGCACCATGAGAATGTGCGTCGACTATAGACAAATCAACCGTATCACTCACAAAGACGCATATCCGCTGCCTAGAATAGAGGAGTCTTTAGCCGCACTAAAATCAGCTAACTTCTTTTCTACTTTGGACCTTACTAGCGGGTACTGGCAGGTTCCTGTGGCAGAGGCTGACAAGGAGAAGACCGCCTTCACCACCCCGATGGGACTGAGCGAATTCAACTGCATGCCTTTCGGGCTCTGCAACGCACCAGGGACCTTCCAGCGGCTGATGGAATGCTGTCTAGGGCACCGAAACTTCGAGACGGTCCTCCTTTACCTGGACGACGTGATCGTCTATTCGAAGACCTACGAGGACCATCTGAAGCACCTGGCCGAGGTGTTCGAAGCCCTGGCAGGCTATGGCCTGAAGGTGAAACCATCGAAGTGTCACCTGCTGAAACCAAAGGTCCAGTACCTAGGGCACGTGGTAAGCGCGGAAGGAGTGGCCCCCGACCCTGACAAGGTCGCGGCAATCAAGAGCTGGCCAAGCCCCTCGAACATCAAAGAGGTGAGACAGTTTCTCGGGTTGGTAGGCTACTACCGAAGATTCATCCCCGGGTTCACCAAGATGGCAGCTCCTATGCAGGACCTCCTGATCGGACAGTCTAAGTCCAGGAGGCAAAAGCCGCCCTTCAAGTGGGATAAACCGGAAGAGGAGTCCTTCCGCCAGCTAAAGATGGCCCTCACAGGGGATGAGATCCTGGCCTACCCTGATTATGGCCAGCCTTTCATTCTCCACACAGATGCCAGTAATGTGGGACTGGGAGCCGTATTGTCCCAAAACCAACAGGGCAGAGAACGGGTGATCGCATACGCCAGCCGGAAGCTGAGGCCCACCGAGAGGAACCCGGAGAATTACAGCTCCTTCAAGCTAGAATTCTTGGCGGTGGTGTGGGCCGTGACGGAACGCTTCAAGCATTACCTGGCCTCCGCAAAGTTCACCATGTACACGGACAACAACCCGTTGACACACCTGGACAATGCAAGACTGGGTGCCCTGGAACAGCGGTGGATGGCCCGTCTCTCCAACTATGACTTCGTGATCAAGTACCGGGCAGGCAAAACCAACTCCAACGCGGACGCCCTATCAAGGATGCCTCACTTACCTGAAGGTGACGAAGACCCAGAAGAGCTGGAGGAGGTAGAACTCCCCGCGTTTCACCGGTATGGAGCCGCTCAACACTCTCACCGCGTGAAGGAGGAGGATCTAACAACTGTGATGATGAATCCCCTACCTCACCACAGCTGGGCCGAGACCCAAGATAGTGACCCTGCAGTCCGCCTGGTGAAAGATCTGCTGACCCGGGAAGACGCCCGCTTAGATCCAGATGCCCCAGAGGAAGCCAAGCAGCTATGGAAGGAGAAGAGCAAGCTGTCCCTCTACGAAGGCAAGTTGTGCAGAAGGATTGTCAACCACCGGACGCACGAGCTGACCTGGCAAGTCGTGGTCCCAAGGAGGGATGCAGCTATGGTCCTGGGGGCTTACCATGACAGAGCGGGACACTTCGGTTGGAAGAAACTGGAGTTCCTACTAAGAGGAAGATTCTTTTGGGTCGGCATGAGAGGAGCTGTAGAAAAATGGTGCAGAGACTGTGGCCCTTGTCACCTAAGGAGGAAGGACCGTGCCAGCCAGAAGACACCCTTGAGGCCCATCATCACCACGCAGCCTCTTGAGCTGGTAGCTCTGGACCATGTCAAATTGGCTCCCAGCCGGTCAGGATACATCTATGCCCTGACAATCGTGGACCACTATTCCCGTTTTCTAGTGGTGGTCCCGGTAAAGGACTTGACAGCCCAAACAGCGGCCAGAGCCTTCCAGCAATATTTCTGCCGTCCACACGGGTATCCGGAACAGGTCCTGACAGACCAGGGTCCAGCGTTCGAGGCTGAAATCTTCCAGGAGTTCTGCAACCTCTATGGCTGTAAGAAGATTCGTACAACGCCTTACCACCCCCAAACCAACGGGATGTGTGAGAAGATGAACAATATAGTCATTGATCTCCTGAAGACGTTGCCCCTGGAGGAACGCAGCCTGTGGCCAGAAAAACTGCCGGACCTGATAGACCTATACAACAATATCCTGGTGAATGCTACAAACTGCACCCCGGCTTACCTGATGCGAGCTAGACCAGGAAAGCTGCCCGTAGACCTGGAGATGGGAGTCCTAATACCTGAGGACACCTCCCCGGATGCGGACTGGGATACGGAAAGGCAACTGCAGTACAAGAAGGTACAGGAGAGTGTGGAGAAGAGCCTGGCCCAGGTGAGAGAGAAGCAAGAAAGACTCTTCAATCAACACGCCCCTGCTAGTCCCCTAGAACCTGGTGAGCAAGTCCTAAAGCGAAAAAGAAGGCTACATAAGTTGGACGACCAGTGGGAAAGGGAACCCTACACCGTACTGCAGTCTGACCACGACAACCCAAAGGTGTGCGTAATCACCAAGGACGGAGGAGAAACCACTAGTGTCGTCTCCAGAGACCATCTCAAAAGGTGCCCCGAGCAACTCCGTAGTGCAGAAGAGGATCAGAGTGACCTTGAACCCGCAGAGGACAAGGAAGAAATGATCAGCTCCGTTCTCGGAGAGTTTCCTCAGTCCTGGACTCGCATAAATGATGCCATAGTGGTACTTGTCCTGCATTTCCTGCAACCGGCACAGCAACAACCAACACCAGAGCCGGAAGGTGAAGAGGAGCAAGCAGTTCCAGAGGCAGAAGAGCCTGTACCAGCAGCCCAGGAGAGTCAACCCTCTGCTGACAGTGAGCCTGCCATGCCTGCGGTAAGCCAAAGGACCCGCAGACAGCTGCCTGCCCTACCTGTACACCCAGCTGGTAGCTGCACCCCTAACGCTAGTGGGGAAAGCCAAGTCAGTCCACCACCAGACAGTGGGCTACGTAGGTCAACCAGGAGCACAAAGGGACAGATACCCGCTCGCTGGAGAATATAGTGTACTAAAATTGTAAATAACCCTGTTGCCAAATGTTGAATTGTTTGCAAAGTTACATGCATGTTTGGTAATACTCTGTTTCAGTTTCTTGCAGCTACCGTAAGGACTCACAGGTTATGGACTTTTTATAACCGGGACCTTGTATGGACTGCGTTCAGAGCCTAACCCAGGAATGAACTAAGACTGTGAAGGACTTGGGGTAGGACAGACCCCCACCTGGTTAAGGTTCCCCGTTGTGCTGGTGATATGGACACCCGGTCACAGGCCACACTGTGACCTTAAGAACTCAATTTGTGCGTCGTCTGTCTATTAATGTTTTATTGTTTTGCATATTGTCTTTGTTTACTGTTTAGTCCCGGAGTACTAAATTTCACTAGGGGGGAATGTGTCACCCTGGCCTGGATGCCACAAGTGTAATTAAAGCTGTGTCTGAGAGCAGGGGGGAGGTTCTCTAGTCAGGGGAACATTAGCATGCAATGCCTCCTGTCTCAGGCCAGTAGGGGGAGCAGGCTGCCCCTATAAAAGCTGGTGCTGGGGGCAGGGTTAGAGAGAACCCAGATGACCTGTCTCAGGACTGAGACGTGTCTCAGCAGAGCAGGGACAGACAGTTGCACTGCACCTAAGAGGAAGTGTGGCAGGAGGAGAGCCACAAGCCAGAGACAAGAGGCGAAGCAAGCCTGTCTTGGCAGATAACAGACTTAATCTACCAGACTTTGGTGTCTGAGGCTGGAAGGATTCCACATCCCCCAGCAGAGAACTAGTCCGCAAGGGACTGTATATTCCTTGGCCTAAGAAGCCTGGAGGCCCTGCCACAACAGAAGGGACCAGTAAAGCCATACAAGGCTGGGAGGAGAAAGGAACCCACGTCGCAGGCCATACAGGCGAGAAAACACGGAAAGCTCGGAAACGTGGGCTGTTACCCTATCAGGAGGAGATAGCCAGAAGGAGCGCAGAAAGCACGGTAGGCCTACACCCTCACCCTGACCAGGGCCAATTTCCCCGTTGCTCTCAGACATCCAGGTCCCCTCCTAGCCGGGACTGTTTGTGGGTCAGTTTACCTGTTTAGTAAAGACCCTGGACTGCAACCTGTTGTCTGTGTGCTCCTTGCTCCTCCAGCACTATCAGCACTGGGACTCCCACTACCATCACTCCCAACATCCATTATACTGCCCTGGGGCCGCACTCTTCCCGTGGAGAGTCACACTACCCTAGCTGCACACCTCATCAGCCCCAGCGGTCTGCATGCAGCGGCGGTTCCTAATAACCGCAATCCACGGGTGGCGTAGTCGGACATTATCAGCAGAACATAGCAGACTACCATTGGCCTGACCACCCTGAGCCACGGAACCGGGTCGCCACTACTACCCCCATCGTCTCCCTATTGCCCGGATCCGAGTGCCCCACGGCCCAGGGGGCGAGTCACATGTAATACACTGACTCACCAGTGACGTCTCTAGGTGAAGTCCTTCATCTTCGCTTTTCTTCTTCATCTGGCACAGACGGCCATCACTTCTTCCAGCCAGGAATCATCTCTGCAGAAAATAACACACAGTTATCAATAACTGATCTCTTCTAGGGAATATTCCCACTCCACCCCCCGACTTCTACACTACACCAGTTGAAGAAAAAAAGCGATATAGTGCCGCCCTGCACAGTAACAGGAGCCCGCTTTTGTCCTATCCCATGGAAAACAATTTCCTAAAAAGTAAATTATATTACAGAAGTAATAATGTCTCTAATTGGACTCTAAAATAATAATGTTCCTCACTGGCCACCATAAACTAATAAAGTATGTTCCTCAATCTGGCCCCAAACAGTAATTAAGTCCCTTGTTCAGCCTGGCACCCCCATATATCCATCCTGGCCCCCCCTTCCCTGCATATATCCATCCTGACACCCCTCATATATCCCTTCTGGCCCCCATATGTCCAGTGTGACCCCTCCATATATTTATCCTAGCCCACGTGTATCGAGCCTGCCCCCTCCCATATACCCATCCTAGTCCCCCATGTGGCCCTCCTGTTCCCCCCATATATCCATCCTGGCCTCCATGTGTCCAGCCTGCCCCCCCACATATCCATCCTGGCCTCCATGTTTCCAGCCTGCCCCCCCATATATCTGTCCTGGCCTCCATGTGTCCAGCCTGCCCCCTCCCATATATCTGTCCTAAAGCCCCATGTGTCAAGCCTGCCCCCCATATATCCATCCTGGCCTCCATGTGTCCAGCATGCCCCCCCTACATATCCTTCCTGGCCTCCATGTGTCCAGCCTGCCCCCCACAATATATCCATCCTGGCCTCCATGTTTCCAGCCTGCCCCCCATATATCCATCCTGGCCTCCATGTGTCCAGCCTCCCCCTCATATATCCATCCTGCCCTTCCCCCCTGCATATATCCATCCTGACACCCCCCCATATATCCATACTGGCCCCCATATGTCCAGCGTGGCCCCTCCATATATTTATCCTAGCCCACGTGTATCGAGCCTGCCCCTCCACATATCTATCCTAGCCCCCCATGTGTCCAGCCTGCCCCCCACATATCCATCCTGGCCATCATGTGTCCAGCCTGCCCCGCCCCCCATATATCCGGCCCCCCCATATATCCATCCCCCTCACATATCCATCCTGGCCTCCATGTGTCCAGCCTGCCCCACCATATAGCCATCCTGCCCACCCTTTCCCATGTGTCCAGCCAGGCTCCCCCTTATGTGTCCAGCCAGGCTCCCCCCCTTGTGTGTCCAGCCAGGGTTCCCCCTTGTGTGTCCAGCCAGGCTCTCACCCTTGTGTGTCCAGCCAGTGTTCCCCCTTGTGTGTCCAGCCAGGGTTCCCCCTTGTGTGTCCAGCCAGGGTTCCCTCTTGTGTGTCCAGTCAGGGCTTCCCCTTGTGTGTCCAGCCAGGGCTCCCCCTTGTGGGTCCAGCCAGGGTTCCCCCTTGTGTGTCCATCCAGCTCCCCCCTTGTGTGTCCAGCCAGGGCTCCCCCTTGTGTGTCCAGTCAGGGCTCCCCCTTGTGTGTCCAGCCAGGGTTCCCTCTTGTGTGTCCAGTCAGGGCTCCCCCTTGTGTGTCCAGTCAGGGCTCCCCCTTGTGTGTCCAGCCAGGGCTTCTCCTTGTGTGTCCAGCCAGGGCTCCCCCTTGTGTGTCCAGCCAGGGCTCCCCCTTGTGTGTCCAGCCAGGGCTCCCCCTTGTGTGTCCAGCAAGGCCCCCCTTGTGTGTCCATCCGGGCCCCCCCTTGTGTGTCCATCCAGGGTCCCCCCTTGTGTGTCTAGCCGGGCCCCCCCTTGTGTGTCCAGCCAGGGGCCCATCCCATTCTGCATCCACTCATATACACACAGACACACACACAGACACCTCTTACCTTCCTGCTCTCCCGTGCGGTGTCCTCCTTCTCCGGTGACGTCATACGCCGGCCGGGGAAGGGAGACGCGCAGCTTCAGCTGCTTCACTGGGACGTGTGTCGCGGCGGTTCAGGTAATGAACGCCGCGTGCGCGCGTCCCTGCATACACTGTGCCTGCGCTTTTAAAGGGCCCGTGCCCCTTAAAACCGCAGGTTTTTTTATTTTTTCATTCTCTTCTCCCCCTCTCCTCTGCAGAAGGGTACCCCGCCAGCCCAGTCCCACCCTGTTGATGACTTATCCTAAAATCGGTCATTAATATATAAGTCCTGGACAGTCCCGTTAAGCTTGTTTTACCTAGTTATAAAAGCCCTTTAAGTCCTCATTATAAGGTAAGGTATGAATGGATCTAATTAAATTCTCCAAAGAGAACTATTTATACATTTTAGTCACTGTGAGCTTTCTACAAGATATTGCGGGCAGTATATAGCGAATATACGGACACAGAGCCATTCGCCGGCTCAGATTGCCAATAAGCACGTTGTAAATATGAGACCTTGACATCATAGGTTACTTGGCTTAATATGAAATTGTCCCTCATGTGTACCGCATTGTGGGCAGGGACTATATGTACATCACTGCAGAATATGTTGGCAATAAAAAGTCAACAGAAATGAATATCATGCAGATCCTCACCAGGACTCCAGCAGTGTCACCATCCTGCCACCATACAGCTATAGAAGGACAATAAACCTGCAGGGTTCTCCCCTCAGTTATTTTTCCTTTAATTTTATTATCTGTTTCTTACTCACAGTGAAAGAACAGTCATCAGATATTTTATTCTTCACTTTTTATTTTACAGTCTCAGCTCTGAAGAATAGAACGTCTTATGAATAAATGACAGCTCACTTATTACAGTGGTGGCCAAAAGTATTGGCACCCCTGCAATTCTATCAGATAATACTCAGTTTCTTCCTGAAAATGATTGCAATCACAAATTCTTTGGTATTATTATCTTCATTTAATTTGCTTGCAAGGAAAAAACACAAAAGAGAATGAAGCAAAAATCAAATCATTGATAATTTCACACAAAACTCCAAAAATGGGCCAGACAAAAGTATTGGCACCCTCAGCCTAATACTTGGTTGCACAACCTTTAGCCAAAATAACTGCGAACAGCCACTTCCGGTAACCATCAATGAGTTTCTTACAATGCTCTGCTGGAATTGTAGACCATTCTTCTTTGGAAAACTGCTCCAGGTCCCTGATATTTGAAGGGTGCCTTCTCCAAACTGCCATTTTGTGATCTCTCCACAGGTGTTCTATGGGATTCAGGTCTGGACTCATTGCTGGCCACCTTAGAAGTCTCCAGTGCTTTCTCTAAAACCATTTTATAGTGCTTTTGGAAGTGTGTTTTGGGTCATTGTCCTGCTGGAAGACCCATGACCTCTGAGGGAGACCCAGCTTTCTCACACTGGGCCCTACATTATGCTGCAAAATTTGTTGGTAGTCTTCAGACTTCATAATGCCATGCACACGGTCAAGCAGTCCAGTGCCAGAGGCAGCAAAGCAACCCCAAAACATCAGGGAACCTCCGCCATGTTTGACTGTAGGGACCATGTTCTTTTCTTTGAATGCCTCTTTTTTTTTCCTGTACACTCTATGTTGATGGTTTTTCCCAAAAAGCTCGACTTTTGTCTCATCTGACCAGAGAACATTCTTCCAAAACATAGTAACATAGTTTGTAAACATAGTTAGTAAAGCCGAATAAAGACTTGCGTCCATCAAGTTCGACCTGTTAGTTCTGTAATTGGTAAAGTTGATCCAGAGGAGGGCAAAAACCCCAAATGATTTGGCCAATCTTCACCTGAGGAAAAATTCCCTCCTGACTCTGAAACCAGCAGTCAGAATAAATCCCTGTATCAACTTACTATTTTATTTTATTTTTAAGTATATGCTGAAATCTGCCTGGTATCTAGAAATGCATCCAGTCCCCGCTTGAACTGGTGTAGTGAATCTGACATCACCGTCTCCTCACTCTGTGAAATCCATATTCTCACTGCTCTTACCGTAAAGAACGCCTCTAGTGACGCTTACCCAATCTGAGTATATTCCATTTATAACCACCCTCTGCCTTCTATCCCTTAGCCAGTTAGCTACCCACTTGCAGACATTTTCCCCCAGCCCCATCATTCTCATTTTGTATACCAACCTATTATGTGGCACGCTATCGAAAGCTTTTGAGAAGTCGAGATACACGACATCCACTGGTTCCCCCTGATCTACTCGAGAGCTAACCTCCTCGTAGAAGTCAATCAGGTTTGTTTGGCAGGAGCGATTCCTCATGAATCCATGTTGGTTCGGGATTAAAAGATTATTAGCATCAAGATGCTCCGTAATTGCCTCTTTAATGAAGCTTTCAAAAATTTTGCCCACAACGGACGTCAGACTCACCGGCCGATAGTTTCCGGCGTCACTTTTCGCTCCCTTTTTGAATATTGGCACTAAATTCGCCTGTCGCCAATCAAGTGGCACAGACCCAGTCTCAACAGAGTCCTTAAATATAAGATATAACGGTCTGTCTATCACATTACTTAGTTCCCTTAGTACCCGTGGGTGTATGCCATCAGGTTCTGGTGATTTGTTTATTTTAATGTTACTGAGGCGTTTCTGTACCTCAACTTGGGTTAGATTTGTCATACTTAGTGGAGGATTAAGCTTGTCACTTCTCATTTCTCCTGTTAGTTTGATTTCCTTTGTGAAAGTTGTCGAAAAAAAATTATTTAATAGATTAGCTTTATCCTCATCTTTCTCTATGATTTTGCCTTCCTCACTTTTTATTGGTCCAATATTATCCGATTTAATCCTTTTACTATTTATATACGTAAAGAACAGTTTGGGATTTGATCTACTTTCCCTAGCAATACGTCTCTCTGTTTCCTCCTTCGCTATTTTTATTTGTTTTTTACAGGTTCTCGTTTTTTCCTTGTAACACATTAGTGCCTCCTTACTGTTTTCCTGTTTTAATCTCTTGAATGCCTCTTTTTTGCTATTTAACGCCCCTTTTACGTTCTTGTTCAACCATATTGGTTTCCTCTTATTTCTGGCCCTTTTATTCCCATACGGTATATACCTCTCGCACTGAGTATTCAGAATTCTTTTGAAGGTTTCCCATTTACTATTCGTATTCCATTGATTAAGTACTTTGTCCCAGTCAATAAGTTGAAGGCTTTCTTTCAGCTGATCAAACTTCGCCCTCCTAAAGTTTAATGTTTTTGTTGTTCCCTTATTGATAACCCTACTGAAGGGCATTTTGAAGTCGATAATATTATGGTCGCTATTACCTAGGTGCCCCCCTATCTGTACCTCAGTTATTCTATCAGGCCTATTAGTCAATATTAAGTCCAACACGGCCTTCCCTCTCGTTGGTTCCTGCACTAGTTGGGAGAGATAATTATCCTTAATATTTGTCAAGAACCTTTTTCCTTTCTGAGATCTACAGGTTTCTGTTTCCCAGTCAATATCCGGGTAGTTGAAATCCCCCATTACAATCACTTCATTATGTTTTGCTACTTTGTCTATTTGTCCTAATAGCAGATTCTCATTCTCCTCTGTTATATTGGGTGGCTTATAGCAGACCCCCAGTAATATTTTATTATTATTTTTAGTTCCCTCTATCTCTACCCACATGGACTCGACCCCCTCTTCTCCCTCTCCTATATCTTCCCTTAGTCTGGGTTTTAGACATGACTTTACATATAAGCAGACTCCTCCGCCTTTCCCCTGTTTCTGGTCCCTTCTAAATAAACTATAATCTAATAAATTTACCGCCCAGTCGTAGCTATCGTCTAGCCAAGTCTCTGTTATACCTACGATGTCATACCTCTCCTCCCATATAAGCGCCCGCAGCTCATCCGCCTTATTGGTCAGGCTTCTTGCGTTGGTCAGCATGCAAGATAAAACTTTGGGGTTATTTAGCATCCTATTCTTCTCTAACGATCTAACTGTACTATCCCCACCCCCCTCTCCACCCTCATTATATTCACTTCTCCCCTTCCCCCTTGCTTGCCTCACATCCCACCTATTTCCTTGGTTTCCCCCCCCCGTCTCTAGTTTAAAAACTCCTCCAACCTATTAGCTATCTTCTTCCCCAGCACCGCTGCACCCTCCCCATTGAGGTGCAGCCCGTCCCTACGGTAGAGCCTGTATCCGACCGCGAAGTCGGCCCAGTTCTCCATGAACCCAAACCCTTCTGCCTTGCACCAACTCTTTAGCCACTTATTCACCTCCCTAACTTCCTGTTGGCGCTCCTGTGTGGCTCGCGGGATTGGTAGTATTTCTGAGAAAACTACCTTGGAGGTCCTTGCCCTAAGCTTCCTACCTAGGTCCCTGAAATCATTTTTAAGGACCCTCCATCTACCACTCACTTTGTCATTGGTGCCGATGTGGACCATGACCGCTGGGTCTTCGCCAGCCCCACCCAGTAACCTGTCAACCCGATCCGCGATGTGCCGGACTCGAGCGCCAGGGAGGCAGCACACCGTTCGGCGATCCCGGTCTTTGTGACAGATTGCCCTGTCTGTCCCCCTAATAATAGAGTCACCCACTACCAGAACCTGTCTTGCCTGCCCTACACTTCCCCCCTCCCCCTCATTACTGGAGCATACACTCCCCCGGCGGTCAGAGGATCTGTCATGCTCCAATAATGCCGGTTCTGAACCAGCCTTCCTATACTTCTTCCCTCTATCCCTCCTTACTGTTATCCAGCTCCCTGCCTGTTCAGCCTGCACTTCCCCTCTATGCTCCACCCCCAGTATTGACCCATTGAGTGTCTGCTCGGTGAGCAGCAAACTCCGTTCTATGTTGTCGATGCTCCTCAGTACCGCTATCTGAGCACTTAGATCCAGAATTTGGGCTTCCAAGTGCACGATATGCTCACATCTCTCGCAGCAGTATGGATCCTCGAGTGGGTGCTCACGGAATGCATACATTGCGCAAGATGTACACTGCACGGCTCCGTCCAACATGGACGTCATTCTAAATATGGGGATACAGTCAGTATATATATACAAGTACAAAACACAATTATTTATATATAGGTGTATGGACGGGGATCAATTAGGGATGTGCAAGTGTATCAATTAGATATTGACAGGGGATCAGTTAAGTATGGACGGGGGATCAATTAAGCATCAAGTATGGACGGGGGAATCAGCTAAGTAGGTCAGGTGGATTAATTAAGTAAAAAGTAAAGTAAAGAAAGAATGAAATACAGTCAGCAATTCAGTCCTAAGTCCTCCCTTCCAAACTCCCTGAATCCAAAGTCACTGAAAAACAAGTCACACACTTACTTTCGTTCGCACTTACGCTCCGGACACACGCAGCTCGTTCACACTCGCAAACTAAGAGATTTAAAGTGTTTTTTTTTTTTTTTCCTTTTCCAGCAATGTACCCTTCACCTCAATGCACTTCCAAAGGACTTTATGCCCAACCAGCTGCCCCTTATAAACCCTTAATTATGACCCCTTCCCCTTAATTAACCCCTTGTGAGTAAATCTACACCTCAGGATTTTAGTGCAATGTAGTTAACCTTTAAATACACAGGTAGTAAACTAAGAAACTAAAACTGTAGTGAGAAAATAGATTTTAAAAAGCCCAATAAATCTAAACAGGTAGAAAAGCACTCAGCAGATCACAATGCAGCACTCACCGCAATTCACACAGGTATTTTCTGCAGGATTCCCAATACCTCTTCACGCAATTCACACAGGTATTTTCTGCAGGATTCCCAATACCTCTTCACGCAATTCACACAGGTATTTTCTGCAGGATTCCCAATACCTCTTCACGCAATTCACACAGGTATTTTCTGCAGGATTCCCAATACCTCTTCACCTTCACCTCAATGCACTTCCAGTTCTAGGCTTTATCAGGTAAGTTTTGGCAAACTCCAGCCTGGCTTTTTTATGTCTCGGGGTAAGAAGTGGGGTCTTCCTGGGTATCCTACCATACAGTCCCTTTTCATTCAGACGCCGACGGATAGTACGGGTTGACACTGTTGTACCCTCAGACTGCAGGGCAGCTTGAACTTGTTTGGATGTTAGTCGAGGTTCTTTATCCACCATCCGCACAATCTTGCGCTGAAATCTCTCGTCAATTTTTCTTTTCCGTCCACATGTAGGGAGGTTAGCCACAGTGCCATGGGCTTTAAATTTCTTGATGACACTGCGCACGGAAGACACAGGAACATTCAGGTCTTTGGAGACGGACTTGTAGCCTTCAGATTGCTCATGCTTCCTCACAATTTGGTTTCACAAGTCCTCAGACAATTCTTTGGTCTTCTTTCTTTTCTCCATGCTCAATGTGGTATACACAAGGACACAGGACAGAGGTTGAGTCAACTTTAATCCATGTTAACTGGCTGCAAGTGTGATTTAGTTATTGCCAACACCTGTTAGGTGCCACAGGTAAGTTACAGGTGCTGTTAATTACACAAATTAGAGAAGCATCACATGATTTTTCAAACAGTGCCAATACTTTTGTCCATCCCCTTTTTTAGGTTTGATGTGGAATTATATCCAATTTGGCTTTAGGACAATTCTATTTGTGTTTTTTCATTGAAGACAAATTAAATGAAGATAATAATACCAAAGAATTTGTGATTGCAATCATTTTCAGGAAGAAACTGAGTATTATCTGACAGAATTGCCGGGGTGCCAATACTTTTGGCCACCACTGTATTTCATGCGGCAGAAGTTAGCCTCCAGCAATGGAAGAGGGAACCGAGAAAGTGTAGAAAATGCTCTATCATGGCCGCAGTGGTAAGAGACATTGGAAATGCACGATCAAACCTATCATATCATAGGATTATCTATCATCTATCTATCCTTATATTCTCTATTTCATATCTATCTATCCATCTATCTATCCATATATGTATCTATCTATCTTTCTATCTATCCATGTATGATGGATGGATAGATAGATGGATAGATGAATAAATAGATGGATAGATAGATGGATAGATAGATAAATAGATAGATAGATAGTGTAGGGATTTGTACTCACTGAGCCGCGTTGGAGGTAGGCACAGGTTCACACAGTGATGCAGTCCACGGGTTCAAACAAACTGGTGGCTTATTTTAGTGTCCATACACCAGTTAAGAAACAAAAGTTACAGCCTTTTCCTGTCACAAAAAGGAATAACAGAACAAAGCTCAAAATAACAAGTCCATGCAGCACGGATTCAGCCGTTTAAACAAGGTGCTTTTCTCTGCCTCCTGCAGAGTCTAAGAAGCACCTGCAAGGTCTGCTCACCTTGCCCAGCAAACACAGACAGACAGAGACAGGCGCAGCTGTCTTAAATTAGCCTTCCAAGACCGGACTGGAGGTAAGTGAGCAGCTGTTCCCCCCCAGCTCTTTCAGCTGCTCATAAAACCCGGCCCTGTAATCCGGACCCATTAAATTCCTCTCAGCACTATGTGTGCTGGAGCCTGCTTCTCCGGATCCTACATCACCGAAGCATGGCACTTCGAGGACACATACCTCCCGTCCACGATCTGTCCAGCAGCAACCTTACATACACCCCCCCTCTGTCCAAAGCCGTAGGGCTTGGCACCTTCTGTCACCATACAATAAATCCTTGACAAGGCAGCGGCATTCCCATGTTGTTTCCCAGGCCTATGCTCTACCTGGAAACTAAAATCTTGTAGAGCCAGGAACCACCTAGTCACTCTGGCATTGTTTCCCTTCTTTTCTCGCATCCACCTCAATGGGGCATGGTCTGACACTAACCTGAACCTTCTACCTAATAGGTAATACCTCAGAGTGTTTAACGCCCACTTAATGGCCAAACATTCTTTTTCTACAATGGAGTAGTCCTTCTCACAAGCGGAGAGCTTCAGACTGAGGTATTTTACAGGGTGTTCTTCTCCGTTAATCTCCTGGGACAAGACTGCTCCCAGCCCGACATCCGATGCATCCATCTGGACCACAAACTCCTTGGAGAAGCTGGGTGCCACCAAGACTGGTTGTTTACAGAGGACCAGTTTCAATTCCTGGCAGGTCGCTTCTGCTTCCGGGGACCACTTGGCCATAGCTGACTTCATCCCTTTCAGAAGATCCATCAGTGGGGCTGCTATCAGGGCAAAGTTAGGGACAAATCTTCGATAGTAGCCCACAATGCCTAGAAACGCCCTGACCTGCTTCTTCGAGAGGGGCTGTGGCCAGTTCAAGATCGCCTCGACCTTATTTATTTGTGGTTTTATTTCCCCTCTACCAACCACGTACCCTAGGTACTTGGCTTCCTCCATCCCCATGGCACATTTCTTCGGGTTGATAGTAAAGCCCGCCTTCCTTAGGGCATCAAGTATGGCTTGAACTTTGTCCAGATGACTTTCCCAGTCCTGGCTAAATATGACGATAGCATCTAGGTAGGCCGCTGCATACTGTTTGTGGGGTGCTAAGATCCGGTCCATGGCTCTCTGGAAGGTGGCCGGAGCTCCCTTCAATCCAAACGGCATCCTGACGTATTGGCGTCGAGAAGGCTGTCTTCTCCTTAGCCTCTTTGGACAGGGGAATTTGCCAATATCCTTTGGTGAGGTCCAGAGTGGTGATGTACCGAGCCCGTCCTAGCCTTTCGATAAGCTCATCTACCCTAGGCATTGGGTAGGCGTCGAACTTTGAGACCTCCTTCAGCTTCCTATAGTCGTTGCAAAACCGCCATTCCCCATCTGGTTTCGGCACTAAGACTATAGGACTGGACCATCCACTTTTGGACTCTTCAATGACTCCCAGGTTTAGCATCCGCCTTACTTCTTTAGAGATCACCTCTCTGCGGGCTTCGGGGATCCGGTATGGTTTTAGATTGACGCGAACATGAGGCTCTGTGAGAACCTCATGCTCTATGACCTGAGTGAGTCCTGGCAACTCCGAAAACATGTCTTTATTTCGCTGTAACAACTCTTTGCACTGTTGCTTTTGGGCATGTGACAGTGACTCTGCCACCTTGACCTCTTTCACATCGGCCTCAGCCTCAGCCACTAAACAGGGAGCTTCCGCAGGCTCTCTATCTTGCCATGGCTTAATCAAGTTAACATGGTAAATTTGGTAGGGCTTCCTCTTCCCTGGTTGGTGGATCTTAAAGTTGACTTCCCCCACTTTCTCTACCACCTCATAGGGGCCCTGCCACTTGGCCATGAACTTGCTCTCCACTGTGGGACTAGCACAAGCACTTGATCTCCTGGGTTGCACGATCTCACCCTGGCCGACCTATTATACACCCTGGACTGTGCCTCTTGTGCCTTGAGGAGGTGCTCCCTCACAATGGGCATCACATGGGCAATCCTCTCTTGCATCTGGGCAACGTGCTCCACCACTCTCCTATAGGGAGTGGTCTCAGCTTCCCAGGACTCTTTCTCCACCTCCAGGAGTCCTGAGGGTGTCGTCCATAGAGTGGTTCAAACGGGGAGAAACCTGTGGAAGCTTTGGGAACTTCCCTCATGGCGAACAACATATAGTCCCAGTCTCGGCCATCCTTTTCCACTGCTTTCCTCAACATTGCTTTCAAGGTTTTGTTAAACCTCTCTACCAGTCCGTTTTGTTAAACCTCTCTACCAGTCCGTCCGTCTGGGGAGAGTACACGGAGGTTCTCAGTTGTGCAATCTGCAGTGTCTTGCACAATTCCCTCATGACCTTCGACATAAATGGAGTTCCTTGGTCTGTTAGGATCTCGTTAGGCAACCCGGTTCTTGAAAACATGTGGACTAACTCCCGGGCTATACACCTGGTGGAGGAGTTTCGTAGTGGTACGGCCTCCAGATACCATGTAGCATAATCTAATACCACCAGGATATACTGATGCCCTTGGGCGGACTTGACCAGAGGCCCCACTAGATCCATTGCTATGCGTTCGAATGGAACCTCGATGACTGGTAGTGGCACTAGGGGACTGCGGAAGTGGGCCACTGGGGAGGTTATCTGGCATGTGGGGCAGGAACGACAATAACTCTATATTTCTCTATAGCAACCTGGCCAGTAGAATCTTTGGAGGATCCGTTCTTGAATCTTGTCTGCACCCAGGTGACCACCCAACACATGAGCCATGTCTAACACCCTGCGTCTATAGGGCCCTGGCACCAGCAACTGTTCTATTACCTCACCCCTTGGCTTGGTTATTCTGTACAGCAAATCCCCATTCACAGCAAAATGAGGGAACCGAGTGTCAGCCCCCGGTTCCTGAGGCACCCCATTTAACACAGTAACATTTTCAAAGGCCCCTTTCAGAGTTAAATCCCTGAGTTGGGCAGTTCCAAAGTTTCCCTCGGACACCTCCAGCTCAGGGATATTGGAATCAGGGGATGCTACTTCATCCTCATTGCCCACCAGCACACACATGGGAAACTCATCTACTATGTTCTGCGGGTAAGTTTCCTTAGGGGCGATCTGGCTGTCGTCCAAGCAACCAGGTGTCCCCGCTTTCCCCCACATTTCCCAGAATAATGCAAAGTAACGTCCAATTATTATGGGATGCAATAGGTCCTTAACGACCGCCACTTCATGAGATGTGGTGCCACAGTCTGTGTTTACATCCACCTGGGCCACAGGATAGTTCTTAGCGTCCCCATGGATACACCGGACATCCACCACCTTCCCAGAAACCAGCCGATGAGGGAGTGTGGCCCTTATCAGGGTCACCAAACTTCCTGAGACCAATAGTCCAGAGACTTGTGCCCCGTTAACTGACACTGAGCATGCCTGAGGGCCCTCGCCATGTTGACGAACCGCGCTGCAGGCGGGGTAGGCAAAATAAGAGCAACGCCGGCCCATGTTACAGTCCATTGGTTCAGAGGTTATGGGACACCGGGAGGCAATATGGCCAGGGGTATGACATCTCCAACACACTATATTATGGGGTGGGACCTTGGGCAGCAACTCAGACCCCTCCTGAACTCTAGGATGCCCCCCAGGTGTGGCGCTAGCTCGCTTCTTTTGGGTGTCCGCCACCTTTTGGGAACCCCAGTATTGAGAGGCTACGACCCCTTGTTTTCCCAACGGACTCTCAACCGCCTGGTATCTTTCCACCAACCCCACCAAGTCATCAGCATTATAGGGATCTCCCTGGGCAACCCAGGATTTTACCGACTTCGGGAGAGAGTGTATAAACCTGTCTATAACGACCTCTATCTCATATCATAGGACTATCTATCATCTATCTATTATCTATATGACGCGCCCCCTGGGCCATGGGGCACCCGGGACCGGACTTCAGGGCAATGCTGGGAGTAGTAGTGGCGACCCGGTCCCGTGGCTCAGGGTGGCCAGACCAATATTGTGGCAGTCTCTGTATCAGTATAATGCAATGTCCGACTACGCCACCCGTGGATTGCGGTCAATAAGAACCGCCGCTGCTGAGCAGACCTCTGAGGCTGATGTTGTGAGGGCAGCAGAGTGTAGTATAACTCCCCACGGGAGGAGTATAGCCTCAGGCTAGTGAGTGTGGATGATAGGAGTGATGGTGCACGAGCGCAGCAGGAACGACTCAGAGGCTTTGCAGTGCAGTTCAGGGTCTTTACTGATGGTGATAAGGCAGACCCTCCCGGGAGTACTGGCTAGCATAAGAGGCCTGGTCAGTCTGTGAGCAAACTGGAGTTCCCCTGGCCAGGTGGAGTTGTAGGCCTCCCCGACTATCTGCACTCTTCCTGGCTACCTTGCTGTAAGCGAGTGGAAGTAGCCCACGTCCCTGAGTGTTCCGTGTGGTGCTCACCTGTATGGCTGGTGACTTGGGGCCTTCTGATAGCCTCCGCTCCTCGATTGCAGTGCTGGTCCCTTGCTCGTGACTGAGCCTCCGGGCTTCTATGGCCAGAGGACTTGAAATCCCCTGCCGGCGGGTTTCTGCTGCTGGGTATATATAAGTCCCCGCAACCTCGGACTCCTGTGTCCGGTTCTCAGAGTCTTCTGCCAGGACGAACTCCGCTTAGCTCAAGTCCCTGGTCTTCAGCTCCTGCTCCTACAGAGCTCCTCGCTGTTACTTTCCCTGTGTCTGGAACTAACTCCAGGCTCTGACTTCACTAACCCCGCCCCAGATCCAGTTTATATAGGGCAGGTTCCTCCCCTATCTGGTCTGGAACAGGAGGTGTTGCATGTTTAAGGGCTCCGAACCAGGAAACCTCCCACTTGCTCTCAGACATAATATTTCTATTACAGTGGTAACCAGACCCTGGGGTGCCACATATCCATCTATCTATCTCATATCTATCTATCTATCAATCTCATATCTATCTATCTTCTCCACTTTTTATCTGGTCTCAGGTATGACTTTCATATTACCCACGACTGTTACTTGCCACAGGTGAGTTTTAACGAGCATCACATGCTTGAAGCAAAGTTGTTTTTCCACAATTTTGGAAAAGTGCCAACAATTTTGTCCGGCCCATTTTTGGAGTTTTGTGTGAAATTATGTCCAATTTGCCTTTTTTTCCCATTTTTTGTGCTGTTTCAATACACACAAAGGAAATAAATATTATAACAAATGTATAACAAAACGTGTAATTGTAATAATTTTCTGGGAGAAATACTTCACTTTCTGGAACAATCTCAAGGTTGCTAAACACTTCCAGCCATGACTGTGTGTATATATGGGCCCTCAATAAACCATCCCTCTCAACGAAAAGGCCACAGCAAGGGTCAGGAATCGGTGGCCTTCCCTCTCCGAATCTTAGGGAGAGACGGTTGTGCTTCCAGCATCCACCTAGGCTGCCACCCCAGTGGAACTAATAGCAGGGTTGCCAACTGTCCAGAAATTCTTGGACAGTCCATAAAAATAGGGCACTTTTTTCCCTGTCCGTAAAAAAAAATGTGATGCGTCCATAATCTTTCTGAAGCTGGAGAGACTTGTTCAGATGGAGGGAGATGTAGGGGCATCATATTGTGTATAGGGAGATGTAGGGGCATCATATTGTGTATAGGTATCATATTGTGTATCTGCATGTGTGGGGACATCATACGGTGTATATGGAGCTGTGAGCACATCATACTGTATTTAGGGAACAATGAGGGAATCATACTGTATACAAGGAGCTGTGGAAACATAATGCTGTGTAAAGGGTCTGTGGGGTCATCATCTAATATACAGTACAGACCAAAAGTTTGGACACACCTTCTCATTTAAAGATTTTTCTGTATTTTCATGACTATGAAAATTGTACATTCACACTGAAGGCATCAAAACTATGAATTACCACATGTGGAATTATATACTTAACAAAAAAAGTGTGAAACAACTGAAAATATGTCTTATATTCTAGGTTCTTCAAAGTAGCCACCTTTTGCTTTGATGACTGCTTTGCACACTCTTGGCATTCTCTTGATGAGCTTCAAGAGGTAGTCACCGGAAATGGTTTTCACTTCACAGGTGTGCCCTGTCAGGTTTAATAAGTGGGAGTTCTTGCCTTATAAATGGGGTTCGGATCATCAGCTGTGTTGTGCAGAAGTCTGGTGGATACACAGCTGATAGTCCTACTAAATAGACTGTTAGAATTTGTATTATGGCAAGAAAAAAGCAGCTAAGTAAAGAAAAATGAGTGGCCATCATTACTTTAAGAAATGAAGGTCAGTCAATGCAAAAAATTGGTAAAACTTTGAAAGTGTCCCCAAGTGCAGATGCAAAAACCATCAAGCGCTGCAAGAAACTGGCTCACATGAGGACTGCCCCAGGAAAGGAAGACCAAGAGTCACCTCTGCTTCTGAGGATAAGTTTATCCGAGTCACCAGCCTCAGAAATCGCAGGTTAACAGCAGCTCAGATTAGAGACCAGGTCAATGCCACACAGAGTTCTAGCAGCAGACACATCTCTTCAACAACTGTTAAGAGGAGACTTTGTGCAGCAGGCCTTCATGGTAAAATAGCTGCTAGGAAACCACTGCTAAGGACAGGCAACAAGCAGAAGAGACTTATTTGGGCTAAAGAACACAAGGAATGGACATTAGACCAGTGGAAATCTGTGCTTTGGTCTGATGAGTCTAAATTTGAGATCTTTGGTTCCAACCACCGTGTCTTTGTGCGATGCAGAAAAGGTGAACGGATGGACTCTACATGTCTGGTTCCCACCGAGAAGCATGGAGGAGGAGGTGTGATGGTGTGGGGGTGCTTTGCTGGTGACACTGTTGGGGATTTATTCAAAATTGAAGGCATACTGAACCAGCATGGCTACAACAGCATCTTGCAGCGGCATGCTATTCCATCCGGTTTGCGTTTAGTTGGACCATCATTTATTTTTCAACAGGACAATGACCCCAAACACACCTCCAGGCTGTGTAAGGGCTATTTGACCAAGAAGGAGAATGATGGGGTGCTACGCCAGATGACCTGGCCTCCACAGTCACCAGACCTGAACCCAATCGAGATGATTTGGGGTGAGCTGGACCGCAGAGTGAAGGCAAAAGGGCCAACAAGTGCTAAGCATCTCTGGGAACTCCTTCAAGATTGTTGGAAGACCATTTCCATTGACTACCTCTTGAAGCTCATCAAGAGAATGCCAAGAGTGTGCAAAGCAGTCATCAAAGCAAAAGGTGGCTACTTTGAAGAACCTAGAATATAAGACATATTTTCAGTTGTTTCACACTTTTTTGTTAAGTATATAATTCCACATGTGTTAATTCATAGTTTTGATGCCTTCAGTGTGAATGTACAATTTTCATAGTCATGAAAATACAGAAAAATCTTGAAATGAGAAGGTGTGTCCAAACTTTTGGTCTGTACTGTATATAATCGTCTTATCCCGTCTGTCTGTCCTTCTGTCCAGGAAATCCTGCGTCGCTGATTGGTCCAACCGCGGCCAATCAGCGACGCGGGATTTCAGAAAAAGATGGCGGCCGTTAGCAGCTCATCTGCCGCACGGAGGTCAGCGGCGATGCAGCCGGGAGATGACCGGCGCTAGCCGCTCATCTCCCGGCTGCTCGCAGCAGAAGTACCGCGACCGGCGGCGCCGCTGATCTCCCGACGGCAAGTGTGAAGCGAGGACCGGGGAGCGGCGCCGCCAGTCGGGATACTTCGGCTGTGAGCAGCCGGCCATCTCCCGGTTCCTTGCAGCGGAAGTACCCGCACAGGTAGCGTCGCTGCCCGGTTCTCAGTAATACGATTCGCTGATTGGTCGGAATCAGCGATATTGGCGCCGCGACCAATCAGCGATACTGGCGCCAAATTTAAACACCGCTCTGCTGATTGGTCGTGGCCGGCGGCCGCGACCAATCAGCGATTTTGGCGCCACATTTAAACACCACTCTGTTGATTGCGCCTGGTCGGCCGCATACAGATTCTAGAATACCCGATGCGTTAGAATCGGGCCACCATCTAGTACTGTATATAAAGAGCTGTGGGAGCCATCACACTATATATAGAGACCTGTGAAAAGCTTATGTGTTGATCCAGAGGAAGTAAAAAAAAACCATGAGGCAGATGCTGCTTGCCCAAAATTAGGGGAAAAATTCCTTCCCGACTCCACATATGGCAATCAGACTAGTTGCTTGGATCAACGTCCCATAATAAAATCTAGTATGAATAACCTGTAATGTTATTCAAGAAAGTCACACAGGACCTCCTTGAACTTTTTTTAGAGAATTAAGTATTACAAGGTCATGTGGTAGAGAGTTCCATACCTCACACAATAAAACATTGCCATCTAACTTCCTTTAGACAAAGCGAATTAGGAGCTTGATGCTAGAGTAGTTGAATTAAAACTGAAAAAAATTATTAACACAGCAAAAAAGAGGAACAGTATTTATTCTCCAGCCCAGGTCTCAAAACTAATGCACTAATCAGGATGAAGCAAACCATATAATAAAGGCAGGGGCAGCACAGGTGCAAAATACTGATGAGACAACCAACTCATAACCTACCAATTCTTGGAGGGGGTCATTGCTTAGTATTAAAACTGCACACAAAAAAATGGCTTGTATAGGTCACTGGTCACACACAGATTGTTAGGGGAATGGTTGCAAACAACTTTATTAAATAATGGAAAGCAAACGAACCCGGGGTCCGTGATGCAGCCTGGAGGACTGTGGACGAACACCTTCCGGGTAAGAAGGTAAAACAACCAACTGAAATAACAATCCCCCCCGTGTTACTGCACACCGGAACGGGAATAGGGATTCGCACTATCTCCATTAACTGCACGAGAGATGTGCGACAAATAATGGAGCCGTAGCCCTGTTAACTGCACAGAGGCTACGCAGCAGGCGCTCGGATGCGTGTGTGATTCACGCCGGCTTATACGTGCTCCCAGCCGGCTTGCTACCGGACTGAGGAGTATCTCTCCACGTGGCTAACAGGCGGTGCCGGGAATACGGAGTCCGCAGTCTGTTCGGGGTGTATAGCGACCCCCTTGTTGGAGCCAGAGTGTCAGACGAAGCTACCTGCCTCCCTCCATCTAAGGCTGTCTATCCCCTGCTAAACCTGCCTGTCAGAAGCTATAACAGCAAAAGCACACGTGGAGCCGAAACGACCAAGCGTCCACACAATAACACCAACTCAGCTCAATGATCAGAGTGCGCCGCCATGTTTGTGGGCGTGCTATTTAAATATTAAGCCCTGCCCATCGTCACATTATTGGTGACGTCACCCGCGACCAATCAGGCGGTGCCAGGTCACCGGATCAGCTGACTCCCAAACCACCAATCACGGTCCGCCATGTCACGGGCATGCTCAGTGCAGTGTATCCTGGACTTAGGCTGTAACAGCCCTGTTTCCCTCCGCAACCTATCCTTCATGTTGCTAGGAACAAAGACCCGAGAGACAACTTGTACATCTCGTGCACCAGCTAGGCGTTGGGACTGACGATGATGCTGAGAAGCATCTGGACCGGAATGGGAGACCACAGAATCCACTGATGATTCTGAACCCATTTCGGATCCAGAAAACACCTGACGCCTAACACAGATAGTGCTCAATATAGGGCTTACAGCCTATTAGTGACCCTCATACTGTTAGATTAGGCAGGCTGCAAAGCACTATCTAAGTGCACCCCATGAGGACAAACCCCCTAGTTTACAAATCCAGCATTGATGGGCTTGTCTGAACCCTGAATAAAAATAACGTGCAAAATCTATATATGAGGTACTGGTAGATATTTTGGCGCTGGTCACGCACAGTGTCTGGTTTACAGCCTATTAGTGACGCCCATACTATTAGATTAGGCAGGCTATGCTCCCCTCATACACCTTACCACGGTGTGTAGTGTGACATGGAGCTAAACCCCCTGTCTGCTTAAGAATAAGGCTGCGAAAAACCTTCTCTTTATTGATAGTAGAGAAACCTCCATACAGTAGATGCGGAAAACATACGATGAACCCCAGTATTGTACCACATAGATAGGGCTCTTACCGGCTAAGCTTGGAGCAGGCTGTGTGCACAGAGCTCAAGATACAAAACTGTAGGGATGTGGACTGTCTTACCCTGTTCCTGCCCCTGAAGACAACAAACGCGTCATGTGAATACTGTCTTGCGGTTTTATATCTAAAAGTGATATGTGTCTTATGTAATGTATAATGGTGATGTAACAGCATGTGAAGTGTTAATGCATAATGTGAGTATAGCATAAGATAAGCTTAGGATACCATAAGACATAAGTATAACATAAACCCTAAAATACAAATTTTATTAAATCTCTTTAAAATCGGGACATGCGGCATAAAGATGATACGCATCAGTATTGCACTTTATCAAGATAAGTTCCTTTTATTGTTTAGTCTTGTGATCATTTATGTCATTGATACCTCTATGGGTGATTAATTCCAGGGCTGGCTAGGGTTATCCAGGGATAGCCGCCGTGGAGCGGGGGCGCCACAGTGTCAACATTAACTAGGGTGTCACCCTCCACTATAAGGCAGGTAATCAGCATCTAGGGTGTTGAACAGGGCTGATTGTAGCCTTTGTTTGGATGCCCGAATGTATCCTTTGGCTTGGAGGTCCAAAGATATTAGGAACGTTCTTGGGTGTTTTTATAAATTTGCACATTGTCACTTTATTCACTGTTGTCACTTTAATCATTTAGTACACACTGAGGATTGATTGTTTGATGTGATATCTGTACCAGTTTCTGGTAGACTGTTAGATCTTTGGTCTATGTAAGTGTGGCACCCCAGGGGTCTGGTTTCCACAGTAACAGCAATGTTATGTCTGAGAGCAGGTGGGAGGTCTCTTGGTCAGGAATCCTATGCATGCCACACCTCCTGCCCAGTCCTGGGAGGGGAAGGACTTCCCCTATATAAACCTGGGGCTGAGGCAGGGTTAGAGAGTTCAAAGGGAGAGTTCAGCCAGGAGGGCTGACAGGGAGCTGTGGCTCCGGCTGGGCCTAGCTCCTGGGCCATGCCAGAAGTAGAGACAGAGAAGAGAAGCAGCTATGGGAAGAAACAACAGGAGCTCTGTGGGAGCAGTGCTACAAGGAGTCAGGGGCTGGCAGCTGCAGAGCTCGCCCTGACTGAGAAGCTATCACCGGACCCGGAGTCCGAGGCTGTGGGGACTAACTCCTATCCAGCAGCAGAAACCGACCGGCAGGGGATTGCAGGTCCTCTGGCCCAGAAACCCGAAGGCACGGTCACACGCGTGGGACCAGCACCGCCGTCGTGGAGCGGAAGCTACTAGAAGGCCCCGAGTCACCGGCCATACGGGTGAGCACCACACGGTACACTCAGGGACGTGGGCTACTTATACCCGCCTCTAGCAAGGTAGCCAGAAGAGTAACGTTAGTTTGGGAGGCCTACAACTCCGCCTGGCCAGGGGAGATCCCATCTGCTCAAGGACTGACCAGGCCCCAATCGCTAGCCAGTACTCCGGGAGAGTCTGTCTTTGTCACCAGTAAAGACCCTGAACTACACCGTACCGTCTCCGAGTGGTTCCTGCTACCCCCATCATCCACGTCGGCTGCCCTGAGGCCATACCCCTCCCGTTGGGGGTTATACTATCACGCTGCACAATCCTACCACCGGCCTCAGCGGTCTGCCCTGCAGCAGCAGCTCCTTAGCTGCACTCAACGGGTGGCGTAGTCGTCCAACATCTACCGCTAATACAGCGCCACTTAGTCTGACTCCCTGGGCACGGACCGGGTCACCGCCACAAGACTACAACCCTCACCAGATCCGGCTCCGGGTAAGCTCCCGCGTGCGCAACGCTGCGCGACACAGGCCCAGGGGCGCGTCAACTTTTGGCGTAGTCGGCAGGATCTCGTGCCCGCAACCACCGGGTACTGCGTGCCTGAAAAAGACTGTTCAAACTTACCAGTGGTGAAGATTCCCGCCATCCGGCGCCATCTTCGGCCTTCTTCCCGCCCTCCGTGGAGGTTTCCCGCCATTGGACGCCATCTTGAGGACGCCGCGCGGGAAGAAGAGGGGCGTGGACTCCGAAAGCGCGCGAGAACTGAAGCCCCGCCTCACGTCCGGACGTTGCGTAAGGTCCTGGAAGGAGCCCAGCAGACGCCGACGTCACAGGAGCGCGACGGAAGGTCCTCAACCCTGACGATCCACTGCGGAGCCGCGGCCTACGGAAGAGGATCATCGCAAGGTAGGCCACGGTCCACTAGGGGGGAGAAGGATGTCGGATACGGAGGAGAGCTTCACCGCTCCAACCCCCGCCAGCGCCACCGCTGTTGCGGTCATGCCTTTCACCATGCCCTATATCCCGGGGGCAGCCTGGCTACCCCAGTACTCAGGGGAGTCACATACCCTGCAGGACTTTAGAGAAAAGCTGGATAGCCTCTTCCAGGTGTACCCCCTCACAGAAGAGCAAAAAGTGAGCATCCTGGTGGCCCAATTAACCGGGGCAGCCCAAAGGGAGGTAAAGTCCTGGCCACCTGGGAGGAGGACTGTCGCAGAGATACTAGCCCGGCTAACCAAGGAGGGGCTGCAGTGCTACCAATACGAGGAAAGCCAAGAGGACCCGGACGGGTCTGAGGACTACCCTCAGGAGGGAGCACAAAGAGGACACCGCTACTGAAGGGAAGTAGCATAAACAAAGAACTGTATATCGTTACCCGTCAGGGTATGAGAACTGATGCTAATTAAAATATGGTCCCCGTTGGGATTAGTGAATTGTTCCCCGTGTGTCCCTATCCCTTACCAGGCTGAGGACTGTGAGCAGCCATCCCCTATCCCTTACCAGGCTGAGGACTGTGAGCAGCCAATCCTTATCCCCACTGGCCGAGGACTGAGAGCGGCCATATCTTGTAAATAATTATGTGTCTCTAGTAATTTATAGGAGTCTTTGGTGGATTTACCGGGAATCCTGTGTACATAGTTGGAGCGTAACCTAGGGATGGACTAAAGACTGTTAAGGACTCGGGGCAGGACAGACCCCTACCTGGTTACATCTCCCTGTTTTGGTGAAATGGACACCTTGCTTTTCTTCAAAGACTGCACCCGGTTGCGGACACGCCGTGACCATCTTTATGTGTTTTTCTTGTTGTATTATTATTGTTTATACCTTATTATGTTTTTCAAAAAAAAAATTGTTTAGTCCCGGAGTACTAAATTTCACTAGGGGGGAATGTGGCACCCCAGGGGTCTGGTTTCCACAGTAACAGCAATGTTATGTCTGAGAGCAGGTGGGAGGTCTCTTGGTCAGGAATCCTATGCATGCCACACCTCCTGCCCAGTCCTGGGAGGGGAAGGACTTCCCCTATATAAACCTGGGGCTGAGGCAGGGTTAGAGAGTTCAAAGGGAGAGTTCAGCCAGGAGGGCTGACAGGGAGCTGTGGCTCCGGCTGGGCCCAGCTCCTGGGCCATGCCAGAAGTAGAGACAGAGAAGAGAAGCAGCTATGGGAAGAAACAACAGGAGCTCTGTGGGAGCAGTGCTACAAGGAGTCAGGGGCTGGCAGCTGCAGAGCTCGCCCTGACTGAGAAGCTATCACCGGACCCGGAGTCCGAGGCTGTGGGGACTAACTCCTATCCAGCAGCAGAAACCGACCGGCAGGGGATTGCAGGTCCTCTGGCCCAGAAACCCGAAGGCACGGTCACACGCGTGGGACCAGCACCGCCGTCGTGGAGCGGAAGCTACTAGAAGGCCCCGAGTCACCGGCCATACGGGTGAGCACCACACGGTACACTCAGGGACGTGGGCTACTTATACCCGCCTCTAGCAAGGTAGCCAGAAGAGTAACGTTAGTTTGGGAGGCCTACAACTCCGCCTGGCCAGGGGAGATCCCATCTGCTCAAGGACTGACCAGGCCCCAATCGCTAGCCAGTACTCCGGGAGGGTCTGTCTTTGTCACCAGTAAAGACCCTGAACTACACCGTACCGTCTCCGAGTGGTTCCTGCTACCCCCATCATCCACGTCGGCTGCCCTGAGGCCATACCCCTCCCGTTGGGGGTTATACTATCACGCTGCACAATCCTACCACCGGCCTCAGCGGTCTGCCCTGCAGCAGCAGCTCCTTAGCTGCACTCAACGGGTGGCGTAGTCGTCCAACATCTACCGCTAATACAGCGCCACTTAGTCTGACTCCCTGGGCACGGACCGGGTCACCGCCACGAGACTACAACCCTCACCAGATCCGGCTCCGGGTAAGCTCCCGCGTGCGCAACGCTGCGCGACACAGGCCCAGGGGCGCGTCATAAGTACGAATAAGGGACTTTTAGGGTCTAGGGGCAGCTGCCGTTCAGCAAGGGTGCCATTGTCATCTATATGTAGGATGCCCATCTCCGTTGACATGCAGGTTCAGGCTAGGGTATCTATAGGGTGAGTTTTATTGAAGTACAGTGGGTACGGAAAGTATTCAGACCCCTTTAAATTTTTCACTCTTTGTTTCATTGCAGCCATTTGGTAAATTCTAAAAAGTTCATTTTTTTCTCATTAAAGTACACTCTGCACCCCATCTTGACTGAAAAAAACAGAAATGTAGAAATTTTTGCAAATTTATTAAAAAAGGAAAACTGAAATATCACATGGTCATAAGTATTCAGACCCTTTGCTCATATTTAAGTCACATGTGTAACGGGTCTGGGAGGCGGAACCTCTGGGCTACTATACAAGGGGGTGGTCCTTGTAAGGGAGCGGGTGGCGACCAGGCAGGCAATCACAGCAGGTGACCGGGACAGTCTCTGGGTGTACGGGCAGGAGGTCACGGCAAGTGATCGAGGCAGTCTCTGGAAGAACGGGCTGGAGGTCACGGCAAGTGACCGGGCAGTCTCTGGAAGAACGGGCTGGAGGTCACGGCAAGTGACCGGGGCAGTCTCTAAGTAAAGGGTAGGTACGACCTGTGATGGCTGAACCTCCAGGTAGGCTAGCAAGGCAGATGGAGGATGTGTGCTCCCAGGTGAGCAAGCGAGAGTCTCTGGAATAGCAGGTGGTCACAGCACGTGACGGCGGAGCCTCCAGGTAGGCAAGCAGGCAGGTAGCGGAGAAGCGCTCCCAGGTGAGCGGGCAAGAGTCTCTGGAATAGCTGGTGGTCACAGCACGTGACAGCGGAGCCTCCGGGCTGGCAAGCAGGCAGGTAGCGGAGAAGCGCTCCCAGGTGAGCGGGCAAGAGTCTGGAATAGCTGGTGGTCACAGCACGTGACAGCGGAGCCTCCGGGTTGGCAAGCAGGCAGGTAGTGGAGAAGCGCTACCAGGTGAGCGGGCAAGTGTCTGGAATAGCTGGTGGTCACAGCACGTGACAGCGGAGCCTCCGGGCAGGCAAGCAGGCAGGTAGCGGAGAAGCGCTCCCAGGTGAGCGGGCAAGCTGGTCCATAGACAGACTGACCGGAGTTGTAAGGCAGACCGTCGGACCTCAGGCAAGCAGGCAGGTAGCTGATGTGCACTCCCAGGTGAGCGGGCAAGTTGGTCCTTAGACAGACTGACCGGAGTTGTAAGGCAGACCGTCGGACCTCAGGCAGGCAGGCAGGTAACAGGAAATCAGGCAGGATTAGGACAGCAAGCTGGCAGGAATCTGGCAGGTAACTGGCAACGGGACCTGAGGGCTGAAGCAGAGTAGAACGGTGCAACAACATTGCTCGGGCACCTCCATTTTGGAGGAGGTGCCTTATATATGGTAAAGTCCTCCGGCCATTGGCCGGGGACTCCTTAGGACGGCGCGCGCGGCCCCTTTAAGAGGGAGGGAGGGCGCGCGCGCGCGCCCTAAGCACAGTGGCCGGGAAGGAGCGCGCGCTGCCAGCAGAGCGGGAGAGGGACGCCGGGCACGGAGCAGAGCGGTGAGGGGAACAGCGTCCCTGCCTAGCAGAGGGCAGGAACGCCGGCACTACAGTACCCCCCCCTTTAGGCCCCCCCTTTTTTAGGCCAGATAGAAATTTAGCTAGGATGAGAGGGGCATGGATGTTCTCCCGGGGCTCCCACGTTCTCTCCTCAGGACCAAACCCCTTCCAATCTACCAAAAAAAAGGTCTTTCCTCTTACCCTTTTGGTGGCAAGAATGTTCTCTACCTCAAACTCGTCCTCAGCAGAAACCGGAGCAGGAGGCGCACCTGTAGACTTGGAAAAAGAGTTAAGCACCACGGGTTTGAGGAGAGATACATGGAAGGAGTTAGGGATCCGTAAGTTGGCCGGGAGTTTCAATTTATAGGCCACCGGGTTGATCTGACTGATGACCTCCAGAGGACCGATGAACCGAGGCCCTAACTTGTAAGAAGGTATCTTGAGTCGAACATATTTAGATGAGAGCCAGACTTTATCTCCTGGACGAAATTGTGGAGGATCCAGGCGTTTTTTGTCAGCGTGTCTTTTCATACGCTCGGATGACAGAAGGAGTGCGGACCGGGTACTCTCCCATATGGAGGAAAATTTGCTAACGAGAGATTCCGCAGCCGGGTTGTCCACAGAGGTGGAGACAGGAAAAGGAATCCGAGGATGCTGACCAAAGACTACAAAAAACGGGGATTTGGAGGAGGATTCGCTCTCGTGATTATTATAAGAGAACTCGGCCCATGGTAGGAGATCCACCCAGTCAGAATGGTGGGCATTAACGAAGTGCCGGAGGTAACTGGTCAGGTTCTGATTGATCCGCTCCACTTGACCATTGGACTGTGGGTGGTAAGCGGAAGAGAAGTCCAGGGTGACGTCTAGCAGTTTACAAGTGGCTCTCCAGAAACGTGAGGTGAACTGTACCCCACGATCCGACACGATGTGGAGGGGCAGGCCATGAAGACGGAAGATGTGGCGGATAAAGTCTTTAGCCAGCTCGGGTGCAGACGGAAGGCCTGGCAGGGGAATAAAGTGAGCCATCTTGGAAAAGCGGTCAGCGACCACCCAAATGACCGTACAACCGGCAGAGACGGGGAGATCAGTTATAAAGTCCATTGCTATATGCTGCCAGGGGGCAGCAGGTACAGGAAGCGGAAGGAGGCGTCCGGCTGGCAGATGTCTCGGGACTTTGTTGCGGGCGCAGGACACACAGGCAGAAACAAAGTCTATTATGTCCTTGTGCAGGGTAGGCCACCAATAGTGCCGGGCAATAAGCTGGAGGGTCTTTTTCTGACCGGCGTGGCCAGCTAGTTTAGACGAATGGCCCCAGTGTAGGATCTTCTCCCGATCAGGTACTGAAACAAACGTCTTACCGGAAGGGAGACGATTTAGACTCACAGGAGCCACCTGCATTACTCTGGCGGGATCGATGATATGTTTAGGTTCTTCCTCGAGATCGGACACCAGAAAGGATCGGGACAAGGCGTCTGCTTTGACGTTTTTGTCAGCCGGGCGAAAATGAAGAACAAAATCAAAGCGAGCAAAAAACAAGGACCACCGGGCTTGGCGCGGGTTAAGTCTCTGGGCATGCTGGAGGTAAGCCAAGTTCTTGTGGTCAGTGTAAATTATTACCGGATGAAGAGCCCCCTCGAGTAGGTAACGCCACTCCTCCAACGCCAGCTTGATGGCCAATAACTCTCGGTCTCCTATGGAATAGTTGCGCTCAGAAGAGGAGAAGAGTTTGGAGAAGAAGCCACAAGTTACCATTCTCCCGGAAGATGATTTTTGAGTAAGTACTGCTCCGGCTCCAGAGGAGGAGGCGTCAACTTCCAGGAAGAACTGCTTGTTGCCGTCCGGGCGATGCAGCACCGGGGCGGAAGAGAAGGCCTGTTTTAGGGAAAGAAAGGCCTCCTCTGCTTCGGGCGGCCACTCTTTGGGATTAGTACCCTTACGGGTGAGCGCGGAAATTGGGGCAGTCCGGGAAGAGAAGTGCGGGATGAAGAGGCGGTAATAGTTGGCGAAGCCCAGGAACCGTTGAATAGCCTTCAACCCCTCTGGTCGGGGCCATTTCTCGATGGCTGACAGTTTCTCAGGATCCATTTGTAGGCCAGTCTGAGAGATAATGTAGCCCAGAAACGGAAGCGAGGTCTGCTCAAAGAGGCACTTCTCATATTTAGCGTAGAGATGGTTCTGCCTGAGCCTGAGCAGGACCTGACGAACATCCCTCCGGTGAGTCTGGAGATCCGGAGAGAAGACCAAGATGTCGTCCAGGTACACCACTACGCAGGAGTAGAGAAGGTCCCGGAAGATGTCATTGACCAACTCTTGAAAGACGGCAGGAGCGTTACAGAGGCCAAAGGGCATTACCAGATATTCATAGTGGCCGTCCCGGGTGTTGAATGCCGTCTTCCATTCATCCCCCTGACGGATACGAACCAGGTTGTACGCCCCACGGAGATCCAGTTTGGTGAAGATTCTAGCCCCCCTCAGACGATCAAATAACTCCGGAATGAGCGGAAGGGGGTACTTATTCTTCACCGTGATCTGGTTAAGGCCTCTATAGTCTATACAGGGACGGAGAGAGCCGTCCTTCTTTTTGACGAAAAAGAAGCCTGCTCCCGCCGGGGAGGTAGATTTCCGGATGAATCCCCTGGCCAGATTCTCCTCAATATATTCGGACATCGACCGGGTCTCAGCAGCGGATAATGGATAAATACGCCCACGGGGAGAAGTACCAGGTAACAGGTCGATAGGGCAGTCGTATGGTCTATGAGGGGGTAGTGTCTCTGCCTCCTTTTTATTAAAGACATCAGCATAAGACCAATAAGGAATCGGAAGTCCAGGTAGATTAGCTGGGGTAGGAGAAGGACGGACGGGATGAACGGGAACCAGACAGGTCTTATGGCAGCCCTGTCCCCAGCGAAGGACTTCTCCGGTCTGCCAGTCAAGAACGGGTGCATGTTTCTGGAGCCAAGGTAGGCCTAGCAAGAGGGCGTGAGAGAGTCCAGGCAGAACATGGAAGGAGATACTTTCAGAATGCAGCATTCCCACCTGCAGAGTAATGGATTCGGTGATGAGTTGGATGGGGCGTGGTAAGAGCCCCCCATCCACGGCAGCAACAGACAAGGGTACAGCCAGAGGTTTGGTGGGGAGACGGTATTTCTCTACCAGGGACTGTGAAATAAGATTCCCGGCTGCTCCAGAGTCCAGTTGGGCTAGTTCGAAATAACGGTTCTCCCCGTAGACGATTGAAACTGACAACAGCAGGGATGGAGAGGATTTATTCTTGTCTAGGTGGACCTCTCTGAGCGAACCTAGACACAGGCGTTTCCCGACCTCTCCGGGCAGGCACGGATCCGGTGCTCCTTACTGCCACAGTAGAAGCAGGTCCCCTCGGCACGGCGTAAGTCCTGACGGGTCTTGACCATCTTGGTCTGGTCGACCTGCATAGGCTCAGGAGGGTGTACCTGGTTAGAGACAGAAGGAGTGACGGGTTTCTGAAAAGTAGGAGCTAGACGTGGTAACCTCCTCTCACGGGTGACCTCTCTGGCACGCTCCTGGAACCGTAGGTCAATCCGGGTGGCAAGAGTTATTAAGTCATCGAGAGTGGTAGGAATGTCCCGACCGGCAAGTTCATCTTTAATACGGCCGGACAGACCCTCCCAGAAGACGGAAACCAGAGCGTCGTTATCCCAGGCCAGCTCCGAGGCAAGGGTACGGAACCGTATGGCATATTGGCCCACGGTGAGACTTTCCTGACGGAGGCGTAGCAGCGATGATGCGGATGAGGTCTTCCGTCCGGGTTCGTCGAAGACTTTCCGGAAAGCCGTGAGAAAAGCAGGCAAGTTGGACACCAGGGGGTCTCCTCTCTCCCATAGAGGATTTAGCCAGGCCAGGGCCTCCCCGGTGAGATGGGACATGATGAATGCAATTTTGGCTCGGTCGGAGTTAAACTGGTGGGACAATAGTTCAAAGTGCAGGGTGCACTGATTTATGAAGCCCCGAGCCTGGGCTGAGTCGCCTCCGAAGCGAGGAGGTGCAGAAAGCCGAGGTCCGGGGTAGGATATCATGGTGTTAGTGGACAGCGGAGCTGCCGGATTGCGAGACATGGCACTGGCGGAGGTTGTTGGTGGAGCAGTCAGAGTGTCCAGGCGAGTATTGACATTCCGCAGGTGACCCAGGATGGACTCCTGTTGGGACCTTTGACGGGACAGTTCATGACACAGGTCCGAGAGCGAGGGAGCTTGGGTGCCACCGGGTTCCATGGCCCGAGCAAACTGTAACGGGTCTGGGAGGCGGAACCTCTGGGCTACTATACAAGGGGGCGGTCCTTGTAAGGGAGCGGGTGGCGACCAGGCAGGCAATCACAGCAGGTGACCGGGACAGTCTCTGGGTGTACGGGCAGGAGGTCACGGCAAGTGATCGAGGCAGTCTCTGGAAGAACGGGCTGGAGGTCACGGCAAGTGACCGGGCAGTCTCTGGAAGAACGGGCTGGAGGTCACGGCAAGTGACCGGGGCAGTCTCTAGGTAAAGTTGGTACGACCTGTGATGGCTGAACCTCCAGGTAGGCTAGCAAGGCAGATGGAGGATGTGTGCTCCCAGGTGAGCAAGCGAGAGTCTCTGGAATAGCAGGTGGTCACAGCACGTGACGGCGGAGCCTCCAGGTAGGCAAGCAGGCAGGTAGCGGAGAAGCGCTCCCAGGTGAGCGGGCAAGAGTCTCTGGAATAGCTGGTGGTCACAGCACGTGACAGCGGAGCCTCCGGGCTGGCAAGCAGGCAGGTAGCGGAGAAGCGCTCCCAGGTGAGCGGGCAAGAGTCTGGAATAGCTGGTGGTCACAGCACGTGACAGCGGAGCCTCCGGGCTGGCAAGCAGGCAGGTAGCGGAGAAGCGCTCCCAGGTGAGCGAGCAAGAGTCTGGAATAGCTGGTGGTCACAGCACGTGACAGCGGAGCCTCCGGGCAGGCAAGCAGGCAGGTAGCGGAGAAGCGCTCCCAGGTGAGCGGGCAAGCTGGTCCATAGACAGACTGACCGGAGTTGTAAGGCAGACCGTCGGACCTCAGGCAAGCAGGCAGGTAGCTGATGTGCGCTCCCAGGTGAGCGGGCAAGTTGGTCCTTAGACAGACTGACCGGAGTTGTAAGGCAGACCGTCGGACCTCAGGCAGGCAGGCAGGTAACAGGAAATCAGGCAGGATTAGGACAGCAAGCTGGCAGGAATCTGGCAGGTAACTGGCAACGGGACCTGAGGGCTGAAGCAGAGTAGAACGGTGCAACAACATTGCTCGGGCACCTCCATTTTGGAGGAGGTGCCTTATATATGGTAAAGTCCTCCGGCCATTGGCCGGGGACTCCTTAGGACGGCGCGCGCGGCCCCTTTAAGAGGGAGGGAGGGCGCGCGCGCGCGCCCTAAGCACAGTGGCCGGGAAGGAGCGCGCGCTGCCAGCAGAGCGGGAGAGGGACGCCGGGCACGGAGCAGAGCGGTGAGGGGAACAGCGTCCCTGCCTAGCAGAGGGCAGGGACGCCGGCACTACAACATGCTGTCCATTTCCTTGTGATCCTCCTTGAGATGGTTCTACTCTTTCATTGGAGTCCAGCTGTGTTTAATTAAACTGATAGGACTTGATTTGGAAAGGCACACACCTGTCTATATAAGACCTCACAGCTCACAGTGCATGTCAGACCAAATGACCAGTATTGAGTAGAAGCCCCCTTTTGAGCTAGTGCATCCATGAGTCTTCTTGGGAATGATGCAACAAGTTTTTCACACCTGGATTTGGGGTTCCTCTGCCATTCTTCCTTGCAGATCCTCTCCAGTTCTGTCAGGTTGGATGGTGAACGTTGGTGGACAGCCATTTTCAGGTCTCTCCAGAGATGTTCAATTGAGTTTAGGTCAGGGCTCTGGCTGGGCCAGTCTAGAATGGTCACAGAGTTGTTCTGAAGCCACTCCTTTGTTATTTTAACTGTGTGCTTAGGGTCATTGTCTTGTTGGAAGGTGAACCTTCGGCCAAGTCTGAGGTCCAGAGCACTCTGGAAGAGGTTTTCATCCAGGATATCTGTGTACTTGGCCGCATTCATGTTTCTTTCAATTCCAACCAGTCGTCCTGTCCCTGCAGCTGAAAAACACCCCCATGATGCTGCCACCACCATGTTTCACTGTTGGGATTGTATTGGGCAGGTGATGAGCAGTGCCTGGTTTTTTCCACACATACCCCTTAGAATTATCACCAAAAAGTTCTATCTTAGTCTCATCAGACCAAAGAATCTTATTTCTCATAGACTGGGAGTCCTTCATGTGTTTTTAAGCAAACTCTGTGCAGGCTTTCATATGTCTTGCACTGAGGAGAGGCTTCCGTTGGGCCACTCTGCCATAAAGGCTCGACTTGTGGAGGGCTGCAGTGATAGTTGACTTTATGCAACTTTCTCCCATCTCCCTACTGCATCTTTGGAGCTGAGCCACAGTGATCTTGGGGTTCATCTTTACCTCTCTCACCAAGGCTCTTCTCCCACGATTGCTCAGTTTAGCTGGACGGCCAGGTCTAGGAAGACTTCTGGTGGTCCCAAACTTCTTCCACTTAAGGATTATGGAGGCCACTGTGTTCTTAGGACCCTTGACTAATGCAGAAATTCTTTTGTAAACTTGGCCAGATCTGTGCCTTGCCACAATTCTGTCTCTAAGCTCCTTGGGCAGTGTCAGGATGCCAGGTTTAATTTTACTTTGCCAGTAGTTTTTCCCTTAGCCAAGATGGCTTCCATTGCCTCACTGGGGTCATGTGTTTCCTGCCTGTGGACCTACTTAAACTGCATGTGTTGCAATCATGCCTTGCCTGAGTATTGTGTGCTTTTAGCTTTCTACTCACCTGTGCTAGCCCTCTGAATAGAGTCTTGCTGACCTTGTGTTTACTCCTAGTCATCCGCTGAAAGGATTGCTGCCTGAATCCTCTGCTAAGGGGACTTCTGCTGAAAGGAACCACTGGCTGTTGTTCACTCACGCTGGGATCTCTGAACTTTTGTCTTCCTGAAGAAAACTTCTCCTGGATCTCTACACCTCTGGTATAGTCACCATATTGCTCTGTGTTTAAATACCCGGCTCCAGCTCTGCTTAAGACATCGCTGTTTCCTCCGCTGCACCTCCTGCATTCTTCAATATCCAGATCCATATTCCAGTTTGTCTTCTCTTCTGCACTACGTGAGTCCACAATCAACTGAGGAATACCTACGTCTGCTTACTATCCTTATTTCTGTTTGCATATTACTGTACCTAAGTAAACTTGGACTATCGTTAACGTTTACATACCCTAATAGTAATGAAGGCCGTGCCTTACAGATTAGGTTCTAAGAAGTATTGTTTGGAATGAACTTACCTTCATAAACTGTTTGCTGTGATCTTTTGCACTTGAGTTTAAAATAGACTTTCACACTACTCTTGTCTCAGTCTCTGCTTTTGGCCCACGCCATTGGACTTCAGGGTATCTACTAACATCGTAACAGGCAGTTCCTTTGAGCTCATGATTCTCATTTGGTCTGACATGCACTGTGAGCTGTGAGGTCTTATATAGACAGGTGTGTGCCTTTCCAAATCAAGTCCTATCAGTTTAATTAAACACAGCTGGACTCCAATGAAAGAGTAGAACCATCTCAAGGAGGATCACAAGAAATGGACAGCATGTGACTTAAATATGAGCAAAGGGTCTGAATACTTATGACCATGTGATATTTCAGTTTTCCTTTTTTAATAAATTTGCAAAAATTTCTACATTTCTGTTTTTTTTTCAGTCAAGATGGGGTGCACAGTGTACTTTAATGAGAAGAAAAAAAGAACTTTTTAGAATTTACCAAATGGCTGCAATGAAACAAAGAGTGAAAGATGTAAAGGGGTCTGAATGCTTTCCGTACCCACTGTATATAGTACTCAATGTTCCAGGCAGTGGGAGGCATTACTGGGATCCAGAGCAGTCGCTCCAGTCACGTCCAGAGCCTAAGGTCTGGCATAGGAGCTGCCGGACACTTTGTGTGCTCTGAAGTACAAAGGAAGATGGACAGGGACCTGCATAGATGGAAGTTGAAGGCCAGTCCCGGGTGCACTGCAGAGGTGGACGAGAAATACAGGATGAGCTAGCAACAGGGCTGAAGAGGAGTTATGCTAAGAAGGAGGATAATGTGAATTGCTGTGCCTTATCCCATCTGTACCCACCTGATGAACTTGAACTGTCAAGTATATGTTTGACTGTTACAAAGAACTTCGTGTTCCCTAAATTGTGAGCGGCGGCTTCTGAGGACAGAAGCCTGAAGGCAGTGGAGGCCTGCGGCCTACAAGAGAGTGTGCTGCACCCCACACCCTAGAGCACACTGGGACTGGGACACCCATTGTCTGTAAAGTGCCAGAGCGAAATCAGACCGACGTTCAGTCACGACTACCGCTCTGTGCCACTTTACAAGATGAGTGATAAGGGAACTTCTCCATCAGAAGAGACGAGGAAATAATGGTCGCTGCCCAAACTGTGACAAGAACAGGACCACAATGCAACAAGAACTGTCTCACAATGCTCTTGGAATTTTCCCATAATGCATTGCAAATTGAAACTAGAGCAAATACATTAAATCACTAGCAGACAGTGCCGTTATCAAACAATAAAAAAGAGACAGGATTCAAATGCAAGCAACATAATGTCAGAACTGATATACACATAAAGTGACTAGATTCCCTGGATAGCTAAATTCGCTGCTGAGGCAAGAACACGGGCTGCCCAGCACTATTTAAGTGCACCCCATGAAGATAGACACTCTAATTTACAAGGCCATAACATATAGGTGCATCTCACAAAATTAGAATATCATCAAAAAGTTAATTTATTTCAGTTCTTCAATGCAAAAAGTGAACCTCATATATTATATAGAGTCATTACAAACACAGTGATCTATTTCAAGTGTTTATTTCTGTTAATGTTGATGATTATGGCTTATAGCCAATGAAAACACAAAAGTCATTAACTCAGTAAATTAAAATAATTAACAAAAAACACCTGCAAAGACTTCCTAAGCATTTAAAAAGGTCCCTTAGTCTGTTTTAGTAGGCTCCACAATCATGACAATCATGGTGAAGACTGCTGACTTGACAGATGTCCAGAGTTCCAATTTTCATTTGAAATCAAGGTCCCAGAGTCTGGAAGAAGAGTGGAGAGGCCACAATCCAAGCTGCTTGAGGTCTAGTGTGAAGTTTCCACAATCAGTGATGGTTTGGGGAGCCGTGTCATCTGCTGGTGTAGGTCCACTGTGTTTTTTCAACACCAAAGTCAGCGCAGCCGTCTACCAGGAAATTTTAGAGCACTTCATGCTTCCCTCTGCCACAGTATCAAGCTACCAGGGGGGCAAAGGGGGCGGTGGCCCCGGGCCCCTCGCTCTTAGGGGGCCCATCCAGGGCTACGCCAGTGTAACTGTATCTAGCATGCCCCTGGTGCCAGCATCGGGCCCCACTGCCCGCCACCGCCGCAAGTTTACTGATGAGAGAGGGAGCGCGGATCTCTCTCCCATTAGTCCCTTCTGTGACTGACGTCTCTGACATCATCACTTGGCGCCCAGCCCGCTGTGCTGAAGATGTGTGCGTGCTGGGTGCTCTGAGCAGCGAGGGAACCAGGAGGAGAGATGAGTACTGTTTATTTATTTTTTGCCGGGTGGGGGGCGGCATTATATTACAGACTCTGCCTATGGGAAGGGGGAGGTGCATTATACTACAGACTCTGCCTATGGGGGAGCATTATCCTAAAGACTCTGCCCACAGAGAGGGGGGGCATTATACTAAAGACTCTGCCTATGGGGAGGGGGGGCATTATACTACAGACTGTCTATGGGGAGGGGGGGAGCATTATACTAAAGCCTCTGTCTATGGGGGGGCATTCTACTACAGACTCTGCCTATGGGGGGCATTATACTACAGACTCTGTTTATGAGCAGGGGAGAGCAGTAGACTACAGACTCTGCCTATGGGGGGACATTGTACTACAGACTCTGCCTATAAGAGGGGGAGCATTATACTACAGACTCTGCCTATGGGGGGTGCATTTTACTACAGACTCTGCCTATAGGTGGGGCATTATACTACAGACGCTGCCTATGAGATGGGGGGGGCATTATATCACAGACTCTGCCTATGAGGAGGGGGGGCACATTATACTACAGACTCTGCCTATGAGATGGGGGGGCATTATACTAAAGATTCTGCCTATGAGGAGGGGGGATTATACTACAGACTCTGACTATGAGGAGGGGGGAGCATTATACTACAGACTCTGCCTATGGGGGGGCATTATACTACAGACTCTGCCTATAAGGAGGGGGGGAGCATTATACTACAGACTCTGCCTATGGGGGGGACATTGTACTACAGACTCTGCCTATAAGAGGGGGAGCATTATACTACAGACTCTGCCTATGGGGGGTGCATTTTACTACAGACTCTGCCTATAGGTGGGGCATTATACTACAGGCGCTGCCTATGAGATGGGGGGGCATTATACCACAGACTCTGCCTATGAGGAGGGGGGGCACATTACACTACAGACTCTGCCTATGAGATGGGGGGGGGCATTATACTACAGATTCTGCCTATGAGGAGGGGGGGGCATTATACTACAGACTCTGCCTATGAGGAGGGGGGAGCATTATACTACAGACTCTGCCTATGGGGGGGGGCATTATACTGCAGACTCTGCCTATGGGGGGGCATTATACCACAGACTCTGCCTATGAGGAGGGAGGGAGCATTATACTACAGACTCTGCCTATGGGGGGGAGCTTTATACTACAGACTCTGTCAATGGGGGGAGCATTTTACTACAGACTCTGCCTATAGGGGCGCATTATACTATACGAAGGACTATGGGGAGTGCATTATACTATATTGAGGACTATCTGGTGCATTATACTATATGTAGGCTATTTATACAGTGTGGGAGATAATGTGGGTTCTTTGAACAGCGTGGGGGCCATCATACAGTGTGGGAGATAATGTGGGGTCTTTGTATAGTGTGGAGGCCATCATACAGTGTTGGAGCCATCAGCTTGGGGGCTACTAAGGGGTCAGTATACTTTGTGGGGGTACTATACAGTGAGGGGGAATTATATCGTGAATAGGAGAACATCATACTGGTTAGAGCGGAGCTCTACATGGGGGGAGACTCAGGACATTATTAAATCTTAGGTGGGCACTTATTGTTATAGGGGAACTCAGGTTATCGTGACTGTCGAAGGGGCACTATTACTTTCTAGGGGGCACAATGTGGGCACTGTTTTCTAGGACACTTGCACACGGCATTACTTTATTTTAGAGGTTTGTTTTACCATCTAGAGGGCACACAGTAGGTGCAGTAATAGGGACACATTTTGCAGCAGAGGCTCAGTATTGGGGTATCAGCAGGATGAGAAGTTTGTGCAGGTTGGGGATAGATGTGGTCAGTGCCTGAAATGTAAGGAGTCAAATGTGTCTTTGTTGTGATCTCTGCATACCTGAGACTCTGAGTCCTGGCTGGAGAAGTTGTCGTGTCGGTCTGGGCCAGATGGAAAAGACGGGAAAAGTGAACAATTTAATCAGAAAGAACGTCAGCTGTAAGGTACTATATATAACTGAGCTGTGATCTCTTATATGTTTTGCAGGACTGGCATCTATCAATATATGTCACCATATGGCGGTAATATCAGTGCTGGTCTTTGTATAGAGATTATTTTTAGTAACAGCGCGGTCATCTGCTGAGGTTTTCCTACATCAACTATCTGGGTGCGCCGCTATAGTTGGAATCAGGGTTACCTGGTTAGAGGCCCACTCAGAAGTTTCGGCCCCCTGAACCAAAACCTTAGCTACGCCAAGCTTTTTGGAGATGGAAATTTCATTCTCCAGCAGGACTTGGCCCCTGTCCACACTGACAAAAGTACTAATACCTGGTTTAAAACAACAGTATCACTGTGCTTGATTGGCAGCAAACTCACCTGACCTTAACCCCATAAAGAATCTATGGGGTATTGTCAAGAGGAAAATGAGAGACACCAGACCCAACAATGCAGACGAGCTGAAGGCTTCTATCAAAGCCACCTGGGCTTCCATAACCCCTCAGCAGTGTCACAGGCTGATCGCCTCCATGCCACATTGCCACATTGATGCAGTAATTGATGTAAAAGGATCCCCGACCAAGTATTGAGGGCATTTATTGAACATACATTTCAGTAGGATAACATTTTGGATTTTGAAAACATTTTTCAAGCTGTTGTTATAAGGTATTCTAATTAATTGAAATAATGACTTTTGAGTTTTCATTGGCTGTAAGCCATAATCATCAATATTAACAGAAATAAACACGTGAAATAGATCACTCTGTGTGTAATGGCTCTATATAATATATGAGTTTCACGTTTTGTATTGAAGAACTGAAATAAATTAACTTTTCTGGTGATATTCTAATTTTGTGAGATGCACCTGTAGATGGGCTTGGCTGCACCCTGAATAAAAATAGCATGTAAAAAATATATATGATATATATGAGGTATTGGTCGATATTTTGGCCAAAATATACAAGCTCGCAACCTGCTCAAGGGTCCTCATACTTGCGAGTCCCTACACTAACATTAAAAGCAAAGTCACAAAAACAAGGAATTAAAGTTCCCACCAAAATTCAAGAATTAACACAGCAAATACAGCAACAATAATTACAAGGATGCAGCAAACCCATATAATGAAGAAGTCAGCAACACAGGTGCAAAATATTGATGAGACAACCACTCACAACCTACCAATTCATGGAGGGGGTGATTGCTTAGTATTAAAACTGCACACAAATAAGCCTTGTATAGGGCACTGGTCACACATAGGTAGTGCACAATGTCTGGCTTACAGCCTATTAGTGAAGCCCAAACTATTAGATTAGGCGGGCTGTCCAGCACTTTTTAAGTGCACCCCATGAAGACAGACACCCTAGTTTACAAGGCCAACATTGATGGGTCTGGCTGCACCCTGAATAAAAATAACATGCAAAAAATATATATGATATATATGAGGTATTAGTAAATATTTTGGCCAAAATACACAAGCTCGCAACCCGCGTCAAGGGTCCTCATACTTGCGAGTCCCTACACTAACATTAAAAGCAAAGACAAATTTAAATTCCCACCAAAATTCAAGAATTAACACAGGAAAAAAGGGCAACAGTGTTTACCTGCCTAGGTCTCAGTACTAATCATACCATATAATAACGATGACAGCAATACAGGTGCAAAATACTGATGCGACAACCACTCACATATTACCAATTAATGGAGGGGGGTGATTACATAGTATTAAAACTGCACACAAAATTATATGGGATTGCTACATCCTAATAGTGCATTAGTTCTGAGATCTGGGCAGGTAAATGCTATATTAATAATTGATTTTTTGAGGAAAGTTAAATTCTCTTTTGTTGGCTTTACTTTTAATCTAACTGAAATACACATAAGCTTTTTTCCTAAACATTAGGATCTGTGTAGAGCCATCAGCTCAAAAAGGCTTCCTTTGACAGACTTGGCATAAGCAGGTCAAAAGGAACCCTGATCTTTACCATTACACCCCTTTAGAGGAATGGAGACTTACCACATGCTCAGGGTTGCATCTACAGAGTAGCTGCTGGCCAGAGGAGCGAGCTTGAGGCTATAACTCTAACTAAAGCTTTTTTATTACTAAATGATGGGTTCTGTCTAAGGCCATTGGCTCAAAAAGGCTTCCTCGGACAGACTTGGCGCAAGCTACTCCATTCTGCAGATCCCAAGGGAACCCTGGCCTTTACCATTACACCCCTGTACAGGGATAGATACTTACCATAGGCCCAGGGTTGCATCTACAGAGTAGCTGCTGGCCGGAGGAGCGAGCTTGAGGCTATAGTGGTTGATTCAACTCTAACTAAAGCTTTTTTTTCCTAAATACTGGGATCTGTTTAAGGCTGTTGGCTCAAACAGACTTCCTCGGACAGACTTGGCGCAAGCTACTCCATTCTGCAGATCCCAAGGGAACCCTGGTTTTTACCATTACACCCCTGTACAGGGATAGATACTTACCATAGGCCCAGGGTTGCATCTACAGAGTAGCTGCTGGCCGGAGGAGTGCGCTTGAGGCTTGAGTAGTTGAGTCAATCCTAACTAAAGAAAAACCTATCTAATGACACTTTCTTGTTAGGACCTGTCTGAGGCCTATGGCTCAAAAAAGCTTCTTTGGAAAAACTTGGCAAAAGCCAGTCTATCCTACAGGTTCCAAAGGAACTCTGACCTTCACTCTTACATCCCTGTACAGTGATAAAGACTTATTACAGGGCCTTGATTGCATCTACATAGTAGATGCTGACTGGAGGGGCAAACTTAAGGTTAGAATGGTTCAGCCAACCCTAACTATTGCTACTTTCTTAAATGTTAGGATATTTCTGAGGCCGTTGGCTCAAACAGGCTTCCTTGGACAGACTTGGCGCAAAACACACCATTTCTGATGTTTCCAAATGAACCCTGGGCTTCACCCTTGAACCTCTATACAGGGACCGTTTCATAGTTTTAAGGTTGAAAGACACAAGTCCATCAAGTTCAACCTAAAAGCTAATGTGTTGATCCAGAGGAAGGCAAAAACCCCATGAGGCAGATGCTAATTGCCCCATATTAGGGGAAAAATTCCTTCCCGACTCCACATATGGCAATCAGACTAGTTCCCTGGATCAACGTCCCATAACAAAATCTAGTACGGATAACCTGCAATTTTATATTATTCAAGAAAGGCACACACATGCCCTCCTTGAATTTTTTTTAGAAAATTAAGTATTTCAATTTCATGTGGTAGAGAGTTTCATAACCTCATTGCTCACACAATAAAAATTTGCCAACTAACTTCCTTTAGACAAAGTGAATTAGGATCTTTATGCTAGAGTAATTGAATTAACTCTAACTGAAATAGATTAATGCTTTTTTCCTAAATGTTGAAATTTGTTTAAATCCATCAGCTCAAAAAGGCTTTCTCGGACAGACTTGGCGCAAGCTACTCCATTCTGCAGATCCCAAGGGAACCCTGGCCTTTACCATTACACCCCTGTACAGGGATAGATACTTACCATAGGCCCAGGGCTGCATCTACAGAGTAGCTGCTGGCCGGAGGAGCGAGCTTGAGGCTATAGTGGTTGATTCAACTCTAACTAAAGCTTTTTTTTCCTAAATACTGGGATCTGTTTAAGGCTGTTGGCTCAAACAGACTTCCTCGGACAGACTTGGCGCAAGCTACTCCATTCTGCAGATCCCAAGGGAACCCTGGTTTTTACCATTACACACCTGTACAGGGATAGATACTTACCATAGGCCCAGGGTTGCATCTACAGAGTAGCTGCTGGCCGGAGGAGTGCGCTTGAGGCTTGAGTAGTTGAATCAATCCTAACTAAAGAAAAACCTATCTAATGCCACTTTCTTGTTAGGACCTGTCTGAGGCCTATGGCTCAAAAAAACTTCTTTGGAAAGACTTGGCAAAAGCCAGTCTATCCTACAGGTTCCAAAGGAACTCTGGCCTTCACTCTTACAGCCATGTACAGTGATAAAGACTTATTACAGGGCCTTGATTGCATCTACATAGTAGATGCTGACTGGAGGGGCAAACTTAAAGTTAGAATGGTTCAGCCAACCCTAACTATTGCTACTTTCTTAAATGTTAGGATATTTCTGAGGCCATTGGCTCAAACAGGCTTCCTTGGACAGACTTGGCGCAAGACACACCATTTCTGATGTTTCCAAATGAACCCTGGGCTTCACCCTTGAACCTCTATACAGGGACCGTTTCATAGTTTTAAGGTTGAAAGACACAAGTCTGTCAAGTTCAACCTAAAAGCTAATGTGTTGATCCAGAGGAAGGCAAAAACCCCATGAGGCAGATGCTAATTGCCCCATATTAGGGGAAAAATTCCTTCCCGACTCCACATATGGCAATCAGACTAGTTCCCTGGATCAACGTCCCATAACAAAATCTAGTACGGATAACCTGCAATTTTATATTATTTAAGAAAGGCACACACATGCCCTCCTTGAATTTTTTTTAGAAAATTAAGTATTTCAATTTCATGTGGTAGAGAGTTTCATAACCTCATTGCTCACACAATAAAAATTTGCCAACTAACTTCCTTTAGACAAAGTGAATTAGGATCTTTATGCTAGAGTAATTGAATTAACTCTAACTGAAATAGATTAATGCTTTTTTCCTAAATGTTGAAATTTGTTTAAATCCATCAGCTCAAAAAGGCTTTCTCGGACAGACTTGGCGCAAGCTACTCCATTCTGCAGATCCCAAGGGAACCCTGGCCTTTACCATTACACCCCTGTACAGGGATAGATACTTACCATAGGCCCAGGGTTGCATCTACAGAGTAGCTGCTGGCCGTAGGAGCGAGCTTGAGGCTATAGTGGTTGATTCAACTCTAACTAAAGCTTTTTATTCCTAAATACTGGGATCTGTTTAAGGCTGTTGGCTCAAACAGACTTCCTCAGACAGACTTGGCGCAAGCTACTCCATTCTGCAGATCCCAAGGGAACCCTGGTTTTTACCATTACACCCCTGTACAGGGATAGATACTTACCATAGGCCCAGGGTTGCATCTACAGAGTAGCTGCTGGCCGGAGGAGTGCGCTTGAGGCTTGAGTAGTTGAGTCAATCCTAACTAAAGAAAAACCTATCTAATGACACTTTCTTGTTAGGACCTGTCTGAGGCCTATGGCTCAAAAAAGCTTCTTTGGAAAAACTTGGCAAAAGCCAGTCTATCCTACAGGTTCCAAAGGAACTCTGACCTTCACTCTTACATCCCTGTACAGTGATAAAGACTTATTACAGGGCCTTGATTGCATCTACATAGTAGATGCTGACTGGAGGGGCAAACTTAAGGTTAGAATGGTTCAGCCAACCCTAACTATTGCTACTTTCTTAAATGTTAGGATATTTCTGAGGCCGTTGGCTCAAACAGGCTTCCTTGGACAGACTTGGCGCAAAACACACCATTTCTGATGTTTCCAAATGAACCCTGGGCTTCACCCTTGAACCTCTATACAGGGACCGTTTCATAGTTTTAAGGTTGAAAGACACAAGTCTGTCAAGTTCAACCTAAAAGCTAATGTGTTGATCCAGAGGAAGGCAAAAACCCCATGAGGCAGATGCTAATTGCCCCATATTAGGGGAAAAATTCCTTCCCGACTCCACATATGGCAATCAGACTAGTTCCCTGGATCAACGTCCCATAACAAAATCTAGTATGGATAACCTGCAATTTTATATTATTCAAGAAAGGCACACACATGCCCTCCTTGAATTTTTTTTAGAAAATTAAGTATTTCAATTTCATGTGGTAGAGAGTTTCATAACCTCATTGCTCACACAATAAAAATTTGCCAACTAACTTCCTTTAGACAAAGTGAATTAGGATCTTTATGCTAGAGTAATTGAATTAACTCTAACTGAAATAGATTAATGCTTTTTTCCTAAATGTTGAAATTTGTTTAAATCCATCAGCTCAAAAAGGCTTTCTCGGACAGACTTGGCGCAAGCTACTCCATTCTGCAGATCCCAAGGGAACCCTGGCCTTTACCATTACACCCCTGTACAGGGATAGATACTTACCATAGGCCCAGGGCTGCATCTACAGAGTAGCTGCTGGCCGGAGGAGCGAGCTTGAGGCTATAGTGGTTGATTCAACTCTAACTAAAGCTTTTTTTTCCTAAATACTGGGATCTGTTTAAGGCTGTTGGCTCAAACAGACTTCCTCGGACAGACTTGGCGCAAGCTACTCCATTCTGCAGATCCCAAGGGAACCCTGGTTTTTACCATTACACACCTGTACAGGGATAGATACTTACCATAGGCCCAGGGTTGCATCTACAGAGTAGCTGCTGGCCGGAGGAGTGCGCTTGAGGCTTGAGTAGTTGAATCAATCCTAACTAAAGAAAAACCTATCTAATGCCACTTTCTTGTTAGGACCTGTCTGAGGCCTATGGCTCAAAAAAGCTTCTTTGGAAAGACTTGGCAAAAGCCAGTCTATCCTACAGGTTCCAAAGGAACTCTGGCCTTCACTCTTACAGCCATGTACAGTGATAAAGACTTATTACAGGGCCTTGATTGCATCTACATAGTAGATGCTGACTGGAGGGGCAAACTTAAAGTTAGAATGGTTCAGCCAACCCTAACTATTGCTACTTTCTTAAATGTTAGGATATTTCTGAGGCCATTGGCTCAAACAGGCTTCCTTGGACAGACTTGGCGCAAGACACACCATTTCTGATGTTTGCAAATGAACCCTGGGCTTCACCCTTGAACCTCTATACAGGGACCATTTCATAGTTTTAAGGTTGAAAGACACAAGTCTGTCAAGTTCAACCTAAAAGCTAATGTGTTGATCCAGAGGAAGGCAAAAACCCCATGAGGCAGATGCTAATTGCCCCATATTAGGGGAAAAATTCCTTCCCGACTCCACATATGGCAATCAGACTAGTTCCCTGGATCAACGTCCCATAACAAAATCTAGTACGGATAACCTGCAATTTTATATTATTTAAGAAAGGCACACACATGCCCTCCTTGAATTTTTTTTAGAAAATTAAGTATTTCAATTTCATGTGGTAGAGAGTTTCATAACCTCATTGCTCACACAATAAAAATTTGCCAACTAACTTCCTTTAGACAAAGTGAATTAGGATCTTTATGCTAGAGTAATTGAATTAACTCTAACTGAAATAGATTAATGCTTTTTTCCTAAATGTTGAAATTTGTTTAAATCCATCAGCTCAAAAAGGCTTTCTCGGACAGACTTGGCGCAAGCTACTCCATTCTGCAGATCCCAAGGGAACCCTGGCCTTTACCATTACACCCCTGTACAGGGATAGATACTTACCATAGGCCCAGGGCTGCATCTACAGAGTAGCTGCTGGCCGGAGGAGCGAGCTTGAGGCTACAGTGGTTGATTCAACTCTAACTAAAGCTTTTTTTTCCTAAATACTGGGATCTGTTTAAGGCTGTTGGCTCAAACAGACTTCCTCGGACAGACTTGGCGCAAGCTACTCCATTCTGCAGATCCCAAGGGAACCCTGGTTTTTACCATTACACCCCTGTACAGGGATAGATACTTACCATAGGCCCAGGGTTGCATCTACAGAGTAGCTGCTGGCCGGAGGAGTGCGCTTGAGGCTTGAGTAGTTGAATCAATCCTAACTAAAGGAAAACCTATCTAATGCCACTTTCTTGTTAGGACCTGTCTGAGGCCTATGGCTCAAAAAAGCTTCTTTGGAAAGACTTGGCAAAAGCCAGTCTATCCTACAGGTTCCAAAGGAACTCTGGCCTTCACTCTTACAGCCCTGTACAGCGATAAAGACTTATTACAGGGCCTCGATTGCATCTACATAGTAGATGCTGACTGGAGGGGCAAACTTAAGGCTAGAATGGTTCAGCCAACCCTAACTATTGCTACTTTCTTCAATGTTAAGATATCTCTGAGGCCGTTGGCTCAAACAGGCTTCCTTGGACAGACTGGGCGCAAAACACACCATTTCTGATGTTTCCAAATGAACCCTGGGCTTCACCCTTGAACCTCTATACAGGGACCGTTTCATAGTTTTAAGGTTGAAAGACACAAGTCCATCAAGTTCAACCTAAAAGCTAATGTGTTGATCCAGAGGAAGGCAAAAACCCCATGAGGCAGATGCTAATTGCCCCATATTAGAGGAAAAATTCCTTCCCGACTCCACATATGGCAATCAGACTAGTTCCCTGGATCAACGTCCCATAACAAAATCTAGTACGGATAACCTGCAATTTTATATTATTCAAGAAAGGCACACATATGCCCTCCTTGAATTTTTTTTAGAAAATTAAGTATTTCAAGTTCATGTGGTAGAGAGTTCCATAACCTCATTGCTCACACAATAAAAATTTGCCAACTAACTTCCTTTAGACAAAGTGAATTAGGATCTTTATGCTAGAGTAATTGAATTAACTCTAACTGAAATAGATTAATGCTTTTTTCCTAAATGTTGAAATTTGTTTAAATCCATCAGCTCAAAAAGGCTTTCTCGGACAGACTTGGCGCAAGCTACTCCATTCTGCAGATCCCAAGAGAACCCTGGCCTTTACCATTACACGCCTGTACATGGATAGATACTTACCATAGGCCCAGGGCTGCATCTACAGAGTAGCTGCTGGCCGGAGGAGCGAGCTTGAGGCTATAGTGGTTGATTCAACTCTAACTGAAGCTTTTTTTTTTCCTAAATACTGGGATCTGTTTAAGGCTGTTGGCTCAAACAGACTTCCTCGGACAGACTTGGCGCAAGCTACTCCATTCTGCAGATCCCAAGGGAACCCAGGTTTTTACCATTACACCCCTGTACAGGGATAGATACTTACCATAGGCCCAGGGTTGCATCTACAGAGTAGCTGCTGGCCGGAGGAGTGCGCTTGAGGCTTGAGTAGTTGAATCAATCCTAACTAAAGAAAACCTATCTAATGCCACTTTCTTGTTAGGACCTGTCTGAGGCCTATGGCTCAAAAAAGCTTCTTTGGAAAGACTTGGCAAAAGCCAGTCTATCCTACAGGTTCCAAAGGAACTCTGGCCTTCACTCTTACAGCCCTGTACAGCGATAAAGACTTATTACATGGCCTTGATTGCATCTACATAGTAGATGCTGACTGGAGGGGCAAACTTAAGGCTAGAATGGTTCAGCCACCCTAACTATTGCTACTTTCTGAAATGTTAGGATATTTCTGAGGCCGTTGGCTCAAACAGGCTTCCTTGAACAGACTGGGCGCAAAACACACCATTTCTGATGGTTCCAAATGAACCCTGGGCTTCACCCTTGAACCTCAATACAGGGACAGTTTCATAGTTTTAAGGTTGAAAGACACAAGTCCATCAAGTTCAACCTAAAAGCTAATGTGTTGATCCAGAGGAAGGCAAAAACCCCACGAGGCAGATGCTAATTGCCCCATTTTAGGGGAAAAATTCCTTCCCGACTCCACATATGGCAGTCAGACTAGTTCCCTGGATCAACGTAACATAACAAAATCTATTACCACTAACCTGAAATGTTATATTATTCAAGGAACATTTTTCATCAAGCAGTTTTCACCGAAAATGTGTTGCACAACTGTTTGAATCTCAGTAAATTCCTGCGCAACTTACATTTGAATACTCTGACCTTTTTACACCCACTCTTTTAACTTCTTAAATAGTGAACAGAGCTTATCTGGACCGCTTGTGGCTTAGCTTTACCTGAAAACTTATTACAAATTAGGCTGGAAAAGTGGTGTAAAATAGGACTGAAATTGACTCCATCTTTTGACTGGAGTACATTTCTTGAGGTGTAGTACGTCAGCTTTAAGGGGATATTTCAATAAATGAATGACCCTGGCTGCAGGTATAAAGAATCAAACTGTGCTGTCCTGACCCATTCCTGGGATTGTGTATGGCACTGACATCACCTCAATACTGCCGCAGCCAACAAATGTAATCAGACGGACTGCCCAGCTGAGCGCACTGAGCTGCTGCAGCACTGAGATGGTGGAACCTCTTTTTTTTAATTAAATGACCTGTAGCTAGGGACATTCATTTATTGAAAGGGAACAACCCCTTTAAGGATGAGTCAAGTTCATTAAGAGGTTTAGTCTTTTTAATGAATTTGGTGCACGTTCCTCCAATAGGCGCTTCATGAATGCTGGTATAGAAATCCACCAGCCTTGATGAATCGGCCACCATAGGTGTACATGGCATGAGCATATACAGAACAGTTGTGTAGTATATGTTACCAGGCCCTCATGATGCTCTTGGTCCTGGATGGCCTTCCACAGTCTGCTTTCTTGCTTCATCATCTTGAAGGGCTCCACTTTCTTTTCTTCTGGCTGGCATGGTGCGGCTCTATCATCCTGCTCCTTTAACACGAAGGGACGAATGACTGTAAAGCTGCCAGGAGCGTTTTTTTATCCCCTTAGATCATTGTGACACCACAAAGTGATGACATAGACAAGTGGGTGAGGCGCCTTTATTCAGTCATCGGGTGTGGTCAGAAGAAATTAGCATATTCCGTGATGTTACTACAATGAGAACAGACATGAACATTCTATTCGGAACCCGACCGCCATTATCAGCGGAACCTTCACTGCTGTCAGATTGGCACTAAAAACAAAAAGAGACCGCGGTGAACCTGGACAGTAACAATCTACAGGGACAGTGACTGCTAAGCGGACTTCATGTCAGATGTTATGCAGTTTTGTCAGAAAAAAAAACAATAAAATATATAAAAGACAGGCTCCAATAAACCTTAAACACTGGGCTGTAGTCACAGATTCTCCTTCCACCTGCAGCACATTGCTCCCCTGCCTAACCCTCCCCGTCCTGCAGCATGTTTCTCACCGCTTAATTCTCCCACTCCTGCAGCACATCACTCCCCTGTCTAAACCTCCCCCTCTTGCGGCACATTGCTCCCGTCTAATCCTCCCCTCCTTGCAGCACATTGTGCCCTTTCTAAATCTCCCCCTTCCTGCACCACATCACCCACTGCCAAATCCCCTCTTGCACCACATCGCCCACTGCCAAATCCTGCACTTCCTGCAGCATATCGCTCCCTGCCTAATCCTCTCCTATTGCATTACATCACTCCCCTGCATAAGCCACCTCTTCCTGCAGCACATCGCTTCCCTGCCTAAGACTCCCCCTCCTGCATTACATCACTCCCCTGCCTAATCCTCCTCTTCCTGCAGCACAGCGCTCCCTGCCTAATCCTCCTCTTCCTGCAGCACATCGCTTCCCTGCCTAAGCCTCCCCCTCCTGCCTTACATCACTCCCCTGCCTAATCCTCCTCTTCCTGCAGCACAGCGCTCCCTGCCTAATCCTCCTCTTCCTGCAGCACATCGCTCCCCTGATCCCCTCTTACGTGACATCTTTTCTATCAGTTACATTTGTGAAGTAACTGCTGTCTCCTGTGAGCAGTGGAGAGCGAAGCTGAGAGCCGGGAGGCTCTGCCCCTCTGCCCCTTCTTGCCACATCATCATCCATCTACATCAGGGCTGTCAAACTCAAATATATAGAGGGCCAAAAGGAAGAGTTTAACTCAGAAAAATAAGTCAACACTTTATCAGATGTTTCTGTGAAAACTTGAGTACAACAAATAAGATTTTGTTATTTTCCCTCAGTTATAAAAAAAATAGTTATGAGAAAAGTGTGACAAAAAGGAGTCATAAAATGCACCAAAATGAAATATCACAATTTATGGCTCAAATTGAGGTGAAGCAAGGAAGAGGTTGAGCTTAGCTAATGAGATGCATCAAACATACAGGTGCTTCTCACAAAATTAGAATATCATCAAAAAGTTAATTTATTTCAGTTCTTCAATCCAAAAAGTGAAACTCATATATTATACAGAGTCATTACAGAGTGATCTATTTCAAGTGTTTATTTCTGTTAATGTTGATAATGATGGCTTACAGCCAATGAAAACACAAAGTCATTATCTCAGTAAATTAGAATAATTAACAAAAATCACCTGCAAAGGCTTCTTACGCATTTAAAAAGGTCCCTTTGTCTGTTTCAGTAGGCTCCACAATCATGGGGAAGACTGCTGACTTGACAGATGTCCAGAAGGCAGTCATTGACACACTCCACAAGGAGTGTAAACCACAAAAGGTCATTGCTAAAGAAGCTGGCTGTTAACAGAGTGCTGTATCCAAGCATATTTATGGAAAGTTGAGTGGAAAGAAAAAGTGTGGTAGGAAGAGGTGCACAAGCAACCGGGATAACCGCAGCCTTGAAAAGATTGTTAAGGAAAGGCCATTCAAACATTTGGGGAAGATTCACAAGGAGTGGACTGCTGCTGGAGTCATTGCTTCAAGAGCCATCACACACAGACGTATCCAGGACATGGGCTACAAGTGTCACATTCCTTGTGTCGAGCCACTCATGACCAATAGACAACGCCAGAAGCATCTTACCTGGGCCAAGGAGAAAAACACCTGGACTGTTGCTCAGTGGTCCAAGGTGTTGTTTTCCGATGAAAGTAAATTTTGCATTTAATTTGGAAATCAAGGTCCCAGAGTCTGGAGGAAGAGTGGAGAGGCCACAATCCAAGCTGCTTGAGGTCTCGTGTGAAGTTTCCACAATCGGTGATGGTTTGGGGAGCCATGTCATCTGCTGGTGTAGGTCCACTGTGTTTTATCAAGACCAAAGTCAGCGCAGCCGTCTACCAGGACATTGTAGAGCACTTCATGCTTCCCTCTGCCGACAAGCTTTATGGAGATGGAAATGTCATTTTCCAGCAGGACTTGGCACCTGTCCACACGGCCAAAAGTACCAATACCTGGTTTACACAACAGTATCACTGTGCTTGATTGGCAGCAAACTCACCTGACCTTAACCCCATAGAGAATCTATTATAGAGAATCTATGGGGTATTGTCAAGAGAAAGATGAGAGACACCAGACCCAACAATGCAGACGAGCTGAAGGCTTCTATCAAAGCCACCTGGGCTTCCATAACACCTCAGCAGTGTCACAGGCTGATCGCCTCCATGCCACATTGCCGCATTGATGCAGTAATTGATGCAAAAGGAGCCTGGCCAAGTATTGAGGGCATTTACTGAACATACATTTCAGTAGGACAACATTTCAGATTTTAAAAACATTTTTCAAGCTGGTGTTATAAAGTATTCTAATTTACTGAGATAATAGCATTAACAGAAATAAACACTTAAAATAGATCACTCTGTCTGTAATGACTCTATATAATATGAGTTTTACTTTTTGTATTGAAGAACTGAAATAAATTAACTTTTTGATGATATTCTAATTTTGTGAGAAGCACCTATAGTATGCTATATGCCCAATTTTAACAAATGTACTGCAATTTTTGCTGAATGTGTTCAGAAATGTACAGATGTGTAAGCAGACAAATGCAGAGACTTAGGCTATGTGCCCACGATGCACAAAAGCTCCGGATTTTTCCTGAGCGTTTCTGCATCTCCCTGGCAGAAAAAACGCATGCGGATTGTACATGCGGATTGTACATGCGGATTGTACATGCGGATTGTATATGCGGATTGTACATGCGGATTGTGCATGCGGATTGTACATGCGGATTGTATATGCGGATTGTATATGTGGATTGTACATGCGGATTGTACATGCGGATTGTACATGCGGATTGTACATGCGGATTGTACATGCGGATTGTACATGCGGATTGTACATGCGGATTGTATATGCGGATTGTACATGCGGATTGTACATGCGGATTGTATATGCGGATTGTACATGCGGATTGTACATGCGGATTGTACATGCGTTTTTCCTGCCAGGGACATGCAGAAGTGAAGCGTTCTTCACATGCATTTCCACATGCGGGTTGACAAGCGCTTTACAAGTGATTTTAGCATCACTTGGAAAGTGCTTGTCAATTTGGTCACACTATAGAAATCCATGAAAACGGCATGGATTTATATAGTGTGACCCCAAAGACTGGTTAAAAATAAAAAAATCTACTGTATAATTGTCTTATCCCGTCTGTCTGTCTGTCTGTTTGTCCGTCTGTCCTGGAAATCCCGCGTCGCTCATTGGTCCGGCAGCGGCCAATCAGCGCCGCGGGATTTCTGAAAAAAGATGGCGGCCGTTAGCGGCTCATCTGCGGGACGGAGCTCAGCGGCGATGCAGCCGGGAGATGAGCGCCGCGAGGCGCTCATCTCCCGGCCGGTACCAGCAGAAGGACATCGACCGCCGGACCCATCTGCGGGACGGAGATGCAGCCGGGAGCCAAGATCGTGTAGCCAAGATCGGTGATTGGTCGCGGCCGATATTTAAATTTGGCGCCCAAATCGGTGATTGGTCGCGGGCAGCGTCCGCGACCAATCAGTACAGTAGTGTTTAACTTTTGCGGCAAGATCAGTGATTGGTCGCGGGCCAAGACCGCGACCAATCACCGATTTGTGCAGCACATTTAAATAGCGGCCGCGACCAATTGGATGTCAGCGCCGCTCAACGGTCCTCCCTTCACACCCTAGCCGCATGGATGTCAGCGCCGCTCCCCGGTCCTCCCTTCACACCCTAGCCGCATGGATGTCAGCGCCGCTCCCCGGTCCTCCCTTCACACCCTAGCCGCTGATGTCCCCACAGTATCTGCATGGTGTTACAAAGGTCCGGACATTTGTGTTAAAAATCGCTGATTGGTCGCCGACGCTATTTAAATGTGGCGCCAAAATCGGTGATTGGTCGCGCCCAGCGTCGGCGACCAATCAGCGATTTTTAACACAATTGTCCGGACCTTTGTAACATCATGCGGATACTGTGGGGACATCAGCGGCTAGGGTGTGAAGGGAGGACCGGGCAGCGGCGCTGACATCCAACTGGTCGCAGCCGCTATTTAAATGTGCCGCACAAATCGGTGATTGGTCGCGGTCTTGGCCCGCGACCAATCACTGATCTTGCCGCAAAAGTTAAACACTACTGTGCTGATTGGTCGCGGACGCTGCCCGCGACCAATCACCGATTTGGGCGCCAAATTTAAATATCGGCCGCGACCAATCACCGATCTTGGCTCCACATTTAAACACCGCTGTACTGATTGGTCGCGGACGCTATTTAAATGTGGCGCCAAAATCGGTGATTGGTCGCGCCAAGCGTCGGCGACCAATCAGCACAGCGGTGTTTAAATGTGGAGCCAAGATCGGTGATTGGTCGCGGCCGATATTTAAATTTGGCGCCCAAATCGGTGATTGGTCGCGGGCAGCGCCAGCGACCAATCACCGATTTTTAACACAAATGTCCGGACCTTTGTAACACCATGCGGATACTGTGGGGACATCAGCGGCTAGGGTGTCAAGGGAGGACCGGGGAGCGGCGCTGCGGGTCCGGATACTTCTGCTGCGAGCAGTCGCTCATCTCCCGGCTTCTCGCAGCGGAAGTAGCCGCACAGGCAGCGGCGCTCCCCGGTCCTCACTAATACGATTCCGCTCCCCGGTCCTCACCAATACGATTCACTGATTGGTCTCGCTCTCCACACGCGACCAATCAGTGATCTTGGCGCTAAAGTTAAACACCGCTCTGCTGATTGGTCGCGGCCGCTGCCCGTGACCAATCACCGATTTGGGCGCCACATTTAAATAGCGGCCGCGACCAATCACCGATCTTGCCGCCACATTTAAACACTGCTGTGCTGATTGGTCGCGGACGCCAGACGCGACCAATCAGCGATTTTGGCGCCAAATTTAAACCCGCTCCGCTAGTTGGTCGCGGATGCCGGCCGCGACTAATCAGCATTACTGGCGCCAAATTTAAACACCGCTCTGCTGATTGATCGCGGTCGCTGGCCGAGATCAATCAGCAGTATTGGCGCCAAATTTAAACACCGCTCTGCTGATTAGTCGCGGTCGCCGTCCACGACCAATCAGCAATATTGGCGCAAAATTTAAACACCGCTCTGCTGATTGGTCGCGGTCGCCGTCCGCGACCAATCAGCAGTATTGGCGCCAAATTTAAACCCCGCTATGCTGATTGGTCGCGGTTGCCGGCCGCGACCAATCAGCAGTATTGGCGCCAAATTTAAACACCGCTCTGCTGATTGGTCGCGGGCGGCGATTGCGACCAATCAGCATTATTGGCGCCAAATTTAAACCCCGCTCTGCTGATTGATCGCGGTCGCTGGCCGAGATCAATCAGCAGTATTGGCGCCAAATTTAAACACCGCTCTGCTGATTAGTCGCGGTCGCCGTCCACGACCAATCAGCAATATTGGCGCAAAATTTAAACCCCGCTCTGCTGATTGGTCACGTTCGCTGGCCGCGACCAATCAGCATTATTGGCGCAAAATTTAAACCCCGCCCTGCTGATTAGTCGCGACTGCCGGCCGTGACCAATCAGCGATATAGCCGCTAAATTTCAACACCGCTTTGCTGATTGGTCGCGGTTGTTGGCCGCGACCAATCAGCGATTTTGGCGCCAAATTTAAACACCGCTCTGCTGATTGCGCCCGGTCTGCCGCATACATATTCTAGAATACCCGATGCGTTAGAATCAGGCCACCATCTATAAATCTATACTTAACTTCCGATGGCCCCCGCAGTCTTGCTTCGCTCCGTCCTGGCTGCCGGCAGATCGCGGTACACTGAAGGACCTGCTGTCACATGACTATGACGTCAGCGCAGGTCCTTCAGTCCATCGCGAGCTGCCGGCATGGGAGGACGAGCGCAGCGGGGGCCGTCAGAAGGTAAATATAACATTTATTTTATATTTTATTCTTTTTTTTGACAGGTTCTATGGTACCCGGGTCCGGAGGAGAGTCTCCCATCCTCCACACGCGGGTACCATCCGCACATTGAACGCATGTATTCCGCATGTGCTTATCTAGTGAAGCGGAATCCATTTGTTCCAATGCAAGTCAATGGCGGCGAAAAAGCAGCGCTTACGCGAAATAATTGGTAGTGCTGCGTTTTCTTCCGCAATGATAATCCGCAGTGGAAATTTCCGCAGCATGTGCACAGCACATGCGGACTATCATTGGGGAACATGGCAGACCTTCTAACATGCGTTTTTAAGCGTTTCTGCAGCGTTTTTGCCATGCCGAAACGCTTAAAAAACGCATTGTGGGCACACAGCCTTAGGCCATGTGCCCACGCAGCGTTTTTGTAGCATTTTTGCGGCATTTTTACGGCCGCGAAAACGTTTGTAGAACAGTCTGCCATGCAAAGCCATGTGAATTCGGATGTGCTGTGCACATGATGCGCTAATTTGCGCGCCGAATTCGCATTACTTTGCAAAACGCAGCATGACCATTTCTACTGCGATTACGCTGAAGCTTATTCGCGATGCGTGTGGTATCTGGGAGGAAGACGAGACTACAACTCCTCTTCATCCCGGCTACCACGCGGTGAAAAAAAGAAATAAAAAAGTTAAAAACAAACAAAACCTGTATATTCACCTCTCCGGCGGCCCCCGCTCTGCTCTCCGGTCTCCTCCGGTCTGCTGTCTGTACTGTCAGGACCTGCGGTGACGTCATTTAGTCAGGTGATGGTTGCATGACAGCTGACGTCGGCATCAGGTGATGGTCGCGTGACCATCAGCTGACTAAATGACGTCACCGCAGGTCCTGACCGTACACTGCAGGACGCTGAAGAGAGAAGACGCGGCCGGGAGCAGACCGGAGGAGACCGGAGAGCAGACCGGGGGCCGCCGGAGAGGTGAATATACCGTTGTTTTTTTTTATTTATTAACGTTTTCTTTTTTTTACTATAGATGCTGCATTTAAAGCATCTAAGTTGTTCACACATTATAGATCCATGTCGGTTGCATGGATTTATATTGTGTGATCAACTTGTCAAGCACTTTTCCAAGTGATGCTCAAAATTGCTTGGAAAAGTGCTTGAAAAAACGCATGTGAAAACGCTTCTCTCTGGCAGAAAAAACGCATGTAAATCTGCATCAAATCTGCTAGGTGTGCACACAGCCTTATAGCTGGTTTTGCTCTGAGCTGAGATGTCCAGGCTGAATAATGCTCTGGGAGCAGAACCCATCAGCAGAATCTGTCTGTTTCCTGCCTTGTAGCAGTGGATCCCGGCTATTTAGCTCACAGAGCATTGTCTACACAAGATACAATTGTATCCAATTTTCAGCTGGGAACAGGACTATGGACAAGTTTTGCAGCAACTGCATTTGTGATAGGAAATGTTGATCAATCTAGATTTTCTTCAGTGTTCTTATTCATTGCAGAAAATCTTAAAAAAGCCGAGGAATGTGGGCAACATGGTGGGTCAATGATTAACGCTGTGGGGCTGGGTTCATATAATAGCAAGGACAACATCTGCAAGGAGTTTGTATGTTCTCCCCGTGTTTGTATGGGTTTCCTCCGGGTTCTCCGGTTTCCTCCCACACTCCAAAGACATACTGATAGGGAATTCATATTGTGAGCCCCAATGGGGACAGTGATGATAATGTCTGTAAGGTGCTACGAAATCTAACGGCGCTATATAAGAGAGTAAAATAAATATATAACTAAATAAAATGAATGTATTAAAAGGCTAAGATTGCAAAGAGCTTGTAAAAACAAGAAACTTTGCAATTTCCTTCTTATTCAAAATCTTCTCTGTTCTCAAGAAGGAAAAGATTTTTAATTCTGCAGTGTACAGCTCATTGCTATGGTTACTGACCACCTGAGAAGTGGCTGGTCTCCTTGGCAAGAAGCGCTCACTTGCAGACTGGTGGACTTCAGCGCCCCTGTGCCTGTCCCATTCTGCAGAGGCAAAGCCGCCTCTGCCCGCAGAATGCAAGAGGGCACAATTCAGACAAGCGGCTCAGCCAAGCCACCGGCCAGAACTGTAAATCTTCAGCTTCTGATCAGAGGAACACAAGACCACCCCTTTAATAAAGGAGTAGAGCAGAACTCATACAGTGATTAGTGGGGGTCTGACACCTGAAATCCCCAGACATCAGCTACTTCTGCAAGATGATGTACACAGTGTTAAGAGCTGGAATAGCACAGCTCCGCACACTGTGCAATGGCTGGTTTCGGGTACTACAGCTCAGATCACAATCATTTCAATAGGAGCTGCAGTACCAAGATCGGCCACTACACAGTGTACAGCGCTGTGCTGTTTGGGCTCTCTACGCTGAGTATTTCCAGCTGCTGTCTTATTGGTGAGGGGGCCGTGTGTTGGAACCTCACTGATCTGATATTGATGACCAGGGTCGGACTGCGGTGTCTGGGGCCCACAGGGGAAATTAACTCTAGGGGCCCACCTACAGCAAGATGCAAATATCTGTTATCCGCTCTCGCTGTTATAGTGGAGCATTGACTGGCGGCTCCTGCACATCTACTGGGCGACACTCTAACTGGGATGGACATGTTTGCATTAAAGGGCTTCTTTGGTTAAAACTAGTGTTGAGCGAGTATGTTCTGTTAACCCTTTCGGCGAGTATGCTCGGGCCGAGCTCCGAGTATTTATAGCTGCTCGGTGATATGGTTGAATCGCTCCCGTGTGCATGATTTGCGACTGTTTGACGGTTTTAATACATGTGAGGAATGTGTAAGAAATAGACATTCCTCACATGTATTAACCCCTTAAGCCGCGGAGCATTTTCCGTTTTTGCATTTTCGCTTTTTGCTCCACTTGTTCCCAGAGCCATAGCGTTTTTATTTTTTGGTCAATATGGCCATGTTAGGGCTTATTTTTTGCGGGACGAGTTGTACTTTTCAACGCCATTACTAGTTTTACCATGCCGTGTACGGGAAAACGGGAAAAAAATTCCAAGCGCCGTGAAATTGCAAAAAAAGTGCAATACGACTGAGGTTTTTTTTTATTTTTTTTACCACGTTCACTGAATGCTAAAACTGACCTGCCATTATTATTCTCCAGGTCATTAAGAGCTCGTAGACACCAAACATGTATAGGTTCTTTTTTATTTAAGTGATGAAAAAAAAATCCAAAGTTTGGTAAAAAAAAAAAAAAAAAAAAAAAATGGTGCCATTTTCCGAGACCCGTAGCATCTCCATTTTTCGGGATCTGGGGCAGGGTGAGGGCTTATTTTTTGTGAACCGAGCTGAAGTTTTTATAGATGCTATTTTGGGGTAGATCCGATGTTTTGATCGTCCGTTATTGCATTTTATTGCAATTTTACGGTGACCAAAAAACGTAATTCTGGCGTTTAGAATTTTTTTCTCATTACGCCATTTACCGATCGCATTAATTCTATTTTTATATTGATAGATCAGGCGATTCTGAACGCGGCAATACCAAATATGTGTATGTGGGGTTTATTTTATGATTTTATTTTGAATGGGGCGAAAGGGGGGTGATTTAAACTTTTAAATTTTTTTATTTTTTTTCATATTTTTTAAAACTTTTTTTTTCACTTTTTGCTTGCTTCTGTACTCTACATAGGAGACTTGAAGCAGCAACTGTCCGATCACCTCTGCTACATACAGGGAACCAGCAGATCCCCTGTATGCAGCAGAAATGGTCCTGTCCTATGAGCACCGACCACTAGATGGCGCTCATAGCAATTCCACCCGCGCCTGTTGCGGGCACATGTCAGCTGTAAGAATCAGCTGACATGTGCTTGGTTCAGTGCGGGCTCAGCGCCGGAGCCCTCACTGAACCGGAGGATAACGACATGCGCGTACTAATACGTGACATGTCGTTAAGGGGTTAAAGCTGTCAAACAGTTGCAAATCATGCACACGGGAGCGATTCAACCATATCACCGAGCAGCTGTAAATACTCGGAGCTCGGGCCGAGCATACTCGGACAGAACATACTCGCTCAACACTAGTTAAAACAAGTTATCACCGATCCATGGGCTCTACAGGATAGGTGATCACTTATTGAGCATTTGTGTCCGAACATTGGAAAACGCACCTATCGGAAGAATGGGGAAGTTTTATCCCTGACAGAACACTTATCCCTATTTTAAAATGCTGCGGCAGGTGGGACGTCTGACCGCAGCTCTATTCATTCTCTTAGAGACTTGCAAAAAAGAGCAGCGCTCACAGCCACTGAGAGAATGAATGGATCAGTGGTCGCATCTCACATGCCGCTCCAGTCTAATGGGGAGAAAAGCTCCACATTCTGCCGGTGTGTGCAAGCAGTCAGACCCCCACCAATCAATATTATCACTGATCCTGTGGAGAGGTGATTACTTGTTTTCACCGGAGAACCCCTGTAAGTGCATCTCTGCCGCTCTGGTCCAAGTATTTAATCGCTAAGGCCACGGCCCTACTATCAGTATTCAGTCAGTATCCAGTCAGTATTTTTTCTCAGGAGTGGGAGCCAAAACAGGTGATGAACAATCAGAGAAAAGGTATAATAGAAACAAGTCACCAATTCTGCATTTATCAACCATTCCTGGTTTCGGCAGCCACTCCTGAGAAAAATACTGACCAAATACTGATGGTGGGGCTGTGGCCTAATGGAAAAAAATCTTTTCCTAGTTAAGATCAGCGAGAACAAAATGACCGCCATACACAGCACAGTCCACTATATCAACACCAATAATACCACATACAAAAGGGACAAATATCGCCACACCTTGACTAGATCACATATTACCACTACATAGTGACTGAATAATACCACATACAAGGAACAAATATGGCCAAACTATGACCAGACCATATATTACCACCCCAAGGTGACCAAATACTACAGTACTGATCATGAATACAAAACCACAATACTAACAACACTGTTATTACCACCAGTGACATTATACACAGGAGCTCTGTATATAGTGTCAGTGTACAGGTAACACAGTGATCACCAGTGACATTATAGACAGGAGCTCTGTATATAGTGTATAGGTAATACAGTGATCACCAGTGACATACACAGGAGCTCTGTATATACTATATACACACGTGGTCAAAATTGTTGGTACCCCTCGTTTAATGAAAGAAAAACCCACAATGGTCACAGAAAAAACTTGAATCTGACAAAAGTAATAATAAATTAAAAATCGATGAAAATGAACAAATGAAAGACAGACATTGCTTTTCAACCCTGCTTCCACAGAATTGAAAAAAAATTAAACTCTTGAAATAGGCCTGGACAGAAATGATGGTACCCCTGAAAATAATGTGACAAAAGGGACATGTTAAATCAAGTTGTGTCCACTAATTAGCATCACAGGTGTCTACAATCTTGTAATCAGTCAGTGGGCCTGTATATAGGGCTACAGATACTCACTGTGCTGTTTGGTGACATGGTGTGTACCACACTCAACATGGACCAAAGGAAGCAAAGGAAAGAGTTGTCTCAGGAGATTAGAAAGAAAATTATAGACAAGCATGTTAAAGGTAAAGGTTATAAGACCATCTCCAAGCAGCTTGATGTTCCTGTAACTACAGTTGCACATATTATTCAGAAATTTAAGATCCATGGGACTGTAGCCAACCTCCCTGGACGTGGCCGCAGGAGGAAAATTGATAACAAATCAAAGAGACGAATAATATGAATGGTAACAAAAGAGCCCAGGAAAACTTCTAAAGAGATTAAAGGTGAACTTCAAGCTCAAGGAACATCAGTGTCAGATCGCACCATCCGTCGTTGTTTGATCTAAAGTGGACTTCATGGGAGACGACCAAGGAGTACACCATTGTTGAAAAAAAATCATAAAAAAGCCAGACTGGAATTTGCCAAACTACATGTTCACAAGTCACAAAGCTTTTAGGAGAATGCCCTATGGACAGATGAGACAAAAATGGAAGTTTTTGGCAAGGCACATCAGATCTATGTTCACAGATGGAAAAATTAAGCATATCAAGATAAGAACACTGTCCCTACTGTGAAACATGGAGGAGTCTCTTTTATGTTTTGGGGCTGGTCTGCTGCATCTGGCACAGGGTGTCTTGAATCTGTGCAGGGTACAATGAAATCTCAAGACTATCAAGGGATTCTAGAGAGAAATGTGCTGCCCAGTGTCAGAAAGCGTGGTCTCAGTCGCAGGTCATGGGTCTTGCAACAGTATTATGACCCAAAACACACAGCTAAAAACACCCAACAATGGCTAAGAGGAAAACATTGGACTATTCTGAAGTGACCTTCTATGAGCCCTGACCTAAATCCTATTGAGCATCTTTGGAAAGAGCTGAAACATGACGTCTGGAAAAGGCAACCTTCAACCATGAGACAACTGGAGCAGTTTGCTCATGAGGAGTGGCCAAAATACCTGTGGAGAGGTGCAGAAGTCTCATTGACAGTTACAGGAGTCGTTTGATTGCAGTGATTGCGTCAAAAGGTTGTTCAGCAAAATATTAAGTTAAGAAGAACCATCATTTCTGTCCAGGCCTGTTTCATCAGTTTATTTTATTTTTTTTATTCTGTGGAAGCAGAAAAGCAATGTCTGACTTTCATTTGTTCATTTTCATAGATTTTTAATTTATTATTACTTTTGTCAGATTCAAGTTATTTCTGTGACCATTGTGGGTTTTTCTTTCATTAAACGAGGGGTACCAACAGTTTTGACCACGTGTGTAGTGTAAGTGTACATGTGTGTCACCCTGGCCTGGATGCCACAAGTGTAATTAAAGCTGTGTCTGAGAGCAGGGGGGAGGTTCTCTAGTCAGGGGAACATTAGCATGCAATGCCTCCTGTCTCAGGCCAGTAGGGGGAGCAGGCTGCCCCTATAAAAGCTGGTGCTGAGGTCAGGGTTAGAGAGAACCCAGATGACCTGTCTCAGGACTGAGACGTGTCTCAGCAGAGCAGGGACAGACAGTTGCACTGCACCTAAGAGGAAGTGTGGCAGGAGGAGAGCCACAAGCCAGAGACAAGAGGCGAAGAGAGCCTGTCTTGGCAGATAACAGACTTAATCTACCAGACTTTGGTGTCTGAGGCTGGAAGGATTCCACATCCCCCAGCAGAGAACCAGTCCGCAAGGGACTGTATATTCCTTGGCCTAAGAAGCCTGGAGGCTCTGCAACAACAGAAGGGACCAGTAAAGCCATACAAGGCTGGGAGCAGAAAGGAACCCACGTCGCAGGCCATACAGGCGAGAAAACACGGAAAGCTCGGAAACGTGGGCTGTTACCCTATCAGGAGGAGATAGCCAGAAGGAGCGCAGAAAGCACGGTAGGCCTACACCCTCACCCTGACCAGGGCCAATTTCCCCGTTGCTCTCAGACATCCAGGTCCCCTCCTAGCCGGGACTGTTTGTGGGTCAGTTTACCTGTTTAGTAAAGACCCTGGACTGCAACCTGTTGTCTGTGTGCTCCTTGCTCCTCCAGCACTATCAGCACTGGGACTCCCACTACCATCACTCCCAACATCCATTATACTGCCCTGGGGCCGCACTCTTCCCGTGGAGAGTCACACTACCCTAGCTGCACACCTCATCAGCCCCAGCGGTCTGCATGCAGCGGCGGTTCCTAATAACCGCAATCCACGGGTGGCGTAGTCGGACATTATCAGCAGAACATAGCAGACTACCATTGGCCTGACCACCCTGAGCCACGGAACCGGGTCGCCACTACTACCCCCATCGTCTCCCTATTGCCCGGATCCGAGTGCCCCACGGCCCAGGGGGCGAGTCAGCTTTGGCGTAGTCGGCAGGATTTCGTGCCCGCAACCACCGGGTACTGCGTGCCTGAAAAAGACTTTTGTAACTTACCTGTGGCAAAGTTTCCCGCCGTCCGGAGTCGTTTCCCGCCATCCGGAGCCGATTCCCGCCATCGGACGCCATCTTGGACCGTTTCCCGCCGTCTTCTGCCGCCTTCCCACCATCCGCAGCTGCTTCCCGCCATCGGACGCCATCTTCAGGACGCCGCGCGGGAAGATGGGCGTGGACGTCAAAACCGCGCGAGATCCGAAGCTCCGCCCCACGCACCGACGCTGCGCAAGGTCCTGGAAGGGAGAGAGAGCGACGCTGACGTCATCAGGACGCGACGCCAGGTCCTCGTCCATAGCAGCAGCAGCGGAGCCGCGGCCTACAGAAGAGGATCGTCGGAAGGTAGGCCACGCGTAACTAGGGGGGGAGGAAGATGACGGACACAGAGGCGCCCACTACCACCAACGCAGCTGCAGCAGCGGTGATGCCCTTTTCCTTGCCCTACATCCCTGGAGCGGCCTGGCTGCCCAAATACTCAGGGGAGCCCCATGCCCTAACTGACTTCAAGGAAAGGCTATACAGTTTGTTCCACGTTTACCCCCTGACACAGAAGGTCAGCATATTAACAGGGCAGTTAACTGGCGCAGCCCAGCGGGAGGTAAAATCATGGCCCACTGAGGAGAAAAGGACTGTGAAGGGTATTCTGGCCCGGCTGCGGGGTACCTTTGACACACGTACCTCCGCTGAGATTAAAATGAGGTTCTATGGATGTAAGCAGCGGGCACAGGACAGCATCAGAGACTATGCCCTAAATCTGCAGGAAGCCTTGAGGGCTATTCAACAAACTGACCCTGGCAGTGTGCAGGAAACGGATAAGCTGCTAACAGAACAATTCATAGAAGGTCTGCTGTCTAGCGCCCACAGGGCCCAACTGTGCCTCATGTTCTTTCAGAACCCCGACCTGACCTTTGCCCAATTTAAGGACAGGGCCATAAGGGTGCTCCGTGAATCTGCAACCAGTAGCGCTATAAACCCCCGGCGCCCTGCTATCACTTACCACCAGGAGGCGGCGCCCTCCTCTATGGACTCCGTGGAGGCTGATGCACAGGCCCTGAACCAAGCCCCGTCGAAAGATCTGCACCACCAAGTCCAGGAACTGACCAGGAGCATCGCGGCATTGACCAGGACCGTCCAGGCGTTGCAAGTGGACCCGTCAAGACCCATCGAGCTGGCTTCAAGTCCGGAGAATGTCCCATGGCGTCGACAGAGGAGGATCCCGTCGTTCCGAGGGAGGCCCACAGACCGCTACGCAGAGGATGGACAGCCCATTTGCCGTCGATGCAACCAGCCCGGACACATTTCCAGGTACTGTAATTTAAACGGGTCCAACCTGGGGCAGAGGGCCAACCCCCAGGCATAAGATCACCAGGCCCTTACAATTGGCGTAATAAGTACGTTGGGGGGCGCCCGGTTTTACCCGTGGTGCTGGACGGTATCCCCATGAGCGCCTTGCTGGATACTGGGTCACAAGTAACCACTATCCCTTATGTACTTTTTAAGCAGTATTGGACTGATGCTGATATCACACGGTATCCAGACGGTAACTTGAGCATCATCGCCAGTAATGGCTTACCCGTGCCGCAGATGGGGTTCAAGGAGATGACCATTAAGATTGGTAAAGTTGAACTACCGGCACAGGGAGTGATTATTGTGGACATTGACCGTCATGAAAGTCACCCTAAAATAACTGTGGGTACTAACGTAATTGAAAATTGTCTTTCAGAGGTAATTGTAATCTTACAACAGGTGGCGGTGAATGCTAGTTCCAGCCAACAGAGAATCCTCAACAAGGAGATAAAGGCCCTGATGAGACGGCAGCAGGTAGAACTGTCTGGTGGTGAGATCGGTAGCGTAAGACTGAGTGACCCATTCCCCATTTCCATGCCTCCCAAAAGTGAAATGATGATCTGGTGTCGGACTGCAATCGGGTTGAGAGGTAGAGACTACCAAGACATGGTAGAACCCGTGTACTCAGACAGCAGGCCCACCATTTTGACAGCCCGGGGGGTGGTTGATGTCCGTCATGGGAGGGTGCCCGTCCGCATCCTCAACATTGGGGAGAGGGAGGTACACTTACCCAGGTACGCTACACTTGCCAAGCTGTTTGTGGTCGAACACAAAGCTATCAGGGCCGTGGAACCTTTGCCTCCATCTCCACAGGCGGAGAGTAATGGCTCCCAGAAACAAAAGGAGGACTGGTGCCAGAAACTCCACGTGGGTGCTGACTCCACTCCCCTGCACCAAAAACAAGGAGTCTACCGGGTGGTACAGGAGTACGAGAGAGTCTTTAGTAAGCACCCGCTAGACTTCGGCAGAGTAAAGGGGATAGAACACCACATCCCCACAGGGAGCCACCCACCGATAAAAGAGAGGCACAGACCTGTACCCCCTGCACATTATCAGAACGCAAGGGGCATGCTAAGAGAGATGAAAGAAGCTGGGGTTATTAGAGACAGCTGTAGCCCCTGGGCAGCCCCCTTGGTTCTGGTCAAAAAGAAAGACGGCACCATGAGAATGTGCGTCGACTATAGACAAATCAACCGTATCACTCACAAAGACGCATATCCGCTGCCTAGAATAGAGGAGTCTTTAGCCGCACTAAAATCAGCTAACTTCTTTTCTACTTTGGACCTTACTAGCGGGTACTGGCAGGTTCCTGTGGCAGAGGCTGACAAGGAGAAGACCGCCTTCACCACCCCGATGGGACTGAGCGAATTCAACTGCATGCCTTTCGGGCTCTGCAACGCACCAGGGACCTTCCAGCGGCTGATGGAATGCTGTCTAGGGCACCGAAACTTCGAGACGGTCCTCCTTTACCTGTACGACGTGATCGTCTATTCGAAGACCTACGAGGACCATCTGAAGCACCTGAACGAGGTGTTCGAAGCCCTGGCAGGCTATGGCCTGAAGGTGAAACCATCGAAGTGTCACCTGCTGAAACCAAAGGTCCAGTACCTAGGGCACGTGGTAAGCGCGGAAGGAGTGGCCCCCGACCCTGACAAGGTCACGGCAATCAAGAGCTGGCCAAGCCCCTCGAACATCAAAGAGGTGAGACAGTTTCTCGGGTTGGTAGGCTACTACCGAAGATTCATCCCCGGGTTCACCAAGATGGCAGCTCCTATGCAGGACCTCCTGATCGGACAGTCTAAGTCCAGGAGCCAAAAGCCGCCCTTCAAGTGGGATAAACCGGAAGAGGAGTCCTTCCGCCAGCTAAAGATGGCCCTCACAGGGGATGAGATCCTGGCCTACCCTGATTATGGCCAGCCTTTCATTCTCCACACAGATGCCAGTAATGTGGGACTGGGAGCCGTATTGTCCCAAAACCAACAGGGCAGATAACAGGTGATCGCATACGCCAGCCGGAAGCTGAGGCCCACCGAAAGGAACCCGGAGAATTACAGCTCCTTCAAGCTAGAATTCTTGGCGGTGGTGTGGGCCGTGACGGAACGCTTCAAGCATTACCTGGCCTCCGCAAAGTTCACCGTGTACACGGACAACAACCCGTTGACACACCTGGACAATGCAAGACTGGGTGCCCTGGAACAGCGGTGGATGGCCCGTCTCTCCAACTATGACTTCGTGATCAAGTACCGGGCAGGCAAAACCAACGCCAACGCGGACGCCCTATCAAGGATGCCTCACTTACCTGAAGGTGACGAAGACCCAGAAGAGCTGGAGGAGGTAGAACTCCCCGCGTTTCACCGGTATGGAGCCGCTCAACACTCTCACCGCGTGAAGGAGGAGGATCTAACAACTGTGATGATGAATCCCCTACCTCACCACAGCTGGGCCGAGACCCAAGATAGTGACCCTGCAGTCCGCCTGGTGAAAGATCTGCTGACCCGGGAAGACGCCCGCTTAGATCCAGATGCCCCAGAGGAAGCCAAGCAGCTATGGAAGGAGAAGAGCAAGCTGTTCCTCTACGAAGGCAAGTTGTGCAGAAGGATTGTCAACCACCGGACGCACGAGCTGACCTGGCAAGTCGTGGTCCCAAGGAGGGATGCAGCTATGGTCCTGGGGGCTTACCATGACAGAGCGGGACACTTCGGTTGGAAGAAACTGGAGTTCCTACTAAGAGGAAGATTCTTTTGGGTCGGCATGAGAGGAGCTGTAGAAAAATGGTGCAGAGACTGTGGCCCTTGTCACCTAAGGAGGAAGGACCGTGCCAGCCAGAAGACACCCTTGAGGCCCATCGTCACCACGCAGCCTCTTGAGCTGGTAGCTCTGGACCATGTCAAATTGGCTCCCAGCCGGTCAGGATACATCTATGCCCTGACAATCGTGGACCACTATTCCCGTTTTCTAGTGGTGGTCCCGGTAAAGGACTTGACAGCCCAAACAGCGGCCAGAGCCTTCCAGCAATATTTCTGCCGTCCACACGGGTATCCGGAACAGGTCCTGACAGACCAGGGTCCAGCGTTCGAGGCTGAAATCTTCCAGAAGTTCTGCAACCTCTATGGCTGTAAGAAGATTCGTACAACGCCTTACCACCCCCAAACCAACGGGATGTGTGAGAAGATGAACAATATAGTCATTGATCTCCTGAAGACGTTGCCCCTGGAGGAACGCAGCCTGTGGCCAGAAAAACTGCCGGACCTGATAGACCTATATAAAAATATCCCGGTGAATGCTACAAACTGCACCCCGGCTTACCTGATGCGAGCTAGACCAGGAAAGCTGCCCGTAGACCTGGAGATGGGAGTCCTAATACCTGAGGACACCTCCCCGGATGCGGACTGGGATACGGAAAGGCAACTGCAGTACAAGAAGGTACAGGAGAGTGTGGAGAAGAGCCTGGCCCAGGTGAGAGAGAAGCAAGAAAGACTCTTCAATCAACACGCCCCTGCTAGTCCCCTAGAACCTGGTGAGCAAGTCCTAAAGCGAAAAAGAAGGCTACATAAGTTGGACGACCAGTGGGAAAGGGAACCCTACACCGTACTGCAGTCTGACCACGACAACCCAAAGGTGTGCGTAATCACCAAGGACGGAGGAGAAACCACTAGTGTCGTCTCCAGAGACCATCTCAAAAGGTGCCCTGAGCAACTCCGTAGTGCAGAAGAGGATCAGAGTGACCTTGAACCCGCAGAGGACAAAGAAGAAATGATCAGCACCGTTCTCGGAGAGTTCCCTCAGTCCTGGACTCGCATAAATGATGCCATAGTGGTACCTGTCCTGCATTTCCTGCAACCGGCACAGCAACAACCAACACCAGAGCCGGAAGGTGAAGAGGAGCAAGCAGTTCCAGAGGCAGAAGAGCCTGTACCAGCAGCCCAGGAGAGTCAACAATCTGCTGACAGTGAGCCTGCCATGCCTGCGGTAAGCCAAAGGACCCGCAGACAGCTGCCTGCCCTACCTGTACACCCAGCTGGTAGCTGCACCCCTAACGCTAGTGGGGAAAGCCAAGTCAGTCCACCACCAGACAGTGGGCTACGTAGGTCAACCAGGAGCACAAAGGGACAGATACCCGCTCGCTGGAGAATATAGAGTGTACTAAAATTGTAAATAACCCTGTTGCCAAATGTTGAATTGTTTGCAAAGTTACATGCATGTTTGGTAATACTCTGTTTCAGTTTCTTGCAGCTACCGTAAGGACTCACAGGTTATGGACTTTTTATAACCGGGACCTTGTATGGACTGCGTTCAGAGCCTAACCCAGGAATGAACTAAGACTGTGAAGGACTTGGGGTAGGACAGACCCCCACCTGGTTAAGGCTCCCCGTTGTGCTGGTGATATGGACACCCGGTCACAGGCCACACTGTGACCTTAAGAACTCAATTTGTGCGTCGTCTGTCTATTAATGTTTTATTGTTATGCATATTGTCTTTGTTTACTGTTTAGTCCCGGAGTACTAAATTTCACTAGGGGGGAATGTGTCACCCTGGCCTGGATGCCACAAGTGTAATTAAAGCTGTGTCTGAGAGCAGGGGGGAGGTTCTCTAGTCAGGGGAACATTAGCATGCAATGCCTCCTGTCTCAGGCCAGTAGGGGGAGCAGGCTGCCCCTATAAAAGCTGGTGCTGGGGGCAGGGTTAGAGAGAACCCAGATGACCTGTCTCAGGACTGAGACGTGTCTCAGCAGAGCAGGGACAGACAGTTGCACTGCACCTAAGAGGAAGTGTGGCAGGAGGAGAGCCACAAGCCAGAGACAAGAGGCGAAGCAAGCCTGTCTTGGCAGATAACAGACTTAATCTACCAGACTTTGGTGTCTGAGGCTGGAAGGATTCCACATCCCCCAGCAGAGAACCAGTCCGCAAGGGACTGTATATTCCTTGGCCTAAGAAGCCTGGAGGCCCTGCCACAACAGAAGGGACCAGTAAAGCCATACAAGGCTGGGAGCAGAAAGGAACCCACGTCGCAGGCCATACAGGCGAGAAAACACGGAAAGCTCGGAAACGTGGGCTGTTACCCTATCAGGAGGAGATAGCCAGAAGGAGTGCAGAAAGCACGGTAGGCCTACACCCTCACCCTGACCAGGGCCAATTTCCCCGTTGCTCTCAGACATCCAGGTCCCCTCCTAGCCGGGACTGTTTGTGGGTCAGTTTACCTGTTTAGTAAAGACCCTGGACTGCAACCTGTTGTCTGTGTGCTCCTTGCTCCTCCAGCACAATCAGCACTGGGACTCCCACTACCATCACTCCCAACATCCATTATACTGCCCTGGGGCCGCACTCTTCCCGTGGAGAGTCACACTACCCTAGCTGCACACCTCATCAGCCCCAGCGGTCTGCATGCAGCGGCGGTTCCTAATAACCGCAATCCACGGGTGGCGTAGTCGGACATTATCAGCAGAACATAGCAGACTACCATTGGCCTGACCACCCTAAGCCACAGAACCGGGTCGCCACTACTACCCCCATCGTCTCCCTATTGCACGGATCCGAGTGCCCCACGGCCCAGGGGGCGAGTCACATGTAATACACTGACTCACCAGTGACGTCTCTAGGTGAAGTCCTTCATCTTCGCTTTTCTTCTTCATCTGGCACAGACGGCCATCACTTCTTCCAGCCAGGAATCATCTCTGCAGAAAATAACACACAGTTATCAATAACTGATCTCTTCTAGGGAATATTCCCACTCCACCCCCCGACTTCTACACTACACCAGTTGAAGAAAAAAAGCGATATAGTGCCGCCCTGCACAGTAACAGGAGCCCGCTTTTGTCCTATCCCATGGAAAACAATTTCCTAAAAAGTAAATTATATTACAGAAGTAATAATGTCTCTAATTGGACTCTAAAATAATAATGTTCCTCACTGGCCACCATAAACTAATAAAGTATGTTCCTCAATCTGGCCCCAAACAGTAATTAAGTCCCTTGTTCAGCCTGGCACCCCCATATATCCATCCTGGCCCCCCCTTCCCTGCATATATCCATCCTGACACCCCCCATATATCCCTTCTGGCCCCCATATATCCAGTGTGACCCCTCCATATATTTATCCTAGCCCACGTGTATCGAGCCTGCCCTCTCCCATATACCCATCCTAGTCCCCCATGTGGCCCTCCTGTTCCCCCCATATATCCATCCTGGCCTCCATGTGTCCAGCCTGCCCCCCCACATATCCATCCTGGCCTCCATGTTTCCAGCCTGCCCCTCCATATATCTGTCCTGGCCTCCATGTGTCCAGCCTGCCCCCTCCCATATATCTGTCCTAAAGCCCCATGTGTCAAGCCTGCCCCCCCATATATCCATCCTGGCCTCCATGTGTCCAGCATGCCCCCCCTACATATCCATCCTGGCCTCCATGTGTCCAGCCTGCCCCCCCCAATATATCCATCCTGGCCTCCATGTTTCCAGCCTGCCCCCCATATATCCATCCTGGCCTCCATGTGTCCAGCCTGCCCCCTCATATATCCATCCTGCCCTTCCCCCCAGCATATATCCATCCTGACACCCCCCCATATATCCATACTGGCCCCCATATGTCCAGTGTGGCCCCTCCATATATTTATCCTAGCCCACGTGTATCGAGCCTGCCCCCCCACATACCTATCCTAGCCCCCCATGTGTCCAGACTGCCCCCCACATATCCATCCTGGCCATCATGTGTCCAGCCTGCCCCGCCCCCCATATATCCGGCCCCCCATATATCCATCCCCCTCACATATCCATCCTGGCCTCCATGTGTCCAGCCTGCCCCACCATATAGCCATCCTGCCCACCCTTTCCCATGTGTCCAGCCAGGCTCCCCCTTATGTGTCCAGCCAGGCTCCCCCCCTTGTGTGTCCAGCCAGGGTTACCCCTTGTGTGTCCAGCCAGGCTCACACCCTTGTGTGTCCAGCCAGGGTTCCCCCTTGTGTGTCCAGCCAGGCTCTCACCCTTGTGTGTCCAGCCAGTGTTCCCCCTTGTGTGTCCAGCCAGGGTTCCCCCTTGTGTGTCCAGCCAGGGTTCCCTCTTGTGTGTCCAGTCAGGGCTTCCCCTTGTGTGTCCAGCCAGGGCTCCCCCTTGTGGGTCCAGCCAGGGTTCCCTCTTGTGTGTCCATCCAGCTCCCCCCTTGTGTGTCCAGCCAGGGCTCCCCCTTGTGTGTCCAGTCAGGGCTCCCCCTTGTGTGTCCAGCCAGGGCTTCTCCTTGTGTGTCCAGCCAGGGCTCCCCCTTGTGTGTCCAGCCAGGGTTCCCCCTTGTGTGTCCAGCCAGGGCTCCCCCTTGTGTGTCCAGCAAGGCCCCCCTTGTGTGTCCATCCGGTCCCCCCCTTGTGTGTCCAGCCAGGGTCCCCCCTTGTGTGTCTAGCCGGGCCCCCCCTTGTGTGTCCAGCCAGGGGCCCATCCCATTCTGCATCCACTCATATACACACAGACACACACACAGACACCTCTTACCTTCCTGCTCTCCCGTGCGGTGTCCTCCTTCTCCGGCGGCTGAGTTGCGCGCCTCCTTCACTGCAGGAGCATGAGGATGACGTCATACGCCGGCCGGGGAAGGGAGACGCGCAGCTTCAGCTGCTTCACTGGGACGTGTGTCACGGCGGTTCAGGTAATGAACGCCGCGTGAGCGCGTCCCTGCATACACTGTGCCTGCGCTTTTAAAGGGCCCGTGCCCCTTAAAACCGCAGGTTTTTTTATTTTTTCATTCTCTTCTCCCCCTCTCCTCTGCAGAAGGGTACCCCGCCAGCCCAGTCCCACCCTGTTGATGACTTATCCTAAAATCGGTCATTAATATATAAGTCCTGGACAGTCCCGTTAAGCTTGTTTTACCTAGTTATAAAAGCCCTTTAAGTCCTCATTATAAGGTAAGGTATGAATGGATCTAATTAAATTCTCCAAAGAGAACTATTTATACATTTTAGTCACTGTGAGCTTTCTACAAGATATTGCGGGCAGTATATAGCGAATATACGGACACAGAGCCATTCGCCGGCTCAGATTGCCAATAAGCACCTTGTAAATATGAGACCTTGACATCATAGGTTACTTGGCTTAATATGAAATTGTCCCTCATGTGTACCGCATTGTGGGCAGGGACTATATGTACATCACTGCAGAATATGTTGGCAATAAAAAGTCAACAGAAATGAATATCATGCAGATCCTCACCAGGACTCCAGCAGTGTCACCATCCTGCCACCATACAGCTATAGAAGGACAATAAACCTGCAGGGTTCTCCCCTCAGTTATTTTTTCCTTTAATTTTATTATCTGTTTCTTACTCACAGTGAAAGAACAGTCATCAGATATTTTATTGTTCACTTTTTATTTTACAGTCTCAGCTCTGAAGAATAGAACGTCTTATGAATAAATGACAGCTCACTTATTACAGTGGTGGCCAAAAGTATTGGCACCCCTGCAATTCTGACAGATAATACTCAGTTTCTTCCTGAAAATGATTGCAATCACAAATTCTTTGGTATTATTATCTTCATTTAATTTGCTTGCAAGGAAAAAACACAAAAGAGAATGAAGCAAAAATCAAAACCTTGATCATTTCACACAAAACTCCAAAAATGGGCCAGACAAAAGTATTGGCACCCTCAGCCTAATACTTGGTTGCACAACCTTTAGCCAAAATAACTGCGAACAACCGCTTCCGGTAACCATCAATGAGTTTCTTACAATGCTCTGCTGGAATCGTAGACCATTCTTCTTTGGCAAACTGCTCCAGGTCCCTGATATTTCAAGGGAGCCTTCTCCAAACTGCCATTTTGTGATCTCTCCACAGGTGTTCTATGGGACTCAGGTCTGGACTCATTGCTGGCCACCTTAGAAGTCTCCAGTGCTTTCTCTAAAACCATTTTATAGTGCTTTTGGAAGTGTGTTTTGGGTCATTGTCCTGCTGGAAGACCCATGACCTCTAAGGGCGACCCAGCTTTCTCACACTGGGCCCTACATTATGCTGCAAAATTTGTTGGTAGTCTTCAGACTTCATAATGCCATGCACACGGTCAAGCAGTCCAGTGCCAGAGGCAGCAAAGCAACCCCAAAACATCAGGGAACCTCCGCCATGTTTGACTGTAGGGACCATGTTCTTTTCTTTGAATGCCTCTTTTTTTTTCCTGTACACTCTATGTTGATGGTTTTTCCCAAAAAGCTCGACTTTTGTCTCATCTGACCAGAGAACATTCTTCCAAAACATAGTAACATAGTTTGTAAACATAGTTAGTAAAAGCCGAATAAAGACTTGCGTCCATCAAGTTCGACCTGTTAGTTCTGTAATTGCTAAAGTTGATCCAGAGGAGGGCAAAAACCCCAAATGATTTGGCCAATCTTCACCTGAAGAAAAATTCCCTCCTGACTCTGAAACCAGCAGTCAGAATAAATCCCTGTATCAACTTACTATTTTATTTTATTTTTAAGTATATGCTGAAATCTGCCTGGTATCTAGAAATGCATCCAGTCCCCGCTTGAACTGGTGTAGTGAATCTGACATCACCGTCTCCTCACTCAGTGAATTCCATATTCTCACTGCTCTTACCGTAAAGAACCCCTTCCTATGCTGGTGCTGAAACCTTTTCTCTTCCAGTCTTAGTGAATGCCCTCTTTTTACCGTAATATCCCTCCTTTTGAACAAATCCCTGGCAAGGTCTCTATACTGTCCCCTAACATATTTGTACACATTTATTATGTCCCCCCTCAACCTTCTCTTTTCCAGGCTGAATAGTCCTAGTTTTGCCAACCTCTCTGGGTATTGCAGTCCCTCCATTCCCTTTATTAATTTTGTTGCCCTCCTTTGTACCTTTTCAAGCTCATTTATATCTTTTCTATATATTGGGGCCCATAACTGAGCACAGTTTTCCAAGTGTGGATTGACCAGAGCTTTGTACAGTGGAAGAACAATGTTCTCATCCTTTGCAGCTATACCTCTTCTGATACATCCCATTACCCTGTTTGCCCTTACAGCAGCGGCCTGACTTTGGGCACTCCAATTTAGTTTGCCATCAATTAAGATGCCCAAGTCCTTCTCCATCTCTGAATTCCCCAATGATTTCCCATTCAGTGAATACTGGTGACTTCCATTTTTCCTTCCCATATGTATGACCTTACATTTCTCCTCGTTAAACCTCATTTGCCATTTAATGCTCCACCTACCCAGCTTATCCAAATCCCTCTGTAGGTCTGCACTGTCCTCTTTTGTATTAATTGTTTTACATAACTTTGTGTCATCTGCAAATATTGATATTTTACTATTTATCCCGTTGACTATGTCGTTAATAAAGATATTAAATAACATTGGGCCTAGTACAGACCCCTGTGGTACCCCACTAGTGACGCTTACCCAATCTGAGTATATTCCATTTATAACCACCCTCTGCCTTCTATCCCTTAGCCAGTTAGCTACCCACTTGCAGACATTTTCCCCCAGCCCCATCATTCTCATTTTGTATACCAACCTATTATGTGGCACGCTATCGAAAGCTTTTGAGAAGTCGAGATACACGACATCCACTGGTTCCCCCTGATCTACTCGAGAGCTAACCTCCTCGTAGAAGTCAATCAGGTTTGTTTGGCAGGAGCGATTCCTCATGAATCCATGTTGGTTCGGGATTAAAAGATTATTAGCATCAAGATGCTCCGCAATCGCCTCTTTAATGAAGCTTTCAAAAATTTTGCCCACAACGGACGTCAGACTCACCGGCCGATAGTTTCCGGCTTCACTTTTTGCTCCCTTTTTGAATATTGGCACTACATTCGCCTGTCGCCAATCAAGTGGCACAGACCCAGTCTCAACAGAGTCCTTAAATATAAGATATAACGGTCTGTCTATCACATTACTTAGTTCCCTTAGTACCCGTGGGTGTATGCCATCAGGTCCTGGTGATTTGTTTATTTTAATGTTACTGAGGCGTTTCTGTACCCCAGCTTGGGTTAGATTTGTCATACTTAGTGGAGGATTAAGCTTGTCACTTCTCATTTCTCCTGTTAGTTCGATTTTCTTTGTGAAAGTTGTCGAAAAAAAATTATTTAATAGATTAGCTTTATCCTCATCTTTCTCTATGATTTTGCCTTCCTCACTTTTTATTGGTCCAATATTATCCGATTTAATCCTTTTACTATTTATATACGTAAAGAACAGTTTGGGATTTGATCTACTTTCCCTAGCAATACGTCTCTCTGTTTCCTCCTTCGCTATTTTTATTTGTTTTTTACAGGTTCTCGTTTTTTCCTTGTAACACATTAGTGCCTCCTTACTGTTTTCCTGTTTTAATCTCTTGAATGCCTCTTTTTTGCTATTTAACGCCCCTTTTACGTTCTTGTTCAACCATATTGGTTTCCTCTTATTTCTGGCCCTTTTATTCCCATACGGTATATACCTCTCGCACTGAGTATTCAGAATTCTTTTGAAGGTTTCCCATTTACTTTTCGTATTCCTTTGATTAAGAATTTTGTCCCAGTCAATAAGATGAAGGCTTTCTTTCAGCTGATCAAACTTCGCCCTCCTAAAGTTTAATGTTTTTGTTGTTCCCTTATTGATAACCCTACTGAAGGGCATTTTGAAGTCGATAATATTATGGTCGCTATTACCTAGGTGCCCCCCTATCTGTACCTCAGTTATTCTATCAGGCCTATTAGTCAATATTAAGTCCAACACGGCCTTCCCTCTCGTTGGTTCCTGCACTAGTTGGGAGAGATAATTATCCTTAATATTTGTCAAGAACCTTTTTCCTTTCTGAGATCTACAGGTTTCTGTTTCCCAGTCAATATCCGGGTAGTTGAAGTCCCCCATAACAATCACTTCATTATGTTTTGCTACTTTGTCTATTTGTCCTAATAGCAGATTCTCATTCTCCTCTGTTATATTTGGTGGCTTATAGCAGACCCCCAGTAATATTTTATTATTATTTTTTGCCCCCTCTATCTCTACCCACATGGACTCGACCCCCTCTTCTCCCTCTCCTATATATTCCCTTAGTCTGGGCTTTAGACATGACTTTACATATAAAGTCTCTGTTATACCTACGATGTCATACCTCTCCTCCGATATAAGCGCCCGCAGCTCATCCGCCTTATTGGTCAGGCTTCTTGCGTTGGTCAGCATGCAAGATAAAACTTTGGGGTTATTTAGCATCCTATTCTTCTCTAACGATCTAACTGTACTATCCCCACCCCCCTCTCCACCCTCATTATATTCACTTCTCCCGTTCCCCCTTGCTTGCCTCACATCCCACCTATTTCCTTGGTCCCCCCCCCATCTCTAGTTTAAAAACTCCTCCAACCTATTAGCCATCTTCTTCCCCAGCACCGCTGCACCCTCCCCATTGAGGTGCAGCCCGTCCCTACGGTAGAGCCTGTAGCCGACCGCGAAGTCGGCCCAGTTCTCCATGAACCCAAACCCTTCTGCCTTGCACCAACTCTTTAGCCACTTATTCACCTCCCTAACCTCCCGTTGGCGCTCCTGTGTGGCTCGCGGGATTGGTAGTATTTCTGAGAAAACTACCTTGGAGGTCCTTGCCCTAAGCTTCCTACCTAGGTCCCTGAAATCATTTTTAAGGACCCTCCATCTACCACTCACTTTGTCATTGGTGCCGATGTGGACCATGACCGCTGGGTCTTCGCCAGCCCCACCCAGTAACCTGTCAACCCGATCCGCGATGTGCCGGACTCGAGCGCCAGGGAGGCAGCACACCGTTCGGCGATCCCGGTCTTTGTGACAGATTGCCCTGTCTGTCCCCCTAATAATAGAGTCACCCACTACCAGAACCTGTCTTGCCTGCCCTACACTTCCCCCCTCCCCCTCATTACTGGAGCATACACTCCCCCGGCGGTCAGAGGATCTGTCGTGCTCCAATAATGCCGGTTCTGAACCAGCCTTCCTATACTTCTTCCTTCTATCCCTCCTAACTGTTATCCAGCTCCCTGCCTGTTCAGCCTGCACTTCCCCTCTATGCTCCACCCCCAGTATTGACCCATTGAGTGTCTGCTCGGTGAGCAGCAAACTCCGTTCCATGTTGTCGATGCTCCTCAGTACCGCTATCTGAGCACTTAGATCCAGAATTTGGGCTTCCAAGTGCACGATATGCTCACATCTCTCGCAGCAGTATGGATCCTCGAGCGGATGCTCACGGAATGCATACATTGCGCAAGATGTACACTGCACGGCTCCGGCCAACATGGACGTCATTCTAAATATGGGGATACAGTCAGTATATATATACAAGTACAAAACACAATTATTTATATATAGGTGTATGGACGGGGATCAATTAGGGATGTGCAGGTGTATCAATTAGATATCGGTGGGGGATCAGTTAAGTATGGACGGGGGATCAATTAAGTATCAAGTATGGATGGGGAAATCAGCTAAGTAGGTCAGGTGGATTAATCAAGTAAAAAGTAAAGTAAAGAAATTAATGAAATACAGTCAGCAATTCAGTCCAAAGTCCTTCCTTCCAAACTCCCTGAAAACAAAGTCACTGAAAAACAAGTCACACACTTACTTTCGTTCGCACTTACGCTCCGGACACACGCAGCTCGTTCACACTCACAAACTAAGAGATTTAAAGAGTTTTTTGTTGTTGTTTTTTTGTTTTTTTTTCCTTTTCCAGCAATGTACCCTTCACCTCAATGCACTTCCAAAGGACTTGATGCCCAACCAGCTGTCCCTTATAAACCCTTAATTATGACCCCTTCCCCTTAATTAACCCCTTGTGAGTAAATCTACACCTCAGGATTTTAGTGCAATGTAGTTAACCCTTAAATACACAGGTAGTAAACTAAGAAACTAAAACTGTAGTGAGAAAATAGATTTTAAAAATCCCAATAAATCTAAACAGGTAGAAAAGCACTCAGAAGGTCACAATGCAGCCACTCACCGCAATTCACACAGGTATTTTCTGCAGGATTCCCAAATACCTCTTCACTGAAAAACAAGTCACACACTTACTTTCGTTCGCACTTACGCTCCGGACACACGCAGCTCGTTCACACTCGCAAACTAAGAGATTTAAAGAGTTTTTTTTTGTTTTTTTTTTCCTTTTCCAGCAATGTACCCTTCACCTCCATGCACTTCCAAAGGAGAGGTAGGATATGCGCCAAAACGCTGACCACCTCAGGCCTAGCCGCTACTACATACATGCGCTTGCATTCCAACAAAACAAAGCAGATGCTAACTTGTATCATCATCATCATGGTCCTCACCTTGGCACTCTCAACTCCCCTGATGGAGAAGCCAGGGCCCACCGGAGGAGTCTGGTTCTCTGGTGGGCTCGTCCAATGCTGCCCTAAAGCAGGCCAGGCTAAGAAAAGTGTGTGGGGGGATGTTCCAAGGAGAAATAGGGGCGGCTGGGGACCATTTATGGACACCCGGCTGCCCCCAGGCGGCTGGGGACCGTGTGTGAACACCCGGCCGCGGGGCGGCTGGGGACCGAGTATGGACACCCGGCAGCCGGGCGGCTGGGGACTGAGTATGGATTCCAGGCCGCCAATGCTGCCATGACGCGGTGGTCAGATTCCGCCTCCACGTGCCTAAAAAGGCCCAATTTCAAGTGCAAGCAAGCAAGCAGTATGGTATTGCAGCCTGGCGGTGGGTGGGTGGCAGGCTGCACACTTACGCTTGCATTCCAAGAAAACAAAGCAGATGCTAACTTGTATCATCATCATCATGGTCCTCACCTTGTCACTCTCAACTCCCCTGATGGAGAAGCCAGGGCCCACCGGAGGAGTCTGGTTCTCTGGTGGGCTCGTCCAATGCTGCCCTAAAGCAGGCCAGGCTAAGAAAAGTGTGTGGGGGGATGTTCCAAGGAGAAAGAGGGGCGGCTAGGGACCATTTATGGACACCCGGCTGCCCCCAGGTGGCTGGGGACCGAGTATGGACACCCGGCCGCCCCCTGGCGGTTGGGGACCGAGTGTGGACACCCCGCCGCCGGGCGGCTGGGGACTGGATACCAGGCCGCCAACGCTGCCATGACATGGTGGCCAGATTCCGCCTCCACATGCCTAAAAGGCCCAATTTCAAGTGCAAGCAAGCAGTATGGTATTGCAGCCTGGGGGTGGGTGGGTGGTTGGCTGCATATTTGCGCTTGCATTGCAAGGAATGGGGGAGGTACAATTGAACACTGCCCTGGGACAAGAACTTGCACGGGGATAGTTGCAAGTCTGCATCTTCTGATGCGGCAAGGATGACTTCTGATGGGCACACTTTTAGGCAGTGACCGGGGAGTCAGAGATGCTTCCAGGGGTCTTCCCCATGCTGTCCCCATGTCTTTTCAGCACTGTATGCATGTGTCACACAGCACATGGCCAGATAAGGTTGTAAAATGTTAAAATGACATTTCCCGGTGAATGCATTTGTCACGGTTGAAGCAATACAAAAGTGCAAAAACACATTAAAAATGCTACTTGTGAACATAGCCCAAGGTGTGGAGGAGTATTTATTTTTTTTGTTATTTATTTTACCTTATACACAAGTCTTTACCCTGGAAAGGAACTTCCTTAACATATTTCACAGGAAAGCAGTTTCAGTTTAGTTTTTGAACGTTTTATTGTGAGCCCTTAAAAGTGGCTTAATACCTCTGACCACGTTGTTGGCAGCAGTGACCTGGGGGTCAGAAATGCTTCCTGGGGCGATCCCCATGCTGTCCCCATGTCATTTGAGCACTGTCACTATCGTTTTGGGCACTTGTTAGGCTTTTAAAAGACAGCCGGGGATGCCGCCGCGAAAATGCTCGGGTCTCCCATAGACTAACATTGGGCTCGTGGCTCAGGTCGAGCAACCGAGTATCATGGCGAGCTCGGCCCGAGCTTTGAGCACCCGAGCATTTTAGTGCTCGCTCTTCACTACTAAATACCCTTCATTATTTATTATTTTTGCACTTTGCGATTTACCCATTTACTTCCAGTTACTTGGGTATTTTGCTTGCTGTTGGTTTTTCTTTGTCTAGTGGCCTTGTGTGAACATGCATTTACATTTTGCATGCACATCAATTTATGTTTCAGTTCAGACTTCTAGGTTTTTTCTTTGTAGTTCAGTGTGCTTTAGTACATATTAGGGTGTGGCCACCCTTTGTCTGAGCTGAAATGTTTATTCTGCCTCAGGTCTATGCTTCTACTAGGGGGTCAGTCTCTCTGCCCTTAGCCATATGTACGTCACTTGACAAATGGTAAGGTTTTAATATTAGCGTTAGGACTGTCCCATAAGGGTTGCCGTGATGTGGCAGGATAGCTTTTACATTATTTTTATCAAAATTATGTTAACTAAATACCCTTCATTATTTATTATTTTTGCACTTTGCGATTTACCCATTCACTTCCGGTTACTTGGGTATTTTGCTTGTCTTTGGTTTTTCTTTGTCTAGTGGCCTTGTGAGAACATGCATTTACATTTTCCATGCACATCAATTTATGTTTCAGTTCAGACTTCTAGGTTTTTTCTTTATATGCTATATATGCTGTATGTGCGGGAAGGGAGCTTGTCTGTACACTGCTTGCTATGTGTGGGGGAGGGAAGCTGTTGGACAAAGAGGGGTCCTGCAAACATCCAACTAATGGCCCCCCATATATATTACAGGAAGGTAGGTCAAACCTAAGGATTTTTGCTGGAGCAGCCGACCATGTGCTGTGTATGGGGCCATCTCCCCCACACATATAACCACATTCATGTATATGGGGGAGTCGGGATGTGTTGTGTGGACAAGCGTCCGGTCTAAAACTAACTAGTGTATGGGCACCTGAGACTAAGGCAAGTTATCATCCAGAAAGTCATTCTCCAGCCTGCTGCAAAAATGCCGGATAGAGAAAGGCTTTTATCACCTAAGCCAGATCTCACTGGAGGGGAAGCAAGAAGAAAAAAGGAGAAATGTAAAATAAGACACAAGTCCAGACAGTTGTCATCCAAAACTTTATCTGGTATCGACCAAGAAAATTACAATCAGTAAAAGTATAAACCACATTTAGGAAAAACACAGATGAGCTGCGGGACCATCGCTTCTTCTTCTGGGACTTTTAGGCGGACAGGTTGCTCTGCTGTCGGAGGCCTTTCTTGTGCTTGGACTTCTCCTTCATGTGGATTCTGAAGACTAGGAGGCTCCTGAGGGTCCATCTCTCCTGCCGGCAGCTCAGAATGACTTGGAGATATGTTTCCTTCAGTCCAGGAAAGCAAGAGAGGAAAAAGATGAATGTGATGTAATAACAAGATAAACCTAAAAAAAAAACATGTATAAAAAATCATGTAACTGCAAACTGCACAAAAATGACCCCAATAACGTAAGTGCTGTAGTATTAAAGAACCTGCAAAACGAGTGGTGTGAAAAGACCTGGGACTAAAATGACAAAAAAAAAGAAAAGATTCAAGGGATCAGCAGCATTTTATAACAGGTAAAAAATATACAAATTTGTGACAAGTGACCGGTATTAAGTATTGTGGATGATAACCAGACGTTTATTTCAAATGAAGAGTTTAATGAACGTCTTGTATTCGGCCAATTGGAACCTTCCCGGAAATGTCTGCGCCGGTGATAAAATCTACTTACTAATAGAGCTCCCGACTGGACACAAAGAACTGCAGCTCATGGAGGAATGAAGCTTCTTTCCTTCTCAGCCAAGAACTTCTTATACCAGTCCCGTACGGCCTCTATCATGTGCTGATATCTAGCAGAAAGAGAAAAAATCAATTATAAACTAAATAAAATTTATTAAAGAAAAAAAAACCTCCTGCGAACATGAAGCATTTGTAGCAAAGCACAGCCATTATTTACAGAGCACAATTGTTTTACTTTATTCTATATTAGTGGCCGCTCTGTGCAAAAACTTGTGGGAAATTACTGCAGCACTAATATTGTCCGTCCAGAGAGCACCCAAGTATTCCCCAATTTCTGACTCCACCGCCCGATTGCCCCCACAAGCACAATGCTGCACCGCTGTCACCTGCCTGGTACAGGCTCCTTTATAGGGTCCTTTCAGCTGTTATTCACCAAGATGTGAAGTAATCCGAGTACAGGGTTTCCCATGTCTGAGTGCAGGGGTGGAGAGCAGAGAGGATCAGACAGAGACAGGCCCATACACAGACTGCTGGTATATAGAGGACAAATCTCACTGAACAGCAGCCACAAGAAGCTTCTGGATGGGGGCAGTGGGGGTGAGACAGCACTTCAGCAACGTGTTTGGGAGAGAAGGAAGAAAATAAGCAAATGAAGAAAATTTATAAAGTTCACAAGTCTGCAATGTGAGGAGGATAATTACATGAAGAAAACCCTCTAGGTGCAGCGTCGGCAACCGGAAAACCGCCCCAAGGTCCACCTGTGTCATCAGCGCCCCCCTGCTGGACCCCTAATCAGTTGTACTGCAGACTCAGATGATTGATAGTGACACTAGGTCAGCTCTTTCCCTATGGCGGCACTAGCTGACCATCCTGTGGATAGGACAGGTGCCGGATCATTCAGTCCTTTCCCTCTTCCCCAACGTGAAGCAAACATCCCTCTGACCAGACAAACATCCCTCTGACCAGACAAACATCCCCCTGACCAGGCAAACATCCCCCTGACCAGGCAAACATTCCCCTGACCAGGCAAACATCCCCCTGACCAGGCAAACATCCCTCTGACCAGGCAAACATCCCTCTGACCAGGCAAACATACAACCCCTTATTTTCTTTCCCATTTTACTTCCTTTATTAATTTCTCCTCCAACATTACTGACAACTCCAAGTTCAATAGTTTGATAGTCTCATCTCCTGCCTTTGTATGTGGAGGAGGCAATAAACAGCCGTATACATCCTAAACCTGTCACAAGGACTTTCTCTGCAACTCCCTACTCTCAGCTGTCCCCCTGTAACAATCCACCTTTTTCTCTTTCTCGCTCATACATTTCAGACACTTTATTAACTTGTTAATCATATTTCCAAACTTACTGCATTCCACTTCATCTGATCATACATCACCGTTTAAAAGAATCACAATCACTTACTTGTCTGCTGCTGTAATTCTTGGATTGTTTTCTTGCTGTTACTTGGTCTTATTTTGCTTTTTTGCTGTCCTTAAACCACCATCTGCCGCACAGAGTCCACATCTTGTTCCACCGGGTCGCTCTTTTGATCCCTGCAACAACAGACACTATGCGAGTATGACTTCACATGTGACATTTCCAAGTCCCTTTACCATTGTGGTGCCAATGGAGTACCCCTTTTCTCATTATCATGCCCCCGAAGCACACCATTTCCCGCTAGCATGCCACCGTAGCACACCTTTTCCCGTTAGTATGCCACCGGGCACACCTATTCCCGTTAGCATGCCACCGGAGCACACCTTTACCATTAGCATGTGACCGGAGCACACCTTTACCGTTAGCATGCCACCGGAGCACACCTTTACCATTAGCATGCCACCGGAGCACGCCACTTTCCCGTTGGCTTGCCACCGGAGCACGCCACTTCCCAGTTGGCTTGCCACCGGAGCACGCCACTTCCCCGTTGGCTTGCCACCGGAGCACGCCACTTCCCCGTTGGCTTGCCACCGGAGCACGCCACTTTCCCGTTTGGTTGCCACCGGAGCACGCCACTTTCCCGTTGGCTTGCCACCGCAGCACGCCACTTTCCCGTTGGCTTGCCACTGGAGCACGTCTCTTTCCCGTTGGCTTGCCACCGGAGCACGCCTCTTTCCCGTTGGCTTGCCACCGGAGCACGCCACTTTCCCGTTGGCTTGCCACCGGAGCACGCCACTTTCCCGTTTGCTGGCCACCGGAGCACGCCACTTTCCCGTTGGCTGGCCACCGGAGCACGCCACTTTCCCGTTGGCTTGCCACCGCAGCACGCCACTTTCCCGTTGGCTTGCCACCGCAGCACGCCACTTTCCCGTTGGCTTGCCACCGGAGCACGCCACTTTCCCGTTGGCTTGCCACCGGAGCACGCCACTTTCCCGTTGGCTTGCCACCGGAGCACGCCACTTTCCCGTTGGCTTGCCACCGGAGCACGCCACTTTCCCGTTGGCTTGCCACCGGAGCACGCCACTTTCCCATTGGCTTGCCACCGGAGCACGCCACTTCCCAGTTGGCTTGCCACCGGAGCACGCCACTTCCCAGTTGGCTTGCCACCGGAGCACGCCACGTCCCCGTTGGCTTGCCACCGGAGCACGCCACTTCCTCGTTGGCTTGCCACCGGAGCACGCCACTTTCCCGTTGGCTTGCCACCGGAGCACGCCACAGTCCCGTTGGCTTGCCACCGGAGCACGCCACAGTCCCGTTGGCTTGCCACCGGAGCACGCCACTTTCCCGTTGGCTTGCCACCGGAGCACGCCACTTTCCCGTTGGCTTGCCACCGGAGCACGCCACTTTCCCGTTGGCTTGCCACCGGAGCACGCCACTTTCCCGTTGGCTTGCCACCGGAGCACGCCACTTTCCCGTTGGCTTGCCACGGAGCACGCCACTTTCCCGTTGGCTTGCCACCGGAGCACGCCACTTTCCCGTTGGCTTGCCACCGCAGCACGCCACTTTCCCGTTGGCTTGCCACCGGAGCACGCCACTTTCCCGTTGGCTTGCCACCGGAGCACGCCACTTTCCCGTTGGCTCGCCACCGCAGCACGCCACTTTCCCGTTGGCTCGCCACCGGAGCACGCCACTTTCCCGTTGACTTGCCACCGGAGCACGCCACTTTCCCGTTGGCTTGCCACCGGAGCACGCCACTTTCCCGTTGGCTTGCCACCGGAGCACGCCACTTTCCCGTTGGCTTGCCACCGGAGCACGCCACTTTCCCGTTGGCTTGCCACCGCAGCACGCCACTTTCCCGTTGGCTTGCCACCGCAGCACGCCACTTTCCCGTTGGCTTGCCACCGGAGCACGCCACTTTCCCGTTGGCTTGCCACCGGAGCACGCCACTTTCCCGTTGGCTTGCCACCGGAGCACGCCACTTTCCCGTTGGCTTGCCACCGGAGCACGCCACTTTCCCGTTGGCTTGCCACCGGAGCACGCCACAGTCCCGTTGGCTTGCCACCGGAGCACGCCACAGTCCCGTTGGCTTGCCACCGGAGCACGCCACAGTCCCGTTGGCTTGCCACCGGAGCACGCCACAGTCCCGTTGGCTTGCCACCGGAGCACGCCACAGTCCCGTTGGCTTGCCACCGGAGCACGCCACTTTCCCGTTGGCTTGCCACCGGAGCACGCCACTTTCCCGTTGGCTTGCCACCGGAGCACGCCACTTTCCCGTTGGCTTGCCACCGGAGCACGCCACTTTCCCGTTGGCTTGCCACCGGAGCACGCCACTTTCCCGTTGGCTTGCCACCGGAGCACGCCACTTTCCCGTTGGCTTGCCACCGGAGCACGCCACTTTCCCGTTGGCTTGCCACCGGAGCACGCCACTTCCCCGTTGGCTTGCCACCGGAGCACGCCACTTCCCCGTTGGCTTGCCACCGGAGCACGCCACTTCCCCCTTGGCTTGCCACCGGAGCACGCCACAGTCCCGTTGGCTTGCCACCGGAGCACGCCACAGTCCCGTTGGCTTGCCACCGGAGCACGCCACTTTCCCGTTGGCTTGCCACCGGAGCACGCCACTTTCCCGTTGGCTTGCCACCGGAGCACGCCACTTTCCCGTTGGCTTGCCACCGGAGCACACCACTTTCCCGTTGGCTTGCCACCGGAGCACGCCACTTTCCCGTTGGCTTGCCACCGGAGCACGCCACTCTCCCGTTGGCTTGCCACCGGAGCACGCCACTTTCCCGTTGGCTTGCCACCGGAGCACGCCACTTTCCCGTTGGCTTGCCACCGGAGCACGCCACAGTCCCGTTGGCTTGCCACCGGAGCACGCCACAATCCCGTTGGCTTGCCACCGGAGCACTCCACAGTCCCGTTGGCTTGCCACCGGAGCACGCCACAGTCCCGTTGGCTTGCCACCGGAGCACGCCACAGTCCCGTTGGCTTGCCACTGGAGCACGCCACTTTCCCGTTGGCTTGCCACCGGAGCACGCCACTTTCCCGTTGGCTTGCCACCGGAGCACGCCACTTTCCCGTTGGCTTGCCACAGGAGCACGCCACTTTCCCGTTGGCTTGCCACCGGAGCACGCCACTTCCCCGTTGGCTTGCCACCGGAGCACGCCACTTTCCCGTTGGCTTTCCACCGGAGCACGCCACTTTCCCGTTGGCTTGCCACCGGAGCACGCCACTTTCCCGTTGGCTTGCCACCGAAGCACGCCACTTTCCCGTTGGCTTGCCACCGGAGCACGCCACTTTCCCGTTGGCTTGCCACCGAAGCACGCCACTTTCCCGTTGGCTTGCCACCGGAGCACACCACTTTCCCGCTGGCTTGCCACCGGAGCACACCATCATCCATTTAATAAAATGGGCCACACTTAGCTTTTTCTTTTATATAATGGGCCCATATAGTTTTTCATTGAATATATTGGGCCCCACATAACCTTACATTTAATATATATAATCGTCTTATCATGTCTGTCTGTCTGTCCTTCTGTCCAGGAAGTCCTGCGTCGCTGATTGGTCCGACCGTGGTCAATCAGCGACGTGGGATTTCAGAAAAAGATGGCGGCCATTAGCGGCTCATCTGCCGCACGGAGGTCAGCGGCGATGAAGCCGGGAGATGACCGGCGCTAGCGGTCAACTTCCGGCTCGCAGCAGAAGTACCCCGACCGGCGGCGCCGCTGACCTCCATGCGGCTACCATCGGGAAATCAGCGGTTAGGGCTGCTGATCTTCCGACGGCAAGTGTGAAGGGAGGATCGGGGAGCGGCGCCACCGGTCGGGATACTTCTGCTGCGAGCAGCCGGTCATCTCCCGGCTGCTCGCAGCGGAAGTACCCGCACAGGCAGCGCCGCTCCCCTGTCCTCACTAATACGATTCGGCGGCCGCGACCAATCAGCGATATTGGCTCCAAATTTAAACACCGCTCTGCACAGAGGTCAGTGGCGATGCAGCCGGTCATCTCCCAGCTGCTCGCAGCAGAAGTACCCCGACCGGCGGCGCCGCTGACCTCCATGCGGCTACCGTCGCTAGATCAGTGGCTAGGGCCGCTTATCTCCCGACGGCAAGTGTGAAGGGAGGACCGGGGAGCGGCGCCGCCGGTTGGGATACTTCTGCTGCGAGCAGCCGGTCATCTCCCGGCTGCTCACAGTGGAAGTACCCGCTCCCCGGTTCTCACTAATACGATTCGCTGATTGGTCGCGGCCGCCGTCCGTGACCAATCACCGGTTTTGGCGCCAAATTTAAACATGCTCTCCGGTCCTCACTAACACGGTTCGCTGATTGGTCGCGGCCGGCCGCATACATATTCTAGAATAACCGATGAGTTAGAATCGGGCCACCATCTACTTTAATATAATGGGTCACAAATTGCCTTCTAGTTATTACAAGAGGTCCTGCATAGTCTTCCATTTATTTTAATAGGCCCCATATAACCTTTCAGCATCTGAAACAACGGATACTGAAAGCCTGTGCTAGCATTTCTTCTGCGGTGTTGCTATCAGTGTGTCAAGAGTGGGAGAAGAGGGTTGCATTGACAATCCAACACAATGGGCAGTACTTTGAACACATTTTATAAGTGGTCATAAACTTGTAAAAAATTCATGAAAGAATAAAGTTATGTTAAAACCAAGCACGCCATTGTATTTTCTTATGAAAATCTCAATGAGTTTGATGTGTCACATGACCCTCTTCCCATTGAAAAAAATAAAGTTAGATCCAAAATGGCCGACTTCAAAATGGCCGCCATAGTCACCACCCATCTGGAAAAGTTTCCCCCTCCCATATACTAATGTGTCATAAACAGGAAGTTGACATCACCAACCATTCCCATTTAATTTAGGTGTATCCATATAAATAGCCCACCCTGTATTATTACCATTTTTATTATTGCTGTACATACTGTAGCTTTTCATTTAATTTATTGGGCCCCATATAGGCTTCCATTTAATATAATGGGCCCCACATAGCCTTCCATTTAATTTAATGGGGTCCACATAGCCTTCCATTTAATTTAATGGTGTCCTCATAGCCTTCCATTTAATTTAATGGGGCCCACACATGTTTTTATTTAATATAAAGAGCCCCACATAAGCCCCTAATTAATATAATGGGCCCCACCTTGCTTTCCATATAAAATAATGGGTCCCACATAGCCCTCCCTTTTGTTATCATGAGCCTTACATATCACACCATTTCCCGATGGTCTGCCACCGAAGTACACCATTGGCTGCTGGGGTGCCACTGGAACACACTCTTTACAGTTGGGGTGCCAACAGAGCACACCTTTCACCATTAGCATGCCACCGGAGTACACTTTTTGCCACTGGCATGCCACTGAAGCACACCCTTTACCATTGGAGTACCATCGGGCACACCCTTTACCGTTGGCGTGCCATCGGAGAACTCTATTTCCCGTAGGCCTACCAGAGGGGCCCAATCTGTGACCTTTTTTGCTTACCACTGGGGCACCCATCTTGAGCTTTTTAGCTTCCACCGGGGTGCACTCTTTGGCCTTTTAGCTTACCACCGGGGCACCCATCTTGGGCTTTTTAACTGCGACCGGGGTACACTCTGACCATTTTGCTTACCACCGGGGCACTCTTAGGCTTTTTTAGCCTGCTACCGGAGTGCACTTTTTGGCCTTATTGCTTACCACTGGGGCGCACTCTAGGGCTTTTTAGCCTGCCACCAGGGTGCATTCTTTGGCCCCTATTGCTTACCACTGGGGCGCATTCTAGGGCTGCTCAGTCTGCCACCAGGGTCTACTCTTTGGCCTTTTTGCCATTGGTGTGCCACCAGAGCACACCCTATGACGTTGGAGTGCCACCGGAGCACACCCTTTACCTTTGGAGTGCCACCGGAGCACACAATTTGCCATTGGCAAAATTATAATGGACCCCCACATAGAATTCTATAAAGTATAATGGCCCCCACATAGCCCTCTATATAGTATAATGAGCCGCACATTGCCTTCCATGTACTATAATTTAATTTATTGGGCTCCACATAGCTTTTCATTTAATTTATTGAACCCCATATAACCTTCAATTTAATATAATAGGCCGCACTGGACTCCATTTAATATATTGGACCTGACATAGCCTTCCATTTAATAAAATGGGGCCAAAATATCCCTCTATTTAATATAATGGGCACCAAAAAGCCTTCCATGTTTTATATTGGGCACCACATAGCCCTCTATTTAATACAATTGGCCCCACTTAACCTTCCATTTAAAATATTGGGCCCCACATAGCTTTACATTTAATTTACTGGGCTCCATATAGGCTTCCATTTAATATAATGGGCCCCACATAACCCTCCATTTAATATAATGGTCCCCACATTGCCTTCCATTTATTATAATGGAGGCAAGATACATCTCTATTTAATATAATGGACAAAACATAGGCTTCCATTTAATATAATTGGCGCTACATAGCCCTTTATTTGATAAATGTGCCTCACATAGCCCTCCATATAATATTATGGGCTCCGCAACGCTTTCCATTTAATTTAATAGGCCTCACATAGCCCTCAATTTAATACAGAGGGCCCCACAAAACCTTCCAGATAACATAGTGGGCCCCAATATAGCTTTCTTTTTAATGTATTGGTCCCCACATAGCCCTCTATTAAATATAATGGGCTCCACATAGCCTTCCATTTAATATCATGTGCCCCACATAGAATTTATCATAATTAAATGGGCCCCGCATAGCCTTCCATTAAATATAATGGAACACACATAGTCATCCATTTAATATAATGGGCCCCATATAGTCATACATTTATTATAATGGGCCATACGTAGCTCTCTCTTTAATATAATGGGCCCCACATAGCCATCCATTTAATATAATGGGCCCTACGTAGATGTCCCTTTAAGATAACGGGCCCCACATAGCTTTCTCTTTAATATAATGGGCCCCACATAGCTTTCCCTTTAATATAATAGGCCCCACATAGCTTTCTCTTTAATATAATGGGCCCCACATAGCTTTCCCTTTAATATAATGGGCCCACATAGCTTTCTCTTTAATATAATGGGCCCCACATAGCTTTCCCTTTAATATAATTGGCCCCACATAGCTTTCTCTTTAATATAATGGGCCCCACATAGCTTTCCCTTTAATATAATGGGCCCCACATAGCTTTCTCTTTAATATAATGGGCCCCACATAGCTTTCCCTTTAATATAATGGGCACCACATAGATTTTATTATTATATAATGGGCCCCACATAGCTTTCCTTTTAATATAATGGGCCCCACATAGCTTTCCCTTTAATATAATGGGCCCCACATAGCTTTCTCTTTAATATAATGGGCCCCACATAGCTATCCCTTTAATATAATGGGCCCCACATAGCTTTCCCTTTAATATAATGGGCCCCACATAGCTTTCTCTTTAATATAATGGGCCCCACATAGCTTTCTCTTTAATATAATGGGCCCCACATAGCTTTCTCTTTAATATAATGGGCCCCACATAGCTTTCTCTTTAATATAATGGGCCCCACATAGCTTTCCCTTTAATATAATGGGCCCCACATAGCTTTCTCTTTAATATAATGGGCCCCACATAGCTTTACCTTTAATATAATGGGCCCCACATAGCTTTCTCTTTAATATAATTGGCCCCACATAGCTTTCTCTTTAACATAATGGGCCCCACATAGCTTTCTCTTTAATATAATGGGCCCCACATAGCTTTCTCTTTAATATAATGGGCCCCACATAGCTTTCTCTTTAATATAATGGGCCCCACATAGCTTTCCCTTTAATATAATGGGCCCCACATAGCTTTCCCTTTAATATAATGGGCCCCACATAGCTTTATCTTTAATATATTGGGCCCCACATAGCTTTCCCCTTAATATAATTGGCCCCACATAGCTTTCCCTTTAATATAATTGGCCCCATATAGCTTTATCTTTAATATATTGGGCCCCACATAGCTTTCCCCTTAATATAATGGGCCCCACATAGCTTTCTCTTTAATATAATGGGCCCCACATAGCTTTCTCTTTAATATAATGGGCCCCACATAGCTTTCTCTTTAATATAATGGGCCCCACATAGCTTTCCCTTTAATATAATGGGCCCCACATAGCTTTCTCTTTAATATAATGGGCCCCACATAGCTTTCCCTTTAATATAATGGGCCCCACATAGCTTTCTCTTTAATATAATTGGCCCCACATAGCTTTCTCTTTAACATAATGGGCCCCACATAGCTTTCTCTTTAATATAATGGGCCCCACATAGCTTTCTCTTTAATATAATGGGCCCCACATAGCTTTCTCTTTAATATAATGGGCCCCACATAGCTTTCCCTTTAATATAATGGGCCCCACATAGCTTTCCCTCTAATATAATGGGCCCCACATAGCTTTATCTTTAATATATTGGGCCCCTCATAGCTTTCCCCTTAATATAATTGGCCCCACATAGCTTTTCCTTTAATATAATTGGCCCCATATAGCTTTATCTTTAATATATTGGGCCCCACATAGCTTTCCCTTTAATATAATGGGCACCACATAGATTTTATTATTATATAATGGGCCCCACATATCCGTCCCTTTAATATTATGGACCCCACATAGATTTGTTATAATATAATGGGCCCCACATAGATTTATTATAATATAATGGGCCCCACCTAACCCTCCAGTTTATACACTGCAGTCGCTCTCTTTCTTCTCTTCTTTACCTAGTCCAGTCTTTCGTGACGACTTCCCGCCATGATTCGTCTTTGCAGTTTGCTGTCCAGGTTTCGGCTGCTCCGCACTTTTCAGCAGATCACCGCACTCCTGAAAAACAAAAATGTTACAAATATAAGCGACTTAAATAAATAATGCCGCCCACTGTGCCACCAAATGCAAATATGTGCCACACTGTGCCCATGAGTATATCATTCACCACAATGAAGTCTGCTCCACTGAGAATATAAATAAGTCACTAGCTTGTGCCCCCGTTATAAATAGTGTTGAGCGAGCACTAAAATGCTCGGGTGCTCGAAGCTCGGCCCAAGCTCGCCGTGATACTCGGGTGCTCGACCTGAGCAACGAGCCCATGTTAGTCTATGGGAGACCCGAGCATTTTTGCGGCGGCACCCCCGGCAGTCTGTAGAAAGCCTAAAAAGTGCCCAAAATGATAGTGACAGTGCTCAGATGACATGGGGACAGCATGGGGATCGCCCCAGGAAGCATTTATGACCCCCAGGTCACTGTTGTCAACTATGTGTTCAGAGGTATTAAGCCACTTTTACAGGCTCATAAGAAAACGTTCAAAAACGAAAGTGAAACTTTTTTCCTGTGAAATATGTTAAGGAACATCCTTTCCAGGGTAAAGACTTGTGTATAAGGTAAAATAAATAACCAAAAACAAAAATACTCCTCCACACCTTGGGCTATGTTCACAAGTAGCATTTTTTATGCGTTTTTGCACTTTTGTATTGCTTTCAACTGTGACAAATGCATTCACTGGGAAATGTCATTTAAACATTTTACAACCTTATCTGGCCATGTGCTGTGTGACACATGCATACAGTGCTGAAAAGACATGGGAACAGCATGGGGAAGCATCTCTGACTCCCAGGTCACTGCCTAAGTGTGCCCATCAGATGTGATCCTTGCCGCATCAGAAGATGCAGACTTGCAACTATCCCCGTGCAAGTCCTTGTCCCAGGGCAGTGTTCAATTGTACCTCCCCCATTCCTTGCAATGCAAGCGCAAATATGCAGCCAACCACCCACCCCCAGGCTGCAATACCATACTGCTAGCTTGCACTTGAAATGGGGCCTTTTAGTTTTGAGGAGGCCGAAGCTGGCCACTACCTCATGGCTGTTTCGGCAGCGAGGTATCCATACTCAGTCCCCAGCCGCCCGGCGGCCGGGTGTCCACACTCGGTCCCCAGCCGCCCCGCGGCTGGGTGTCCACACCTGGTCCCCAGCCGCCTGGGGGCAGCGGGGTGTCCATAGACAGTCCCCAGCCACCCCGATTTCTCCGCGGAACATCCCCACACACTTTTCTTAGACTGGCCTGCTTTAGGGCAGCATTGGACGAGCCCACTAGAGAACCCGACTCCATCAGGGGAGGTGAGAGTGTCAAGGTGAGGAGCATGATGATGATAGAAGTTAGCATCTGCATTGTTTTGTTGGAATGCAAGCATAAGTGTGCAACCTGCCGCCAACCCACCCCCAGGCTGCAATACCATACTGCTAGCTTGCGTGCACTTGAAATTGGGCCTTTTAGGCATGTGGAGGCCGAAGCTGGCCACTACCTCATGGCTGCTGCGGCAGCGAGGTATCCATACTCAGTCCCCAGCCGCCCGGCGGCTGGGTGTCCACGCACGGTCCCCAGTCGCCAGGGGGCGGCCGGGTGTCCACACTCGGTCCCCAGCCGCCCCGCGGCCAGGTGTCCATAAACGGTCCCCAGCCGCCCCGATTTCACCGCGGAACATCCCCACACACTTTTCTTAGACTGGCCTGCTTTAGGGCAGCATTGGACGAGCCCACCAGAGAACCCGACTTCTCCGGTGGGCCCCGGCTTCTCTATCAGGGGAGTTGAGAGTGCCAAGGTGAGGAGCATGATGAGGATGATAGAAGTTAGCATCTGCTTTGTTTTCAAGGAATGCAAGCGCATGTATGTAGTAGCGGCTAGGCCTGAGGTGGTCAGCGTTTTGGTGCATATCCTACCTCCTCTGAGGATTGCTGGATGTTTTCCTGCTACTATCCAAGTTCTATGACTCTCGTTAAAACAAAGCTTCAAGTGATAAATGATGGATGAGGTAGTGGCAAAGGAGAAAGAGCAGGAGGAACAGGGACCATTCACATCAATATCAGGCCAGTCAACCACATATGTCTTGTAGGATATGTTTCTGTAATAAAAAGAGCGGTTCGGCTACACAGTTATAGGGCATACAGTGAGTGCAATGCCTACCAAAACTTTTGAGGCACTCCAATGCCCCTTGGAAATGACATGGAGGTCAGAGGGCCTTAACTAAACCTTTTTTTCCATTTATAGCAACTGGGTCTCCTGTGCACTGTTGGCCTAAGCAGTGAATGGAAGGCTTTCCAAAATTATGAGGAACTGCAATGCCCCTTGGAAATGACATGGAGATCAGAGGGCCTTAACTAAACCGTTTTTCCATTTATAGCAACTGGGTCTCCTGTACACTGTTGGCCTAAGCAGTGAATGGAAGGCTTTCCAAAAATTATGAGGAACTGCAATGCCCCTTGAAACAGACGTGGATTACAGAATACTAAAAACCTTCTACCCATTATTGGGGAGTGTGTTTCCCTTAGTTTTCACCTTTGCATTGAAAAGCAAAAGCTGACTAAAATTAGGAGGAAATGCAATGCCCGTTGGAAGAGTCGTGGAGATTAGAGGTAAGGTAATTAAAAACAACATTTCAATGCCCCTTGGAAGAGCTGTGCAGTTCAGAGTGGCTTAAGAAGACGCTTTTAATGCCCCTTTGAAGAGACGTGGAGGTCACAGTAGCTTAACAAGATGGTTTTAATGCCCCTTACAAGAGCCATACAGTACAGCATCTTAAAAACATTATTCCCATTATTGGGGAGTGGGTCTCCCATAGTATTTGCTTATGCCTTCCAAGCAAAAGCTTCCAAAAATTATGAGGAAATGCAATGCCCGTTCGAAGAGTCGTGGAGGTCCCAGTAGCTTAACAAGACGCTTTTAATGCCCCTCAGAAGAGACGTGGATGACAGAGTGGTATAACAAGACGCTTTTAATGCCCCTTACAAGACACGTGGAGGTCAGAGTGGTATAACAAGACGCTTTTAATGCCCCTTACAAGACAACTGGAGGTCAGAGTGGTATAACAAGACGCTTTTAATGCCCCTCAGAAGAGACGTGGAGGTCAGAGTGGTATAACAAGACGGTTTTAATGCCCCTTACAAGAGACGTGGAGGTCAGAGTGGTATAATAAGATGGTTTTAATGCCCCTCAGAAGAGACGTGGAGGTCAGAGTGGTATAACAAGATGGTTTTAATGCCCCTTACAAGAGATGTGGAGGTCAGAGTGGTATAACAAGACTCTTTTAATGGCCCTCAGAAGAGACGCGGAGGTCAGAGTGGTATAGCAAGACGCTTTTAAAGCCCCTTAAAAGAGACGCTCATTATTCTGGCATTTGGCAAATATTAAAAATTATGGTAATCCTAATTGACCTAAAATGGGAAAGGTTTATTCTGATTTCATGTCAGATATTGAGAAAAACATGCAGATGTGTCTATTTATACAGTGTATGGAAACTTCTGATTTCAACTGTATATATATATATGTATATGTGTATATATTATATACACGGCGAAGCTCACACACCACAACACCCACAGCAGAGGAACGGGCTGCACACACACCTGCTCCTGTCAGTGCTGTGAGCGCCCCTCATATCGCTGCTGGCTCCGCCCCTCATGTCGCTGCTGGCTCCACCCCTCACATCGCTGTTGGCTCCGCCCCTCGTGTCGCTGTTGGCTCCACCCCTCATATCGCTGCTGGCTCCGCCCCTCACATCGCTGTTGGCTCCGCCCCTCATATCGCTGCTGGCTCCGCCCCTCATGTCGCTGCTGGCTCCGCCCCTCATGTCGCTGCTGGCGCTCCGCCCCTCATATTGCTGCTGGCTCCGCCCCTCACATTGCTGCTGGCTCCGCCCATCAGCCGCTCACAGTCCTCAGCAATATGGAGACATCCGCACTGATCAGAATCCTCGGGGGCGTGGCCTGTCACTGTAGTCACACAAGGGTTGTCATGGAGATCTCAAGGGAAGGCAGGTGGGCGGGGCTTAGAGCAGGAAGTAGACGCCGTGCAGTGTGATTGGCTCCTTACCTTCTGCCAGTAATGGAGCAGATATATGGCTCCTATATAATGGAGGGGGCTCAGGAGGGGTTCCCCACCCAAAAGGTCAGGGGATAAATAATACTGGACATGAGCGAGGGCAGGAGGACATTATTCTATATTGTAAGAAATCTGATTTCTTCTTTCCTCACAGTTTTTCCTGTGCAAGGCCACATGTATTGTGCGATAATCTGTGAATATGGGGGGATCTGCTCCTCACATCCACATCAATCCCCCCACGTCTGAGCTCTCCCTTACAGGGTCTTCTGCTCTGCACATTGATGCCGTATCCATGGAGATGACATCATGGCCGGTACATGCGGATCTCCCCGATGGGACCCTCATGTATCTGGAGGACGAGGCACTGCTGCTCCTCGGGGAGAGGGGGCACAATTCCTGTACACATGATACAGGGGCTTCTGCCATCTCTGGGCTGAGAATAATGCTGGCAGCGCGCAGTCTACATGATGTGAGGATTACAAGTCTGCAGTCACAGAGAGTCACACAGGTGACTGCAGGCCTTCAGCTTCACACCGGACAATCCCTTTAAATACATGTATATTGCTCTAAAAAGACTTTTTACTATTTCTCTTCATGTAACATTTGCTCTGTTCGGCCTTTACCAGCTTTTTGTTTCCCAGCAGCACATTGATGGCTGCAGAATGAGTTAACTTGAGATTCAGTCAGTGAGCTCCTTATGATGTGGAGTTTCCAGCTCTTTTATTTCTGCGATGATTTATGACTGAATCAGAGATCAGCCCAACTTTCATGCTGGTCTGTGAACATAATCAGCACAGAGAAGGTCAGAATGAGCTCACTGATAAATTCTCAGTGAGCTCAATCTGCAACTAGCAATGCAAAGGAAATAAAAAAGCCAAATTGTTTATGAAACGTTATTGAAAAAATATTTGTATGTATATATTTAGCCCAAAATGTCTGAGTGTCCATATCCTTAGTACCAGCACAGCTGAGGATTTGGTACAATCAGGGGCGTACATAGGAATCATGGGGCCCCATAGCAGAAGTTCTAATTGGGCCCCCCCCCGAAATTTTTTTTTAAAAAATGTAAATAATTGTCGGAGTCACAGAAGAGCAGATCTCACAACCTTCCAACCTTTACATAGTAATTTTCCTCCTGCTGAAGTCCTACATCCCTTTTTCATTGCCCATAAAGTGTGGTGCCAACAAAAGTGCCCCCCAAACATGCTATGATACCCCCATGGTGAATTCCTCCATATGCGCAGTATAATGATCCTACTGTACCCGACCTCAACTCCCAGGGTAAAGTATGATCCCCCAACTGCCCCACACCTCTCCACACTCCATAGAGTATAATGCATTCGCCATGGTCCTCCACACAGTATAAGACTCTCACCATGGTTCTCCACGCAGTATAATGCACTCCCTCGTGGTCCTCCACGCAGTATAATGCACTCCCTCGTGGTCCTCCACGCAGTATAATGCACTCCCACGTGGTCCTCCACACAGTACAATGCACTCCCCCATGGTCCTTCACACAGTACAATGCACTCCCCCATGGTCCTCCACACAGTACAATGCACTCCCCCATGGTCCTCCACTCAGTATAATGCACTCCTCCATGGTCCTGTACGCAGTATAATGCAGTCCCCCATAGGGTAAAATGCAGCCCCACCCCCCACCCGTAGGGTAAAATGCAGCCCCCCCCCACTGTAGGGTAAAATGCAGCCCCAGTCCTCCAGTATTATCAGTACACACTGATTTAAAAAATAAATACATACTTACCGCTCCTCGTTCCCCGCTGCTTCAGTCTCTGCAGCTGATCACCTCAGCAGCTGCCAGCTCCACTGTCTGACACAGCGTGGCGCGTCATCATGCTGCTGCGTCAGACGCAGAGGAGGAATGATGGGAGAGGGAGTGTCACATGATGCTCCCTCCTCCAGGTTTTCGTGGGCCCCGGGCGAAAGAGTCTCAGTGGACCCTTTAACACATCTAACCATTCATGATGCACAGATACAGCAGAGAAATTATAGATATAGATATAGTACAATGCCAAAAATGTCACTGACTTCTTACATTTCATGAGTGATATCTACTGTAAATTCTACAATAGCTCAGAAACCGGTGAATCCTCACAGCGCATAGTGCAGACCGGACAGTATAGTCCTCCATACAGTGTTATGGCACCACTATGTCCTCCATACAATATTATGGGCACCACATAGTCCTCCATACAGTATTATGAGCCCCATATAATGCTCCATACAAAATACTGGATCCCATATAATTCACCATAGAGAATACTGCCTGGTCCCCATGTAATGCCATATGCAGGCTGGACCCCATACAGAGGCCCCACAAGCCCGCTGCATCCTCTCCGGGGCCCCCACAAGCCGGCTGCATACCCCCGGGGCCCCCACAAGCCTGCAGCACCCCACCCCAGAGCCCCCACAAGCCTGCAGCATCCCCCCCAGAGACCCCACAAGCCTGCAGCATCCCCCCCAGAGCACCCACAAGCCCGCAGCATTCCCCCCTAGAGCACCCACAAGCCCGCAGAATCCCCCCCAGGGCCCCACAAGCCCACAGCATCCCCTTAGGGCCCCCACAATCCTGCAGCATCCCCCCATGGCCCCCACAAGCCCTGGACCGTTCCTGCATCACCACCAGTAAAGGTATTGAAGTTTACCCTTGTGTGTGTGCCTGTACTTCCTCTGGGACCGTCCTGCCGTCTCCCTCCTGCTTCCACCATCTTTCTACACCTCTACACTGCCCTGAGGCCTGCTCTACCTGTGGGGAGCCGTCCCATCATAGCTGCCCCTAACATCAGCCTCAGTGGACTGTCGCAGCGCTGGTAACCTCTTACCAGAATCCACAGGTGGCGTCACGACAAATTCCCCTATAAGCATTCCCCCCCTTTTGAGTGACCGCCCTGAGCCACGGACCGGGCCAGCCACCGTGATATCCCCCGGCAACCAGAGGCCCGGCTGCCGAGTGCCCCACGGCCCTGGGGGCGAGTCACTATGCACAGTGGTTCATGAATTAATATTCACAGTGACCCTCCATCCTGTGATTAAAAGGGTCCGTACATTTGACACCTCCGTCTGACTCCCACAGTCTCCTCCGCACAGATCGATATTAAGATGGCCACCGCAATGGCATGGGGAGTGCAGCGGTGAGTCCAGAGCGCAGCTCCTCGCTCTAAAATGCCCATCAGAAAGAAGAGGTCAGACATTTATTTTCTATGAGCGCTCTATTATCCTATTTATCAAACATCAGCACTACAAGAATCCGTCCTGAGCCGTGCTGGGATCTTTGAACGTGGGCCCCCGGGAGGATCGGGCCCCTCATGGTGGAGCAGATCACACTCATTATAATCCATCACTGATAGAAGATACATAAACAACAATACAGGATGATTGTAAAACAGTGAGGCAATATTTTATTGAGCCACCAAACACACAATAAACATATCGAACAGTCCCAGCAAATACCTAATATGGTGCAAATTACAGAGTCTCACCCTTCCGCTGACTCGCCGGGATTAAAGCAGCTGCCAATCTGAGGGGCTTATGGGGCTGACTACCCCCACCAATGGCACCCCCACCAAAGAGCACCCACAAAGAGGAGGTAACAACAAGCTTAGAAAGCTGACAGTCCATTGAGGTACGTGGCCAGGAGACCAGAAAGTTCCAACCTGGCTTCTCTGAACATATCCATGGAACTAGGTGATCGGAAGGTCCCGACTTGGCTTTTTCCGAGCATATTCACGAGTTCCAGGTGGCCGGAGTGTCCCAACCTGGCTACTCCAAACATCTCCATGGGACCAGGTGACTGGTGGGTCCCAACCTGGTTTTCCCAGATGTATCCATGGGTTCTGTGGTAGTCAATGGAGCAGATCTGTATTCCTCCAGCCAGGGCTGTGGTCCCTTAAGCTGGCATCCTGTAGAAACCAAATCTGTGTCCCTCTTAATGGATTCATGGTGTTCTGTAGAGCTGTCCCATAGAGTGTTCCTGGCAGTGGTTTTGTAAAAAGACTCCTTTATGTAGTTCACAACTGTCCTTCTTCATGACTTCATCCACAGGTCAAGAGAAAGGGGTGGTGTTACTAATTCCCATTACTGGAGCATCCACAGTTCATCCCCCAATGTTGACTTGCAAACATTGCAAACATTGAAGGATAAACTATAAATTCCGAAACAATGCAAGTCAACAAATTGCATGTACTTATAAAATGGTAATCAACATATTTAGCAAACATCCATTGTTCAAAGAGCCGGCGTCCCTGTATTGTAAAGATAACAGTACAATAAACCAGAAGAGTTGATATAAGAGGTAAATAACCATTTATCAATGAACAAATATCACCTCAACCTACAAGATGAGTCAACATTCAGACTCATGACAAAAGATTATGTGCGTTGACCAACCGAAGAAAGAAACACATAAATTCAATAGTTAATAATTCAGGCAATAGTCTATCATTCTGGGCCTATGGAATTTACATCTGGATAATTACGATTAAATGCTGTGTCGTCACAGGCCCCTTTAGTTTTAGGGACTGGCAGGGGTCCTTTACAGTTGCTCTCCCACTAGTTCATCCTTCTTTCCTTTACTCCATTTCAATAAAATATTTGGAAATATACAAAGTAAAAACTCAAATATAATTTTTTTTCTTACATTAAAACTTGATTTTATTAAAATAAACCCCCAAAAAACAAGAACAAAAAAACTAAACCTGATTAACATCGCAAAGAACAACAACCCAAACAGTACAACGATCACATGATTTATCCGGCACGAAAAACAGCATCAAGAATAAAATAGTAATAATTAATGGCAAAATTGTAGCTTTTGTTCATTTTGTCTCTATACTGCACGATAAACGCTGGAAAGAAAAAATATAAGAACCATTCCTGGGGTTTTGCCATTGAATGCTGGAAAAAATAAAAAAACATCAGCAGAATAGTTTTTTTATTAATCTCACGCAAAAGAAAAATGGAATAAAAATTATAAAAACTTTGTTCCCCAAAATGTTACCAGTGAATCCTATAGCTGCTCCGCATGGACCCAAACTGGTAAACTAAAAACACCTGCATGCCCCGTGTGTGTGTATGTATATATATATATATATATATACATACACATATATATATACTCCTCTGTACTATATACACGGCAGAGCTCACACACCACAACACGCTCCGCTGCGGCGCCACAAAAAGAGCGGACCTGGCTGCACACACACCTGCTCCTGTCACCTGTATACACGGTTGAAACCAGAAATTTACATACACTATATAAATGTTAGAACCCTCCTGTTTGTTTTTCCATCTTGTGTTTTGCGGTCATGTGACCATCTGCCTTTATATTCCAGCTCCGCCCTTTTGGCTGTGTTGGACTTCAGTGTTGTTTGACTGCTTTGCTAGCCAAGTGCTTCTGTGCCTTTCTCTGTCAGTTTGCTTGGTCCTTCTGGGACCTCTAGTACCTTTTTGTCAGTTTATCTTTTTGTGTTCTGTAACAACTTCTCTGTTTAGGAGATGTCCCATTTTTGTTCCAGTCCTTAGTTCTTTTAGGGACCCCTCTCCTTTATGCTATAGGTCTTCGTTCAGACTAGCCGAGGACTAAGGCGGGTCTGTTCGCTAGGAACAGGCAGCCCGCTACATCGTAGGGATTCAGCTTAGTCTTACTGTAGGGACAGCTTTCTCCCTTCTTTCCTTAGTACTTGTTTCAGATCATAACAATAAAAAGACACATCTGCATGTTTTTCTCAATATCTGACATGAAATCAGAATAAACCTTCCCGTTTTAGGTCAATTAGGATTACCATCATTTTTAAGATTTGCCAAATGCCAGAATAATAATAAGAGAGAGAGAGAATGTTTTAAAGCATTTTTATTACTTACTGCAAAGTCATAAGTTTACATACACTAATATTGCTATACCTTTAACAAATTCTGGACTGCCCATATGATGATGTCATGTGTTTGGAAACTTCTGATAGCTTTTTTGGCAACATCTCAGTTAATTAGAGACACACCAGTGGATGTATTTTAATGCACACCTGAAACACACTGCTTCTTTGTGTAGCATCATGGGAAAGTCTAAAGAAATCAACCAAGATATCAGGAAGAGAATTGTGGACTTGCACAAGTCTGGCTCATCCTTGGGTACAATTTCAAGATACCTGAAGGTGTCTCGTTAATCTGTACAAACAATTATATGCAAGTACAAACAAGATGGGAATGTCCAGCCATCATACCGCTCAGGAAGGAGACGGGTTCTGTGTCCCAGAGATGAACGTGCTTTGGTCCGATATGTGCATATCAAGGACAAAAGCAAAAGATCTTGTGAAGATGATAGGGGAAGCTGATAAGATTGTGTCAATATCCACAGTGAAATGAGTACTGTATCAATATAGGCTGAAAGGCCACTGTGCCAGGAAGAAGCCATTACTCCAAAAGAAAGATAAAAAAGCCAGATTAATGTTTGCAAATGCACACAGGAACAAAGACCTTAATTTTTGGAGACATGTCCCGTGGTCTGATGAAACTAAAATTGAACTTTTTGGGCATAGTGACCATCGTTACTTTTGTAAGGAAAAAGGAGAAGCTTGGAAGCCTAAGAACACCATCCCAACTGTGAAACACGGGGGAGGCAGCATCATGTGGGGTTGATTTCCTGTAGGAGGGACTGGCGATAGCGCCACTCACAGGCATCACGTGACCTCCCGGCTGCAGCCGGCTCTTTCTTCCGCTGATGTCACGTCAAATGAGGGGTGACATTAGAGTCGCGGACCCCGCGGTGGATGCTGGGCTGTGGGCGGGGGTTACCCCGCGCGTCCCACCCAGCATCCTCCGCGCCCCACTCCCAATGAATGAGGAGAGGGAAAGAGGGAAACTTTTGACTTAGCAGTAAGTAATAAAAATGTCCTAAAACATTCTCTCTCTCTCATTATTCTGGCATTTGGCAAATATTAAAAATGATGGTAATCCTAATTGTCCTAAAAAGGGAAAGGTTTATTCTGATTTCATGTCAGATATTGAGAAAAACCTGCAGATGTGTCTATTTATACAGTGTATGGAAACTTCTGATTTCAACTGTGTATATATATATATATATGTGTGTATAATATATACACGGCGAAGCTCACACACCACAACACCCACAGCAGAGGAACTGGCTGCACACACACCTGCTCCTGTCAGTGCTGTGAGCGCCCCTCATATCGCTGCTGGCTCCGCCCCTCATGTCGCTGCTGGCTCCGCCCCTCATATCACTGCTGGCTCCGCCCATCATATCTCTGCTGGCTCCGCCCCTCATATCGCTGCTGGCTCCGCCCTCATATCGCTGCTGGCTCCGCCCCTCATGACGCTGCTGGCTCCACCCCTCATATCGCTGCTGGCTCCGCCCCTCACATCGCTGCTGGCTCCGCCCATCAGCCGCTCTTTTCCTCAGCAATATGGAGACATCCGCACTGGTCAGAATCCTCGGGGGCGTGGCCTGTCACTGTAGTCACACAAGGATTGTCATGGAGATCTCAAGGGAAGGCAGGTGGGCGGGGCTTAGAGCAGGAAGTAGAAGCCGTGCAGTGTGATTGGCTCCTTACCTTCTGCCAGTAATGGAGCAGATATATGGCTCCTATATAATGGAGGGGGCTCAGGAGGGGTTCCCCACCCTAAAGGTCAGGGGATAAATAATACTGGACATGAGCGAGGGCAGGAGGACATTATTCTATATTGTAAGAAATCTGATTTCTTCTTTCCTCACAGTTTTTCCTGTGCAAGGCCACATGTATTGTGCGATAATCTGTGAATATGGGGGGATCTGCTCCTCACATCCACATCAATCCCCCCACGTCTGAGCTCTCCCTTACAGGGGTCTTCTGCTCTGCACATTGATGCCGTATCCATGGAGATGACATCATGGCCGGTACATGCGGATCTCCCCGATGGGACCCTCATGTATCTGGAGGACGAGGCGCTGCTGCTCCTCGGGGAGAGGGGGCACAATTCCTGTACACATGATACAGGGGCTTCTGCCATCTCTGGGCTGAGAATAATGCTGGCAGCGCGCAGTCTACATGATGTGAGGATTACAAGTCTGCAGTCACAGAGAGTCACACAGATGACTGCAGGCCTTCAGCTTCACACCGGACAATCCCTTTAAATACATGTATATTGGTCTAAAAATACTTTTTACTATTTCTCTTCATGTAACATTTGCTCTGTTCGGCCTTTACCAGCTTTTTGTTTCCCAGCAGCACATTGATGGCTGCAGAATGAGTTAACTTGAGATTCAGTCAGTGAGCTCCTTATGATGTGGAGTTTCCAGCTCTTTTATTTCTGCGATGATTTATGACTGCATCAGAGATCAGCCCAACTTTCATGCTGGTCTGTGAACATAATCAGCACAGAGAAGGTCAGAATGAGCTCACTGATAAATTCTCAGTGAGCTCATTCTGCAACTAGCAATGCAAAGGAAATAAAAAAGCCAAATTGTTTATGAAACGTTATTGAAAAAATATTTGTATGTATATATTTAGCCCAAAATGTCTGAGTGTCCATATCCTTAGTACCAGCACAGCTGAGGATTTGGTACAATCAGGGGCGTACATAGGAATCATGGGGCCCCATAGCAGAAGTTCTAATTGGGCCCCCCCCAACAAAAAAATTTAAAAATGTAAATAATTGTCGGAGTCACAGAAGAGCAGATCTCACAACCTTCCAACCTTTACATAGTAATTTTCCTCCTGCTGAAGTCCTAGATCCCTTTTTCATTGCCCATAAAGTGTGGTGCCAACAAAAGTGCCCCCCAAACACGGTATGATACCCCCATGGTGAATTCCTCCATATGCGCAGTATAATGACCCCACTGTACCCGACCTCAACTCCCAGGGTAAAGTATGATCCCCCAACTGCCCCACACCTCTCCACACTCCATAGAGTATAATGCACTCAGTATAAGACTCTCGCCATGGTCCTCCACACGGTATAAGACTCTCGCCATGGTTCTCCACACAGTATAAGGCACTCGCCATGGTCCTCCACGCAGTATAATGCACTCCCTCGTGGTCCTCCACGCAGTATAATGCAGTCCCTCGTGGTCCTCCATGCAGTATAATGCACTCCCACGTGGTCATCCACACAGTACAATGCACTCCCCGTGGTCCTCCACACAGTATAATGCACTCCCCCATGGTCCTCCACACAGTACAATGCACTCCCCCATGGTCCTTCACACAGTACAATGCACTCCCCCATGGTCCTCCACACAGTACAATGCACTCCCCCATGGTCCTCCACACAGTATAAGACACTCGCCATGGCTCCCCACTCAGTATAATGCACTTCTCCATGGTCCTGTACGCAGTATAATGCAGCCCCCCATAGGGTAAAATGCAGCCCCCCCCCCCCCACCCGTAGGGTAAAATGCAGCCCCCCCCACCCGTAGGGTAAAATGCAGCCCCAGTCCTCCAGTATTATCAGTACACACTGATTTAAAAAATAAATACATACTTACCGCTCCTCGTTCCCTGCTGCTTCAGTCTCTGCAGCTGATCACCTCAGCAGCTGCCAGCTCCACTGTCTGACACAGCGTGGCGCGTCATCATGCTGCTGCGTCAGACGCAGAGGAGGAATGATGGGAGAGGGAGTGTCACATGATGCTCCCTCCTCCAGGTTTTCGTGGGCCCCGGGCGAAAGAGTCTCAGTGGCCCCTTTAACACAGCCAACCATTCATGATGCACAGATACAGCAGAGAAATTATAGATATAGATATAGTACAATGCCAAACATTTCACTGACTTCTTACATTTCATGAGTGATATCTACTGTAAATTCTACAATAGCTCAGAAACCGGTGAATCCTCACAGCGCACAGTGCAGACCGGACAGTATAGTCCTCCATACAGTGTTATGGCACCACTAAGTCCTCCATACAATATTATGGGCACCACATAGTCCTCCATACAGTATTATGAGCCCCATATAATGCTCCATACAAAATACTGGATCCCATATAATTCACCATAGAGAATACTGCCTGGTCCCCATGTAATGCCATATGCAGGCTGGACCCCATACAGAGGCCCCACAAGCCCGCTGCATCCTCCCCGGGGCCCCCACAAGCCGGCTGCATACCCCCGGGGCCCCCACAAGCCTGCAGCACCCCCCCCAGAGCCCCCACAAGCCTGCAGCATCCCCCCCAGAGACCCCACAAGCCTGCAGCATCCCCCCCAGAGCACCCACAAGCCCGCAGCATTCCCCCCTAGAGCACCCACAAGCCCGCAGAATCCCCCCCAGGGCCCCACAAGCCCGCAGCATCCCCTTAGGGCCCCCACAAGCCTGCAGCATCCCCCCCGGGGCCCCCAGAAGCCCAGGACCGTACCTGCATCACCAACAGTAAAGGTATTGAAGTTTACCCTTGTGTGTGTGCCTGTACTTCCTCTGGGACCGTCCTGCCGTCTCCCTCCTGCTTCCACCATCTTTCTACACCTCTACACTGCCCTGAGGCCTGCTCCACCTGTGGGGAGCCGTCCCATCATAGCTGCCCCTAACATCAGCCTCAGTGGACTGTCGCAGCGCTGCTAACCTCTTACCAGAATCCACAGGTGGCGTCACGACAATTTCCCCTATAAGCATTCCCCCCCTTTTGAGTGACCGCCCTGGGCCACGGACCGGGCCAGCCACCGTGATATCCCCCGGCAACCAGAGGCCTGGCTGCCGAGTGCCCCACGGCCCTGGGGGCGAGTCACTATGCACAGTGGTTCATGAATTAATATTCACAGTGACCCTCCATCCTGTGATTAAAAGGGTCCGTACATTTGACACCTCCGTCTGACTCCCACAGTCTCCTCCGCACAGATCGATATTAAGATGGCCACCGCAATGGCATGGGGAGTGCAGCGGTGAGTCCAGAGCGCAGCTCCTCGCTCTAAAATGCCCATCAGAAAGAAGAGGTCAGACATTTATTTTCTATGAGCGCTCTATTATCCAATTTATCAAACATCAGCACTACAAGAATCCGTCCTGAGCCGTGCTGGGATCTTTGAACGTGGGCCCCCGGGAGGATCGGGCCCCTCATGGTGGAGCAGATCACACTCATTATAATCCATCACTGATAGAAGATACATAAACAACAACACAGGATGATTGTAAAACAGTGAGGCAATATTTTATTGAGCCACCAAACACACAATAAACATATCGAACAGTCCCAGCAAATACCTAATATGGTGCAAATTACAGAGTCTCACCCTTCCGCTGACTCGCTGGGATTAAAGCAGCTGCCAATCCGAGGGGCTTCTGGGGCTGACTACCCCCACCAATGGCACCCCCACCAAAGAGCACCCACAAAGAGGAGGTAACAACAAGCTTAGAAAGCTGACAGTCCATTGAGGTACGTGGCCAGGAGACCAGAAAGTTCCAACCTGGCTTCTCCGAACATATCCATGGAACTAGGTGACCGGAAGGTCCCGACTTGGCTTTTTCCGAGCATATTCACGAGTTCCAGGTGGCCGGAGTGTCCCAACCTGGCTACTCCAAACATCTCCATGGGACCAGGTGACTGGTGGGTCCCAACCTGGTTTTCCCAGATGTATCCATGGGTTCTATAGTAGTCAATGGAGCAGATCTGTATTCCTCCAGCCAGGGCTGTGGTCCCTTAAGCTGGCATCCTGTAGAAACCAAATCTATGTCCCTCTTAATGGATTCATGGTGTTCTGTAGAGCTGTCCCATACAGTGTTCCTGGCAGTGGTTTTGTAAAAAGACTCCTTTATGTAGTTCACAACTGTCCTTCTTCAAGACTTCATCCACAGGTCAAGAGAAAAGGGGTGGTGTTACTAATTCCCATTACTGGAGCATCCACAGTTCATCCCCCAATGTTGACTTGCAAACATTGCAAACATTGAAGGATAAACTATAAATTCCGAAACAATGCAAGTCAACAAATTGCATGGACTTCTAAAATGGTAATCAACATATTTAGCAAACATCCATTGTTCAAAGAGCCTGCGTCCCTGTATTGTAAAGATAACAGTACAATAAACCAGAAGAGTTGATATAAGAGGTAAATAACCATTTATCAATGAACAAATATCACCTCAACCTACAAGATGAGTCAACATTCGGACTAATGACAAAAGATCATGTGCGTTGACCAACCGAAGAAAGAAACACATAAATTTAATAGTTAATAATTCAGGCAATAGTCTATCATTCTGGGCCTATGGAATTTACATCTGGATAATTACGATTAAATGCTGTGTCGTCACAGGCCCCTTTAGTTTTAGGGACTGGCAGGGGTCCTTTACAGTTGCTCTCCCACTAGTTCATCCTTCTTTCCTTTACTCCGTTTCAATAAAATATTTGGAAATATACAAAGTAAAAACTCAAATATAATTTTTTTTCTTACATTAAAACTAGATTTTATTAAAATAAACCCCCAAAAAACAAGAACAAAAAAACTAAACCTGATTAACATCGCAGAGAACAACAATCCAAACTGTACAACGATCACATGATTTATCCGGCACGAAAAACAGCATCAAGAATAAAATAGTAATAATTAATGGCAAAATTGTAGCTTTTGTTCATTTTGTCTCTATACTGCACGATAAACGCTGGAAAGAAAAAATATAAGAACCATTCCCGGGGTTTTGCCATTGAATGCTGGAAAAAATAAAAAAACATCAGCAGAATTGTTTTTTTATTAATCTCACGCAAAAGAAAAATGGAATAAAAATTATAAAAACGTTGTCTGTTCCCCAAAATGTTACCAGTGAATCCTATAGCAGCTCCGCATGGACCCAAACTGGTAAACTAAAAACTCCTGCATGCCCCGTGTGTGTGTATGTATATATATATATATACATACACATATATATATACTCCTCTGTACTATATACACGGCAGAGCTCACACACCACAACACGCTCCGCTGCGGCGCCACAAAAAGAGCGGACCTGGCTGCACACACACCTGCTCCTGTCACCTGTATACACAGTTGAAACCAGAAATTTACATACACTATATAAATGTTAGAACCCTCCTGTTTGTTTTTTCCATCTTGTGTTTTGCGGTCACAAGACCATCTGCCTTTATATTCCAGCTCCGCCCTTTTGGCTGTGTTGGACTTCAGTGTTGTTTGACTGCTTTTCTAGCCAGGTGCTTCTGTGCCTTTCTCTGTCAGTTCGCTTGGTCCTTCTGGGACCTCTAGTACCTTTTTGTCAGTTTATCTTTTTGTGTTCTGTAACAACTTCTCTGTTTAGGAGATGTCCCATTTTTGTTCCAGTCCTTAGTTCTTTTTGGGACCCCTCTCCTTTATGCTATAGGTCTTCGTTCAGACTAGCCGAGGACTAAGGCGGGTCTGTTCGCTAGGAACAGGCAGCCGCTACATCGTAGGGATTCAGCTTAGTCTTACTGTAGGGATAGCTTTCTCCTTTCTTTCCTTAGTACTTGTTGCAGATCATAACAATAAAAAGACACATCTGCATGTTTTTCTCAATATCTGACATGAAATCAGAATAAACCTTCCCGTTTTAGGTCAATTAGGATTACCATAATTTTTAAGATTTGCCAAATGCCAGAATAATAAGAGAGAGAGAATGTTTTAAAGCATTTTTATTACTTACTGCAAAGTCATAAGTTTACATACACTAATATTGCTATACCTTTAAACAATTCTGGACTGCCCATATGATGATGTCATGTGTTTGGAAACTTCTGATAGTTTTTTTGGCAACATCTCAGTTAATTAGAGACACACCTGTGGATGTATTTTAATGCACACCTGAAACACACTGCTTCTTTGTGTAGCATCATGGGAAAGTCTAAAGAAATCAACCAAGATATCAGGAAGAGAATTGTGGACTTGCACAAGTCTGGCTCATCCTTGGGTACAATTTCAAGATACCTGAAGGTGCCTCGTTAATCTGTACAAACAATTATATGCAAGTACAAACAAGATGGGAATGTCCAGCCATCATACCGCTCAGGAAGGAGACGGGTTCTGTGTCCCAGACATGAACGTGCTTTGGTCCGATATGTGCATATCAAGGACAAAAGCAAAAGATCTTGTGAAGATGATAGGGGAAGCTGATAAGATTGTGTCAATATCCCCAGTGAAATGAGCACTGTATCAATATAGGCTGAAAGGCCACTGTGCCAGGAAGAAGCCATTACTCCAAAAGAAAGATAAAAAAGCCAGATTAATGTTTGCAAATGCACACAGGTACAAAGACCTTAATTTTTGGAGACATGTCCCGTGGTCTGATGAAACTAAAATTGAACTTTTTGGGCATAGTGACCATCGTTACTTTTGGAAGAAAAAAGGAGAAGCTTGGAAGCCTAAGAACACCATCCCAACTGTGAAACACGGGGGAGGCAGCATCATGTGGGGTTGATTTCCTGTAGAAGGGACTGGCGATAGCGCCACTCACAGGCATCACGTGACCTCCCGGCTGCAGCCGGCTCTTTCTTCCGCTGATGTCACGTCAAATGAGGCGTAACATTAGTGTCGCGGACCCCGCGGTGGATGCTGGGCTGTGGGCGGGGGTTACCCCGCGCGTCCCACCCAGCATCCTCCGCGCCCCACTCCCAATGAATGAGGAGAGGGAAAGAGGTAAACTATTGACTTAGCAGTAAGTAATAAAAATGTCCTAAAACATTCTCTCTCTCTCATTATTCTGGCATTTGGCAAATATTAAAAATGATGGTAATCCTAATTGACCTAAAAAGGGAAAGGTTTATTCTGATTTCATGTCAGATATTGAGAAAAACCTGCAGATGTGTCTATTTATACAGTGTATGGAAACTTCTGATTTCAACTGTGTGTATATATATATATATATATATATATATATATATATATATATATGTGTGTATATTATATACACGGCGAAGCTCACACACCACAACACCCACAACAGAGGAACTGGCTGCACACACACCTGCTCCTGTCAGTGCTGTGAGCGCTCCTCATATCGCTGCTGGCTCCGCCCCTCATATCGCTGCTGGCTCCGCCCCTCATATCTGTTAGAACCTTGCTGTTAGGTTTTTTTTCCTTTGCTGGTCACATGACCTTGTTGGCCTATTTAGTCCTGCTCCGCCCTTCTGGCTTTGCTGGACTTCATTGTATATCTACTTTCTAGCTAGCCTGTGCTCTGTATCTAACTCTGTTAGTTTGCTTGGTCTACGGACCTCTATGTTCTATCTATTTTGTTTGTTCGTCTGTCTGCTACTATTTCTGTTAGGAGGTGTCCCATATTCCTCCCAGTCCTTAGTACTTGTAGGGATTCCCTCCCCACATCTATAGGTCTTCGTACAGACTAGATTAGGACTTTAGCAGGTCTGATCGCAGGATCAGGTTCCCTGTTACATCGTAGGGATTCAGCTGAGTCTCATAGTAGGGACAGATCTCCTCTCTTTCCTTAGCTTTGGTAGCAGAACATAACAGTAAGTCCAGCCAGCAAATTCTCTAAGGAAAGATTTTTCTGTTCCATCATGGTGTCGGTTCAGGATTTGGCTCATCGCCTGCAGGGACTCTCTCTGGATGTGGCCGAGCTCCGTCAGCACGTGAGTAACTGTCCTGGAGCACATTTCTTGGAGCCTAAGGTATGTTTGCCGGATTTGTTTTTTGGTGAACACCGAGAATTTTTTTCATTTAAAAATGCTTGCTTATTGTATTTTCGTTTGAGACCTAAGTCCTCTGGGGATGAATCCCAGCGCGTAGGGTTCATAATGTCACTTTTGCGCAAAGAGCCTCAGGAGTGGGCCTTTTCTTTGCAACCTAGTGATTCATGCTTCAGATCAGTGGATAGTTTTTTTTCTGCTTTGGGACTATTATATGATGATCCTGACCGTGTCGCATCAGCTGAGACTGAATTGAATTACGATATTGGTAATCGGGAATTATTGGCTATTAAACTCGCATTTGAACACTGGCGCCACTTCTTGGAAGGTGCGGAATTTCCCGTTCAGGTTCTTACGGATCATAAAAATCTGATATATCTTGATGCTGCCAAGCGCCTGAATGCCCGTCAGGCTAGGTGGGCACTGTTTTTCTCGCGGTTTAATTTCTCCGTTACTTACATCCCTGGTACTAAGAATGTTAAGGCGGATGCCTTGTCTCGCAGTTTTTCTCCCATAGTCGGTGCTGAGAAAGAGGAAAACATTTTACAAGAAGGTGTTGTGATAGCTGCTTTAGACTCCGTTTTGGAAGATGAGATTCTTAAAGCTCAGGAGAATGCCCCATCTAACACTCCTCATGGGAGGTTGTTTGTGCCTGAGACCTTTAGGAGAGATTTGTTTGTTGAGTGTCACGAATCTCGGTTGGCAGGTCATCCCGGAATCTCTGAGACCAAGAGACTGGTGGGTCGCAGTTTTTGGTGGCCTGGATGGCAGAAGGAAGTCATTAAGTGGGTGCGCCAATGTACTATATGTGCTAGATCTAAGTCCTCACATACTCCTGCTGCGGGGTTGCTTTGTCCTTTGGAGGTCCCCAGTGCTCCTTGGACACATTTGGCTATGGACTTTATAACTGACCTTCCCCCCTCTGAGGGTTTTACTGTCATCTGGGTGGTCGTGGACCGCTTTAGCAAGATGTGTCACTTGGTTCCCTTCGTCAAACTGCCCTGCGCTAAAACTCTCGCTAAGGCCTTTGTCAAGGAAATTGTCAGACTTCATGGCGTTCCTACTGACATTGTTTCTGATAGGGGTCCTCAGTTCGTGGCTCGTTTTTGGCGTGCCTTTTGTGACAGGTTAGGAATTCATTTGTCGTTTTCGTCCGGATATCATCCTGAATCTAATGGCCAGACAGAAAGGAAAAACCAGGATGTTGAGCAGTTCTTGCGTTGTTTTGTGGCAGACAATCAAGAGGGGTGGTCTGAGTTTCTGCCACTTGCCGAATTTGCTCTGAACAATCATACATCTTCTTCTGCTGGTTGTTCGCCTTTTTTTTGTTGTTCTGGGAGACATCCGTCGTTTGGGTCGTTCTCCAAGTTGGGATCTGCCGTGCCTGAGGAGGAGAATTGTTCCGGTGATTTGGAAAGAGTTTGGACGGATGTGCGTGGTAATCTTCAGGAGGCCAACAGAAAATCTAAAGACTACTTTGATAGGAAACGACAGGAGGTTTTGTTCGCTGTTGGTGACATGGTTTGGTTGTCCTCTAGGAATCTGCGGTTGAGGATTCCTTCTAAGAAATTGGGTCCCAAGTTTGTAGGGCCCTTTAAGGTGCTTCAGGTTGTCAACCAATCTGCTGTTAGGTTGGAGGTTCCTACCTCCTGGAGAATTAATCCGGTCTTTCATGTCTCTCTGTTAAAAAAAGCTGTTGTGTCGGATGGTGACGCCTCTGCCTCTGTTCCTCCGGTGGTGGAGGACGGGGAATATGAAATTTCTCGCATCCTTGACTCTAGACGGTATAGAGGTAGTTTGCAGTATCTTGTGGCCTGGAAAGGTTTCGGACCCGAGGATAACTCTTGGGTGAGGTCAGATGATGTTTCCGCGTCCAGACTTATCAGAGCGTTTCACAGGAGATTTCCTGATAAGCCTGGTCCTAGGGGATCCGGAGGATCCTCTTAGAAGGGGGGGTACTGTTAGAACCTTGCTGTTAGGTTTTTTTTCCTTTGCTGGTCACATGACCTTGTTGGCCTATTTAGTCCTGCTCCGCCCTTCTGGCTTTGCTGGACTTCATTGTATATCTACTTTCTAGCTAGCCTGTGCTCTGTATCTAACTCTGTTAGTTTGCTTGGTCTACGGACCTCTATGTTCTATCTATTTTGTTTGTTCTTCTGTCTGCTACTATTTCTGTTAGGAGGTGTCCCATATTCCTCCCAGTCCTTAGTACTTGTAGGGATTCCCTCCCCACATCTATAGGTCTTCGTACAGACTAGATTAGGACTTTAGCAGGTCTGATCGCAGGATCAGGTTCCCTGTTACATCGTAGGGATTCAGCTGAGTCTCATAGTAGGGACAGATCTCCTCTCTTTCCTTAGCTTTGGTAGCAGAACATAACAATATCGCTGCTGGCTCCGTCCCTCATATCGCTGCTGGCTCCGCCTCTCATATCGCTGCTGGCTCCGCCCCTCATATCGCTGCTGGCTCCGCCCCTCATATCGCTGCTGGCTCCGCCCCTCATATCGCTGCTGGCTCCGCCCCTCATATCGCTGCTGGCTCTGCCCCTCATATCGCTGCTGGCTCTGCCCCTCATATCGCTGCTGGCTCCGCCCCTCATATCGCTGCTGGCTCCGCCCCTCATATCGCTGCTGGCTCCGCCCATCATATCGCTGCTGGCTCCGCCCATCATATCGCTGCTGGCTCTGCCCCTCATATCGCTGCTGGCTCCGCCCATCATATCGCTGCTGGCTCCGCCCCTCATATCGCTGCTGGCTCCGCTCCTCATATCGCTGCTGGCTCCGCCCATCATATCGCTGCTGGCTCCGCCCCTCATATCGCTGCTGGCTCTGCCCCTCATATCGCTGCTGGCTCCGCCCATCATATCGCTGCTGGCTCTGCCCCTCATATCGCTGCTGGCTCCGCCCCTCACATCGCTGCTGGCTCCGCCCATCAGCCGCTCACAGTCCTCAGCAATATGGAGATGTCCGCACTGATCAGAATCCTCGGGGGCGTGGCCTGTCACTGTAGTCACACAAGGGTTGTCATGGAGATCTCAAGGGAAGGCAGGTGGGCGGGGCTTAGAGCAGGAAGTAGAAGCCGTGCAGTGTGATTGGCTCCTTACCTTCTGCCAGTAATGGAGCAGATATATGGCTCCTATATAATGGAGGGGGCTCAGGAGGGGTTCCCCACCCAAAAGGTCAGGGGATAAATAATACTGGACATGAGCGAGGGCAGGAGGACATTATTCTATATTGTAAGAAATCTGATTTCTTCTTTCCTCACAGTTTTTCCTGTGCAAGGCCACATGTATTGTGCGATAATCTGTGAATATGGGGGGGATCTGCTCCTCACATCCACATCAATCCCCCCACGTCTGAGCTCTCCCTTACAGGGGTCTTCTGCCGTATCCATGGAGATGACATCATGGCCGGTACATGCGGATCTCCCCGATGGGACCCTCATGTATCTGGAGGACGAGGCACTGCTGCTCCTCGGGGAGAGGGGGCACAATTCCTGTACACATGATACAGGGGCTTCTGCCATCTCTGGGCTGAGAATAATGCTGGCAGCGCGCAGTCTACATGATGTGAGGATTACAAGTCTGCAGTCACAGAGAGTCACACAGATGACTGCAGCCTTCAGCTTCACACCGGACAATCCCTTTAAATACATGTATATTGGTCTAAAAATACTTTTTACTATTTCTCTTCATGTAACATTTGCTCTGTTCGGCCTTTACCAGCTTTTTGTTTCCCAGCAGCACATTGATGGCTGCAGAATGAGTTAACTTGAGATTCAGTCAGTGAGCTCCTTACGAAGTGGAGTTTCCAGCTCTTTTATTTCTGCGATGATTTATGACTGCATCAGAGATCAGCCCAACTTTCATGCTGGTCTGTGAACATAATCAGCACAGAGAAGGTCAGAATGAGCTCACTGATAAATTCTCAGTGAGCTCATTCTGCAACTAGCAATGCAAAGGAAATAAAAAAGCCAAATTGTTTATGAAACGTTATTGAAAAAATATTTGTATGTATATATTTAGCCCAAAATGTCTGAGTGTCCATATCCTTAGTACCAGCACAGCTGAGGATTTGGTACAATCAGGGGCGGACATAGGAATCATGGGGCCCCATAGCAGAAGTTCTAATTGGGCCCCCCCCCCAACAAAAATATGTAAAAATGTAAATAATTGTCGGGGTCGCAGAAGATCAGATCTCACAACCTTCTAGCCTTTACATAGTAATTTTCCTCCTGCTGAAGTCCTAGATCCCTTTTTCATTGCCCATACAGTGTGGTGCTAACAAAAGTGCCCCCCAAACACGGTATGATACCCCCATGGTGAATTCCTCCATATGCGCAGTATAATGACCCTACTGTACCCCACCTCAACTCACAGGGTAAAGTATGACACCAACACAGTATGATCCCCCAACTGCCCCACACCTCTCCACACTCCATAGAGTACAATGCACTCGCCATGGTCCTCCACACAGTATAAGACTTTCGCCATGGTCCTCCACACAGTATAAGGCACTCGCCATGGTCCTCCACGCAGTATAATACACTCCCCATGGTCCTCCACGCAGTATAATGCACTCCATCGTGGTCCTCCACGCAGTATAATGCACTCCCTCGTGGTCCTCCACACAGTACAATGCACTCCCCCATGGTCCTCCACACAGTACAATGCACTCCCCCATGGTCCTCCACACAGTACAATGTACTCCCCCATGGTCCTCCACACAGTATAAGACACTCGCCATGGTTCTCCACTCAGTATAATGCATTCCCCCATGGTCCTGTACGCAGTATAATGCAGCCCCCCATAGGGTAAAATGCAGCCCCCCCACCCATAGGGTAAAATGCAGCCCCAGTCCTCCAGTATTATCAGTACACACTGATTTAAAAATAAATACATACTTACCGCTCCTCGTTCCCCGCTGCTTCAGTCTCTGCAGCTGATCACCTCAGCAGCTGCCAGCTCCACTGTCTGACACAGCGTGGCGCGTCATCATGCTGCTGCGTCAGACGCAGAGGAGGAATGATGGGAGAGGGAGTGTCACATGATGCTCCCTCCTCCAGGTTTTCGTGGGCCCCGGGCGAAAGAGTCTCAGTGGCCCCTTTAACACATCCAACCATTCATGATGCACAGATACAGCAGAGAAATTATAGATATAGATATAGTACAATGCCAAAAATGTCACTGACTTCTTACATTTCATGAGTGATATCTATTGTAAATTCTACAATAGCTCAGAAACCAGGGAATCCTCACAGCGCACAGTGCAGACCGGACAGTATAGTCCTCCATACAGTGTTATGGCACCACTAAGTCCTCCATACAATATTATGGGCACAACATAGTCCTCCATACAGTATTATGAGCCCCATATAATGCTCCATACAAAATACTGGATCTCATATAATTCACCATAGAGAATACTGCCTGGTCCCCATGTAATGCCATATGCAGGCTGGACCCCATACAGAGGCCCCACAAGCCCCCCACAAGCCTGCAGCATCCCCCCCAGAGCCCCCACAAGCCTGCAGCATCCCCCCCCAGAGCACCCACAAGCCGGCAGCATCCCCCCCAGAGCACCCACAAGCCCGCTGCATCCCCCCCAGAGCACCCACAAGCCCGATGCATCCCCCCCAGGGCCCCGACAAGCCTGCTGCATCCCCCCGGGGCCCCCACGAGCCTGCAGCACACCCCCCCAGAGCTCCCACAAGCTCGCAGTATCCCCCAAGGGCCCCCACAAGCCCACAGCATCCCCCCCCAGGGCCCCCACAAGCCCACAGCAACCCCCCCCAGAGCACCCACAAGCCCACAGCAACCCCCCCAGAGCACCCACAAGCCCGCAGCATTCCCCCCTAGAGCACCCACAAGCCCGCAGAATCCCCCCCAGGGCCCCACAAGCCCACAGCATCCCCTTAGGGCCCCCACAAGCACGCATTATCCCTGCATTATTCCCCAGAGCCCCCTAAGATCTCCACAAGCATTAATTAACCCCACCAGACTGCCCTCCAGCATTAACCCCCCCAAATCCCTCACTCGCAAGTATCAAGCCCCCTCACCCCAAAAACAACAAGAAGAAAAGACATCAGACCAGCAATTAATAGAACAATCTCCTGTTTCTCAGCTTAGGATACTGACCTCCTCCTGCAGCTTCACCGGCAGCTCTGTCTCTGCATGAGACTCTGGCATCTGGTGCTGAATTAGAACACGCCCCCGGAAATGACATCATACCTGGAAGGATCCCATACATTCTAGCGTCTAGGGCACCGGAAGAGGTAAGTATTGTGTCGGCCGGTGCCCTGAGCAGGCGGGGGTGGCCCATGGCGCGCCGGGATGCCCGACGGCGAGTAAGCCCCCCGCCTGCTCAGGGCCCCTCCGCTTGCCTGGGTGCAGGAGGGGGACCCGATGCGGGGGTACACAGTGCAGGCGACTGCTATGGGGCCCCCCCAGCTCACGGGCCCCATAGCAGTCGCGTGGCCTGCCGCCATTGGCGGGACGCCACTGGGTACAATGGTGTCTGGCCTGGACAATCCTCTGTAAGGGAAACCAAGTCCAAACTGATAGATTTTCCCAGCACTGATACATTGTAGCAAACGGTCAGGACAGGAGGGGGATCGTCTAGACTGAATACCATTGTAATAAATGCTCCGCTGCTGTCAGGATTAGATTTTTTTCAGGTTCTGGATATTAACAAGAATGATTATATTCTCAGACAACAAGCAGAGATCTTACAAATGGCAGAAAAGTTGAATAATCCTTCATTGCGGAGAGGAGAACTTTCCTCCTGTATCCGGCGGATCGTCCTGTGGCTGAGAACAGTCTTTGCGGAGCGATTCCTCCCTATGAGGGGAACGTCGGCGCGGTGGAGCTGCTGTATCAGCCACGGAGGGGAATGAAGAGCAAGAAAGATTTATCCCTCATCCTGGAGGATCCGGAACTGAAGACTGCGGAGATCAAAGCTGAAGGTGAAGCCACATGTGATCTGTATACATCGGCAGAGGGGTCGTCACATGAGGAAATCCCCCATATATATGGAGATGGCGATCTGTGGGGGCCGGACACAGAATGGGTGTGTGGTGTAACCAAAGAGAACACTAAGTCAGCACAGGAGCTGTGTACACAAAACGGAAGCCTTCTGCAAAGTTACTTTATTCTCTTTATCCCCTTCCCGACATCCGCAGAATTTAAGTGTCGCAATTCCAATGAGTTGTGGATTTTTGGTTCAAGTTGCCCAACGGGACCAAAAAATAATGTGATAGAAAAGGATTAAAATTGAAATTTATATATATAAAAAAAATCCTTTTAAATTTCCTACCTCCATTTGTCAATACAAAGCAACACTAAACGATTATATATATATATATATTTATTTAGTATTGACACACTGACAAATCATAAATATATTAACCCCTACAGCAAATGCCCAACAGCAAAGATAATCTAAACACCCAATTTTTTTTTCTTTTTGGGTAATTTTACCTCCCAAAAAATGCATCAAAAAGAGATGAAAAGTTTGTAGACAGCAGAGAATGGCATCAATAACCCCCGCAGGTCGGCGAGCAGAAAGCGAACCTCGCACAGATTCATCAGCAGAAACATGGAACAGATGCAGGGTCTCACAAAATGGTGACACAATACCGGGTTATTTATTACTGTTTGGTGACACCATAATACGGCAATTCTGGCTTCTTAATTTATTTTTCCGCTATTTAACGTGCGGTTTAAATAATTTGGGCTTTGATAGGTCGGACTTTTACAGACACGACAATATAAAATGTTTCTTTTTTAATTTCTTTATTTTTACCTCGGAAAATAGGGGTGATTTAACATTTTTGTTTATTTTTTTTCCTTTATAAAACTTTTTCTTTTTTTTCCATTTTTACTTTCTTTTTTTATGTCCCCTTAGGGCACTTGAACCTGCGATCTCTTGACTGCTTATTCTATATACAGTAATCCTCTAGTAATGCAGTGTACAGTTTATAAGATTAAGTCCAGACTGTGGATGAACTTCACAGGAGTACCAAGATGGCAGCCATGCAGGCCTTCACCATTCCCCTGACTGCCATTGTCATCCATTTCCTGGCGATAGCTCAATATAAATGCCGCTGTTGGCTCAGGTGGCCACAGTCTACTCAAGTCGCTGCTGTCGGCTCAGGTCACCGCTGTTCTGGGCTGGCTGGCAAATTGCACACAGTAGCAACCCATCCTTACTGAGTTTTATCTGTGGCTGATTCATAAAGTGAGTAAAGGTTACAAAGCTTTAAAAAGACAAAGCCGGTGTTATGATGTAATAGTTGAGGTCAAATGCCGACTAGATTCTCATCCACTTCTATCAGTGGGCTACTCAGAGAGGTGTCTGAGACTCTAGCCAGCATGTGACCAGGCTCGGACTGGCCTGCTGGGGAATTCCCCGGTGGGCTCCACTGCAGGGCCAGCACTGACAAGAGAAGGAAGGCTCCTCACACTCCTACCCTAGCACAGCTATGCACTTATCTATACATCGTATGCTGTGTGTGTGGGGGTGTGTGGTTTGACTTGTCTATATACCGTATGCTGTGTGTGGGGGGGACTTGTCTATATACTGTATGCTGTGTGTGTGGGGGGGACTTGTCTATATACCGTATGCTGTGTGTGGGGGACTTGTCTATATACCGTATGCTGTGTGTGGGGGACTTGTCTATATACTGTATGCTGTGTGGGGGGGACTTGTCTATATACCGTATGCTGTGTGTGGGGGACTTGTCTATATACTGTATGCTGTGTGGGGGGACTTGTATATATACCGTATGCTGTGTGTGTGGGACTTGTCTATATACCGTATGCTGTGTATGGTGGACTTGTCTATATACCGTATGCTGTGTGGGGGAATTGTCTATATACCGTATGCTGTGTGTGGGGGGACTTGTCTATATACTGTATGCTGTGTATGGGGGACTTGTCTATATACCGTATGCCAGGGCTCGACAAACCCAGGCGCCTGGTCGCCAGTGGCGCCTAGAAAATGTTGCCTGGTGCTTGAGGAGTTGAGGAGTTGAGAAGAAAAAAAAATACTCTCAATCCAATCCCACCTCCTGCACGGAGTCATCCAATCGGAGGAAGCAGGGACAGTATCGCTCAGGCCGCCTTCTCCACTTTGCTCCGCCCCCCTTATGCTCCGGGACTGGACAGGGAGAGTTGGGTTACGGGGGAAGGATCGCTGTGGCCGGGGGCCCGTTCTCATCTCCCGCTACCTGTGTAAGTACATACAAAGGCCGTGCTCCCCGGGGAGACGCCGTGTGTGAGGTTTTTTTTTTGTTAAATTAAAAACCAAGTTTGCTTAAAAAAAATTCTGGCTCCTAAATTTTTTGGCTGGCTCCTAGATTCTGTACAACTTTGTCGACCCCTGCCGTATGCTGTGTATGGGGGACTTGTCTATATACCGTATGCTGTGTGTGGGGGACTTGTCTATATACCGTATGCTGTGTGGGGGGGACTTGTCTATATACCGTATGCTGTGTGTGGGGGACTTGTCTATATACCGTATGCTGTGTGTGGGGGACTTGTCTATATACCGTATGCTGTGTGTGGGGGGACTTGTCTATATACTGTATGCTGTGTGTGGGGGACTTGTCTATATACTGTATGCTGTGTGGGGGGGACTTGTCTATATACTGTATGCTGTGTGGGGGGGACTTGTCTATATACTGTATGCTGTGTGGGGGGACTTGTCTATATACTGTATTCTGTGTGTGGGGGACTTGTCTATATACTGTATGCTGTGTGGGGGGACTTGTCTATATACCGTATGCTGTGTGGGGGACTTGTCTATATACCGTATGCTGTGTGAGGGGGACTTGTCTATATACCGTATGCTGTGTGGGGGGGACTTGTCTATATACTGTATGCTGTGTGGGGGGACTTGTCTATATACTGTATTCTGTGTGTGAGGGACTTGTCTATATACTGTATGCTGTGTGGGGGGACTTGTCTATATACTGTATGCTGTGTATGGGGGACTTGTCTATATACTGTATGCTGTGTGTGGGGGACTTGTCTATATACCGTATGCTGTGTGTGGGGGCTTGTCTATATACTGTATTCTGTGTGTGGGGGACTTGTCTATATACCGTATGCTGTGTGGGGGGGACTTGTCTATATACCGTATGCTGTGTGTGGGGGACTTGTCTATATACCGTATGCTGTGTATGGGGGACTTGTCTATATACCGTATGCTGTGTGGTGGGGTCTTGTCTATATACTGTATGCTGTGTGTGGGGGACTTGTCTATATACCGTATGCTGTGTGGTGGGGTCTTGTCTATATACCGTATGCTGTGTGTGGGGGACTTGTCTATATACCGTATGCTGTGTGTGGGGGACTTGTCTATATACCGTATGCTGTGTATGGGGGACTTGTCTATATACCGTATGCTGTGTGTGGGGGACTTGTCTATATACCGTATGCTGTGTATGGGGGACTTGTCTATATACCGTATGCTGTGTATGGGGGACTTGTCTATATACTATATGCTGTGTGTGGGGGACTTGTCTATATACCGTATGCTGTGTGTGGGGGACTTGTCTATATACCGTATGCTGTGTGTGGGGGACTTGTCTATATACCGTATGCTGTGTATGGGGGACTTGTCTATATACTGTATGCTGTGTGTGGGGGACTTGTCTATATACCGTATGCTGTGTGTGGGGGCTTGTCTATATACTGTATTCTGTGTGTGGGGGACTTGTCTATATACCGTATGCTGTGTGGGGGGGACTTGTCTATATACCGTATGCTGTGTGTGGGGGGGACTTGTCTATATACCGTATGCTGTGTGGGGGGACTTGTCTATATACTGTATTCTGTGTGTGGGGGACTTGTCTATATACCGTATGCTGTGTGGGGGGTACTTGTCTATATACCGTATGCTGTGTGGGGGGGACTTGTCTATATACCGTATGCTGTGTGGGGGGACTTGTCTATATACTGTATTCTGTGTGTGGGGGACTTGTCTATATACCGTATGCTGTGTGGGGGGACTTGTCTATATAATGTATGCTGTGTGGGGGGGACTTGTCTATATACCGTATGCTGTGTGGGGGACTTGTCTATATACTGTATGCTGTGTGGGGGGGACTTGTCTATATACCGTATGCTGTGTGTGGGGGACTTGTCTATATACCGTATGCTGTGTGGGGGGCTTGTCTATATACCGTATGCTGTGTGTGGGGGAGTTGTCTATATACTGTATGCTGTGTGTGGGGGACGTGTCTATATACTTTATGCTGTGTATGGGGGACTTGTCTATATACCGTATGCTGTGTGTGGGGGACTTGTCTATATACTGTATGCTGTGTGTGGGGGACTTGTCTATATACCGTATGCTGTGTATGGGGGACTTGTCTATATACTGTATGCTGTGTGTGGGGGACTTGTCTATATACCGTATGCTGTGTGTGGGGGACTTGTCTATATACTGTATTCTGTGTGTGGGGGACTTGTCTATATACTGTATGCTGTGTGGGGGGACTTGTCTATATACTGTATTCTGTGTGTGGGGGACTTGTCTATATACTGTATGCTGTGTGGGGGGACTTGTCTATATACCGTATGCTGTGTGGGGGACTTGTCTATATACCGTATGCTGTGTGAGGGGGACTTGTCTATATACCGTATGCTGTGTGGGGGGGACTTGTCTATATACTGTATGCTGTGTGGGGGGACTTGTCTATATACTGTATTCTGTGTGTGAGGGACTTGTCTATATACTGTATGCTGTGTGGGGGGACTTGTCTATATACTGTATGCTGTGTATGGGGGACTTGTCTATATACTGTATGCTGTGTGTGGGGGACTTGTCTATATACCGTATGCTGTGTGTGGGGGCTTGTCTATATACTGTATTCTGTGTGTGGGGGACTTGTCTATATACCGTATGCTGTGTGGGGGGGACTTGTCTATATACCGTATGCTGTGTGTGGGGGACTTGTCTATATACCGTATGCTGTGTGGTGGGGTCTTGTCTATATACTGTATGCTGTGTGTGGGGGACTTGTCTATATACCGTATGCTGTGTGGTGGGGTCTTGTCTATATACCGTATGCTGTGTGTGGGGGACTTGTCTATATACCGTATGCTGTGTGTGGGGGACTTGTCTATATACCGTATGCTGTGTATGGGGGACTTGTCTATATACCGTATGCTGTGTGTGGGGGACTTGTCTATATACCGTATGCTGTGTATGGGGGACTTGTCTATATACCGTATGCTGTGTATGGGGGACTTGTCTATATACTATATGCTGTGTGTGGGGGACTTGTCTATATACCGTATGCTGTGTGTGGGGGACTTGTCTATATACCGTATGCTGTGTGTGGGGGACTTGTCTATATACCGTATGCTGTGTATGGGGGACTTGTCTATATACTGTATGCTGTGTGTGGGGGACTTGTCTATATACCGTATGCTGTGTGTGGGGGCTTGTCTATATACTGTATTCTGTGTGTTGGGGACTTGTCTATATACCGTATGCTGTGTGGGGGGGACTTGTCTATATACCGTATGCTGTGTGTGGGGGGGACTTGTCTATATACCGTATGCTGTGTGGGGGGACTTGTCTATATACTGTATTCTGTGTGTGGGGGACTTGTCTATATACCGTATGCTGTGTGGGGGGTACTTGTCTATATACCGTATGCTGTGTGGGGGGGACTTGTCTATATACCGTATGCTGTGTGGGGGGACTTGTCTATATACTGTATTCTGTGTGTGGGGGACTTGTCTATATACCGTATGCTGTGTGGGGGGACTTGTCTATATAATGTATGCTGTGTGGGGGGGACTTGTCTATATACCGTATGCTGTGTGGGGGACTTGTCTATATACTGTATGCTGTGTGGGGGGGACTTGTCTATATACCGTATGCTGTGTGTGGGGGACTTGTCTATATACCGTATGCTGTGTGGGGGGCTTGTCTATATACCGTATGCTGTGTGTGGGGGAGTTGTCTATATACTGTATGCTGTGTGTGGGGACTTGTCTCTTGTCTATATACTGTATGCTGTGTGGGGGGGACGTGTCTATATACTTTATGGTGTGTATGGGGGACTTGTCTATATACCGTATGCTGTGTGTGGGGGACTTGTCTATATACTGTATGCTGTGTGTGGGGGACTTGTCTATATACCGTATGCTGTGTATGGGGGACTTGTCTATATACTGTATGCTGTGTGTGGGGGACTTGTCTATATACCGTATGCTGTGTGTGGGGGACTTGTCTATATACCGTATGCTGTGTGTGGGGGACTTGTCTATATACCGTATGCTGTGTATGGGGGACTTGTCTATATACCGTATGCTGTGTGTGGGGGACTTTTCTATATACCGTATGCTGTGTGTGGGGGACTTGTCTATATACCGTATGCTGTGTATGGGGGACTTGTCTATATACCGTATGCTGTGTGTGGGGGACTTGTCTATATACTGTATGCTGTGTGTGGGGGACTTGTCTATATACCGTATGCTGTGTGTGGGGGCTTGTCTATATACTGTATTCTGTGTGTGGGGGACTTGTCTATATACCGTATGCTGTGTGGGGGGGACTTGTCTATATACTGTATGCTGTGTGTGGGGGGGACTTGTCTATATACCGTATGCTGTGTGTGGGGGACTTGTCTATATACTGTATGTTGTGTGTGGGGGACTTGTCTATATACCGTATGCTGTGTGTGGGGGACTTGTCTATATACCGTATGCTGTGTAGGGGACTTGTCTATATACTGTATGCTGTGTGTGGGGGACTTGTCTGTATACCGTATGCTGTGTGTGGGGGACTTGTCTATATACCGTATGCTGTGTGGGGGACTTGTCTATATACCGTATGCTGTGTGGGGGGACTTGTCTATATACTGTATGCTGTGTGGGGGGGACGTGTCTATATACTTTATGCTGTGTGTGGGGGACTTGTCTGTATACCGTATGCTGTGTGGGGGACTTGTCTATATACTGTATGCTGTGTGTGGGGGACTTGTCTATATACCGTATGCTGTGTGTGGGGGACTTGTCTATATACCGTATGCTGTGTGTGGGGGACTTGTCTATATACCGTATGCTGTGTGTGGGGGTCTTGTCTATATACCGTATGCTGTGTGGTGGGGGAGGGGGTGCTGGACTTGGTTCTCTTTGCTATATGTGGGGGAGCGGAGACCTGGATAAATATGCTATACATGGAGGAGGGGATCTTGGCTATATACTTTGTGTGGGGGAGCGGAGACCTGGATAAATATGCTATACATGGAGGAGGGGATCTTGGCTATATACTTTGTGTGGGGGAGCGGGGACCTGGCTATATACTTTGTGTGGGGGAGGGAGACCTGGATAAATATGCTATACATGGAGGAGGGGACCTTGGCTATATACTTTGTGTGGGGGAGGGAGACCTGGATAAATATGCTATACATGGAGGAGGGGACCTGGCTATATACTTTGTGTGGGGGAGCGGGGAGCTTGGCTATATACTTTGTGTGGGGGAGCGGGGACCTGGCTATATACTTTGTGTGGGGGAGCGGGAACCTGGCTATATACTTTGTGTGGGGGAGCGGGGACCTGGCTATATACTGTGTGTGGGGGAGCGGGGATCTTGGCTATATACTGTGTGTGGGGGAGCGGGGATCTTGGCTATATACTTTGTGTGGGGGAGCGGGGACCTGGCTATATACTTTGTGTGGGGGAGCGGGGACCTTGGCTATATACTTTGTGTGGGGGAGCGGGGACCTGGATAAATATGCTATACATGGAGGAGGGGACCTTGGCTATATACTTTGTGTGGGGGAGCGGGGACCTGGCTATATACTTTGTGTGGGGGAGCGGGGACCTGGCTATATGTGGTAGGTGTGGGGGAGCGGGGATCTTGGCTATATACTGTGTGTGGGAGAGCGGGGACCTGGCTATATACTGTGTGTGGGGGAGCGGGGACCTGGCTATATACTTTGTGTGGGGGAGCGGGGACCTGGCTATATACTTTGTGTGGGGGAGCGGGGACCTGGCTATATACTGTGTGTGGGGGAGCGGGGACCTGGCTATATACTTTGTGTGGGGGAGCGGGGACCTGGCTATATACTGTGTGTGGGGGAGCGGGGACCTGGCTATATGTGGTAGGTGTGGGGCAGTTGATGTTACGGGGGCAGCTTTATTGTGAATGTATATGTAGTGGGTACAATGTGGAGGACTCTTTATAGATCACAGACATCATATGTGCTGATCAGGAGCCTTTCTGTGAATGCTATGTGTCAGGTCAGAGCTGCACTATTGCTAGATGATCTTGTGGGTGAACGTCTCATTCAGACGTCTGTTTTTTTACATCCATGTTATTGACAGACATAATACGCACCTTTATCATCTATGGGGCAGTTCATATTTCCATATATATATATATTTTTTATTTGCATATAGTAACAAACATTGATACAATTCGGATCGATCCCTTTGATGAAAATCAGTTTTGTTTTTTTTGCTTTTTTTTTTAATGTACCAGAAAACTACAGATGTCTGAATGAGGCCTGAAGATCTGTTCAAATGTGGCAGATTGTTCCTGGAGGACTTCCATAGAAAATCAGAGCAAATTAGCAAGAATCCGCAAGAAAATCCACAACAGCAAATTTGCACTCCATGATTTTGGTGCAGATCTTTCTGGTAATTCACTGTGGAAAACAGCAGCGTGTAAAATAAAAAGAAATAAACTTGCTGGGAGTTGTAGTCCCTCACCACATACTGCAGTGCTATTATGACGCAGTGATGGTTTAGTTACATGATCGGTGCCTGCGCTGTCACTTGCTGGGAGTTGTAGTCCCTCACCACATACTGCAGTGCTATTATAACGCAGTGATGGTTTAGTTACATGACCAGTGCCTGCGCTGTCACTTGCTGGGAGTTGTAGTCCCTCACCACATACTGCAGTGCTATTATGACGCAGTGATGGTTTAGTTACATGATCGGTGCCTGCACTGTCACTTGCTGGGAGTTGTAGTCCCTCACCACATACTGCAGTGCTATTATGACGCAGTGATAGTGAACTGTGTATCTAATCCTATCCTGTGTGATACTGTTTGCTGAGCCATGTATCTAATCCCGCCCTGTGCGATACTGTCTGCTGAGCCGTGTATCTAATCCACTCCTGTGTGATACTGTCTGCTGAGCTGTGTTTCTAATCCTATGCTGTGTGATACTGTCTGGTGAGCAGTGTATCTAATCCTCTACTGTGCGATACTGTCTGCTGAGCCGTGTATCTAATCCTCTCCTGGTGAAACTGTGTGCTGAGCTGTGTATCTAATGCCATCCTGTGTGATACTGTCTGCTGAGCTGTGTATCTAATCCCCTCCTGTGTGATACTGTCTGCTGAGCTGTGTATCTAATCCTCTAATGTGTGATACTGTCTGCTGAGCTGTGTATCTAATCGTCTCCTGTGTGATACTGTCTGATGAACTGTGTATCTAATCCACTCCTGTGTGATACTGTCTGCTGAGCTGTGTATCTAATCCTATGCTGTGTGATACTGTCTGCTGAGCTGTGTATCTAATCCTATGCTGTGTGATACTGTCTGCTGAGCCGTGTATCTAATCCCCTCCTGTGTGATACTGTCTGCTGAGCTGTGTATCTAATCCTATGATGTGTATCTAATCCTCTCCTGTGTGATACTGTCTACTGAGCCGTGTATCTCATCCCCTCCTGTGATACTGTCTGCTGAGCCGTGTATCTAATCCTATCCTGTGTGATACTGTCTGCTGAGCTGTGTATCTAATCCCATCCTGTGTGATACCATCTGCTGAGCAGTGTATCTAATCCTATCCTGTGTGATACTGTTTGCTGACCTGTGTATCTAATCCTGTACAGTGATACTGTCTGCTGAGCAGTGTATCTAATCCTATCCTGTGTGATACTGTCTGCTGAGCTGTGTATCTAATCCCATCCTGTGTGATACCATCTGCTGAGCAGTGTATCTAATCCTATCCTGTGTGATACTGTTTGCTGACCTGTGTATCTAATCCTGTACAGTGATACTGTCTGCTGAGCTGTGTATCTAATCTTATCCTGTGTGATACTGTCTGCTGAGCTGTGTATCTAATCTTATCCTGTGTGATACTGTCTGCTGAGCTGTGGATCTAATCCTATCCTGTGTGATACTGTCTGTTGAGCCGTGTATCTAATCCTATGCTGTGTGATACTGCCTGCTGAGCTGTGTGTCTAAACCTATGCTGTGTATCTCATCTTCTCCTGTGTGATACTGTCTGCTGAGATGTGTATCTAATCCTCTCCTGTGTGATACTGTCTGCTGAGCTATGTATCTAATCCTGTGTGATACTGTCTGCTGAGCTGTGTATCTAATTCTCTCCTGTGTGATACCGTCTGCTGAGCTGTGTATCTAATTCTCTCCTGTGTGATACCGTCTGCTGAGCTGTGTATCTAATACTCTCCTTTGTGATACTGTCTGATGAACCGTGTATCTAATCCCGCCCTGTGCAATACTGTCTGCTGAGCCGTGTATCTAATCCACTCCTGTGTGATACTGTCTGCTGAGCTGTGTATCTAATCCTATGCTGTGTGATACTGTCTGCTGATCTGTGTATCTAATCCTCTCCTGTGCGATACTGTCTGCTGAGCTGTGTATCTAATCCTACGCTGTGTGATACTATCTGCTGAGCTGTGTATCTAATCCTCTCCTGTGTGATACTGTCTGCTGAGCTGTGTATCTAATCCTGTCCTGTGTGATACTGTCTGCTGAGCCGTGTATCTAATCCTATGCTGTGTGATACTGTCTGCTGAGCTGTGTATCTAATCTTATACTGTGTGATACTGCCTGCTGAGCTGTGTATCTAATCCTATGCTGTGTGATACTGTATGCTGAGCAGTGTATCTAATCCTCTCCTGTGTGATACTGTCTCCTCAGCTGTGTATCTAATCCCCTCCTGTGTGATACTGTCTGCTGAGCCGTGTATCTAATCCTATGCTGTGTGATACTGTCTGCTGAGCCATGTATCTAATCCTCTCCTGTGAGATACTGTCTGCTGAGCTGCGTATCTAATCCTCTCCTGTGTTATGCTGTCTGCTGAGCTGTGTATCTAATCTTATCCTGTGTGATACTGTCTGCTGAGCTGTGTATCTAATCTTATCCTGTGTGATACTGTCTGCTGAGCTGTGTATCTAATCCCCTCCTGTGTGATACTGTCTGTTGAGCCGTGTATCTAATCCTATGCTGTGTGATACTGTCTGCTGAGCTGTGTATCTAAACCTATGCTGTGTATCTCATCCTCTCCTGTGTGATACTGTCTGCTGAGCTGTGTATCTAATCCTCTCCTGTGTGATACTGTCTGCTGAGCTATGTATCTAATCCTGTGTGATACTGTCTGCTGAGCTGTGCATCTAATCCTATCCTGTGTGATACTATCCGCAGAGCAGTGTATCTAATCTTATCCTGTGTGATACTGTCTGCTGAGCTGTGTATCTAATCCCCTCCTGTGTGATACTGTCTGCTGAGCTGTGTATCTAATCCTCTCCTGTGTGATACTGTCTGCTGAGCTGTGTATCTAATCCTATGCTGTGTGATGCTGTCTGCTGAGCCATGTATCTAATCCTCTCCTGTGTGATACTGTCTGCTGAGCTGTGTATCTAATCCTCTCCTGTGTGATAATGTCTGCTGAGCCGTGTATCTAATCCACTCCTGTGTGATACTGTCAGCTGAGCTGTGTATCTAATCCTCTCCTGTGTGATACTGTCTGATGAGCTGTGTATCTAATCCTCTCCTGTGTGATACTGCCTACTGAGCTGTGTATCTAATCCTATCCTGTGTGATACTGTCTGCTGAGTCGTGTATCTAATCCCGCCCTGTGCGATACTATCTGCTGAGCCGTGTATCTAATCCACTCCTGTGTGATACTGTCAGCTGAGCTGTGTATCTGATCCTCTCCTGTGTGATACTGTCTGCTGAGCCGTGTATCTAATCCTCTCCTGTGTGATACTGCCTACTGAGCTGTGCATCTAATCCTATCCTGTGTGATACCATCTATTGAGCTGTGTATCTAATCCTATCCTGTGTGATACTGTCTGCTGAGCTGTGTATCTAATCCTATCCTGTGTGATACCATCTATTGAGCTGTGTATCTAATCCTATCCTGTGTGATACTGTCTGCTGAGCTGTGTATCTAATCCACTCCTGTGTGATACTGTCTGCTGAGCTGTATATCTAATCCTATCCTGTGTGATACTATCTGCTGAGCTGTGTATCTAATCCTCTCCTGTGTGATACTGTCTGCTGAGCTGTGTATCTAATCCTCTCCTGTGTGATACTGTCAGCTGAGCTGTGTATCTAATCCTCTCCTGTGTGATACTGTCTGCTGAGCCGTGTATCTAATCCTGTCCTGTGTGATACTGTCTGATGAGCTATGTATCTAATCCTCTCCTGTGTGATACTGTCTGCTGAGCTGTGTATCTAATCCTGTCCTGTGTGATACTGTCTGATGAGCTATGTATCTAATCCTCTCCTGTGCGATACTGTCTGATGAGCCGTGTATCTAATCCTCTCCTGTGTGATACTGTCTGCTGAGCTGTGCATCTAATCCTATCCTGTGTGATACCATCTGCTGAGCTATGTATCTAATCCTCTCCTGTGCAATACTGTCTGATGAGCCGTGTATCTAATCCTCTCCTGTGTGATACTGTCTGCTGAGCAGTGTATCTAATCCTCTCCTGTGTGATACTGTCTGCTGAGCCGTGTATCTAATCCTCTCCTGTGTGATACTGTCTGCTGAGCTGTGTATCAAATCCTCTCCTGTGTGATACTGTCTGCTGAGCCGTGTATCTAATCCTACCCTGTGTGATACTGTCTGCTGAACCGTGTATCTAATCCTGCCCTGTGTGATACTGTCTGCTGAGCAGTGTATCTAATCCTATCCTGTGTGATACCATCTGCTGAGCTGTGTATCTAATCCTCTCCTGTGTGATACTGTCTGCTGAGCTGTGTATCAAATCCTCTGCTGTGTGATACTGTCTGCTGAGCCGTGTATCTAATCCTACCCTGTATGATACTGTCTGCTGAACCGTGTATCTAATCCTGCCCTGTGTGATACTGTCTGCTGAGCAGTGTATCTAATCCTATCCTGTGTGATACTGTCTGCTGAGCCGTGTAACTAATCCTCTCCTGTGTGATACTGTCTGATGAGCCCTGTATCTAAACCTATCCTGTGTGATACCAGCTGCTGAGCTGTGTATCTAATCCTATCCTTTGTGATACTGTCTGCTGAGCTGTGTATCTAATCCTTTCCTGTGTGATACCATCTACTGAGCTGTGTATCTAATCCTCTCCTGCGTGATAATGTCTGCTGAGCCGTGTATCTAATCCTCTCCTGTGTGATACTGTCTGCTGAGCTGTGTATCTAATCCTGTCCTGTGTGATACAGTCCGCTGAGCTATGTATCTAATCCTCTCCTGTGCGATATTCTCTGCTGAGCTGTGTATCTAATCCTCTCCTGTGTGATACCGTCTGCTGAGCTGTGTATCTAATCCTCTCCTGTGTGATACTGTCTGCTGAGCCATGTATCTAATCCTATGCTGTGTGATACTGTCTGCTGAGCTGTGCATCTAATCCTATCCTGTGTGATACTATCTGCTGAGCAGTATATCTAATCCTATCCTGTGTGATACTGTCTGCTGAGCCGTGTATCTAATCCCGCCCTGTGCGATACTGTCTGCTGAGAAGTGGATCTAATCCACTCCTGTGTGATACTGTCTGCTGAGCTGTGTATCTAATCCCGCCCTGTGCGATACTGTCTGCTGAGCCGTGTATCTAATCCATTCCTGTGTGATACTGTCTGATGAACTGTGTATCTAATCCTATCCTGCGTGATACTGTCTGCTGAGCCGTGTATCTAATCCCGCCCTGTGCGATACTGTCTGCTGAGCCGTGTATCTAATCCACTCCTGTGTGATACTATCTGCTGAGCTTTGTATCTAATCCTGTGCTGTGTGATACTGTCAGCTGAGTTGTGTATCTAATCCTATCCTGTGTGATACCATCTGCTGAGCTGTGTATCTAATCTTTTCCTGTGTGATATTGTCTGCTGAGCTGTGTATCTAATCCTCTCCTGTGTGATACTGTCTGCTGAGCTATGTATCTAATCCTCTCCTGTGTGATACTGTTTGCTGAGCTGTGTATCTAATCCTTTCCTGTGTGATACTGCCTGCTGAGCTGTGAATCTAAGCCTATCCTGTGTGATACTGTCTGCTGAGCCATGTATATAATCCTCTACTGTGTGATACTGTCAGGTGAGCTGTGTATCTAAGCCTATCCTGTGTGATACTGTCTGCTGAGCCATGTATATAATCCTCTACTGTGTGATACTGTCTGCTGAGCTGTGTATCTAATCGTCTCCTGTGTGATACTGTCAGCTGAGCTGTGTATCAAATCCTCTACTGTGTGATACTGACTGCTGTGCTGTGTATCTAATCCTATGCTGTGTGATACTGTCTGCTGAGCTGTGTATCTAATCCTATGCTGTGTGATACTGTCTGCTGAGCTGTATCTCTAATCCTACCCTGTGTGATACTGTCTGCTCAACCGTGTATCTAATCCTCTCCTGTGTGATACCCTCTGCTGAGCAATGTATCTAATCCTCTCCTGTGTGATACCGGCTGCTGAGCTGTGTATCTAATCCTCTCCTGTGTGATACTGTCTGCTGAGCTGTGGATCTAATCCTATCCTGTGTGATACTGTCAGCTGAGCTGTGTATCAAATCCTCTCCTGTGTGATACTGACTGCTGTGCTGTGTATCTAATCCTATGCTGTGTGATACTGTCTGCTGAGCTGTGTATCTAATCCTATGCTGTGTGATACTGTCTGCTGAGCTGTATCTCTAATCCTACCCTGTGTGATACTGTCTGCTCAACCGTGTATCTAATCCTCTCCTGTGTGATACCCTCTGCTGAGCAATGTATCTAATCCTCTCCTGTGTGATACCGGCTGCTGAGCTGTGTATCTAATCCTCTCCTGTGCGATACTGTCTGCTGAGCTGTGTATCTAATCCTCTCCTGTGTGATACTGTCAGCTGAGCTGTGTATCTAATCCTCTCCTGTGTGATACTGTCTGCTGAGCTGTGTATCTAATCCTGTCCTGTGTGATACTGTCTGATGAGCTATGTATCTAATCCTCTCCTGTGCGATACTGTCTGCTGAGCTGTGTATCTAATCCTCTCCTGTGTGATACTGTCAGCTGAGCTGTGTATCTAATCCTCTCCTGTGTGATACTGTCTGCTGAGCCGTGTATCTAATCCTCTCCTGTGTGATACTGTCTGCTGAGCCGTGTATCTAATCCTGTCCTGTGTGATACTGTCTGATGAGCTATGTATCTAATCCTCTCCTGTGTGATACTGTCTGCTGAGCTGTGTATCTAATCCTGTCCTGTGTGATACTGTCTGATGAGCTATGTATCTAATCCTCTCCTGTGTGATACTGTCTGATGAGCCGTGTATCTAATCCTCTCCTGTGTGATACTGTCTGCTGAGCTGTGTATCTAATCCTCTCCTGTGTGATACTGACTGCTGAGCCGTGTATCTAATCCTCTCCTGTGTGATACTGTCTGCTGAGCTGTGTATCTAATCCTCTCCTGTGTGATACTGTCTGCTGAGCCGTGTATCTAATCCTACCTTGTGTGATACTGTCTGCTGAACCGTGTATCTAATCCTGCCCTGTGTGATACTGTCTGCTGAGCTGTGTATCTAATCCTCTCCTGTGTGATACTGTCTGCTGAGCTGTGTATCAAATCCTCTCCTGTGTGATACTGTCTGCTGAGCCGTGTATCTAATCCTACCCTGTGTGATACTGTCTGCTGAACCGTGTATCTAATCCTGCCCTGTGTGATACTGTCTGCTGAGCAGTGTATCTAATCCTATCCTGTGTGATACCATCTGCTGAGCTGTGTATCTAATCCTCTCCTGTGTGATACTGTCTGCTGAGCTGTGTATGAAATCCTCTCCTGTGTGATACTGTCTGCTGATCCGTGTATCTAATCCTACCCTGTGTGATACTGTCTGCTGAACCGTGTATCTAATCCTGCCCTGTGTGATACTGTCTGCTGAGCTGTGTATCTAATCCTATCCTGTGTGATACCATCTGCTGAGCCGTGTAACTAATCCTCTTCTGTGTGATAATGTCTGCTGAGCTGTGTATCTAATCATATCCTGTGTGATACCATCTGCTGAGCAGTGTATCTAAACCTATCCTGTGTGATACCAGCTGCTGAGCTGTGTATCTAATCCTATCCTTTGTGATACTGTCTGCTGAGCTGTGTATCTAATCCTCTCCTGTGTGATACTATCTGCTGAGCAGTGTATCTAATCCTCTCCTGTGTGATACTGTCTGCTGAGCCGTGTATCTAATCCTCTACTGTGTGATACCATCTGCTGAGCTGTGTATCTAATGCTCTCCTGTGTGATACTGTCTGCTGAGCTGTGTATCTAATCCTGTCCTGTGTGATACAGTCCGCTGAGCTATGTATCTAATCCTCTCCTGTGCGATATTGTCTGCTGAGCTGTGTATCTAATCCTCTCCTGTGTGATACTGTCTGCTGAGCAGTGTATCTAATCCTATCCTGTGTGATACTGTCTGCTGAGCCGTGTATCTAATCCCGCCCTGTGCGATACTGTCTGCTGAGCCGTGGATCTAATCCACTCCTGTGTGATACTGTCTGCTGAGCTGTGTATCTAATCCCGCCCTGTGCGATACTGTCTGCTGAGCCGTGTATCTAATCCATTCCTGTGTGATACTGTCGGATGAACTGTGTATCTAATCCTATCCTGCGTGATACTGTCTGCTGAGCCGTGTATCTAATCCCGCCCTGTGCAATACTGTCTGCTGAGCCGTGTATCTAATCCACTCCTGTGTGATACTATCTGCTGAGCTTTGTATCTAATCCTGTGCTGTGTGATACTGTCAGCTGAGTTGTGTATCTAATCCTATCCTGTGTGATACCATCTGCTGAGCTGTGTATCTAATCCTTTCCTGTGTGATACTGTCTGCTGAGCTGTGTATCTAATCCTCTCCTGTGTGATACTGTCTGCTGAGCTATGTATCTAATCCTCTCCTGTGTGATACTGTTTGCTGAGCTGTGTATCTAATCCTTTCCTGTGTGATACTGCCTGCTGAGCTGTGTATCTAAGCCTATCCTGTGTGATACTGTCTGCTGAGCCATGTATATAATCCTCTACTGTGTGATACTGTCAGGTGAGCTGTGTATCTAAGCCTATCCTGTGTGATACTGTCTGCTGAGCTGTGTATCTAATCCTGTCCTGTGTGATACTGTCTGATGAGCTATGTATCTAATCCTCTCCTGTGTGATACTATCTGATGAGCCGTGTATCTAATCCTCTCCTGTGTGATACTGTCTGCTGAGCTGTGCATCTAATCCTCTCCTGTGTGATACTATCTGCTGAGCAGTGTATCTAATCCTCTCCTGTGTGATACTGTCTGCTGAGCCGTGTACTAATCCTCTCCTGTGTGATACTGTCTGCTGAGCTGTGTATCTAATCCTCTCCTGTGTGATACTGTCTGCTGAGCCGTGTATCTAATCCTACCCTGTGTGATACTGTCTGCTGAACCGTGTATCTAATCCTGCCCTGTGTGATACTGTCTGCTGAGCAGTGTATCTAATTCTATCCTGTGTGATACCATCTGCTGAGCTGTGTATCTAATCCTCTCCTGTGTGATACTGTCTGCTGAGCTGTGTATCAAATCCTCTCCTGTGTGATACTGTCTGCTGAGCCGTGTATCTAATCCTACCCTGTGTGATACTGTCTGCTGAACCGTGTATCTAATCCTGCCCTGTGTGATACTGTCTGCTGAGCTGTGTATCTAATCCTGCCCTGTGTGATACCATCTGCTGAGCCGTGTAACTAATCCTCTTCTGTGTGATACCAGCTGCTGAGCAGTGTATCTAAACCTATCCTGTGTGATACCAGCTGCTGAGCTGTGTATCTAATCCTATCCTTTGTGATACTGTCTGCTGAGCAGTGTATCTAATCCTCTCCTGTGTGATACTGTCTGCTGAGCCGTGTATCTAATCCTCTACTGTGTGATACTATCTGCTGAGCAGTGTATCTAATCCTATCTTGTGTGATACCATCTGCTGAGCTGTGTATCTAATGCTCTCCTGTGTGATACTGTCTGCTGAGCTGTGTATCTAATCCTGTCCTGTGTGATACAGTCCGCTGATCTATGTATCTAATCCTCTCCTGTGCGATATTGTCTGCTGAGCTGTGTATCTAATCCTCTCCTGTGTGATACTGTCTGCTGAGCTGTGCATCTAATCCTATCCTGTGTGATACTATCTGCTGAGCAGTGTATCTAATCCTATCCTGTGTGATACTGTCTGCTGAGCCGTGTATCTAATCCCGCCCTGTGCGATACTGTCTGCTGAGCCGTGTATCTAATCCACTCCTGTGTGATACTGTCTGATGAACTGTGTATCTAATCCTATCCTGTGTGATACTGTCTGCTGAGCCGTGTATCTAATCCACTCCTGTGTGATACTGTCTGCTGAGCTGTGTATCTAATCCCGCCCTGTGCGATACTGTCTGCTGAGCCGTGTATCTAATCCACTCCTGTGTGATACTGTCTGATGAACTGTGTATCTAATCCTATCCTGTGTGATACTGTCTGCTGAGCCGTGTATCTAATCCCGCCCTGTGCGATACTGTCTGCTGAGCCGTGTATCTAATCCACTCCTGTGTGATACTATCTGCTGAGCTTTGTATCTAATCCTGTGCTGTGTGATACTGTCAGCTGAGTTGTGTATCTAATCCTATCCTGTGTGATACCATCTGCTGAGCTGTGTATCTAATCCTTTCCTGTGTGATACTGTCTGCTGAGCTATGTATCTAATCCTCTCCTGTGTGATACCGTCTGCTGAGCCGTGTATCTAATCCTCTCCTGTGTGATACTGTCTGCTGAGCTATGTATCTAATCCCATCCTGTGTGATACTGTCTGCTGAGCCGTGTATCTAATCCTCTCCTGTGTGATAATGTCTGCTGAGCTGTGTATCTAATCCTCTCCTGTGTGATACTGTTTGCTGAGCTGTGTATCTAATCCTTTCCTGTGAGATACTGCCTGCTGAACTGTGTATCTAAGCCTATCCTGTGTGATACTGTCTGCTGAGCCATGTATATAATCCTCTACTGTGTGATACTGTCAGGTGAGCTGTGTATCTAATCCTCTCCTGTGTGATATTGTCAGCTGAGCTGTGTATCTAATCCTGTCCTGTGTGATACTGTCTGCTGAGCAGTGTATCTAATTCCATCCTGTTTGATACCATCTGCTGATCCGTGTATCTAATACTCTCCTGTGTGATACTGTCTGCTGTGCTGTGTATCTAATCCTATGCTGTGTGATACTGTCTGCTGAGCTGTGTATCTAATCCTATGCTGTGTGATACTGTCTGCTGAGCTGTATCTCTAATCCTACCCTGTGTGATACTGTCTGCTCAACCGTGTATCTAATCCTCTCCTGTGTGATACCATCTGCTGAGCAGTGTATCTAATCCTCTCCTGTGTGATACCGGCTGCTGAGCTGTGTATCTAATCCTTTCCTGTGTGATACTGTGTGCTGAGCTGTGTATCTAATCCTCTCCTGTGTGATACTGTCTGATGAGCTGTGTATCTAATCCTCTCCTGTGTGATACTGTCTGCTGAGCTGTGTATCTAATCCTCTCCTGTGTGATACTGTCTGATGAACTGTGTATCTAATCCTATCCTGTGTGATACTGTCTGCTGAGCCGTGTATCTAATCCCGCCCTGTGCGATACTGTCTGCTGAGCCGTGTATCTAATCCACCCGTGTGATACAGTCTGCTGAGCTGTGTATCTAATCCTATGCTGTGTGATACTGTCTGCTGAGCTGTGTATCTAATCCTCTCCTGTGTGATACTGTCTGATGAACTGTGTTTCTAATCCTCTCCTGTGTGATACTGTCTGCTGAGCTGTGTATCTAATCCTCTCCTGTGTGATACTGTCTGCTGAGCTGTGTATCTAATCCTCTCCTGTGTGATACTGTCAGCTGAACTGTGTATCTAATCCTCTCCTGTGTGATACTGTCTGCTGAGCTGTGTATCTAATCCTCTCCTGTGTGATACTGTCTGCTGAGCTGTGTATCTAATCCTCTCCTGTGTGATACTGTCTGATGAGCTGTGTATCTAATCCTCTCCTGTGTGACTCTGTCTGCTGAGCCGTGTATCTAATCCTCTCCTGTGTGATACTGTGTGCTGAGATGTGTATCTTATCCTATCCTGTGTGATACTGTTTGATGAGCTGTATATCTAAACCTGTCCTGTGTGATACCGTCTGCTGAGCTATGCATCTAATCCTGTCCTGTGTGATACCGTCTGCTGAGCAGTGTATCTAATCTTATCCTGTGATACTGTCTGCTGAGCTGTGTATCTAATCCCCTCCTGTGTGATTCTGTCTGCTGAGAAGTGTATCTAATCCTATGCTGTGTGATACTGTCTGCTGAGCTGTGTATCTAATTCTATGCTGTGTATCTAATCATCTCCTGTGTGATAATGTCTGCTGAGCCGTGTATCTAATCCTATCCTGTGTGATACTGTCAGCTGAGCTGTGTATCTAATCCTATCCTGTGTAATACCATCTGCTGAGCAGTGTATCTAATCCTATCCTGTGTGATGCTGTCTGCTGACCTGTGTATCTAATCCTCTCCTGTGTGATACTGTCTGCTGAGCCGTGTATCTAATCCTCTCCTGTGTGATACTGTGTGCTGAGCTGTGTATCTAATCCTCTCCTGTGCGTTACTGTCTGCTGAGCTGTGTATCTAATCCTCTCCTGTGTGATAATGTCTGATGAACTGTGTATCTAATCCTGTCCTATGTGATACTGTCAGCTGAGCTGTGTATCTAATCCTCTCCGGTGTGATACTGTCTGCTGTGTCATATATCTAATCACGCCCTGTGCGATACTGTCTGCTGAGCCGTGTATCTAATCCACTCCTGTGTGATACTGTCTGATGAACTGTGTATCTAATCCTGTCCTATGTGATACTGTCAGCTGAACTGTGTATCTAATCCTATCCTGTGTGATACCATCTGCTGAGCTGTGCATCTAATCCTCTCCTGTGTGATACTGTCTGCTGAGCTGTGCATCTAATCCTGTCCTGTGTGATACCGTCTGCTGAGCTATGTATCTAATCCTTTCCTGTGTGATACTGTCTGCTGAGCTGTGTATCTAATCCTCTCCTGTGCGGTACTGTCTGCTGAGCCGTGTATCTAATCCTCTCCTGTGCGATACCGTCTGCTGAGTAGTGTGTCTAATCCTTTCCTGTGCGATACTGTCTGCTGAGCTGTGTATCTAATCCTCTCCTGTGTGATACTGTCTGCTGAGCAGTGTATCTAATCTTATACTGTGTGATACTGTCTCCTGAGCTGTGTATCTAATCCCCTCCTGTGTGATACTGTCTGCTGAGCTGTGTATCTAATCCTCTCCTGTGTGATACTGTCTGTTGAGCCGTGTACCTAATCCTATGCTGTGTGATAGTCTGCTGAGCAGTGTATCTAATCTTATACTGTGTGATACTGTCTGCTGAGCTGTGTATCTAATCCTCTCCTGTGTGATACTGTCTGCTGAGCTGTGTATCTAATCCTCTCCTGTGTGATACTGTCTGCTGAGCTGTGTATCTAATCCCCTCCTGTGTGATACTGTCTGCTGAGCTGTGTATCTAATCCTCTCCTGTGTGATACTGTCTGCTGAGCAGTGTATCTAATCTTATACTGTGTGGAACTGTCTGCTGAGCTGTGTATCTAATCCCCTACTGTGTGATACTGTCTGCTGAGCTGTATATCTAAACCTGTCCTGTGTGATACCATCTGCTGAGCTATGTATCTAATCCTCTCCTGTGTGATACTGTCTGCTGAGCTGTGTGTCTAATCCTCTCCTGTGTGATACTGTCTGCTGAGCCGTGTATCTAATCCTCTCCTGTGTGATACTGTCTGCTAAGCCGTGTATCTAATCCTATCCTGTGTGATACTATCTGCAGAGCAGTGTATCTAATCCTATCCTGTGTGATACTGTCTGCTGAGCCGTGTATCTAATCCTGTCCTGTGTGATACCGTCTGCTGAGCTATGTATCTAATCCTTTCCTGTGTGATACCATCTGCTGAGCTGTGTATCTAATCCTCTCCTGTGTGATACTGTCTGTGGAGCCGTGTATCTAATCCTCTCCTCTGCGATACCGTCTGCTGAGCTGTGTATCTAATCCTATCCTGTGTGATACTGTCTGCTGAGCCGTGTATCTAATCCCATCCTGTGTGATACTGTCTGCTGAGCTGTGTATCTAATCATGTAATGTGTGATACTGTCTGCTGAGCTGTGTATCTAATCGTCTCCTGTGTGATACTGTCTGATGAACTGTGTATCTAATCCTATCTTTCGTGATACTGTCTGCTGAGCCGTGTATCTAATCCACTCCTGTGTGATACTGTCTGATGAACTGTGTATCTAATCCTGTCCTATGTGATACTGTCAGCTGAGCTGTGTATCTAATCCTCTCCTGTGTGATACTGTCTGCTGAGCTGTGCATCTAATCCTGTCCTGTGTGATACCGTCTGCTGAGCTATGTATCTAATCCTTTCCTGTGTGATACCATCTGCTGAGCCGTGTATCTAATCCTCTCCTCTGCGATACCGTCTGCTGAGCTGTGTATCTAATCCTCTCCTGTGTCATACTGTCTGCTGAGCTGTGTATCTAATCCTCTCCTGTGTGATACTGTCTGCTGAGCAGTGTATCTAATCTTATACTGTGTGATACTGTCTGCTGAGCTGTGTATCTAATCCTCTCCTGTGTGATACTGTCTGCTGAGCTGTGTATCTAATCCTCTCCTGTGTGATACTGTCTGCTGAGCCGTGTATCTAATCCTATGCTGTGATAATCTGCTGAGCAGTGTATCTAATCTTATACTGTGTGATACTGTCTTCTGAGCTGTGTATCTAATCCCCTCCTGTTTGATACTGTCTGCTGAGCTGTGTATCTAATCCTCTCCTGTGTGATACTGTCTGCTGAGCAGTGTATCTAATCTTATACTGTGTGGTACTGTCTGCTGAGCTGTGTATCTAATCCCCTCCTGTGTGATACTGTCTGCTGAGCCGTGTATCTAATCCTCTCCTGTGTGATACCGTCTGCTGAGCTATGTATCTAATCCTGTCCTGTGTGATACTGTCTGCTGAGCTGTGTATGTATCTAATCCCCTCCTGTGTGATAATGTCTGCTGAGCTGTGTATCTAATCCTCTCCTCTGTGATAATGTCTGCTGAGCTGTGTATCTAATCCTGACCTGTGTGATACCGTCTGCTGAGCTGTGTATCTAATCCTATCCTGGGTGATACTATCTGCTGAGCCGTGTATCTAATCCTCTCCTGTGTGATACTGTCTGCTGAGCTGTGTATCTAATCCTACCCTGTATGATACTGTCTCCTGAGCCGTGTATCTAATCCTCTCCTGTGTCATACTGTCTGCTGAGCCGTGTATCTAATCCTCTCCTGTGTGATACTGTCTGCTGAGCTGTGTATCTAATCCTCTCCTGTGTGATACTGTCTGCTGAGCCGTGTATCTAATCCTCTCCTGTGTCATACTGTCTGCTGAGCCGTGTATCTAATCCTCTCCTGTGTGATACTGTCTGCTGAGCCGTGTATCTAATCCTCTCCTGTGTGATACTGTCTACTGAGCATTGTATCTAATCCTCTCCTGTGTGATACTGTCTGCTGAGCAGTGTTTCTAATCCTCTCCTGTGTGCTACTGTCTGCTGAGCTGTGTATCTAATCTTCTCCTGTGTGATACTGTCTACTGAGCTGTGTATCTAATCCTATTCGGTGTGATACTGTCTGCTGAGCTGTGTATCTAATCCTATTTGGTGTGATACTGTCTGCTGAGCTGTGTATCTAATCCTATCCGGTGTGATACTGTCTGCTGAGCTGTGTATCTAATCCTATCCGGTGTGATACTGTCTGCTGAGCTGTGTATCTAATCCTACCCTGTATGATACTGTCTGCTGAGCCGTGTATCTAATCCTCTCTTGTGTCATACTGTCTGCTGAGCCGTGTATCTAATCCTATCCTGTGTGATACTGTCTGCTGAGCTGTGTATCTAATCCTCTCCTGTGTGATACTGTCTGCTGAGCCGTGTATCTAATCCTCTCCTGTGTGATACTGTCTGCTGAGCTGTATCTCTAATCCTCTCCTGTGTGATACCATCTGCTGAGCCGTGTATCTAATCCTCTCCTGTGTGATACTGTCTGCTGAGCCGTGTATCTAATCCTCTCCTGTGTGATACTGTCTGCTGAGCCGTGTATCTAATCCTCTCCTGTGTGATACTGTCTACTGAGCATTGTATCTAATCCTCTCCTGTGTGATACTGTCTGCTGAGCTGTGTATCTAATCCTATCCGGTGTGATACTGTCTGCTGAGCTGTGTATCTAATCCTATCCTGTGTAATACTGTCTGCTGAGCTGTGTATCTAATCTTCTCCTGTGTGATACTGTCTGCTGAGCTGTGTATCTAATCTTCTCCTGTGTGATACTGTCTGCTGAGCTGTGTATCTAATCCTATCCGGTGTGATACTGTCTGCTGAGCTGTGTATCTAATCCTATCCGGTGTGATACTGTCTGCTGAGCTGTGTATCTAATCCTATCCGGTGTGATACTGTCTGCTGAGCTGTGTATCTAATCCTCTCCTGTGTGATACTGTCTGCTGAGCTGTGTATCTAATCCTATCCAGTGTGATACTGTCTGCTGAGCTGTGTATCTAATCCTCTCCTGTGTGATACTGTCTGCTGAGCTGTGCATCTAATCCTGTCCTGTGTGATACCGTCTGCTGAGCTATGTATCTAATCCTTTCCTGTGTGATACCATCTGCTGAGCCGTGTATCTAATCCTCTCCTCTGCGATACCGTCTGCTGAGCTGTGTATCTAATCCTCTCCTGTGTCATACTGTCTGCTGAGCTGTGTATCTAATCCTCTCCTGTGTGATACTGTCTGCTGAGCAGTGTATCTAATCTTATACTGTGTGATACTGTCTGCTGAGCTGTGTATCTAATCCTCTCCTGTGTGATACTGTCTGCTGAGCTGTGTATCTAATCCTCTCCTGTGTGATACTGTCTGCTGAGCCGTGTATCTAATCCTATGCTGTGATAATCTGCTGAGCAGTGTATCTAATCTTATACTGTGTGATACTGTCTTCTGAGCTGTGTATCTAATCCCCTCCTGTTTGATACTGTCTGCTAAGCTGTGTATCTAATCCTCTCCTGTGTGATACTGTCTGCTGAGCAGTGTATCTAATCTTATACTGTGTGGTACTGTCTGCTGAGCTGTGTATCTAATCCCCTCCTGTGTGATACTGTCTGCTGAGCCGTGTATCTAATCCTCTCCTGTGTGATACTGTCTACTGAGCATTGTATCTAATCCTCTCCTGTGTGATACTGTCTGCTGAGCAGTGTTTCTAATCCTCTCCTGTGTGATACTGTCTGCTGAGCTGTGTATCTAATCTTCTCCTGTGTGATACTGTCTACTGAGCTGTGTATCTAATCCTATTCGGTGTGATACTGTCTGCTGAGCTGTGTATCTAATCCTATTCGGTGTGATACTGTCTGCTGAGCTGTGTATCTAATCCTATCCGGTGTGATACTGTCTGCTGAGCTGTGTATCTAATCCTATCCGGTGTGATACTGTCTGCTGAGCTGTGTATCTAATCCTACCCTGTATGATACTGTCTGCTGAGCCGTGTATCTAATCCTCTCTTGTGTCATACTGTCTGCTGAGCCGTGTATCTAATCCTATCCTGTGTGATACTGTCTGCTGAGCTGTGTATCTAATCCTCTCCTGTGTGATACTGTCTGCTGAGCCGTGTATCTAATCCTCTCCTGTGTGATACTGTCTGCTGAGCTGTATCTCTAATCCTCTCCTGTGTGATACCATCTGCTGAGCCGTGTATCTAATCCTCTCCTGTGTGATACTGTCTGCTGAGCCGTGTATCTAATCCTCTCCTGTGTGATACTGTCTGCTGAGCCGTGTATCTAATCCTCTCCTGTGTGATACTGTCTACTGAGCATTGTATCTAATCCTCTCCTGTGTGATACTGTCTGCTGAGCTGTGTATCTAATCCTATCCGGTGTGATACTGTCTACTGAGCATTGTATCTAATCCTCTCTTGTGTCATACTGTCTGCTGAGCCGTGTATCTAATCTTATACTGTGTGATACTGTCTTCTGAGCTGTGTATCTAATCCCCTCCTGTTTGATACTGTCTGCTGAGCTGTGTATCTAATCCTCTCCTGTGTGATACTGTCTGCTGAGCAGTGTATCTAATCTTATACTGTGTGGTACTGTCTGCTGAGCTGTGTATCTAATCCCCTCCTGTGTGATACTGTCTGCTGAGCTGTGTATCTAATCCTATCCGGTGTGATACTGTCTGCTGAGCAGTGTATCTAATCCTCTCTCATGTTATGTCTTCATCTTTTAATATTTCTAACGGCACCAGGCAGGGATGCCCGCTTTCCCCTCTCCTTTTTATTCTTACACTAGAACCTTTACTACAAAAGCTCAGAGAGGAGGGGAGGATCGTTGGCATCAAATCAGCTGGTACTGAACATAAAATCGCAGCATACGCAGACGATCTACTGATCATGACCTCTAACCCGAGAATATCTGTCCCAGTTATCCTGACATTACTCAAGGAATACGGTGCACTATCAAATTTTAAGGTGAATCTTAGCAAATCTCAAGTCTTAAATATAAATATCCCAGAACCACAAAAAACACAAATGGCAATCGGGTCCCCCTTTACCTGGTCCCCCCCATCAATACGTTTCTTGGGAGTTGAGATTTCTCCAAACCTACAAGAACTTTATAAGTTAAACTTCCCACCGCTATTGCAGAAAATCCAGAAACTTACCCCCAACTGGAATATCTCATACATCTCCTGGTTGGGTAGGAAAAATCTCCTTAAATGTATGATATGGCCAAAAATAACTTATCTAGTGCAAGCCCTTCCAATCCACCTACCTAATTCTTTTTTCATTGACATACGAAAACTCCTCAGCCGTTTTCTGTGGCACAACCAAAAACCCAGACTTCCCTTACAAATATTATCCCTCCCACACTCTGAAGGAGGTATAGATCTGCCAGATCTAAAGATACTTCAACAAGCCACTCATCTCCAAAGAGTCGTGGATGGATCAGGCTCCCACCACAGAAGCAATGGATTAAAGTAGAAGAAACAATCCTTAAATTCCCCCTTAGACAGCTCATCCTCACGCCCTCAAGTAGTACTAGGTATACATCAATTAAAAACCCTTTCACCGCCACTACTTTTAAAATCTGGTCCAATCCCCATATAAGACAAATATGCTCCCCGTTTCCCTCCCCTCTCCTACAAGTTCTCTCCTTTCTCCAGCCCATAATGCCACAATACACAACTCAATTCGCAACTTGATAACACCACTCCAAAAAATTACAGATAATGGGGTCATGCCCTGCTTGGCAGAACTCAATCAAATGCTAGATACTATCTCTTTTCACCCCTTTATGTACCAGAAATTTATGTCTAACTTAAAACTAGTCTTTAAAACTCCAAATTATATTAGGGAAATGACTGATTTTGAAAAACTTATAGCTGCAAAAAACCCCCAAAAAAGAATGTTATCAGCTCTACAAAAACAATTATGCCTAGCCAGAACCCCTAAGAAACTGCCATATGTAATGAAGTGGGAACAGGATCTGAATAGGCCTTTCACCCCATCTGAAATTAAAAGATTACTACTAGCACCTAAAGTCTCCTCTAGATGTGTTAGAGTACAAGAGAATGGCTATAAAGTTCTCTCCAGGTGGTATATGACTCCATCAAAACTTCAGAAATGTTACAAAGGACTTGATCCTAACTGCTGGAGATGCTCTTCTGATGTGGGCACTATGCTCCACATGTGGTGGAACTGTACATTGATTAAGCCCTTCTGGACAAAAATAATTCAAACTATTAATACAATTTTAAACTTGTAACTCTTGACCTCGCCGGAGATCTGCCTTCTGTTTCTGTTCCTATAACATCCCTAAAATAAAATTAACCCTTCTTAGACAGCTCCTGGCCTCGGCTAAGTTACTTGTGACATCCTTATGGAAATCTGCGAAGACCCCAAATATCTCACTCTGGGAAATGAAGGTTGAACAAGTATACAGGCTAGAAGAATTGGCTAGTTGGGATGAAAAAAGGCATAAACAATTCTCGTTGATATGGCGTCCCTGGCACAAATATATTACAGACCGCACAATACTAACCTAAAATACTCAGATCGCTAGCCCATTCTAATCCCAACTCCCCCCCCCCCCTCCCATCATCTATATCTTTGTAGTCCCCCCCCCCCTCCATCTCATCTCCCCGTTCATCCCACTTCCCTTTCAACCTTCCCCCCTTCTCCAGGTTTTTTTTTTTCTTTTTCTCTTCTGAAGTTTTTATTTCCAGGATATCACAATAAACCTTCTTGAATATGATAACATGTTATGTGACCACAATTTTGTACTACGACATGTTCAAAAGAATTGAACCTCTCTTATATTTTTTCTCTCTTCCGAAACGTGTCAATGTTTGGCTGAAATTTATGCAGTCTGGTCAATTTCTGCTCTTATAATCTATGTGATATCGTTATCTTTCATTTGTTTCATTAACAATGTGACTTTTCTTTGTTCAATTGTTAACCTTCTTTAAAAAAAACCTTAATAAAAAGATGTTTAAAAGAAAAGAATAAGCAGGACAAATAAAGGGTTTATCCAACATGTAAAACTAATTTGGAAGCTACAGTTAGGCTTTTAATAGGACTCTTTCAGCATGACTGTGCAAACCAAGCACAGGAGCTCACTGCCAATCATTTAACTACTGTTTTTCCACTATATGATTAGATATTAAGTGCAAATTGCTTGTTTCTTGGTAATGGCCGCATGCTTTTGCAAAAACTGTGCAGCCATTAACAATAAGTGAACCATTTGTAATTAATTTCTACCAGTACAGCTCAAAAAAGCTGTGATCTTTATGAAATGGGTTGTTAGCAGATGTACCTTGGTCGCACACATGCTATACTCATCAGGTGCTACATGAAACTCAAGCCTAAAGATGGCCGCGACACTCATGGGCCGCTGCATTGTGCTTGCCCCCCAGGCTAAAATTTGCCAGCCAATAATATGTGACTGGTATATCAAATACTGTGATATAGACATCAGATGTTTTACAGTAGATACACTGTCATATATATGACTACCAACATAAGGAGCATGAGTAATCCAAGACTTTATCACTACAGGCAACACCAAAACTATAGATACCACCAAAATGAAACAATAGGCGCTTATTGCCGCTAAAATAAATCTCTATTAAATATTGCAAAAATTAAAAGACAATCGTACAGAGTATAGCAATGGAGGATCACAAACACATGAGTATCACATTTATAGAGACATAGTAGTCACATATATATATATACAGTACAGACCAAAAGTTTGGACACACCTTCTCATTTAAAGATTTTTCTGTATTTTCTTGAGTATGAAAATTGTACATTCACACTGAAGGCATCAAAAGTATGAATTAACACATGTGGAATTATATACTTAACAAAAAAGTGTGAAACAACTGAAAATATGTCTTATATTCTAGGTTCTTCAAAGTAGCCACCTTTTGCTTTGATGACTGCTTTGCACACTCTTGGCATTCTCTTGATGAGCTTCAAGAGGTAGTCACCGGAAATGGTTTTCACTTCACAGGTGTGCCCTGTCAGGTTTAATAAGTGGGATTTCTTGCCTTATAAATGGGGTTGGGACCATCAGTTGTGTTGTGCAGAAATCAGCTGGATACACAGCTGATAGTCCTACTGAATAGACTGTTAGCTGCTTTTTTCTTACCATAATACAAATTCTAAGTAAAGAAAAACGAGTAGCCATCATTACTTTAAGAAATGAAGGTCTGTCAGTCCGAAAAATTGGGAAAACTTTGAATGTATCCCCAAGTGCAGTTGCAAAACCCATCAAGAAAACAAAGAAACTGGCTCACATGAGGACCGCCCCAGGAAATGAAGACCAAGAGTCACCTCTGCTTCTGAGGATAAGTTTATCCGAGTCACCAGCCTCAGAAATCGCAGGTTAACAGCAGCTCAGATTAGAGACCAGGTCAATGCCACACAGAGTTCTAGCAGCAGACACATCTCTACAACAACTGTTAAGAGGAGACTTTGTGCAGCAGGCCTTCATGGTAAAATAGCTGCTAGGAAACCACTGCTAAGGACAGGCAACAAGCAGAAGAGACTTGTTTGGGATAAGGAACACAAGGAATGGACATTAGACCAGTGGAAATCTGTGCTTTGGTCTGATAAGTCCAAATTTGAGATCTTTGGTTCCAACCACTGTGTTTTTGTGCGACGCAGAAAAGGTGAACGGATGGACTCTACATGCCTGGTTCCCACCGTGAAGCATGGAGGAGGAGGTGTGATGGTGTGGGGGTGCTTTGCTGGTGACACTGTTGGGGATTTATTCTAAATTTAAGGCATACTGAACCAGCATGGCTACCACAGCATCTTGCAGCGGCATGCTATTCCATCCGGTTTGCGTTTAGTTGGACCATCATTTATTTTTCAACAGGACAATGACCCCAAACACACCTCCAGGCTGTGTAAGGGCTATTTGACCAAGAAGGAGAGTGATGGGGTGCTACGCCAGATGACCTGGCCTCCACAGTCACCAGACCTGAACCCAATCGAGATGGTTTGGGGTGAGCTGGACCGCAGAGTGAAGGCAAAAAGGCCAACAAGTGCTAAGCATCTCTGGGAACTCCTTCAAGATTGTTGGAAGACCATTTCCGGTGACTCCCTCTTGAAGCTCATCAAGAGAATGCCAAGAGTGTGCAAAGCAGTCATCAAAGCAAAAGGTGGCTACTTTGAAGAACCTAGAATATAAGACATATTTTCAGTTGTTTCACACTTTTTTGTTAAGTATATAATTCCACATTTGTTAATTCATACTTTTGATGCCTTCAGTGTGAATGTACAATATTCAGAGTCATGAAAATACAGAAAAATCTTTAAATAAACTTTTGGTCTGTACTGTATATATAATATAACACTACATGCCTCCCTCTGTCTGAAGCCTTTAAAGACTTGGCAAGTGCTACATGCCTGCGCAGTCTGGCTCTAGACAGAAGAACCCATTACGTTACAGGTAAGAGGAGTGTGTATGGCGCCGGAGATTGCGGTATGCGTAGACACTGAACACATACCGCAATCTCCGGCGCCATACTTACCTGACCGGGAGGAGCGTTGCAGCGGTGCTTCTCTTCTCGCCGGAGACCAGGGCAGGAGTGAAGGCGTTGGAATCGGCACATATGCATAGCTCTATCCGGCGCCATTTTACTGAAGACATATTTGCAGTGTGTCTTCAGCAAAATGGCGTTGAACAGCACGGTATGGGCACACGCGTACTCTGGCGCCGCACTGCTCCCCGGCAGAACAGGATACAGAAGCGCTGGAGCACAGGGAAGAAAGGTGAGTATGTGTTTATTTTTTTGTATCTGTGCACCGTGAAAGGGATGAGGGGTGCCATACATACCAGCAATGGGGTGTGAAGGGTACCATACATACCAGGAAAGGGGTGTGAGGGGTACAATGCATACCAGGATTTGGGGGCTGACTGAACCATGAAAACCAGGATTGGGGGGTGAGGGGTGCCATACATACCAGGATTGGGGGGTGAGGGGTGCCATATATACCAGGATTGGGGGGTGAGGGGTGCCATACATACCAGGATTTGGGGGGTGACTGAACCATGAAAACCAGGATTGGGGGTGAGGGGTGCCATACATACCAGGATTGGGGGGTGAGTGGTGCCATACATACCAGGAATGGGGGGTGAGGGGTACCATACATACCAGGAAAGGGGTGTGAGGGGACCATGCATACCAGGATTGGGGGATGAGGGGTACAATGCATACCAGGATTTGGGGGGTGACTGAACCATGAAAACCAGGATTGGGGGGTGAGGGATGCCATACATACCAGGATTGGGGGGTGAGGGGTGCCATACATACCAGGATTTGGGGGGTGACTGAACCATGAAAACCAGGATTGGGGGTGAGGGGTGCCATACATACCAGGATTGGGGGGTGAGTGGTGCCATACATACCAGGATTGGGGGGTGAGGGGTACCATGCATACAAGGATAGGAAAGTGGGGTTCTATGCATACCAGAATAGGGATGAGGGGTAACATGCATACCTGGATTGGGGGATGAGGGGACCATGCATACCTGGATTGGGGGATGAGGGGACCATGCATACCAGGATTGGGGGATGAGGGAACCATGCATACCAGGATTGGGGGATGAGGGAACCATGCATACCAGGATTGGGGGATGAGGAGGCCATATGTACCAGGATTGTGGATGAGAGAGTCATGCATACCAGGATTGGGGATGAGAGAGCCATGCATACCAGGATGGGGGATGAGGAGGCCATACATACCAGGGTAACGCTGAGGGGGCCATGTGCAGCATGATGGGGATTAGAGGTGCCATACATACCAGGACAGGAATGAGGGGTGCCATGCATACCACTATACCAGGACAGGGATGAGGGGTGCCATGCATACCACTATACCAGGATAAGGATGAGGGGTGTCATGCATACCGGGACAGGGATGAGGGGTGCCATGCATACCGGGACAGGGATGAGGGGTGCCATGCATACCGGGACAGGGATGAGGGGTGCCATGCATACCGGGATAGGGATGAGGGGTGCCATGCATACCGGGATAGGGATGAGGGGTGCCATGCATACCAGGATGGGGATGGGGACCACGTATAAAAGGAAGGGGGGGGCATATATACCAGGATGGGGGATATTGTCAGAATTGGGGGACATTACCCCTATACCAGTGTCAGCAGAAGACCCCCTCCCCCTTAAAAGTGCATCAGGAACACATTTTTGGCTTAAATTTTTTTATTTTTATTTTCCTCCTCTAAAACCTAGGTGCGTCTTATGGTCCGGTGCATCTTATAGTCCGAAAAATACGGTACTTCTTACATTACATGAGTGATATCTATTGTAAATTCTATAATAGCTCAGAAACCGGCGAATCCTCACAGTGCATGGGGCGTGTCATGGGGGGATTCAAAAGTTTTCATTTTAGACTGTACATTATAGTCCTCCATACAGTAGTATGAGCACCACATAGTCCTCCATACAGTATTGTGGACACCACATAGTCCTCCATACAGTATTATGGGCACTACATAGCACTCCATACAGTATTATGGGCACCACATAGTCCTCTATACAGAATGGGCTCCATACTGAATAATGGACCCCATATAATGTTCCATACAGAATAATAGGCCCCATATAATGCTCTATACAGAATAATGAACCCCATATAATGCTCATTACACCATAATTGACCCCATATATTACTCCATGAAGAATAATGGGCGTCATGTACTATGCCATACAGAATAATGGGCCCCATATAATGCTACATAGAGAATGGGCCCCATATAATGCTCCATAGAGAATGGGCCCCATATAATGCACCATAGAGAATGGGCCCCATATAATGCACCATAGAGAATGGGCCCCATATAATGCACCATAGAGAATGGGCCCCATATAATGCTCCATAGAGAATGGGCTCCATACATAAAAATAAATAATAAAATACTCACCTCTCCTCATACCCTGCTGGCTACAGGTCTACAGGTCCTGTCTCTTCAACACTGAGACGTGACAGAGTCAGAAGACGCAGAGGAGACTGGACCTGCGGCCAGCAGGGTATGACGAGAGGTGAGTATTTCAAACACCGTAAAGCACGGGGGGGGGGGGGGTTACACCGGGCCCCCCCAACTCACAGGCCCAATAGCGTTCCAGTGTCCCCAACTGTGAGTGGGCCCCCCCCCCCTCTTGCCCAGGGCCCTGGCACTTGCCCTGGTGCAATGGGTGGTTATGCCGGCTCTGGCCTTGTAGCTGGTGCAGGATCAGTCTGGGGCAGGGGTCTGTATAGTAAGGTCTGAAGTGTCTCGATCTCAGGTCCGATGTGATTTGAACATTCATACAGATCGAGAGCCGATGATCTCACACTGACAGCACGACCCCAACCTGCTTGAAGGGTCCATCTGCTACAATAAATCTGTCTGATCCTCAGCAGAGCGACCATAGATAACATTCAGGATCTGGCCCTGGACTTGTCAGGAGGTGAGCAGCATCCTGCCACTTCCACACTCTACAAAAAGTATAAATCTCCTGTCCTGACCACTATCCGGAGCTCAGGCTAAGGCCACGGCCCCACTATCAGTATTTGGTCAGTATATTTTCTCAGGAGTGGGAGCCAAAACCAGGTCAGTAACAATCAGAGAAAAGGTATAATAGAAACAAGTCACCAATTCTGCATTTATCACCAACTCCTGGTTTTGTCTCCAACTCCTGAGAAAAAATACTGACCGAATACTGACCAAATACTGATAGTGGGGTCGTGGCCTTACAAGAATCAAAGATGTCTGCCCTCTCGTACTGCTCAGCGGCTGAAGCTTCTCTCCGGCAGGCATAAGAACGTGGCCTGTGCCGGCTGTTCTGGGCTGCAGATGCCCAGCTGGCACATGTACACAATGAAAGATACAGGGCCGCCCTGCAGTCTGTAAAGAAGCAGCTGCTTGGCCACCGGCCTGGAGGGCATGTGCCCCTCTGGCCCACCTCGCCCCTGGTCAATATGATACCATCTTTTTCATTAGTTGGTGAGGTTAGAAGAAATTTCACTCCAAGACAGTGGATTTTGTACTTTATTCCAGTATATTTATACATAGAAAACATGGCAATGAAAAACAAGTAGATGCACGTGCATAAAAATGTCCCAACATTAATTAAAAAAAGCCTTTAAGATACAGATAATACTTGTATACAAAAATATTAACACATTCTCAAATTGTATATAAAGTGCACAAAAGTCAATAGCCCTGACATATAGTGTACACAGGGTCCCGTCCCCCCACATGGTATACACAAAATACAATGTCATCCAGGAAATAACAAAAAATAACAAATACATTTAATCTATTCTGAAATCCCATGTCTATGCAAGATAATAATATGTAAAATTCTACAGTGTCAAAGAAATGAGCTAGAGACTACTACATGGCGATGATGCCTACGAACAAGATAATGCCCAGCTAATGCTGTAAATGATACAAATATTACCAGTCACCCAATTAGACACATGAGGTCCGGGCAAGTGATTTTCTACAGTTCATTGACCTCTATGATGACATCTAATATTTTCAATCATTTATAGAGCGGGGTACATTGGGCCTCATTAATAAATCTGCTCACTAGAAAACTAGTTACCCATACTAACCAATTAGAGCTCAGCTAAGGTTGTTTTAACTGACCTGGAAAAGTAAAAGCTGTTCTGTGATTGGCTGGGATAAGTAAAAAGGCTGTTTTAATAAATGATTCCCAATGTACCAAGCCCCGCCATAAATGTTATTGATTACAGTAGGGGCCACAATATCCCATGTGTATAGTCATCACATTCATCTTATTGTCTGCGGTTACCTTGGGACATGCTATATTGAAATGTAAGATGATATCAGTGGGGTCCATGAGGCAGAGCAGTGTGTGGTACGTGTGACATTTCCTAATATCGAGCAATCAATACTCTACCTTGGTCTGGAATGCAAAGTCTGCGTGGACAAGGAAGGGGCTCCCAGATGCCAGCTGTAAAACCCGTCGCTCCACCATCACACGCTCATCACCGTCAGCAAGCAGGGCTCTTTTGCCGATGATCTTAACAGCAAAATGTTTGCGGGTAGATGAATCTTCCGCCAGCAGGACCGTTCCATAGCATCCCCGGCCAAGCACTTGATGGAATAATAATCTCCTCTTGATGGTATCAGAGACTGTGCTTTTGGAGCCGGTTGGCCGAACACCGCTGCTTCCTTCAGCTTCTTCAGCCTTCTGCTTTAGATCCATGGGTTTCTGTCCTGATGTAATCCTTCTTCTTTTCTTCTCCTTTTTGTCCCCTGATGAGATGAAGATGGCTCCTCTCTTCTTGGCTCCCATCTTCTGACTTTCTACCTTCTCCTTTTCTTCCACTTCTTCTTTCTTCTGGACTGGTTGTTTTGTCCTGTTGACTGAAGACTTCCTCTCATCATCAGATGTGTCATGGGAAGGTCTTAGTCTCTTCGCTGCTTCTCTCACCACGTTCTCCTCTACTTCTTCTTTCTTCTGGACTGGTGGTTTTGTCCTGTTGACTGAAGACTTCCTCTCATCATCAGATGTGTCATGGGAAGGTCTTCGTGTCTTCACTCTTTCTCTGCTCACCACAATCTCCTCCTCTTTTATATCCATATTATTGCTTTGCTTAGAGTTAGCCGACATCTGTTCCACTGTTGTTGGTCAATTCCAACTGTCACTTCCAACTGTCACTCAGTGCACTTCATATGGAATCATCATGCATGCACCACCACTGGTCATGTGATCAGCATCTGACCAATGATATTTAAGAGATAAATGAACATTAGCTGAGATTAAATATTCAGGTAATATTCAGCTATTCTGTGGAACACAAGGTGCCACATTTAGTAATAGTAATAGAACTGCACTAAGTCGCCAATTTAATTTACATTGTTACTACAGAGCATCAGATGAATGTAATATAATAAATATTAGCAAGATGTATGATTTCCATCCACTCTACGTATCATAGAAATACAGATGTACTATCTTTTTATATAGAGATGTAGCAGAAGCCATCCTGATTGTTTGCAGCATGCTATGGTGATAGAGAAGCATGCATGACTGTGCCATGCAAATGATGAGGAGCACCAAAATGGGACATATGATTCACGTAGCCAGGGGCGTAATGTCCGCGGTCGCAGTGGCAGTCACTGCGACCGGGCCCAGGGGGGGTTGGGGCTTGTAAACGCCAGCAGAAATTTCAACAGGATTTGTGTATCGCAGTGCACAGTCGCTTCGGGTCCGTGCGTGACAAATCAGGGGCTGGGGAGTCTGGGGCCCACCAGGGACATTGACTCCAGGGGCCCACCCGGGCCCACCCACCCTTCAGCTATTTGCAAATACCTGTTAGCCATTATACCCATTATACTGGCGGCTCCTGCCCATCACTGTGCCCTCACCAGAACTGCGATGTACAATTACTGTAGTTTGCATTAAAGGGTTTTTATTGGTGAAAACAAGTTCTCAGCGATGCACAGGTTGGGAAGGTGATCACTTATTTATTGGTGGAATCCGCACTGTCAGAAGATTGTGGCACTTTGAGTATTTGGTGAGATTTTTACCTCAGTATTTATAAGACAAAACCAGGAGTGGAGCAATCCGAGGTCATGTTTTATGCATTTCTCACCCACTCCTGGTTTTGTCTTATAAATACAGAGGTGAAAATCTCACCAAATGCCAACTTGCTTTCTCTGGTGAACTTCTGCTGCTGTGTAATAGTCACAGGGCAGGGAGGGGTTAAACATCCAAGTATTTAATATCTATTGGAAATAAAGAGGTTTCCCCTTATTGATATCAGATAAAACAAATGACCAACCACAATCCACTCTACCAAGACCAATATTACCAGATAGAAGGCAGAAATACCACCACACCGTGACCAGATCACATATTACCACCACATAGTGCCCAAATAATGCCACATACAAGGCACAAATACCGCCACACCATGACCAAAGCACATAATACCACCACATAGTGATCAAATGCTACCAGATACAAGGTATAAATACTGACACACCATGAGACCACATATTACCACCACATAGTGACTGAATAATACCACATAGAAGGGACAAATATCGTCATGTCATGACCAAAGCACATAATGCCACCACATAGTGACAAATAATGCTAAAATAATAAAAATGTAAAAAAGCTCAGTATATTGGGTCAGTGTACAGGTTATACAGTGATCACCAGTGACATTATGCACAGGAGCTCTGTATATAGTGTACAGGTTATACAGTCATCACCAGTGACATTATACACAGAAGCTCTGTATATAGTGTCAGTGTACAGGTAATGCAATGATCACCATTGATATTATACACAGGAGCTCTGTATATAGTGTACAGGTAATACAGTGATCACCAGTAACATTATACACAGGAGCTCTGTATATAGTGTCAGTGTACAGGTAATACAGTGATCACCAGTGACATTATACACAGGAGCTCTGTATATAGAGTCAGTGTAGAGGTAATACAGTGATCACCAGTGACATTATACATAGGAGCTCTGTATATAGTGTCAGTGTAGAGGTAATACAGTGATCATCAGTGACATTATACACAGGAGCTCTGTATATAGTGTCAGTGTAGAGGTAATACAGTGATCACCAGTGACATTATACACAGGAGCTCTGTATATAGTGTCAGTGTAGAGGTAATACAGTGATCATCAGTGACATTATACACAGGAGCTCTGTATATAGTGTCAGTGTACAGGTAATATAGTGTTCACCAGTGACATTATACACAGGAGCTCTGTATATAGTGTCAGTGTACAGGTAATACAGTGATCACCAGTGACATTATACATAGGAGCTCTGTATATAGTGTCAGTGTACAGGAAATACAGGGATCACCAGTGACATTATACACAGGAGCTCTGTGTTTGGTGTCAGTGTACAGGTAATACAGTGTTCACCAGTGACATTATATACAGGAGCTCTGTATATAGTGTCAGTGTACAGGTAATATAGTGATCACCAGTGACATTATGCATAGGAGCTCTGTATATAGTGTCTGTGTACAGGTAATATAGTGATCACCAGTGACATTATACACAGGAGCTCTGTATATAGTGTCAGTGTACAGGTAATATAGTGATCACCAGTGACATTATACACAGGAGCTCTGTATATAGTGTCAGTGTGTGTGTGTATAGGTAATACACATACTCACCAGTGATGTCTCTAGGTGAAGTTCTTTATCTGCAGACCGATATATCACATCTTCTATGCAGGACTTATCTCTGCAGAAAATAACATAGTTAGCTATAACTGATCACTTCCAGAGCACAAGCCACACTTTTCCCAAGATTTCTACACTGCATGAAATGACAAAATGCAACATAGTGCCGCACTACACAGTAAAAATAAAACACAAAATACATTTAGGGACTCCATCTTTAATAAAAAAAAAACATCATGAGAGATCAGAGATTATGGGGCCCAGTCAGGGATCGTACATAGAAATCATGTGGCCCAGTCAGGGGCGTATACAGAAATCATGGGGCCAATCAGGTTATGGGTGTACATAGAGATCATGGGGCCCAGTCAGCGGCGTGCATAGAGATCATGGGGCCCAGTCAGCGGCGTACATAGAGATCATGGGGCCAATCAGGTTAGGGGTGTACATAGAGATCATGGGGCCCCCTCAGCGGCGTACATAGAGATCATGGGGCCCAGTCAGCGGAGTACATAGAGATCATGGGGCCCAGTAAGCGGCGTACAAAGAGATCATGGGGCCCAGTCAGCGGCGTACATAGAGATCATGGGGCCGAGTCAGCGGCGTACATAGAGATCATGGGGCCCAGTCAGGGATCGTACATAGAGATCATGGGGCCCAGTCAGGGATCGTACCTAGAGATCATGGGGCCGTATGAGGTGAGGCTCTCACCTCCTCAGGGAGCTCTCACAGGGCATCACAGGCCTTAGTATGAAGCAATACTAGAAGACTTGTGGAATTGCTTCATACTAAGGCCTGTGATGCCCTGTGGGAGCTCCTGAGGGCACCATACTGGGGAGGTGAGATCCTCACTTGGCAGTAGTAGGAGCAGCATCTCCATAGTGTGGCATTCACATCACACTACATGCTGCACTGTACAGGACTCCCAGCCGGCAGCAGGACAGATGAGGAGGTAACTGTCTGGGACCAGCGCCGGACTGGAGTACCTGGGGCCCACCAGGAAAAAATCAATCTTGGGACCCACCAGCACCATGCAGTTACCGTATATAGGAATAACATAAGTCCACAAACTCTTTCAAAATGAATCAACTTTATTAACCAATAAATCTCTGCTGCTGTGTAGTAGTCACAACACAGGGAGAGGTTAAACATTCAAGTATTTAATATGTATTGCAAATAAAGAATGTTTCCATTCTTAATATCCGAAAAAACAAATGACTGACAACCATCCACTATACCTAGACTAATAATACCATATAGAAGAGAGAAATACCGCCACACCATGACCAGAACACATACCACCACAAAGTGATCAAATACTACCAAGTACAAGGTATATATACTGCCACACCATGAGAAGACCACATATTACCACAAAATAGTGACTGTCTGAATAATACCACATACAAGGGACAAATACCGCCACGCCATGACCATGGCACATAATGGCACCAGATAGTGACTGATAATGAAAATGTAAAAAAGCGCTGTATATAGAGTTAGTGTACAGATAATGTAGAGATTATCAGTGACATTATACACAGGAGCTCTGTATATAGTGTAAGTGTACAGGAAATACAGGGATCACCAGTGACATTATACACAGGAGCTCTGTGTTTGGTGTCAGTGTACAGGTAATACAGTGTTCACCAGTGACATTATACACAGGAGCTCTGTATATAGTGTCAGTGTACAGGTAATACAGTGATCACCAGTGACATTATACATAGGAGCTCTGTATATAGTGTCAGTGTACAGGAAATACAGGGATCACCAGTGACATTATACACAGGAGCTCTGTGTTTGGTGTCAGTGTACAGGTAATACAGTGTTCACCAGTGACATTATACACAGGAGCTCTGTATTTAGTGTCAGTGCACAGGTAATATAGTGATCACCACTGACATTATGCATAGGAGCTCTGTATATAGTGTCAGTGTACAGGTAATATAGTGATCACCAGTGACATTATGCACAGGAGCTCTGTATATAGTGTCAGTGTACAGGTAATATAGTGATCACCAGTGACATTAGACACAGGAGCTCTGTATATAGTGTCAGTGTACAGGTAATATAGTGATCACCAGTGACATTATACACAGGAGCTCTGTGTATGGTGTCAGTGTACAGGTAATACAGGGATCACCAGTGACATTATGCACAGCTCTGAATATAGTGTCAGTGTGTGTGTGTATAGGAAATACAGGGATCACCAGTGACATTATACACAGGAGCTCTGTATATAGTGTCAGTGTACAGGTAATACAGTGATCACCAGTGACATTATGCACAGGAGCTCTGTATATTGTGTCAGTGTACAGGTAATATAGTGATCACCAGTGACATTATGCACAGGAGCTCTGTATATAGTGTCAGTGTGTGTGTGTGTATAGGTAATACACATACTCACCAGTGATGTCTCTAGGTGAAGTCCTTTAACTGCAGACCGATATATCACATCTTTTATACAGGACTTATCTCTGCAGAAAATAACATAGTTAGCTATAACTGATCACTTCCAGAGCACAATCCACACTTTTCCCAAGATTTCTACACTGCATGAAATGACAAAAAAAGAAACATAGCACTGCACTACACAGTAACAGTGCTCCAGTGTCATTCTGTGCCTGCTCATCTGTCTGATGGCAAAGATCTAAGAGAGATGAAGACAGAAGACCTATGGATTACGTTGGGAGTGAGGATTTTTCTTTATTAAAGATGGAGTCCCTAAATGTGTTTTATTTTTAATAATAAAAAAAAAAATTCTGTCTTTTTTTTTCTGTTTACTAGAAATTGATGGTGGCTATGTCTAATTTGGCGTGAAACCATGAATTTCGGGCTTAGTACCAGCTGATAAGGCAAAGATGGCCTGGTACTAACCCTATTATTACCCAGTGTGCCACTCACCACCAGGGCCGCTGGAAGAGCCGGGTAAAGCACCTAGAAATGGTGCCATGATGAATGCGCCATTTTCAGGGGTGGCTGCGGGCTGCGATTTTCAGCGTGGAGGGCCAAGAACGCTTGGGCCTTACCATGCTGCGAATCCCAGCCCCCAGCAGCCTGGTTTTATCTGGCTGGCGATCAACATATGGCGGGAAAAAAAAAAGTTAAGTTTAAAACAAATATTCGGCTTCTCTGTCTTTTGATCGCCAGACAAGGTAAAGCCAGGCAGCTGGGGGTGGCAGTACGTAGCTGTCTGCTTTATCTGCGGTGAGAATCAAAAATTTGTTTTTAAAATTTTCTTTTCACACTTCTATATGTGACAGACCCAACAGTCAATCGCAGATGCTGTCAAAGAGGATGGGCTTCTGTGATTGGCTGTTTGAGTAATGTACAATCAGCCCATACATTCTAGTATGGTACTATGTATGGGCTGCTTTCAGGTTACTCAAGCAGCCAGTCACAGACACCCATTCTCTGTGTCAGCCTCTGTGATTGGCTGTTGGGACTGTCACATATATAGAAGTGTGAAAATAAATAAATAATAAAACAGAAATGACATAGCGCTCTGCAGAAATTTTGATTCTCAGCGCAGATAGAGGTGGCAGCCCGTAGCTGTCTGCTTTATCTGCCTGGTTTTACCTTGACTGGCGATCAAAAGTCAGGAAAGCCCAATGTTTTTTTTTAATTATTTAAAAAAATAATTAAAAAAAAAAATGCGTGGGCTCCCGCCATATTTTGATCGGGGGGGCTGGGGGCTGGGATTCTCAGCATGGTAGGGCCCAAGCATTCTGGGCCCCCCACGCTGAAAACGGCAGCCCGCAGCCACCCCTGGAATTGGCGCATTCATCGTAGCGCCATTTCCAGGCACTTTATCCGGCTCTTCCAACGGCCCTGGTGGGGGGTGGCACGCTGGGTAATAATGGAGTTAATACCAGCTTTGTATTATCAGCTGGCACTAAGCCTGAAATTCATGGCGTCACGCCAAACTACACATGGCCACCATGAATTTCCAGTAAACAGAAAAAAACACAACACAATTTTTTAATAAAAATAAAACACAAAACACATGTAGGGACTCCATCTTTAATTAAAAACAAAATCCTCGCTCTGACGTAATCCACGGATCTTCTGTCTCCAGCTCAGCTACATCTTTGCCATTAGACAAATATGCCTGCTGACAGAGATGAGCAGGCACAGAATAACACTAGAACCCAGTTGTCAGAGAAGTGCTCAGCTGGCCTCCAGCCGCCGACCATGTTTTCCTGTGCGTTGCAAATAATGCATACTTTCAAACGCATGCCTATATTTGCTATGCAAGTCTACGGTACATTGCGTCTGCGCTGATTTACAACGGATGCGTTGTAACGCACAGCATAAACGCAATGATAACCCAGCCTAACAGCAGCGAGAAGGGGAGACGGAGCCCTGGAGACCGCGTAGTCAGTCTACTGGTGGTACTATCATGCCCATTGCCCAGTATGTACTGCCAGCCTCTGTGGTATTAGCATTCAAGCTCACATGGCATGTCCTGCCAGCCAGCCACTGGTGTTAGTACTAGCATAATAGTACCACACCACCAGTGGCTGGGCAATGGGCATGCATGATGGTACCAACAGTGGCTGGCAGGACATGCTGGGCATGATTCATGCCTAGTATGTCCTGCCAGCCTCCTTGGTACTATCATGCCCACCCACTATGTCCTGCCAGCCCCTGGTGGTAGTACATGCTGCTGGGCATAGTACCAGTAACCAGAGGCTGGCAGCAGGACATGCTGGGCAATGGGCATGATGAGAACCATGCCCATTGTCCAGTAGTATTTACTGCCAGCCTCGGCCAGGGGTCCTCCCAGTCACCCCTCCCCCCTATCCCTTCCTCCCTCCCCCCTCCCCGTTTCATACTCAGGCGTCGAGATGAGCTGCAGCCGCTGCCTGGAGCGACGCAGGGTCCATACTCCACAGCGCGCACAGGAAGCAGTCCCAGGGCAATGACGTCATCACCCTGAGACTGACCTCCTGCGCACGCGCCGGCAGTGTCGTGCTGCGCAGAGGAGGCAGAGGGCCCATCACTAATCATATCGGCAGTGCTGCGAACCGGGGGGGGGGCTCTGTTCTCTGTACAGGGCCCAGGGGTGTAGGGGGCGGGGCCATCGGGACCCGGGGGTTTTCCTGATCCTCCGGTCGGCCAGTCCGCCCTGCAGAGGGGCATATGTATACATGCAGGTCGGGCACATCCCAGTGGTGCAGACACATCCACACTGCACCCTGTATACTTGTGCACTGCCGTCTGCTGCAGTGGTAGGAGCCGCCTGAATGCATCTTCTTCCTGCCGGAGAGGAGCTTGTGGGCCTGTGCGGTGAGGAGGTGGACGCTGCGCACCTCCTGAGAAGTATATGGCACTCCATGTATCTGTGCACATAGTATACCACTCTAGTGTATAGCAGAAAGGAGACATCGACCAGAAGAGTCCAGGCATGTGGGTGATGCACATAATTATTATATTGATAACCAGGTGGAAGAGGAGGAAATGCAGAAAAAGGGGGGAATTAAAAACTATACGCAAAGGGGACGTCGAGACAGGAATTACAATTAACACCAGTGGGAATGGATCATGATTAGAACAGCAAAGGGATAATACAGAGAATCAAGCCACAAATTAATCCAGTATATAAAAATATATATACATATCATTAGTTAGATATATCTGTACATATGATTGTTTAATTATCATAAACTTTACATAAAGTGCAAGTGCCTCCAAAGAATAAATCTACATAAATTATATATCTCATATGTGAACAAATACAGGTGTTTCTCACTAAATTAGAATATAATCAAACAGTTATTGTTTATTTCTGTTAATGCTGATGATTATGGCTATACGAGTTTCACTTTTTTGTATTGAAGAACTGAAATAAATTAACTTTTTGATGATATTCTATTTTAGTGAGATGCACCTGTGTATGTATATATACAAGGGCTGGTCCCTTATTATTTGGATGTCGGTGTGAATCCTGTAGAGAGTAGTGCACTGACTTGGGCATATGTGCTGTTGACAGATATGTATTTGTATCCACTTTAAGCATTTTTAAAAAAGGTGACCACATGTGCATTGTACTCACGCTATAGCAGATGCAGATCCCACTCCTGAATGGCGTCCACCCGACGTATGTTTCGGCTTCTTGTCTTCGTCAGGGGGTGGCATCATTCGGAAAGAGCTAAGAGTTATACGGCCAACTATAGCCAATCAGGATGGAGGTATGTCTCCACCAACCAATGGGTGCTGAGGAGGCGTGGCGTGATACACAACGCGCACCAACGCTACGAGGAAACTATGTGACCTGTGATGCTGCGAGCACGTGATGGAGACACTTGATCGGGGGTCACGGGGCACATATAGATACAGTCGGGGAGGATGATGTGGAGACGTTCATGTGTATTGCCTCTTCAGCAGACATCTAATCTACTGATTGAGTGTGGATATATCGGATAAAGTGGAAAATCTTCTTAATTTATAATGATGGATAACGAGTATAGGTTACATATTACAGCAATACACAGGAATAGGGGGTAGTGAGTGTTACATGTATATAAGCATAGGCGGATTATAATGAGGACGATCTGGGCTACCGCCCGGGGCCCCGTACCTCCAGGGGTCTCCGGGGTGTCTATGGCCAGATTGTCCTCATTATATGTGCGGCGCCACGGCACATACCGGCAGACAGTGGGGGGGGGCCCAGGATCGCTCCCCCAGCAGCGGCACACAGCCGCTGCTTCTTCTTCGGCCGGGCCAGCACTGCAGCAGTTAACTTCCCTGTGCTGGCCCGGCCGCGTCACTGCTAGGAGACACAGCCCTGTGCGCGGCCGTGTCTCCTAGCTGTGACGTCACGCAGTGCGCACCCGGCCTGCAGTGCTGCACCGGAAAAGAGCTGGAGCCGAGTCGGGGGATGGTGAGTGTGTGTGTGTGTATGTATATGTATGTATGTGTGTGTGTGTGCAGGCAGATGTCATTGTGTGATGTCTGTTTATATGTATTTTTATATTTCAAATGTGTTTATGCGTGTATGTATATGTCTGTATATGTTTGTGTGTGCGTGACTGCGTGCGGCCTCCTGCTGAGTATAGATGGCGCCGTGCGGCCTCCTGCTGTCTCTGGGGGGGCGCCGTGCGGCCTCCCGCTGTGTATAGATGGCGCTGTGCGGCCTCCTGCTGTCTCTGGGGGGGGCGCCGTGCGGCCTCCCGCTGTGTATAGATGGCGCCGTGCGGCCTACTGCTGTCTCTTGGGGGGGGGCGCCGTGTAGCCTCCCGCTGTGTATATATGGCGCCGTGCAGCCTCCCGCTGTGTATATATTGCGCCGTGCGGCCTCCCGCTGTGTATAGATGGCATTGTGCGGCCCCCTGTGTATAGATGGCATCGTGTGGCCTTCCGCTGTTTATAGGTGGCGCCGTGGGGCCTCCCGCTGTGTATAGGTGGCGCCGTGCGGCCTCCCGCTGTGTATAGGTGGCGCCGCCCGCTGTGCATAGGTGGCGCCGTGCGGCCTCCCGCTGTGTATAGGTGGCGCCTCCCGCTGTGTATAGGTGGCGCCATGCGGCCTCCCGCTGTGTATAGGTGGCGCCGTGCTGCCTCCCGCTGTGTATAGGTGGCGCCGTGCGGCCTCCCGCTGTGTATAGGTGGCGCCGTGCGGCCTCCTGCTGTGTATAGGTGGCGCCGTGCGGCCTCCCGCTGTGTATAGGTGGCGCCTCCCGCTGTGTATAGGTGGCGCCGTGCGGCCTCCCGCTGTGTATAGGTGGTGCCGTGCTGCCTCCCGCTGTGTATAGGTGGCGCCGTGCGGCCTCCCGCTGTGTATAGGTGGCGCCGTGCGGCCTCCCGCTGTGTATAGGTGGCGCCGTGCGGCCTCCCGCTGTGTATAGGTGACGCCGTGCGGCCTCCTGCTGAGTAAAGATGGCGCCGTGCGGCCTCCTGCTGTCTTTGGGGTCGGGGGCGCCGTGCGGCCTCCTGCTGAGTATAGATGGCGCCGTGCGGCCTCCTGCTGTCTCTGTGAGGGGGGCACTGTGCGGCCTCCCGCTATGTATAGATTGCACCGTGCGGCCTCCTGCTCTCTCTGGGGGGGGTGCTGTGGGCCTCTCGCTGTGTATAGGTGGCGCCGTGTGGCCTCCCGCTGTGTATAGATGGCGCCGTGCGGCCTCCCGCTGTGTATAGATGGCTACGTGCGGCCTCCCGCTGTGTATAGATGGCTACGTGCGGCCTCCTGCTGTGTATAGATGGCTACGTGCGGCCTCCAGCTGTGTATAGATGGTTACGTGTGCTCAATATTGAGTCATACAATTAATGTAAGGCTATGTGCCCACGATGCAGAAATGCTCCGGATTTTTTTTGAGCGTTTCCGCATCTCCCTGGCAGAAAAAACGCATGTGGATTGTACATGCGGATTGTACATGCTTTTTTCCTGCCTGGGACTTGCTGATGTGAAGCGTTCTTCACTTGCATTTCCGCATGCGGGTTGACAAGCGCTTTCCAAGCGATTTTAGCATCACTTGGAAAGTGGTTGACAACTTGGTCACACTATATAAATACATGCAACCGGCATGGATTTATATAGTGTGACCATAAAAGAATGGTAAAAAATAAATATATAATTACCTTCTGATGGCCTGCCGACGTCAGCGGTCGCGTGACCCGTCACATGACTAAATGACGTCACGGCAGGTCCTTTTCAGACCATCGCGAGCTGCTGGCAAGCCAGGACGCATCGGATAAAGACATCGGGGGCCATCAGAAGGTAAGTATAATATTTATTTTTTATTTTATTCTTTTTTTACAGGTTCTATGGTACCCGGGTCCGGAGGACAGTCTCCTCTTCTCCAAACCCGGGTACCATCCGCACATTGAAGCGCATGGATTCTGTATGTACAGATGCAGTGATGCGGATTCCACGTGTTCTAATGCAAGTCAATGGCGGCGAAAGCGCCGTGCTTCCGCAAAATAATTGGTAGTGCAGCGGATTTTTCCGCAATGATAATTCGCAGCGGAAATTTACACAGCATGTGCACAGCACATGCGGATTATCATTGGGGAACATGGCCGACCTTCTATCAAGCGTTTTTAAGCGTTTCTGCAGCGGAATTGCCACCGCGGAAACGCTTAAAAAACGCATAGTGGGCACACAGCCTAAAAAAAATTATTATAATTAATATTGTGTTCTCCCCGCCTCAGTCCTCACAGCACAACGCAGAACACGAGCTCCTCATCACCAGTCCTCCTGTCCCGGCACAATGTGCGCACTGCTGCAGCTGCAGGTGGAATAGTGTCCACTGGACTGAGAAGGCCCCGCCCCTTCTGGTGACATCATGATTCCATAAAATCACTCCTCCCCCTCAAGAAATCAACTCCAATCTAGATGCTCCCCTGTTGCTGAGGCGCGGTGACGCTGTAGCTGGGTGATTGCAGTCAGAGTAGTGGTGTTTGGCGTCTGTACTACAGGTAAGAAGATGGGAATGTGCCAAGGTGATTACTACATTCAGGACAATAAGTAGCTAGCTGTAGGTGTGCAGAATCCCACTCCCAATATTGTCAGGGTCTCGCACCCCCTCGTGTCGTGGGCTGTCAGGCTCCCGCACCCCCTCGTGTCGTGGGCTGTCAGGCTCCCGCACCCCCTCGTGTCGTGGGCTGCCAGGCTCCCGCATCCCCTCGTGCTGTGGGCTGTCAGGCTCCCGCACCCCCTCGTGTCGTGGGCTGCCAGGCTCCCGCACCCCCTCGTGTCGTGGGCTGCCAGGCTCCCGCACCCCCTCGTGTCGTGGGCTGCCAGGCTCCCGCACCCCCTCGTGTCGTGGGCTGCCAGGCTCCCGCACCCCCTCGTGTCGTGGGCTGTCAGGCTCCCGCACCCCCTCGTGTCGTGGGCTGTCAGGCTCCCGCACCCCCTCGTGTCGAGGGCTGTCAGCCTCCCGCACCCCCTCGTGTCGTGGGCTGTCAGGCTCCCGCACCCCCTCGTGTCGTGGGCTGTCAGGCTCCCGCACCCCCTCGTGTCGTGGGCTGCCAGGCTCCCGCACCCCCTCGTGTCGTGGGCTGCCAGGCTCCCGCACCCCCTCGTGTCGTGGGCTGCCAGGCTCCCGCACCCCCTCGTGTCGTGGGCTGCCAGGCTCCCGCACCCCCTCGTGTCGTGGGCTGCCAGGCTCCCGCACCCCCTCGCGTCGAGGGCTGTCAGGCTCCCGCCCCCCGTCGTGTCATGGGCTGTCAGGCTCCCGCACCCCCTCGTGTCGTGGTCTGTCAGGCTCCCGCACCCCCTTGTGTCGTGGGCTGTCAGGCTCCCGCACCCCATCTTGTCGTGGGCTGCCAGGCTCCCGCACCCCCTCTTGTCGTGGGCTGCCAGGCTCCCGCACCCCCTCGTGTCGAGGGCTGTCAGGCTCCCGCACCCCCTCATGTCGTCGGCTGTCAGGCTCCCGCACCCCCTCGTGTCGAGGGCTGTCAGGCTCCCGCACCCCCTCGTGTCATGGGCTGTCGGGCTCCCGCACCCCCTCGTGTCGTGGGCTGTCGGGCTCCCGCGCCCCCCCCCCTCGTGTCGTGGGCTGTCAGGCTCCCGCACCCCCTCATGTCGTCGGCTGTCAGGCTCCCGCACTCTCCCCTTGTCGTTGTCTGTGGAGAAGATTAATACATATTTTCATTTTTCAGGTTTTCTCTTATAAAACAAGATCTCTGAGCTTCTGTCTTTGACCGAAAAAATGGCCTCTGACAAGTCGCTGCTGTCTGCAGAAATGAACACAAACATGGAGGAAGCGCTGTATGAACAGATGCTGATGAAGGTACGAAGATGAATTGGAGAGGCCAGCAATCACCGGGTGAATGTCTCCTCCGTCAGCCGCCGGGGGCGCTGCAGTCTCCAACATTTACCTAATGTGTATTGTTGGCTTTAGACCCCTCACAGTTGTACTATTTTGGTGCAGGAAAAATCAGTTTGCAGAACCATCCTGTTCATGTTACTCACTGATTCTCACTTGTTGCCTCATTTCAGGCCAAACAGGAGATGGAGAGCAGAATACCGAACTTACCAGAAAGCAGAGAGATCAGACCCCAGCCGGGTGAGATGGGCGTCCTCTGATTATTATCCAGATTACTTTGTGCATATTATGTGACAGATACCACAGTGGGGCAGTGGGGTCTTATTGACTGCAACGGTCACATGATGCAACCAACGTGGGGGGTCACATAATTTCTTATGCAGTTGATTACATGTAAATGCTGCTTGGCTTTTGCCGATTTTATTGTGTTTTTGTTCACTTTTTGTTTTTATTTCTGTGTTAGGTTTCTGCATTAAAACTCGCACATCCAAAAATACCAAAATCTTTATTAACATCTGCAAGTCGAACCAGATCCCAGCGGCCCCGGACCTGACGGAGCAGGAGTTAGTCAGCATCCTGGAATCTGATGATCCCTCCGGCTATCGAGTCCCCATGAGCCTTGGAGAGCCCCACGTTGAAGTTGATAATAGTACGTTTTTTTTTAATACAGCGCTTCTCTTTTTAAAGGGATAGTCCAGAGATATCCTTAAAGGGGTTAAAATAGCAAGTATTACAACTTACTAATCCTCAATGGTCAAAGGTGCCATCTCCACAGGTTCTGGTAGGTCCACTTCCAGTCTGCGGAATAAAGTTTGACATCTTGTTGTTGACTTTTGAACTTTTTTGGTTTAGATTTGGGACTTAGAGGGATTGTCCACTACTTGGATTCCCCTTTAAGAACTTATACCACTTATTCATAGCAGCCCTACTAAGGTCAGTGGATTGAGTCGGCACCACAAAGTATCTAAGTCCTGGTGCACTTTGTCCTACAGGTAGAGGCGGCTGCTCGGCGTACGACATAGTGATTAATGGCACCTTCTTTGAGAAAATTACGGTAACTGCAATTGCTTATTCCGACATACGAGCTGTCTGCTCTCCTTTGTGTCAGCTCCTTACTTTGTATTTTTTTTATTAGAATAATGAGCTTTTCAGGGAATTTTTTATCACCGTGGCCATGGAGGGACTAGAGAACAAGTACGAAATGGAGCTGTCAAGAGGTAACGACCGCATCACTGATCTTTTCCTTGATTTTTCCATCGACCACACAAGGACTTGTTCTTTCGTGGAGCAAGTTTACCATATAATATATTGAACATTTTTATGTACCAACCTGTTGTATGGCACCGTATCAAATGCCTTTGAAAAGTCCAGATAGACAACATCCACTAAGTTTCCCTGGTCCAACCTGAACTTACCTCCCCATAGAATCTTTTCAGATTAGTTTGCAGGACAGATCCCTCATAATCATATGTTTAGGTTATTCTTATTGAGGTGCTCCAGGTTAGTATCTCTTAGAAAACCCTCAAAGTGGTTGCCCACAGTACAAGTTAAACTTACCGACCTATAAATTCCAGGCTCAGATGTTATCCCCTTCTTGAATATTGGTACCACATTTGCTATGTGGGTGTAACCCTGGTGGATATGGGCCCACTGCCCCATGGGAGGGTTGTGACTAGGTGTCTACTGGGTCTCCACTAGAACCTCTGGTGGTGAGGATAGACTGGGCCTCCGGTAGACACCAGGTACCACTTCAGTGCAGTTCCCGGGACTGCAGCAGCATTCCGGAGGTACCAGGGTACCAGACTCAGGAGAGCGAAGACAAGGACTAGGTCAGACAGTCCGAGATCAGGGCAGGAAGCACAGGTTCAGGATAGAGAAAAATGGCAAGGGGGACAGGGGTTTTTGATACCAGAAAACTCCTTTAACGCTTGCAACCTCTGTTGCTTGACTGCTACTCAAACAGTCAAATCAGTCAGTAAGAATTTAGGGAACTTCCATGGCGATATTTTGCATCAGTATTTGTTAGCAGACGCCAGGAGTGGATCCAAAACAGAAGAGGTGAAAGTGTTTCAGTTACTATTTTTCACTGTGTTTGTTCCCCTCTGGTTTTCAGCTTACAAATACTGATGTAAATTAGTGCCCAAAATACTCACTGTGTGAATGAGACGAGGAAGCTGCTTGTAGTACTGTAATAGAAGTCCTTATTCTGAGGATGAGTTCTGTAATTCTTGTCTTCTCTGCTCCATCAAACTCCCCAGAGCAGGGGCAACCCCTGGAGCAAAACTTCTGGCGGCAGATGTCCAGATGTATGACTCAGTGATGTGTGATGGACCCCGACTCCCAAACAAAATGAATCAGACACATACAAAATAAATACACAAATCATTGCAATTAGGTGTCAAACGTTCTCAACTTTATTTAAATTTACATGACACCGAAAATGGCACAACCCTCGACTCACGAAGAGTCACCTTCCAGCTCTCAGGAGAGGAAAACCCCCTGTGGAGGAAACCTCTAGGGAACCATGGCTGGAGGGCTGCCCTTCCCTTGGGCTTAGAGAGTTAGTGCCGATATATGACGGAGTTTTAGAATTTCTACATATTTACAGAGAACGACATAACAAATATAGACTATTAATGTGATAAACTGGATGTGGGAGAGATCTGGCTGCGATATCTGTCACCACATTTATTGCTGGAACGAATTTAGTTGATCTGATTTCCCAGGTGGATCTACCACTTCTCCCTTACAGATCCAGCTCCGTCTCTCAAGATGTTGGGTACTTGGTTACAGGGGTTGCTCATTATGGATAACCCCTAATAGGATGAGTATCCCCTCCCCCTCCCAATTTATCACCCATTAAAGTCAAGGATCCATCTATGAACTCCCAAAGAAGAGCAGCTCTTTGTACATAGTAACAGAAAGGGATCCTGTTTTGGGGACCCCCCCCTCTGTTACCTTCCCTTCCCCCCGGGGTGTCTAAGAAGACAACCCCTTTCCCTGCTAGAACCTCCAAATTACACCAACATTGGCACATTACGTGGGGTGGTCAAGCTCAAGGTCCTCAGGCGCATCATCAGTAATGGCGCTGATCATGGCAGCGCGGCATTCTTTTATGGAATCTTCTTTATGACACTTGTTTATGCCCTCACAATAGTTGTCATGGTTACTACAAGGGCTATTACTGATGCAGGGTCCAAGTATTAACCCTTTCATCATTGGTAATTCACTTTCATTATGGAGGCAAATAACTGCACTTGTTACCAAGCAGGAGTCTTATCATTACGGCTTCCCTTAGGCACCATAAGAAATAAAGATTATAGAACATACGTACAAGTGTTTCAGGAGTGTTTTGCACTTTTTAGATCCATAGATTGGGCTTATAACTAGCACTTTACAAAGCGGAAAATTAAGAGGAAATTACTTGTAAAATAATATTATAGGGAATTGCATTTCTAGCATTTTCCATACTTGCATAGTTACATAGGTTGAAAAAGTTTTAACTTTAATGTCCTTGGTCTATCTCCAAAGTTATACATTTTCTATTACTAGATTATTTATAACCCACAATGTCATGTTTTGTTAAAAAAGTATCCAGCCCTTCTATAAATGCTGTTATACTATCTGCCATTACTATATCTTGTGGTTGGCATTCCACAGTCTGACTGCTCTAACTGTAAAGAATCCTTTCCTATTAAGTTGCCAGAATCGCTTCTCCTCCGCTTGTTATGAATGTTCCTGGTGCTTTGTAAGGTCCTGGAAAGTGATAAGTCATGTGCCAGTACTATGCATTGACCACATATGTATTTATACATATAAATGTATATTTATGAAGGAGATGATAATTACCCTTCATAGAGGTGTTATGATCATTCATAAATTGCTTTCATAGGTTTGATCTCCAGGATTAGGAGAGATTTGGGGTGTAAACGTAATAAACAATGAGTAAAACATCAAAGCAAACGAAAAAGGGTTTGTGACCCAAACTGGTAGGTGAGACCGGCTAGCCCCATATTATACGAGGTCACAACCAGGTTTCGCCTGAGGAGGGCAGCACTAATGAGTCCTCAGGAGCGCATAACCCTGAAATATGCAGCGATTCTACACTACCCATTATAAAAGGGTTTCATATGCTACTTACTACCATGTTTTAGCTAAGATACAAGGCATACTTGTAAGGAGAGATGAAAAAGGTGATGGGGGACAACATATAAATATACTGAGGAACTCTATACATTAGTGGCCAAAATTGAGGCAACACCCCCAAGATTTATGAATTTTTAGCATTTTGCCAATACAAATACAAATTTCATGAATGTTTTTGATTTCACAGTAAAGTTTTTAAGTAGAAATAAAATCTCATATAGAAACACAATATTAGCAGGAAATTTGTTCATTTGTCAACAAATTGGACACTATTGTCACTCAGATGACTGTGGGAGAAAAGCCATTGATTTGTCCTATTTTCATATCTAACACTAAATGTTAATACTCAGTTGGACAGCCCTCGGCCTTGATGACGGCCTGGCATCTACTTGGCATGCTATCTACCAGTTTGTGTAAATCAGATGGTGTGATGATATGAAGCCATGATTTGATGATGGCTGCAGTGAGTTCCTGCTTGTGTGAAGCCCGCTGTTTTGACACCGCTCTTTTGAGCCGAGCCCAGAGATTCTCAATAGGATTGAGATCTGGGCTGTTTCCTGGCCAATTCAATAGCTGGACATTTTTGTCCTTGAACCAAGAGAGACATTTTTTAGCTGTATGGCATGGGGCTCCATCTTAAAATAAACGGTGTCCCTTCACCAAATACATCACGTGCCGAAGGAATGAGTTTAGGCTGAAGGACTTCCTTGATGTACTTTTCAGCATTAACTGTTTCTTCAATTACCTGCAGCCGACCACCTGCATCTCTGGACACGCAGCCCCCTACCATAACACTCAGAGGAGGCTTCATGGTGGGTATTGTACCCTCTGGCAACCAGTCCTCTCCAGGTCGTCGTCGAACGTAGCGGACACCGTCGCTGCCAAAGATGGATATGCGTGTCTCATCGCTCCATATAACATTTCTCCATTGTTCAATGGTCCATTTACAATGTTCTTTGGCCCCTGCAGACGTTTCTGACGCTGTGAGGCATTCAGAAATGGCTTTTTACCTGGTATTCTGGCTCTTAACCCTGCATTTACCAATCGTCGTCGAACCGTCCGATCAGACACTGTCACTCCGGTGTTGACAAGCTCCTTGTTGATGTTAACAGCCGTTTATTTCCTGTTATTTAGGGCGATTCTAACAATTCTTCTATCAGTCTGAGGAGTTGTAGCCTTCTTCCTTTCTCTACCTGGTTTATTCTTTATCGAACCAGTCTCTTGAAACCGCTTACACACTTTGAGAACGAAAACATGTAATTGCTTACCTTCTGATGACAAACTGGCTTTAAAATATAAAAACCGCATTTTAATCGCACAATATCTGTCTTACAACCCACACCCAGGTCACTATAAACCAACATAGAATACATATGGCAGAAGAGGGCGTGTGTACAAGTAAGTAGGTCAGTGAAATCCTCCATTAAATATTGGTGATGGTGAAAAACTGAAAGTGTTGCCTCAATTTTGGCCACTAGTGTATAACACAAAATATAAACAAAAAAGAAAGGAAAGAACATTTCTGCACAAAAAACGTGTCGCTCGGCAGGAAAATCCCGTTGATGTTGCGTTTTTTGAGATTTTTTTTTCCCTTACTTTAGAAATGCTGCAAAAATACTGAAAGAATAGACATGAAACTGCTTCAAATCTGCAAGGATTCACTTTTCCTGCTTTTCCTGGTACTATCAAGCATAGCGTTTTTGGGAACTTGGAGCTCTATATTACAAATATGTCCGTCCCTCCAGTTGAAAGAAATTAACATTTTCCTGGAGGGAAGTTTATATTTTACATTATGTCAGTTTTTGTCTATCGATGATAAAGTGCAGTTTGCAGCAATTTTTATTGTGACATATACCCAAATCATTCATGAAAATATTTCACATTCAACGCGCGTCGGGCGGGCCTGCGTCCTCTCACATGCCAGGGCTGAGTTTCAGTTCCAGTCCGACCCTGTTAATCATCTATGGTTTCCCTTCAGAGTGGAAAATGCTGAAAAATCGGAAGTTCCTGGGATCCATTTTTGAACAGAATATCATAACCAAATCAAAACCGATGATTCATAATAGGGGTAAGTCCCAACTCTAAGGTTATGGCATACAGTCTGTAAAAGACGACAGAGTAGGGTGCTGTTGAGCATCGACGGCTTCTTCTCTGATGTTCCTCGCTCATCCATGCAGTACATAGTCGGCCATTCAATTGATTGGATATCTTATAATACCACATTTCCCCTAGGGACACAAAGTATGACGAGCGCCACTCCTCCTGGTGATAGGTTATACCCAACAGATGGGGCAGCGCCACTCCTCGTGGTGATGGGTTACACCCAACAGATGGGGGAGCTCCACTCCTCTTGGTGATGGGTTATACCCAACAGATGGGGGAGCGCCACTCCTTGAGGTGATAGGTTATACCCAACAAATGGGGGAGCGCCACTCCTCGTGGTGATGGGCTGCACCCAACAGATGGGGGAGCTCCACTCCTTGTGGTGATAGGTTATACCCAACAAATGGGGGAGCGCCACTCCTCGTGGTGATGGGCTGCACCCAACAGATGGGGGAGCTTCACTCCTTGAGGTGATGGGTTATACCCAACAGATGGGGGAGCGCCACTCCTCGTGGTGATGGGTTATACCCAACAGATGGGGGAGTGCCACTCCTCGTGGTGATGGGTTATACACAACAGATGGGGGAGCCCCACTCCTCGTGGTGATGGGTTAAACCCAACAGATGGGGGAAGTTGCAGAATGGCTTGTTATGGTGCAAGAACAATGTGGACATTGTTTTTTTTTGTTTTTGTTTTAACTATTATGCCTTTATGTTCTTTATTTTTTTCCTACAGACCCTCCCAGCTAACTCCAAGCAAGTCCCTAATCTCAGAAGTTGAAAGGTTTGGGTTTCTTTGAGGTTTAATGCATGCATTTACTTTTTTTAGAATCCCATCTTACAAAAGATATAGGATATCCAACTTCTTGGACTCCAAGAATAAGGGGGCTGCAGCCTGGAAGTAACCCCGCTGCCCTTTTTAAAGAATATGCTGGTGTGGGGCAGCTACCCGGATATTCACTATGCAGGAGAACTGCAGCTAAGCCCATTCACTTTGCTGGATCTATGCTGTCGTTCCGCTGCACAGTGGAGGCCATGATGCCGATGTGCAGGGAATGACTGTGAAAGGGGCTGTTCCTCATTACCAGCATCAGTGCCCCTTTATTATATTAGAGATTGACCCCAACAGATCATAAATTGATGGTGTACCCTTGCAGTATACTGCTTCCTTCCTTTTTTTTATCAGTTCACCCGTGAAACCAGATTACATGATTGTGGCGGAACCTCCTGTAGGACACCCAAGTTTTCTGGTGGCTGAAATCTCTTTACCTAAAATGGTGAGACCCTTAGATGTGGTTTAGGATTGTGACCTTTTTGTATTTCATGTGATTTCCAATAGTCTTCCCTTATTAAAAGTCTGTGCCAACCTCCTGCTACCGGTCCTCCTCTGCCAACTTTTATCATCACAGCTTTGATGTGTCCACAGTAGCCAATTGCTGGCAGCTGTGACACATTTGCTGGATGATGATGATCTAATTTTTTTTTCATACCATGGTGGGTTGTTTGCAAGCTGTTGGAATGGGAAAGAAGATCTCTGTAAACGACTCTGTCAGCAGAGAACGACTGTTCAAACCAAGCACAGACGCCCAGTGCTTCACGGCGGGACCAGTCATTTATATAAGCCTCCCCCCCTGCTTGTTTCCCCTCCATCTCCACCATCACCTCTTCTTTGACAGTTCTGGCTTCATAGATCCAGAGAGGAGATAGAGGGAAAACAAGCTGGTGGGAAGATGTATATATTATTATTATTATTTAATTATATAGTGCCATTGATTCCATGGTGCTGGTGCATATAAATGATGTTATAATGATGATAGAAATGATGAAAGAGGCTTGTTGCAATAGTGTAGAACACGCCGCTCTTTATTTTTTCTATATTAATGCAACATTTGGAGGAATCGCACAGAAAATGCTTTAAATGTATTTATTTTTTAATTTGATTTTTCTCATGTCCATGATTCACATTGCGTTAAATGAGGCATAATGAAGATTAAGAATGCTTCAGCTAATGTAGCCTTCATCAGACAGGATAATGTAGCTTGAGGGGACCCACTTGGTTAAATATAGGGGTCAGTTCTGGTCTTCCCAAAAAGCAGATTAAGTAGTCACCACACGGGAATCTGGTGATTACTGGGTTTGCTTTTGGGGACCCCAGATTTCTTCATATAACCGAGTGGGCCTTCTGCCTAATGAAGGCTACATTATGTGAAATTCTGGTACCATTCATTATGCCTCACTTAAAGGGGTTGCCTGGCACTTTAATATTGATGACCTATCCTAAGGATATTCCATTAGTATTAAAGTGGTGGACAACCCCTTTTAATGCAGTGTGAATCCTAAAAAATATTTTTCAGCATTTTCTGTGAGCAGTTCCTCCACGTGTCAGATTTAATGTATGAGACGTCTGGAGCTACACAGTAACTTCTAGTTGGCCACGTATCAAGATAAAAGTTTAGATTTTTGTGCACTTGTTGGTTACAACTTTCTTTCCCGTACAGAAGCATTCAGCGACATAAGCGTTGTTACCACTCTGGTCTTCTCTTTACAGTCTTCTGCTAGATCTCTTGTGTTGGACTTGGGTGAAGACAGAATAGTCGGACGTCCCGATTTGTATCATCTAGACGTCTTCATTCCTTACAATATCATCCAAGAACAAAGTGGAGCTCAGTTCAACAAGGACAGTAAGGTGAGACAATTAAGCAAAGCTGGACATGTCTTATAGCCCATTCTGAAATCTCCTTCTTAAAGAGGTTCTCTGAGAAAATGTCTAAAATAAAATTTTAAAAAATGTATACATTTATTTAGCAAAAATAAATTGTTTTAATTAGTGAATAATTCTATGTGAATACTTTTATGCCCAAAAATGGCAAAAGTATTCTCGGAGTGATACCTTTATTGGCTAACCAGAAAAAAATATATATATATGCAAACTTTCAGAGCACAGAGGCTCCTTCTTCAGGCAATATTACAAATGAATTCATAACATTTGTAATCCTGCCTGAAGAAGGAGCCTGTGTGCTCTGTAAGTTTGCATATATATATATTTTTTTCTGGTTAGCCAATAAAGGTATCACTCCGAGAATACTTTTGCCATTTTTGGGCATAAAATTATTTCCATCAAATTTTCTGGCTAACACGGTACCACAATATAAATTTGTATTGTACATCACAATTAGGGGATAATAATTGTGTATGGACATAATGGCCAACGATGTCAGCAGCCATCCATCCTAGATGGGTGAAAGTAAACTGTTTGAGACGGACTTCTCTGACCTACCTGTCGGAATCAAGAACGTGCATCTGTCATTGATTGACTGACTGATCACGTCCATGAGTCAACATGTTGTAAACCTGTCATGATGAGTGAGCAGATAGGATGCTGCCCCTCACCCTGACAGGAACTTATCTATCACAACATATAGTTGCCCAGAGACATCTGAATGCATCGGCTTTCCTTTATGCCATTCATCAAACATGTCGTATATTTTGTGTATAGCGAGTCACAAGCCTCACACTGCTCTGCGTCTTATCATTTGGTTCTATGAGCTGCAGTAAAACGTGACGTATATTCCAGGTGCTGACGATCACAATGCCGGTCCAGCCAGCATAGCGGTGGGCTCAGAAGATCAGCTTTGGAAAACGTTCCTCTTATATGGATCCTACTTACATTCGCTGCTGTTTACATTGTATGGTTACAATTCTATTTAGACTTCAATATGACTCCAGAATAAATTTTTGTCTTTCTTATACTTGCCGTATATTTTTCCCAAGGAGGGGGTTTAGGTATTGTGCTTTTTTTTTTTTTATTTCTACTGTAATATTTCATAATATCTGTGAATAAGTCTTGAAAATAATTTGCATTGAAAAGGTTGAGATCCTCTGAATCTACAGGGATTTTTAGGAATTAAAAATCTACAGCAGTAAATCTGCAGCAGAATTTACATTTTGCACCATGTCTGGATTTAGTAGCAGCTGCCCCTTTAAATGGAATATGTCAGCAGGCTTTTGCTACCCCATTTGAGAGCAGCATAATCCGAGGCCCTGATTCCAACGATGTATCACTTACTGGGCTGCTTGGTGTTATTTTGATAAAATTGCAGTTTTTTTTTTCTCATGCAGATCTCTGAATGCTGAGCTCTGTATAATAACCCCACCCACACCACTGATTGGCAGCTTTCTGTGTACACTGTATATAAACTGCCAATCAGTGGTGGGGGGCGTGGTTGGACTACCTGGCTGCAGGTTTACTAGTCCTCTAGTGATAATCTTCTGCTAATAAAAGTGTGATTTTTATCAAAACTACAACCAGCAGCCCTGTAAGTGAGACGTCCCTAGAATCAGGGTCTTTGTCTCTACATCATGCTGCTCTCAACAACAACCAATATATAGTACATCCGACAAGGGGTCAATGTGTTAAAAAAGACCTTTATTATAACAATTTGGGTACATGGCGGGAAAGAAAAGAGCACACACACATATATATAGTAATACCATATAATAGTGAGGAGGTATAATGTAAATATTTGAATTGCAGAGACACCAGGGCTAAATAGTAGTAGCTCCAATTGTGCTAATGCACACTGATAGTATATCCTAGGTCACATAGTAAAAGGATATAATCCCAAATAATAAAAGCCAATATAGGCATTCCCAAGATAATGACCTTTTGGTATATACATATCAAGGGATGTATTATATCCAAGTAGGTTCATTCCCAAGTAACAATAATGTTGTATTGGATTCATTCATACCTGGTATATATTGTCTGCACGTCTTGCAATAGCTCTGGGCTCGGTGGTCCTACTCCTAGTGTGGCGCTCACCCCATCATGCTGCTCTCAGAATAGCCAAGAAAAACCTGCTGACAGATTCCCTTTACAAATAGCTGAAATGGCTCCTAGATACCAGAGAAGGAAAACGTTATTAAAACGGTTTTGTTTCCTAAATAGAAAAGCAAATTAAACACCACTGGATAATGTGGTGTGTGAAACCGTCCATTGGATTGCTGTTTCGGGTGGGCTCAGGAGCAGAGCCCCCATCCTACACAGCTGACATCTTGCTGTAACAGCAGCGGCCAGAGCGGAGCGTCAATCACTGCTGTTTAACCATTTATATGCTGTCAATCACTGATGGCAAGTTAAATAGCGCAATCACCGGTACGCTATGCAATGTTACTAGAATTTTTTTTTTTACTTTTCCATTTCCTTGAATTACTTGTTGTGATTTGCGGATCCATTGACTGGCCAAGTGGAAGGGCTGCAGCCGATCATTCATGTCCGTAGCAGATACACATTTACGTGTGGAAATAGGCCCTTATAGAAATCAATCAATAGAACGTATACCTGGATATCCAGGTTTATCCTTTGCATACATTTAAAGAGGTAGAAGTCATGGCATATTACTAGGATGTCATTCTTGGGGGTCTGACAGCCTAATTTAGAAAGAAGTGGATGCATTATTTTTTTCGCGCTCCCAATTTAACAATTTGAGTACAGTTGGATCTATTGTTTTTTTTATTTTTTGCACTGTGGGTGGGTGGTTGGGAGCACAGCTGTGCAGGAAAAAAAAAGCTTATAGGTTCTCAATTCCTTCATTCTTGGGATCGGTGGCGGAACCACAGGTCGGACCATCGCCAATCAAGATATTATATCCCTTCACACTCATCATTGCTCACAATTAACAATTTGAGTACGTGCATTTTTTTAGGGTATTTTTTTTAGGGTATTTTTGCTCAATGGGTGGGAGCACAACTGTGCAGGAAAAAAAGCTGATAGGTTCCCCATTCCTTCATTCTCAGAATCAGTGGATGGAACATCGCCAATCACAATATTATATCCTTCACACTAATCGTTGCTCCCAATTATCAATTTGAGTACGGTTATACCTATTGTTTTTTTAGGGGTTTTTTTTGCACTGTGGGCGGTTGGGAGCACAGCTGTGCAGGAAAAAAAAAGCTGATAGGTTCCCCATTCCTTCATTCTCAGGATTAGTGGTGGAACCAGAGGTTGGATCATCTCCAATCAAAATATTATATTATTCACAATAATCATTGCTCCTAGTTAACAATTTGAGTACGGTTGAACCCATTGTGTTTTTTTAGGGTTTTTTTTTTTTTGCACTATGGGTGCAAGTTATAGTAATATGTGTCACTTAAAAAAAAAACTAATAGTGTCTCCTGATTGTTCAGACACAAATATATCTGTTGAAAATAGTCTGGTATTCACCAGTAAATTATAACTGTGGTTTTGCTGTTCCACGGTAAAAAATCTCTATTATCCTGCTTTTGGCATTTTTTGCCGCAAAGAAAAACAGTAGTAGTGTCTCCTGATTGTTCAGACACAAATATATCTGTTGAAAATAGTCTGGTATACACCACTAAATTATAACTGTGGTTTTGCTGTTCCACGGTAAAAATCTCTATTATCCTGATCTTGGCATTTTTTGCCGTAAAAAAAAACTAATAGTGTCTCCCTGATTTTTCAGACACAAATATATCTGTTGAAAATAGTCTGGTGTGGGCCCGAGAAATACAAGTGTGGTTTTGCAGTTCCACGGGTCAAATCTTTGTATTATCCACTTTTGGGCCATTTTTACCTAAAAATAAACAGTTTGAGTGTGTCGCTCATTGTTCAGCCGCAAATATATCTATTCAAAATTTTCTGGTATACCCCAGTAAACAATAACTGTGGTTTTGCCATTCCACGGTAAAAATCTCTATTATTCACCTTTTGGTATTTTTTCCGTAAAGAAAAACAGTAATAGTTTCTCCCTGATTGTTCAGATTGTTTAAAAGAGTCGGGTGTAGGCCAGAGAAATAGAACTGTGATTTTCCTCTTCCACGGTTCTAATCTACTTTATTACCCTTTTTCCATTGATAGTGCGAGTGTAAGCTATTTTACTTACTTTACAATGGGCAAGGCGTGTGGCAAGGGACATGGAAGTGGACGTTCTGGTGATGGTACATGCAGAGGACGGGGCCGTGGCCAAGGTGAAAATGTGCCACAACCAACAACCATATCTTCTCGCTCCCACTTCTTGACCGAATTACTAGGGAAGCACAGAACAACACCAGTATTGCGAACTGATCAGTGTGAACAGGTTATTAATTGGATAGCAGACCACCACTTCCGGTCTGTCTTCCACACGGTCAACTCTTAGTAGCCGTGAGTCTCGACCGCATACTCCTCCTCACCCTGATGCTCCTTCCTCCCACCATGCCGAGTATCGTCAGACAGCAACTGATCCCACACTTGGACACTCTGAAGAGCTGTTCACTGGTCCATTTCCAGATTTGTGCCCCTCGCCTGCTCCGCTTGAAGTGGTGGAAGAGGAGATCCCATGTAGAGATGCCCAAATATTTGAACAGCCACGGCCACAGGAAGTCAACGCTGGCAATTTGTCACAAGAGGTTGACGATGACGAAACACAATTGCCAAGAAGTGAGGAGGAGGATCGTGGTGCGCAAGTGGAAGAGGAGGAGGTGGTGGATGATCTAGTAACTGACCCAACGTGGCAGGAGGACATGCAGAGCAAGGCCAGCAGCAGACCGGGTGAGGGAGACAGAGTACCCCAACAGGCAGGAAGAAGCAGTGTGGTGGCCGCACACAGAAGGCCGGCAACAGTTCCCCGTAACACCAACACGAGGGACGTTGCCAGTACAACCTGTGGGTCTTCCAGAGTCTGGAATTTTTTTAAAGACTCTGCTGATAACCCCAAAAAGGCCATTTGTACCACCTGCCATGCCAGCATCAGCAGGGGTGACAAAACTACCAGCCTGACCACCACCAGCATGATCAGGCACATGGCAGTAAAGCACCCGACTTTGTGGGGCGAACCCCAGGGTCCACGACCAGTGTCAGCAGGTGTCACCTGTTGTGTGTGCATGGCAATCCCCTGTCCATACTGCATGCAAAGATGCCCCCTCCTCTCAGTCTTTATGGCAGTCTCTCAAGTGTGTGCAAAGCAGTCATCAAAGCAAAAGGTGGCTACTTTGAAGAATCTAGAATATAAGACATATTTTCAGTTGTTTCACACTTTTTTGTTAAGTATATAATTCCACATGTGTTAATTCATAGTTTTGATGCCTTCAGTGTGAATGTACAATTTTCATAGTCATGAAAATACAGAAAAATCTTTAAATGAGAAGGTGTGTCCAAACTTTTGGTCTGTACTGTATGTGCCATCTTGACCAACTTTGAGAAGTCCACCAAGATGGTGAGTGGCGATGACTCCATCATTAGCGTCAGCATTCCACTTGTCTGTCTTTTGCAATGCTCTCTGCAGAGAATTAAAGAGGAGGCATTGCAGCCAGAGTATGATGAGATGGATCAAGAAGCCGTAGCGGTCGATTACACACAGCCCAGCCTCATCTCATCCCAATGTGCATTGGGGGACAATGAGGGAGAGGAGGAGGAGGAAGAACAGGAGCTTGTATCATGCGCTGTAGGCGGTAGTACCTGTACAACTGTCATACCGTCGGTTCAGCGTGGGTGGCCTGAGGACAGGGGGGAGGAGGAGGAGGAGAGCATGGTCATTCGTCATCTTGGTGTGGACACGGAAGTCTTGCCCGTTACCAGTCTGGCGCGCATGGCTGACTTTCTTACTCTGCCTTAACCGTGACCCTCGCGTTGTCAAAATGTTGGGTGACAGTCATTACTGGTTGGTGACACTTTTAGACCCCCGCTACAAGGAGAACGTTCACTCTCTTATTCCTGAGGTGGAGAGGTCTACAAAAATGGGGCAGTACCAGAAGGCCCTTGCTGCAGAACTGTTAAAAAAAAATTCCCATCTGAAGACACTAGCGGCAGAGGTCAGAGTTCGTTGACCAACCAAGGCGTACAAGCGAGAGAGAGGCAACTCCAATCCAGCAGAGGCAGGGGAACACTGTCAACATTCTGGGACAGTTTTCTGAGACCTGCCCAGCTTACAGGCCCTGAGGCGCGGGGTACTCTCACAAGGAGTGGAAAGTTTCAAAAGATGGTGAGGGAGTACCTTGCCGACCGTACCAGCATCCTCCGTGATTCCTCTGTGCCTTTTAATTATTGGGTATCCAAGCTGGACACTTGGAATGAAATCGCTCTGTACACCTTGGAGGTCCTGGCCTGCCCTGCCGCTAGCGTGTTATCGGAGCGTGTTTTTAGTGCTGCTGGGGTAATTATAACTGATAAGCGCACTCGCCTGTCAACTGACAATGCTGACAAGCTGACCCTTATCAAAATGAACAAGAGCTGGATTGGGCCAGACTTCTCATCACCACCAAATGACAGCAGAGTAACATAAAGTCAAATCCACTGTGTTATTTCGGGAGGTGTATTCAAATGCACCACTTCACACCCACACATGGGTATACGCTTCCTCATTTCGGCTGTTTTATGTTCTTCTCCTTATCCTCAGCCTCCACCACCACTATACCACCAGGGTGACCGTGGTCCGTGTTGCCATTATTGAAAGTTCCTCAGTCCTTATTTTTGTCAGCATTTGCTTGGAAGGCATAAGCAAAGACTGTGGGAGACCCACTCCCCAATAATGGGAATAATATATTTAAAATGCTGTACTGTATGGCTCTTGTAAGGGGCATTAAAAGCGTCTTGTTAAGCTACTGCGACCTCCACCACTATTCCGAGGAGCATGAAAAGCATCTTGTTAAGCTACTGTGACCTCCACCACTTTTCCGAGGGCCATTAAAAGCGTCTTGTTAAGCTACTGGGACGTCCACCACTTTTCCGAGGAGCATTAAAACAGTCTTGTTAATCTACTGGGACTTCCACGTCTCTTCCAAGGGGCATTCAAACCGTCTTGTTAAGCTACTGCGATCTCCACCACTTTTCCGAGGGGCATTAAAAACGTCTTGTTAAGCTAGTTGGACCTCCACGTCTCTTCCAAGGGGAATTCAAACTGTCTTGTTAAGCTGCTGGGACATCCACGTCTCTTCCAAGGGGCATTCAAACCGTCTTGGTAAGCTACTGCGACCTCCACCTCTTTTTCAAGGGGCATTAAAAGCGTCTTATTAAGCTACTGGGACCTCCACCACTTTTCCGAGAAGCATTAAAACCGTCTTGCTAAGCTACTGGTACCTCCACGTCTCTTCCAAGGGGCATTCAAACCGTCTTGTTAAGTTACTGGGACCTGCAGCACTTTTCCAAGGGGCATTCAAACAGTCTTGTTAAGCTACTGCGAACTCCACCACTTTTCCAAGGGGCATTAAAACCGTCTTGTTAAGCTACTGGGACCTCCACCACTTTTCTGAGGGGCATTAAAACCGTCTTGTTAAGCTACTGGGACCTCCACGTCTCTTCCAAGGGGCATTCAAACAGTCTTGTTAAGCTACTTAGACCTCCACGTCTCTTCTGAGGACATTAATAGCGTCTTGTTAAGCTACTGTGACCTCCACCACTTTTCCGAGGGGCATTCAAACTGTCTTGTTAAGCTACTGGGACCTCCACGTCTCTTCCAAGGGGCATTCAAACAGTCTTGTTAAGCTACTGGGACCTCCACGTCTCTTCCAAGGGGCATTCAAAGCGTCATGTTAAGCTACTGGGACCTCCACCACTTTTCCGAGGGGCATTAAAAGCATCTTGTTAAGCTACTGGGACCTCCACCACTTTTCCGAGGAGCATTAAAACCATCTTGTTAAGCTACTGGGACCTCCACCACTTTTCCGAGGAGCATTAAAACCATCTTGTTAAGCTACTGTGACCTCCACGTCTCTTCCAAGGAGCATTCTGACCGTCTTGCTAAGCTACTGCGACCTCCACCACTTTGGCGAGGGGCATTAAAACCGACTTGTTAAGCTACTGGGACCTCCACGTCTCTTCAAAGGGGCATTCAAACCGTCTTGTTAAGCTACTGGGACCTAAACGTCTCTTCCAAGGGGCATTCAAACCGTCTTGTTAAGCTACTGCGACCTCAACCACTATTCAAAGGGGCATTAAAACCGTCTTGTTAAGCTACTGGGACCTCCACCACTTTTCCGAGGGACATTTAAACAGTCTTGTTAAGCTACTGGGACCTCCACGTCTCTTCCAAGGGGCATTGAAACCGTCTTGTTAAGCTACTGGGACCTCCACTTCTCTTCTGAGGGGCATTAAAAGCGACGTGTTAAGCTACTGGGACCTCCACTTCTCTTCTGAGGGGCATTAAAAGCGACGTGTTAAGCTACTGTGACCTCCACCACTTTTCCGAGGGGCATTAAAACAGTCTTGCTAAGCTACTGGGACCTCAACGTCTCTTCCAAGGGGCATTCAAACCGTCTTGTTAAGCTACTGGGACCTCCATGTCTCTACCAAGGGGCATTCAAACCGTCTTGTTAAGCTACTGCGACCTCCACCACTTTTTCGAGGAGCAGTAAAAGCGTCTTATTAAGCTACTGGGTCCTCCACCACTTTTCCGAGAAGCATTAAAACCATCTTGTTAAGCTACTGGGACCTCCACGTCTCTTCCAAGGGGCATTCAAGCCGTCTTGTTAAGCTCCTGGGACCTCCACGTCTCTTCCAAGGGGCATTCAAACAGTCTTGTTAAGCTACTTAGACCTCCACGTCTCTTCTGAGGACATTAATAGCGTCTTGTTAAGCTACTGTGACCTCCACCACTTTTCCGAGGGGCATTCAAACCGTCTTGTTAAGCTACTGGGACCTCCACGTCTCTTCCAAGGGGCATTCAAACAGTCTTGTTAAGCTACTGGGACCTCCACGTCTCTTCCAAGGGGCATTCAAAGCGTCATGTTAAGCTACTGGGACCTCCACCACTTTTCCGAGGGGCATTAAAAGCATCTTGTTAAGCTACTGGGACCTCCACCACTTTTCCGAGGAGCGTTAAAACCATCTTGTTAAGCTACTGGGACCTCCACCACTTTTCCGAGGAGCATTAAAACCATCTTGTTAAGCTACTGTGACCTCCACGTCTCTTCCAAGGGGCATTCTGACCGTCTTGCTAAGCTACTGCGACCTCCACCACTTTGGCAAGGGGCATTAAAACCGACTTGTTAAGCTACTGGGACCTCCACGTCTCTTCAAAGGGGCATTCAAACCGTCTTGTTAAGCTACTGGGACCTAAATGTCTCTTCCAAGGGGCATTCAAACCGTCTTGTTAAGCTACTGCGACCTCCACCACTATTCAAAGGGGCATTAAAACCGTCTTGTTAAGCTACTGGGACCTCCACCACTTTTCCGAGGGGCATTAAAACAGTCTTGTTAAGCTACTGGGACCTCCACGTCTCTTCCAAGGGGCATTCAAACCGTCTTGTTAAGCTACTGGGACCTCCACTTCTCTTCTGAGGGGCATTAAAAGCGACGTGTTAAGCTACTGTGACCTCCACCACTTTTCCGAGGGGCATTAAAACCGTCTTTTTAAGCTACTGGGACCTCAACGTCTCTTCCAAGGGGCATTCAAACCGTCTTGTTAAGCTACTGGGACCTCCACGTCTCTACCAAGGGGCATTCAAACCGTCTTGTTAAGCTACTGCGACCTCCACCACTTTTTCAAGGGGCAGTAAAAGCGTCTTATTAAGCTACTGGGTCCTCCACCACTTTTCCGAGAAGCATTAAAACCGTCTTGTTAAGCTACTGGGACCTCCACGTCTCTTCCAAGGGGCATTCAAGCCGTCTTGTTAAGCTCCTGGGACCTCCACGTCTCTTCCAAGGGGCATTCAAACCATCTTGTTAAGCTACTGGGACCTCCACGTCTCTTCTGAGAGGCATTAAAAGCGTCTTGTTAAGCTACTGTGACCTCCACCACTTTTCCGAGGGGCATTAAAACCGTCTTGTTAAGCTACTGGGACCTCCATGTCTCTTCCAAGGGGCATTCAAACCGTCTTGTTAAGCTACTGGGACCTCCACCACTTATCTGCGGGGCATTAAAAGCGTCTTGTTAAGCTACTGTGACCTCCACCACTTTTTCGAGGGGCATTAAAACCGTCTTGTTAAGCTACTGGGACCTCCACGTCTCTTCCGAGGGGCATTCAAACCGTCTTGTTAAGCTACTGGGACCTCCACGTCTCTTCCAAGGGGCATTCAAACCATCTTGTTAAGCTACTGCAACCTCCACCACTTTTCCAAGGGGCATTAAAACCGTCTTGTTAAGCTACTGGGACCTCCACCACTTTTCCGAGGGGCATTGAAAGCATCTTGTTAAGCTACTGGGACCTCCACCACTTTTCTGAGGAGCATTTGAACCATCTTGTTAAGCTACTGGGACCTCCACGTCTCTTCCAAGGGGCATTCAAACCGTCTTGTTAAGATACTGGGAACTCCACGTCTCTTCTGAGGGGCATTAAAAGCGTCTTGTTAAGCTACTGTGACCTCCACCACTTTTCCGAGGGGCATTAAAACCGTCTTGTTAAGATACTGGGACCTCCACGTCTCTTCCGAGGGGCATTCAAACCGTCTTGTTAAGCTACTTGGACCTCCACGTCTCTTCCGAGGGGCATTAAAAGCGTCTTGTTAAGCTACTGTGACCTCCACCACTTTTCCGAGGGGCATTAAAACCGTCTTGTTAAGCTACTGGGACCTCCTCCACTTTTCTGAGGAGCATTAAAACCGTCTTGTTAAGCTACTGGGACCTCCACGTCTCTTCCAAGGGGCATTCAAACCGTCTTGTTAAGCTACTGGGACCTCCACGTCTCTTCTGAGGGGCATTAATAGCGTCTTGTTAAGCTACTGTGACCTCCACGTCTGTTCAAAGGGACATCAAAAGTCTTCTTAAGCCACTCTGAACTCCACAGCTCTTCCTAGGGGCATTGAAATGTTGTTTTTAATTACCTCTTACCTCCACGACTCTTCCAACGGACATTGCATTTCCTCCTAATTTTAGTCAGCTTTTGATTTTCAATGCAAAGGCGAAAACTAAGGGAGACCCACTCCCCAATAGTGGGTAGAAGGTTTTTAGTACGCTGTAATCCATGTCTGTTTCAAGGGGCATTGCAGTTCCTCATAATTTTTGGAAAGCCTTCCATTCACTGCTTAGGCCAACAGTGTACAGGAGACCCAGTTGCTATAAATGGAAAAAAACGGTTTAGTTAAGGCCCTCTGACCTCCATGTCATTTCCAAGGTACATTGGAGTGCCTCGAAATTTTTGGTAGGCATTGCACTCACTGTATGCCCTATAACTGTGTAGCCAAACTGCTCCTTTTGTTACAGAAACATATCCTACAAGACATATGTGGTTGACTGGCCTGATATTGATGTGAATGGTCCCTGTTCCTCCTGCTCTTTCTCCTTTGCCACCACCTCATCCATCATTCATCACCTGAAGCTTTGTTTTAACGGGAGTCATAGAACTGGGATAGTAGCAGGAAAACATCCAGCAATCCTCGGAGGAGGTAGGATATGCGCGAAAACGCTGACCACCTCAGACCTAGCCGCTACTACATACATGCGCTTGCATTCCAACAAAACAAAGCAGATGCTAACTTGTATCATCATCATCATGGTCCTCACCTTGTCACTCTCAACTCCCCTGATGGAGAAGCCAAGGCCCACCGGAGGAGTCTGGTTCTCTGGTGGGCTCGTCCAATGCTGCCCTAAAGCAGGCCAGGCTAAGAAAAGTGTGTGGGGGGATGTTCCAAGGAGAAATAGGGGCGACTGGGGACCGTTTATGGACACCCGGCTGCCCCCAGGCGGGTGGGGACCGTGTGTGAACACCCGGCCGCGGGGCGGCTGGGGACCGAGTATGGACTCCCGGCCGCCCCCTGGCGGCTGGGGACCGAGTGTGGACACCTGGCAGCCGGGCGGCTGGGGACTGAGTATGGATTACAGGCCACCAATGCTGCCTTGACGCGGTGGTCAGATTCCGCCTCCACGTGCCTAAAAAGGCCCAATTTCAAGTGCAAGCAAGCAAGCAGTATGGTATTGCAGCCTGGCGGTGGGTGGGTGGATGGCAGGCTGCACACTTCGCTTGCATTCCAAGAAAACAAAGCAGATGCTAACTTGTATCATCATCATCATGGTCCTCACCTTGTCACTCTCAACTCCCCTGATGGAGAAGCCACGGCCCACCGGAGGAGTCTGGTTCTCTGGTGGGCTCGTCCAATGCTGCCCTAAAGCAGGCCGGGCTAAGAAAAGTGTGTGGGGGGATGTTTCAAGGAGAAATAGGGGCGGCTGGGGGCCGTTTATGGACACCCGGCTGCCCCCAGGCGGCTGGGGACCGAGTATGGACACCCGGCCGCCCCCTGGCGGTTGGGGACCGAGTGTGGACACCCCGCCGCCGGGCGGCTGGGGACTGAGTATGGATACCAGGCCGCCAACGCTGCCATGACATGGTGGCCAGATTCCGCCTCCACATGCCTAAAAGGCCCAATTTCAAGTGCAAGCAAGCAGTATGGTATTACAGCCTGGGGGTGGGTGGGTGGTTGGCTGCATATTTGCGCTTGCATTGCAAGGAATGGGAGAGGTACAATTGAACCCTGCCCTGGGACAAGAACTTGCACGGGGATAATTGCAAGTCTGGATCTTCTGATGCTTCAAGGATGACTTCTGATGGGCACACTTTTAGGCAGTGACCGGGGAGTCAGAGATGCTTCCAGGGGTCTTCCCCATGCTGTCCCCATGTCTTTTCAGCACTGTATGCATGTGTCACACAGCACATGGCCAGATAAGGTTGTAAAATGTTAAAATGACATTTCCCGGTGAATGCATTTGTCACGGTTGAAGCAATACAAAAGTGCAAAAACGCATAAAAAATGCCACTTGTGAACATAGCCCAAGGTGTGGAGGAGTATTTTTTTTTTTGTTATTTATTTTACCTTATACACGAGTCTTTACCCTGGAAAGGAACTTCCTTAACTGAAAGCAGTTTCAGTTTCGTTTTTTGAACGTTTTATTGTGAGCCCTTAAAAGTGGCTTAATACCTCTGACCACGTTGTTGACAGCAGTGACCTGGGGGTCAGAAATGCTTCCTGGGGCGATCCCCATGCTGTCCCCATGTCATTTTAGCACTGTCACGATCGTTTTGGGCACTTGTTAGGCTTTTAACAGACAGCCGGGGATGCCGCCGCGAAAATTCTCGGGTCTCCCATTGACTAACATTGGGCTCGTGGCTCAGGTCGAGCAACCGAGTATCATGGCGAGCTCGGCCCGAGCTTCGAGCCCCCGAGCATTTTAGTGCTCGCTCTTCACTACTAAATACCCTTCATTATTTATTATTTTTGCACTTTGCGATTTACCCATTCACTTCCGGTTACTTGGGTATTTTGCTTGTCTTTGGTTTTTCTTTGTCTAGTGGCCTTGTGTGAACATACATTTACATTTTGCATGCACATCAATTTATGTTTCAGTTCAGACTTCTAGGTTTTTTCTTTGTAGTTCAGTGTGCTTTAGTACATATAAGGGTGTGGCCGCCCTTTGTCTGAGCTGAAATGTTTATTCTGCCTCAGGTCTATGCTTCTACTAGGGGGTCAGTCTCTCTGCCCTTATCCATATGTACGTCACTTGACAAATGGTAAGGTTTTAATATTAGAGTTAGGACTGTCCCATAAGGGTTGCCGTGATGTGGCGGTATAGCTTTTGCATTATTTTTATCAAAATTATGTTAACTAAATACCCTTCATTATTTATTATTTTTGCACTTTGCGATTTACCCATTCACTTCCGGTTACTTGGGTATTTTGCTTGTCTTTGGTTTTTCTTTGTCTAGTGGCCTGGTGTGAACATGCATTTACATTTTGCATGCACATCAATTTATGTTTCAGTTCAGACTTCTAGGTTTTTTCTTTATATGCTATATATGCTGTATGTGCGGGAAGGGAGCTTGTATGTACACTGCTTGCAATGTATGGGGGAGGGAAGCTGTCGGACAAAGAGGGGTCCTGCAAACATCCAACTAATGGCCCCCCATATATATTACAGGAAGGTAGGTCAAACCCAAGGATTTTTGCTGGAGCAGCCGACCATGTGCTGTGTATGGGGCCATCTCCCCCACATATATAACCACATTCATGTATATGGGGGAGTCGGGATGTGTTGTGTGGACAAGCGTCCGGTCTAAAGCTAACTAGTGTATGGGCACCTGAGACTAAGGCAAGTTATCATCCAGAAAGTCATTCTCCAGCCTGCTGAAAAAATGCCGGATAGAGAAAGGCTTTTATCACCTAAGCCAGATCTCACAGGAGGGGAATCAAGAAGAAAAAAGGAGAAATGTAAAATAAGACACAAGTCCAGACAGTTGTCATCCAAAACTTTATCTGGTATCGACCAAGAAAATTACAATCAGTAAAAGTATAATCCACATTTAGGAAAAACACAGATGAGCTGCGGGACCATCGCTTCTTCTTCTGGGACTTTTTGGCGGACAGGTTGCTCTGCTGTCGGAGGCCTTTCTTGTTCTTGGACTTCTCCTTCATGTGGATTCTGAAGACTAGGAGGCTCCTGAGGGTCCATCTCTCCTGCCGGCAGCTCAGAGTGACTTGGAGATATGTTTCCTTCAGTCCAGGAAAGCAAGAGAGGAAAAAGATGAATGTGATGTAATAACAAGACAAACCTAAAAAAAAACATGTATAAAAAATCATGTAACTGCAAACTGCACAAAAATGACCCCAATAACGTAAGTGCTGTAGTATTAAAGAACCTGCAAAACGAGTGGTGTGAAAAGACCTGGGACTTGTCAGAAATATGTAATGTTTTGTCTAAAATGACAAAAAAAAAGAAAAGATTCAAGGGATCAGCAGCATTTTATAACAGGTAAAAAATGTACAAATTTGTGACAAGTGATCGGTATTAAGTATTGTGGATGATAACCAGACGTTTATTTCAAATGAAGAGTTTAATGAACGTCTTGTATTTGGCCAATTGGAACCTTCCCGGAAATGTCTGCGCCGGTGATAAAATCTACTTACTAATAGAGCTCCCGACTGGACACAAAGAACTGCAGCTCATGGAGGAATGAAGCTTCTTTCCTTCTCAGCCAAGAACTTCTTATATCAGTCCCGTACGGCCTCTATCATGTGCTGATATCTAGCAGAAAGAGAAAAAATCAATTATAAACTAAATAAAATGTATTAAAGAAAAAAAACCTCCTGCAAACATGAAGCATTTGTAGCAAAGCACAGCCATTATTTACACAGCACAATTGTTTTACTTTATTCTATATTAGTGGCCGCTCTGTGCAAAAACTTGTGGGAAATTACTGCAGCACTAATATTGTCCGTCCAGAGAGCACCCAAGTATTCCCCAATTTCTGACTCCACCGCCCGATTGCCCCCACAAACACAATGCTGCACCGCTGTCACCTGCCTGGTACAGGCTCCTTTATAGGGTCCTTTCAGCTGTTGTTCACCAAGATGTGAAGTAATCCGAGTACAGGGTTTCCCATGTCTGAGTGCAGGGGTGGAGAGCAGAGAGGATCAGACAGGGACAGGCCCATACACAGACTGCTGGTATATAGAGGACAAATCTCACTGAACAGCAGCCACAAGAAGCTTCTGGATGGGGGCAGTGGGGGTGAGACAGCACTTCAGCAACGTGTTTGGGAGAGAAGGAAGAAAATAAGCAAATGAAGAATATTTATAAAGTTCACAAGTCTGCAATGTGAGGAGGATAATTACATGAAGAAAACCCTCTAGGTGCAGCGTCGGCAACCGGAAAACCGCCCAAGGTCCACCTGTGTCATCAGCGCCCCCCTGCTGGACCCCTAATCAGTTGTACTGCAGACTCTGATGATTGATAGTGACACTAGGTCAGCTCTTTCCCTATGGCGGCACTAGCTGACCATCCTGTGGATAGTACAGGTGCCTGATTATTCAGTCCTATCCCTCTTCCCCAACGTGAAGCAAACATCCCTCTGACCAGACAAACATCCCCCTGACCAGACAAACATCCCCCTCACCAGACAAACATCCCCCTGACCAGGCAAACATCCCCCTGACCAGGCAAACATCCCCCTGACCAGGCAAACATCCCCCTGACCAGACAAACATTCCCCTGACCAGACAAACATCCCCCTGACCAGGCAAACATCCCCCTGACCAGGCAAACATCCCCCTGACCAGGCAAACATCCCTCTGACCAGGCAAACATCCCTCTGACCAGGCAAACATACAACCCCTTTTTTTCTTTCCCATTTTACTTCCTTTATTAATTTCTCCTCCAACATTACTGACAACTCCAAGTTCGATAGTTTGATAGTCTCATCTCCTGCCTTTGTATGTGGAGGAGACAATAAACAGCCGTATACATCCTAAACCTGTCACAAGGACTTTCTCTGCAACTCCCTACTCTCAGCTGTCCCCCTGTAACAATCCACCTTTTTCTCTTTCTCGCTCATACATTTCAGACACTTTATTAACATGTTAATCATATTTCTAAACTTACTGCATTCCACTTCATCTGATCATACATCACCGTTTAAAAGAATCACACTCACTTACTTGTCTGCTGCTGTAATTCTTGGATTGTTTTCTTGCTGTTACTTGGTCTTATTTTGCTGTTTGCTGTCCTTAAACCAGCATCTGCCGCACAGTGTCCACATCTTGTTCCACCGGGTCGCTCTTTTGATCCCTGCAACAACAGACACTATGCGAGTATGACTTCACATGTGACATTTCCAAGTCCCTTTACCATTGTGGTGCCAATGGAGTACCCCTTTTCTCATTATCATGCCCCCGAAACACACCATTTCCCGCTAGCATGCCACCGTAGCACACCTTTTCCCGTTAGTATGCCACCGGGCACACCTATTCCCGTTAGCATGACATCGCAGCACACCTATTCCCGTTAGCATGCCACCGGAGCACACCTTTACCATTAGCATGTCACGTCTCCACGTCTCTTCCAAGGGGCATTCAAACCGTCTTGTTAAGCTACTGGGACCTCCACCACTTATCTGAGGGGCATTAAAAGCTTCTTGTTAAGCTGCTGTGACCTCCACCACTTTTTCGAGGGGCAATAAAACTGTCTTGTTAAGCTACTGGGACCTCCACGTCTCTTCCGAGGGGCATTCAAACTGTCTTGTTAAGCTACTGGGACCTCCACGTCTCTTCCAAGGGGCATTCAAACCGTTTTGTTAAGCTACTGCGACCTCCACGTCTCTACCAAGGGGCATTCAAACCGTCTTGTTAAGCTACTGTGACCTCCGCCACTTTTTCGAGGGGCAGTAAAACCGTCTTATTAAGCTACTGGGACCTCCACCACTTTTCTGAGAAGCATTAAAACCGTCTTGTTAAGCTAGTGGGACCTCCACGTCTCTTCCAAGGGGCATTCAAACCGTCTTGTTAAGCTACTGCGACCTCCACTTCTCTTCTCAGGGGCATTAAAAGCGACTTGTTAAGCTACTGTGACCTCCACCACTTTTCCGAGGGGCATTAAAACCGTCTTGTTAAGCTACTGGGACCTCCACGTCTCTTCCAAGGGGCATTCAAACCGTCTTGTTAAGCTACTGGGACCTCCACGTCTCCACCAAGGGGCATTCAAACCGTCTTGTTAAGCTACTGCGACCACCACTTTTTCGAGGGGCAGTAAAAGCGTCTTATTAAGCTACTGGGACCTCCACCACTTTTCCGAGAAGCATTAAAACCGTCTTGTTAAGCTACTGGGACCTCCACGTCTCTTCCAAGGGGCATTCAAACCGTCTTGTTAAGCTACTGGGACCTCCACGTCTCTTCCAAGGGGCATTCAAACCATCTTGTTAAGCTACTGGGACCTCCACGTCTCTTCTGATAGGCATTAAAAGCATCTTGTTAAGCTACTGTGACCTCCACAACTTTTCTGAGGGGCATTAAAACCATCTTGTTAAGCTATTGGGACCTCCACGTCTCTTCCAAGGGGCATTCAAACCATCTTGTTAAGCTACTGGGACCTCCACCACTTATCTGAGGGGCACTAAAAGTGTCTTGTTAAGCTGCTGTGACCTCCACCACTTTTTCAAGGGGCAATAAAACCGTCTTGTTAAGCTACTGGGACCTCCACGTCTCTTCCGAGGGGCATTCAAACCGTCTTGTTAAGCTACTGGGACCTCCACGTCTCTTCCAAGGGGCATTCAAACCGTCTTGTTAAGCTACTGCGACCTCCACCACTTTTCCAAGGGGCATTAAAACCGTCTTGTTAAGCTTCTGGGACCTCCACCACTTTTCCGATGGGCATTAAAAGCATCTTGTTAAGCTACTGGGACCTCCACCACTTTTCTGAGGAGCATGAAAACCGTCTTGTTAAGCTACTGGGACCTCCACGTCTCTTCCAAGGGGCATTCAAACCGTCTTGTTAAGCTACTGGGACCTCCACGTCTCTTCTGAGGGACATTAAAAGCGTCTTGTTAAGCTACTGTGACCTCCACCACTTTTTCGAGGGGCATTAAAACCACCTTGCTAAGATACTGGGACCTCCACGTCTCTTCCGAGGGGCATTCAAACCGTCTTGTTAAGCTACTGGGACCTCCACGTCTCTTCCAAGGGGCATTCAAACCGTCTTGTTAAGCTACTTGGACCTCCACGTCTCTTCCGAGGGGCATTAAAAGCGTCTTGTTAAGCTACTGTGACCTCCACCACTTTTCCGAGGAGCATTAAAACCGTCTTGTTAAGCTACTGGGACCTCCTCGTCTCTTCCAAGGGGCATTCAAACTGTCTTGTTAAGCTACTGGGACCTCCACTTCTCTTCTGAGGGGCATTAATAGTGTCTTGTTAAGCTACTGTGACCTCCACCACTTTTCCCAGGGGCATTTAAACCGGCCAGTTAAGCTACTGGGACCTCCACGTCTCTTCCAAGGAGCATTCAAACAGTCTTGTTAAGCTACTGGGACCTCTACCACGTTTCTGAGGGGCATTAAAATCATCTTGTTAAGCTACTGGGACCTCCACCACTTTTCTGAGGAGCATTAAAACCGTCTTGTTAAGCTACTGGGACCTCCACGTCTCTTCCAAGGGGCATTCAAACCGTCTTGTTAAGCTACTGGGACCTCCACGTCTCTTCTGAGGGACATTAAAAGCGTCTTGTTAAGCTACTGTGACCTCCACCACTTTTTCGAGGGGCATTAAAACCACCTTGCTAAAATACTGGGACCTCCACGTCTCTTCCGAGGGGCATTCAAACCGTCTTGTTAAGCTACTGGGACCTCCACGTCTCTTCCAAGGGGCATTCAAACCGTCTTGTTAAGCTACTTGGACCTCCACGTCTCTTCCGAGGGGCATTAAAAGCGTCTTGTTAAGCTACTGTGACCTCCACCACTTTTCCGAGGAGCATTAAAACCGTCTTGTTAAGCTACTGGGACCTCCTCGTCTCTTCCAAGGGGCATTCAAACTGTCTTGTTAAGCTACTGGGACCTCCACTTCTCTTCTGAGGGGCATTAATAGTGTCTTGTTAAGCTACTGTGACCTCCACCACTTTTCCCAGGGGCATTTAAACCGGCCAGTTAAGCTACTGGGACCTCCACGTCTCTTCCAAGGAGCATTCAAACAGTCTTGTTAAGCTACTGGGACCTCTACCACGTTTCTGAGGGGCATTAAAATCATCTTGTTAAGCTACTGGGACCTCCACCACTTTTCTGAGGAGCATTAAAACCATCTTGTTAAGCTGCTGGGACCTCCACGTCTCTTCTGAGGGGCATTAATAGCGTCTTGTTAAGCTACTGCGACCTCCACGTCTCTTCCAAGGGGCATTCAAACCGTCTTGTTAAGGTACTGTGACCTCCACGTCTCTTCCAAGGATCATTCAAACCGTCTTGTTAAGCTACTGCGACCTCCACCACTTTTCCAAGGGGCATTAAAACCATCTTGTTAAGCTTCTAGGATCTCCACGTTTCTTCTGAGGGGCATTAAAAGCGTCTTCTTAAGCTACTGTGACCTCCACCACTTTTCTGAGGGGCATTAAAACCGTCTTGTTAAGCTACTGGGACCTCCACATCTCTTTTGAGGGGCATTAAAAGTGTCTTGTTAAACCACTCTGAACTCCACAACTCTTCCAAGGGGCATTGATATGTTGTTTTTAATTAACTCTAACCTCCACGACTCTTCGAACGGGCATTTCATTTCCTCTTAATTTTTGGCTGCTTTTTCTTGGAAGGCATAAGCAAATACTATGGGAGACCCACTCCCCATTAATGGGAATAATGTTTGTAATATGCTGTACTGCATGGCTCTTGTAAGGGGCACTGCAAGTTCCTCCGTCCTAATTTTTGGCAGCTTTTGCTTGGAAGGCATAAGCAAAGACTATGGGAGACCAACTCCCCAATAATGGGAATAATGTTTGTAATATGCTGTACTGCATGGCTCTTGTAAGGGGCATTGCAAGCTCCTTCGTCCTAATTTTTGGCAGCTTTTGCTTGGAAGGCATAAGCAAAGACTATGGGAGACCCACTCCCCAATAATGGGAATAATGTTTGGAATATGCTGTACTGCATGGCTCTTGTAAGGGGCATTGCAAGTTTCTCCATCCTAATTTTTGGCAGCTTTTGCTTGGAAGGCATAAGCTATGACTATGGGATACACACTCCCCAATAATGGGAATAATGTTTGTACTATGCTGTACTGTATGGCTCTTGGAAGGAGCATTAAAAGCCCCTTTTCCGAGGGGCATTCAAAACGTCTGGTTAAGCTACTGGGACCGCCACGTCTTTTCCGAGGGGCATTAAAACCATCTTGTTAAGCTACTGTGACCTCCACGTCTGTTCAAAGGGACATCAAAAGTCTTCTTAAGCCACTCTGAACTCCACAGCTCTTCCTAGGGGCATTGAAATGTTGTTTTTAATTACCTCTAACCTCCACGACTCTTCCAACGGACATTGCATTTCCTCCTAATTTTAGTCAGCTTTTGCTTTTCAATGCAAAGGCGAAAACTAAGGGAGACCCACTCCCCAATAGTGGGTAGAAGGTTTTTAGTACGCTGTAATCCACGTCTGTTTCAAGGGGCATTGCAGTTCCTCATAATTTTTGGAAAGCCTTCCATTCACTGTTTAGGCCAACAGTGTACAGGAGACCCAGTTGATATAAATGGAAAAAACGGTTTAGTTAAGGCCCTCTGACCTCCATGTCATTTCCAAGGTACATTCGAGTGCCTCAAAATTTTTGGTAGGCATTGCACTCACTGTATGCCCTATAACTGTGTAGCCAAACCGCTCCTTTTGTTACAGAAACATATCCTACAAGACATAGGTGGTTGACTGGCCTGATATTGATGTGAATGGTCCCTGTTCCTCCTGCTCTTTCTCCTTTGCCACCACCTCATCCATCATTCATCACCTGAAGCTTTGTTTTAATGGGAGTCATAGAACTGGGATAGTAGCAGGAAAACATCCAGCAATCCTCGGAGGAGGTAGGATATGCGCCAAAACGCTGACCACCTCAGGCCTAGTCGCTACTACATACATGCGCTTGCATTCCAAGAAAACAAAGCAGATGCTAACTTGTATCATCATCATCATGGTCCTCACCTTGGCACTCTCAACTCCCCTGATGGAGAAGCCAGGGCCCACCGGAGGAGTCTGGTTCTCTGGTGGGCTCGTCCAATGCTGCCCTAAAGCAGGCCAGGCTAAGAAAAGTGTGTGGGGGGATGTTCCAAGGAGAAATAGGGGCCCCTGGGGACCGTTTATGGACACCCGGCTGCCCCCAGGGGGCTGGGGACCGTGTGTGAACACCCGGCCGCGGGGCGGCTGGGGACCGAGTATGGACACCCGGCCGCCCCCTGGCGGCTGGGGACCGAGTGTGAACACCTGGCAGCCGGGCGGCTGGGGACTGAGTATGGATTCCAGGCCGCCAATGCTGCCATGACTCGGTGGTCAGATTCCGCCTCCACGTGCCTAAAAAGGCCCAATTTCAAGTGCAAGCAAGCAAGCAGTATGGTAATGCAGCCTGGCGGTGGGTGGGTGGCAGGCTGCACACTTACGCTTGCATTCCAAGAAAACAAAGCAGATGCTAACTTGTATCATCATCATCATGGTCCTCACCTTGTCACTCTCAACTCCCCTGATGGAGAAGCCAGGGCCCACCGGAGGAGTCTGGTTCTCTGGTGGGCTCGTCCAATGCTGCCCTAAAGCAGGCCGGGCTAAGAAAAGTGTGTGAGGGGATGTTCCAAGGAGAAATAGGGGCGGCTGGGGACCGTTTATGGACACCCGGCTGCCCCAAGGCGGCTGGGGACTGAGTATGGACTCCCGGCCGCCACCTGGCGGTTGGGGACCGAGTGTGGACACCCCGCCGCCGGGCGGCTGGGGACTGAGTATGGATACCAGGCCGCCAACGCTGCCATGACATGGTGGCCAGATTCCGCCTCCACATGCCGAAAAGACCCAAGTTCAAGTGCAAGCAAGCAGTATGGTATTGCAGCCTGGGGGTGGGTGGGTGGTTGGCTGCATATTTGCGCTTGCATTGCAAGGAATGGGGGAGGTACAATTGAACCCTGCCCTGGGACAAGAACTTGCACGGGGATAGTTGCAAGTTTGCATCTTCTGATGCGGCAAGGATGACTTCTGATGGGCACACTTTTAGGCAGTGACTGGGGAGTCAGAGATGCTTCCAGGGGTCTTTCCCATGCTGTCCCCATGTCTTTTCAGCACTGTATGCATGTGTCATACAGCACATGGCCAGATAAGGTTGTAAAATGTTAAAATTACATTTCCCAGTGAATGCATTTGTCACGATTGAAGCAATACAAAAGTGCAAAAACGCATTAAAAATGCTACTTGTGAACATAGCCCAAGGTGTGGAGCAGTATTTTTTTTTTTGGTTATTTATTTTACCTTATACACAAGTCTTTACCCTGGAAAGGAACTTCCTTAACATATTTCACAGGAAAGCAGTTTCAGTTTAGTTTTTGAACGTTTTATTGTGAGCCCTTAAAAGTGGCTTAATACCTCTGACCACATTGTTGACAGCAGTGACCTGGGGGTCAGAAATGCTTCCTGGGGCGATCCCCATGCTGTCCCCATGTCATTTGAGCACTGTCACTATCGTTTTGGGCACTTGTTAGGCTTTTAAAAGACATCCGGGGATGCCGCCGCGAGAATGCTGGGGTCTCCCATAGACTAACATTGGGCTCGTGGCTCAGGTC